>NC_068916.1:77837058-78462058 GCF_023091745.1 Budorcas taxicolor
ATTGCAGTGTTCCAAGCAAGGGAATGGGAGACAGGTCTCTGTCTCACAGACACTCTAAATTGGTCTTTGATTTAGGGGGCTTTTTAAAGAGGAAGAGCAAAGAGGATAGGAATAATCATCATTTTACAATTCTGTGTCATTTCTTAACTGCTGTTTTAGTTCAGATGTCTCTTGTTGACAATTCTCAGGTGATCCATGGCCCAGGGATCTATTAGCTCCTCTTTCCCCAGGGAAACAACCTGAGTTTTTATGTTAATGATACTATCTATAAGAGCAATTTTAGTACATTAACAATGTTATCTGCAACAGCAGTTTTGATCATCTGACTCTGGTTGATTAGTGTTCAGTTAGCACAGGACTGAGGTCAGAGGGGACAAGTAAGGGAATAAAGTTTGGATAGAAAAATTAATTAAAAACTGGTAAGGGAACTCAGTTTTAGAGGGACTCAGTTTCACTAATGTATAAGTGCTATTAATTTCAAATTGGGCTCAAAAACTATTCAGTTATATGTGGTTATAGAAAGAATCAGCTCACAAAATATATATATATATCACTTTTATTATAAAATGTATAGAATTACATGTGTGTATATGCATATGTGCGCACACACATGAGTATCTAAAAAAGATGAAAAGAGATGAAGAAAAACATTAGTATGCTAATATCTATGGTTTGTTTCATTACCGATTTTTCTTTTCTTCTCTGTGCTTTTCTTTTTTAAAATTTCTATAGTATTTTTAAGTTTTATATTAACGAAATAACACATTTTAAAAATGAAGATAGGAAGACAGAAAGGGAGAGAGGGAGAAAGGAAGGAAAGAATAAGGTCTAACCGAGCAGGAATGTCTTTACCTTTGTGAAATTGAGTAGGGCACTGTTTACTTTCCTGATATCTACTATTCTCTTTGGTATCTGGGTATTGTGAAGAATTAGGAATTTTAAATTATAGAATTATATGTGCTAAAAAAACTGAAGTCATTATTAGCATAGATATACCAAAGGAGAGAATAACTAAGTATCAGTTCAGTTCAGTCGCTCAGTCGTGTCCAACTCTTTGCAACCCCATGAATCGCAGCACGCCAGGCCTCCCTGTCCATCACCATCTCCCGGAGTTCACCCAGACTCACGTCCATCAAGTCGGTGATGCCATCCAGCCATCTCATCCTTGGTCGTCCCCTTTTCCTTCTGCCCCCAATCCCTCCCATCATCAGAGTCTTTTCCAATGCGGCAACTTTTCGCATGAGGTGGCCAAAGTACAGGAGTTTCAGCTTTAGCATCATTCCTTCCAAAGAAATCCCAGGGCTGATCTCCTTCAGAATGGACTGGTTGGATCTCCTTGCAGTCCAAGGGACTCTCAAGAGTCTTCTCCAACACCACTGTTCAAAAGTATCAACTCTTCGGTGCTCAGCCTTCTTTACAGTCCAACTCTCACATCCATGCATGACCACAGGAAAAACCATAGCCTTGACTAGACAGACCTTTGTTGGCAAAGTAATGTCTCTGCTTTTCAATATGCTATCTAGGTTGGTCATAACTTTTCTTCCAAGGAGTAAGCATCTTAATTTCATGGCTGCAATCACCATCTGCAGTGATTTTGGAGCTCAAAAAATAAAGTCTAACACTGTTTCCACTGTTTCCCCATCTATTTCCCATGAAGTGATGGGACCAGATGCCATGATCTTCGTTTTCTGAATGTTGAGCTTTAAGCCAACTTTTTCACTCTCCTCTTTCACTTTCATCAAGAGGCCTTTTAGTTCCTCTTCACTTTCTGCCATAGGGTGGTGTCATCTGCATATCTGAGGTTATTGATATTTCTCCCAGCAATCTTGATTCCAGCTTGTGCTTCCTCCAGCCCAGTGATTCTCATGATGTACTCTGCATAGAAGTTAAATAAGCAGAGTGACAATATACAGCCTTGACGTACTCCTTTTCCTATTTGGAACCAGTCTGTTGTTCCATGTCCAGTTCTAACTGTTGCTTCCTGACCTGCATATAGGTTTCTCAAGAGGCAGGTCAGGTGGTCTGGTATTCCCATCTCTTTCAGAATTTTCCACAGTTTATTGTCATCCACACAGTCAAAGGCTTTGGCATAGTCAATAAAGCAGAAATAGATGTTTTTCTGGAACTCTCTTGCTTTTTCCATGATCCAGCAGATGTTGGCAATTTGATCTCTGGTTCCTCTGCCTTTTCTAAAACCAGCTTGAACATCAGGGAGTTCACGGTTCACGTATTGCTGAAGCCTGGCTTGGAGAATTTTGAGCATTACTTTACTAGCGTGTGAGATGATTGGAATTGTGTGGTATTTTGAGCATTCTTTGCCAAGAGTATATTTGTGAGTACATGTATTCAGATATGGCATTATGACGTATTTTTTCTTGAATTTGGTCTAGCTTAGCATTAATTACTGGAGAAGAAATGGCAACCCACTTCATTACTCTTGCCTGGGAAATCCCATAGACAGAGGAGCCTGGTGGGCTACGGCCCATAGAGTCACAAAAGAGTTGGGCATGACTAAGCAACTAACACGTGCACAGCAGAGCTGGACATGACTGAGAGACTAAACAACAACAACAACACAGCGTTACCTCTAGTTTGCTTCCTCTGATTCTCTGTATAACTCTGACTGGCAAGAAGGGATATACATCTAAAACCACGACCTCACTGTGTAAGAAGATAGCACATGATTTTAGCCCAAAACTATCCAGGTTTCAGCAAGTAAATAGTTATAACTCAGATAAAATGGCCTGAAAGAGATTTTCCTGTACATTCACTGACACAGGAATCAAGTATTACAAATGATGTGTGTTTTGCAATTACAGTATTTGGCACACCAGAGGTTTATGTCAGTCTTGACATTGTTAAAAAAAAATTTGGACAATATCTTTATCTAAGCCATTTCTTTTCCTCATCAGTTAGAACTTTACCAGCTCTTATTCGTGACATTAGAAGTATAAACCATGCAAATGTTGTTTGCAGACAATAAAGAATTACTTGGGAATACACAGAGGCAGACATTTCCGGCACAAGGATTTTAGGGATAGCAGATGAAAGACTTCCACTGCCAAAGCCTTCCTTGTGTCTCTGGGCCACAGTGCCTGAGGTGTCCACATGGAATATTCGTTTTCCCACTCCAAGTCAGTATTTCTGAAAGGGTAACCTATATATAGATTACCTGCATCATAATATCTATAGGGCTTTATAACTATGTAGATGGGTTAAAAAAAATTATTTATTTGGCTGTGTCTTTGTGGCATGTGGGCTCCAGAGCACATGGATTCAGTAGTTGCTGCAACGCAGGCTTAGTTGCTCCATGGCCTGTGGGATCTTAGTTCCCCAACCAGGGATTGAACTGGTGTTCCCTACATTTCAAGGCAAATTCTTAACTGCTGAATCAACAGGGAAGTAGGGAAGTCCCTGAACTTGCAGATTCTTGGAGCTTGCTGCTGCTAAGTCGCTTCAGCCGTGTCTGACTCTCAGCGACCCCATGGACTGCAGCCTACCAGGCTCCGCCACCCATGGGATTTTCCAGGCAAGAGTACTGGAGTGGTGTGCCATTGCCTTCCCCGTGGAACTTGCTCCAAACCTACAAGTTTGGAGCAAACTGGGTAATGATAATATTCCCAAATGTAGACTCTCAAATAAAATCCTAGCAAAATCTCAAAGTAAAGATCGTATCAGTTCCCTTACCCCTGCCTCACCAAATCTGTGTTTCAAGTAAATTTTCATATGTGACAAAGAGGGTTTGTACTCTGCAGTGGAAGAATGTCTGGAAGAGCTGGGGCTAAACCTGGAAAAAATTTAAAAGTTAGACAGGTATATTCATTGATCAGCAAAATTACAAGGGATTTTTTTTTCCTTTTTTAAAATTCTTCTTATAATTTAACAAATAAAAGTACATAAGCCATGACTGTACAGCTTAGTGAATTTGCATGCATGTAACCTTCTGCTACACTCAGCAATCAGATGTGGAATTAGAGCATTTTCAGCATCTAAGAAGCCCCTGTGCATCACTTTGTTTTATTGTGCTCCTCCTGACTCAGGGTAACCACTATCCTGACTTCTAGTACTATAGATTGTGCATTTTATAGAACTTTCCATGCATGTAAATGGGTTTCCCTTTTGGATCAGCTGGTAGAAAATCCACCTGCAAAGCAGGAGACCTGGGTTTGATCCCTGGGTTGGGAAGATCCCCTGGAGAAGGGAAAGGCTACCCACTCCAGTATTCTACCCTGGAGAACTCCATGGACTATAGTCCATGGGGTCGCAAAAAGTCCAACACGACTAACTCTCACTTCACGTCATTAAATAAACAAATGGAAGGAATTCTTTTTTAAGTGGCTTATTTCAATCCACATTATGTTTGATTTATCCATATTGTTGGTGCAGTGGTAGCTCTTTCATTCTCACTAAAGTATGCAATCTTTGTTTTTTGTTTGTTTGTTTAAATGTGCCATGATGTATTTGACCATGGATGGGTATTTTAGTAATTTTCCATTTTAGACTATTACAGAGAGGGGCACTATGAACACTCTAGTATATGTCTTTTAGTAAATGACCCTTTACTAAAAATTTACACATTTCAGATGAATATGTACAGAGGAATAGAAGTACTGGGTCACAGGCTATACATACATCAGTTTTAGCAGGCATGGTCAAAATGTTTTCCAAACTGACTGTATCAAATTGCCCTCTAGAAGTATGTGAGTCTTCTGTTTGCTCCACACCCTTGCCAGAACTTGTCATTCTTCTATCTCTTCCATTTAAGCCACTCACATGAATATATAAACATCCTATACTAATTTAAACGTGTATTCTACAAGGAAAGTTGGTGTTATTTTCATTTATTTTAAATATCTATTTTCTGTACTTCAAACTCAAAATTCTGATTCAAAAAGAAGAGAAAATTTTTTGAGATTTGGTAATTTTAAGCTGGTTTTAGAAAAGGCAGAGAACCAGAGATCAACTTGCCAACACCTGCTGGATCATGGAAAAAGGAAGAGAGTTCCAGAAAAACATCTATTTCTGCTTTATTGACTATGCCAAAGCCTTCGACTGTGTGGATGGATCACAATAAACTGTGGAAAATTCTGAAAGAGATGGGAATCCCAGACCACCTGACTGGCCTCTTGAGAAACCTATATGCAGGTCAGGAAGCAACAGTTAGAACTGGACATGGAACAACAGACTGGTTCCAAATAGGAAAAGGAGTACGTCAAGGCTGTATATTGTCACCCTGCTTATTTAACTTCTATGCAGAGTACATCATGAGAAACGCTGGGCTAGAAGAAGCACAAGCTGGAATCAAGATTGCCGGGAGAAATATCAATCACCTCAGATATGCAGATGACACCAACCCTTATGGCAGAAAGTGAAGGGGAACTAAAAAGCCTCTTGATGAAAGTGAAAGTGGAGAGTGAAAAACTTGGCTTAAAGCTCAACATTCAGAAAACGAAGATCATGGCATCCGGTCCCATCACTCCATGGGAAATAGATGGGGAAACAGTGGAAACAGTGTCAGACTTTATTTTGGGGGGCTCCAAAATCACTGCAGATGGTGATTGCAGCCATGAAATTAAAAGACACTTAATCCTTGGAAGGAAGGTTATGACCAACCTAGATAGCATATTCAAAAGCAGAGACATTGCTTTGCCCACAAAGGTCCGTCTAGTCAAGGCTATGGTTTTTCCATGGTCATGTATGGAATGTGAGAGTTGGACTGTGAAGAAAGCTGAGCACCAAAGAATTGATGCGTTTGAACTGTGGTGTTGGAGGAGACTCTTGAGAGTCCCTTGGACTGCAAAGAGATCCAACCAGTCCATTCTAAAGGAGATCAGTCCTGGGTGTTCATTGGAAGGACTGATGCTAAAGCTGAAACTCCAATACTTTGGCCACCTCGTGAGAAGAGTTGACTCATTGGAAAAGACTCTGATGCTGGGAAGGATTGGAGGCAGGAGGAGAAGGGGCGACAGAGGATGAGATGGCTGGATGGTATCACCGACTCGGTGGCCGTGAGTCTGAGTGAACTCCTGGAGTTGGTGATGTATGGAGGCCTGGCATGCTGCAATTCATGGGGTTGCAAGGAGTCAGACAGGACTGAGCGACTGAACTGAACTGAACTGAGAGCAGCAGTCCCCAGTCTTTTTGGCACCAGTGATCAATTTCATGGAAGACAATGTTTCCATGAACCAGAAGTGGGAGGATGATTTTGGCATGTTCAAAAGCATTACATTTATTGTGCAGTTTTTTTTTTTTTTCTATTATTCCTACTTCCATTCTACCTCAGTTCATCATGCAGTAGATTCTGGACACTGGGAACCCTGCAAGAACCAAACCAACATCTATACACTCATGTAGAGGGGAGGGAAGTAAGAGGGAGAGACAGAAACAGAAACAGACACATAAAGAAACAAAGAGAGGCAGAGAGATTAATTCTAGGAATTGGCTCACACAATTATGGAGGCTGAGCATACCCACGGCCTGCTGTTCACAAGGTGGAAAACCAGGAAAGTAATTCCATCCTAGCCTGAGTGCGGAAGAACTTGGAACACCAATATCTGAGGACAGTAGGAAAAAATGTACCAGCCCAAACAGAGAGAACAAATTCTTGCTTCCTCCGCCTTTTGGTTCTATTCAGACTATTGGATGTCACCCACCAGCACTTATGAGGGTGAGTTTCATTCAGTCTGCTGATATAAATGCTAATCTCTTCTACAAATACTCTCACAGACATGCCCAGAAGTAACACTTTACCTTAGTCCTACAAAGTTAACACACAAAAAAATTAGTCATTACAGTCTTGGAATATAATGTTTAATTTAATCTTGGTAACTCTGAGAACAAAATCCTATAAATTATTTTAGGTACCATTAGTGAATTCATGTTAGGTTTTACAGAATTTACCAAGATTAAGTGGACAAAGAAAGGAAAATAATCCCCCACAAACTTTTTAGTAGTCTGCATGATATCTGTATATTAATAACAAATTAATTGTTTGGGAATGAGATGGCAGGAATCTAACCTTAGATACCAGAAGCTATTGCTGAAACCCTGAGTGAGCAATGGATAATTTTAGCTTTCTGGTTTTAGAGCTCAAGAGAGCGATGTTAGGGATACCAAATTGTCTTTATGTATGTCGCCAGATCACAGTGTTTTCCTGGACAAGGAAATCAATTTTAAATCTCATCAAGGGATTGAATGAGAATATTGAAGTTGCTTACGTTTTTCCATTGTATCATGTTTTGAGATAAGTCGAGTGATTTCAGTGTACTTTATTGGAGATATTTACTTTAGCCATTATATGTGTGTATTTCTTCTATTAAAGCACACCACACTTATGTGAGCATAATAAAACAGCAGAGTTTGGCACCATCCATCTTTTGTTATGAATTGCTGAAATGATGCTGGGGAGTGTATTTATAAGTAGTGCATACTAGTGTAGCCAAATATTGACTTTGCTTGCTAACTCCATCCCATAAAACTTCTGACGACAACCTAAGTAAAGTTCAGTTGAAGATAAAATATTGCAAAATAAATGCCAAAAATGGAAACCATTTTTCAAAACACTAAATTAGGAAGTTAAGGAATCAAGGCAATTAATCAATATTTCAAAATGATGAATATATTTTACAAAACACCACTTAAAATGAAAAACTCAAAACAGAGTTTTTTTGTATGTGTTTAAAACAATGTTTATTTTAGTCTTCTGTGGCAGATTTCAGATGAGGCTTTTGAAAAACACTTTAGCTAAAATTTGTGCTACAATTATATTCTTCATCAAAGTGATCTGAAGGGATTCAGGTAAATCATTTATTTTTTGATGCTAATAATTAAGTTTGTCATTTATTGAGAACATATGTTTCTGCTACTTACCTACATGTATTCAATTCTCTTTACAAGCCTATATCATTATTATCCTGATTTTAGAAAATACACTAATGTTAAAACAACATCTATTCAGTTAATCATTCCAGTAAGTTTTGCTCTGTGCCAAACAATTCCAGAATTTAACAGAGAGTCAAAGTCCCTCAGGCTTGTAGGCTTACATTCATTTAGGAGAGAATAAAAAGACAATAAATGCATGAGGAAATAGATAAAAAGAAAATGTGTTATGATGAATCAAGAGATAAGACAAGGAATGTGTGACTTCCTGGCAGATCAGGGGAGGCCAAGAAGGCAGGAGGTTAGGTACCATATCATTGTTTGTATGCACAAAGCTACATACAGGCAAACTTGGCACGTCTAAACTAACCAAAAGAAAAAAACAAAAACAAATATGTGGCCACAGCTGACTTTAACATTTAGTTGGGGAGATATATTAATACAAAATATTAAATAAGACTTCAACAGTGGCTTTAAGGACCGTCCATATGCTGAGGACTCCTCTATATCTGTCTCCATCCCAGTTTGATTCCTAGACTTACAAATCCAAGTATGTGATTGTCTATGTGACATTTTGACTTAGGTGCCACCTAGCCATCTGAAACACGGCATACTAGTTTATATCCTGCATCTTCTAATTTATTGATTGATTGATTGATTGATTGATTATTTAGGCTGTGCTGGGTCTTCATTGATTCATGTGGGCTTTCTCTAGTTGCGGCAAGCAGGGACTCCTCTTCAGTAGGGGTGCTGGGGCTTATCATTGTGGTAGCTTCTCAATAGTTGCCAAGCATGGGCTCTAGAGTACACTGGCTTCAGTAGCTATCACAGGCAGGATCGGTAGTTGTGGTGTGTGGGCTTAGTTTTCCTGTGGCATGTGGGGTCTTAGTTCCTAGACCAGGGATCAAACCTGTGTCTTCTGCATTGGTAGGCAAATTCTTAACCACTGGACCACCAGAGAAGTCCTTGCATCTTACTTTAATTAACAGGATTCATTTCTTCTGGATTCTGGTTAGGTATGGCCCCACTGAGAGGATTAAACTTCTGGACTTGCCAAAGGACAAGGACTGATATTATCATTTGATAACCATACATAAGTATTGCTAATAATTGTTCAGAAAACTTACAAGGAATGCCCTGATTTATTTACTAATGTATCAAATCACTGGAGCCCTATTAGAACCAGTCCTGAGTGTACAGTGGGAGAAAATAAATCAAACCCCTGCCTTCTAGGAGCTTGTATTTTAATGTAGAGTATGTGAAAGTGAAGTCGCTCAGTCGTGTCCAAATCTTCACAACCCCATGGACTGCAGCCTACCAGGCTCCTCTACCCATGGGGTTTTCCAGGCAAGAGTACTGGAGTGGGTTGCCATTTCCTTCTCCAATGCATGAAAGTGAAAAGTGAAAATGAAATCGCTCAGCTGTGTCCGACTCGTAGCGACCCCAAGGACTGCAGCCCACCAGGTTCCTCTGCCCCTGGGGTTTTCCAGGCAAGAGTACTCGAATTGGTTGCCATTGAAACAGTGAACAGCAGCAAAACCAAAGACCTATTCATACATGTCTAATATTATGTCAGGTAATGATGAATGCTATAAAGGAGAGAAGAAAAAAGAAAGAACAAGATAAAGCACATACTTATCCTAGAACAGGAAAAGGACACTAGGAGATGCTGTAATCAAGAAGGACTTGGTGAAAAGGAATATAAATTAATATAAATTTTTAAAATGAAGGGAAAGCATTAACTCTATTGCTTGTTAGATGGAGAAATGAAATTACATTTGTCAAATGGGCCTTAGGAAGCATCACTAGGAACAAAGCTAGTGGAGGTGATGGAATTCCAGTTGAGCTATTTCAAATCCTGAAAGGTGATGTTGTGAAAGCGCTGTACTCAATATGCCAGCAAATTTGGAAAACTCAGCAGTGGCCATAGGATTGGAAAAGGTCAGTTTTCGTTCCAATCCCAAAGAAAGGCAATGCCAAAGAATGCTCAAACTACTACACAATTGTACTCATCTCACAAGCTAGTAAAGCAATGCTTAAAATTCTCCAAGCCAGGCTTCAGCAATACATGAACCGTGAACTTCCAGATGTTCAAGCTGGTTTTAGAAAAGGCAGAGGAACCAGAGAGCAAAGTGCCAACATCCACTGGATCATCGAAAAAGCAAGAAAGTTCCAGAAAAAACATCTATTTCTGCTTTATGACCATGCAAAAGCCTTTGACTGTGTGGATCACAATAAACTGGAAATTTCTGAGAGAGATGGGAATACCAGACCACCTGACCTGCGTCTTGAGAAACCTGTATGCAGGTCAGGAAGCAACAGTTAGAACTGGACATGGAACAACAGACTGGTTCCGAATAGGAAAAGGAGTATGTCAAGGCTGTATATTGTCACCCTGCTTATTTAACTTCTATGCAGAGTATATCATGAGAAATGCTGGACTGGAAGAAGCACAAGCTGGAATCAAGATTGCCAGGAGAAATATCAATAACCTCAGATATGCAAATGACACCAGCCTTATGGCAGAAAGTGAAGAAGAACTAAAGAACCTCTTGATGAAAGTGAAAGAGGAGAGTGAAAAAGTTGGCTTAAAGCTCACCATTCAGAAAACGAAGATCATGGCATCTGGTACCATCACTTCATGGCAGATAGATGGGGAAACAGTGGAAACAGTGCTGACTTTATATTTTTGAGCTCCAAAATCACTGCAGATGGTGATTGCCGCCATGAAATTAAAAGACGCTTACTCCTTGGAAGGAAAGTTATGACCAACCTACACAGCATATTGAAAAGCAGAGACATTACTTTGTCAACAAAGGTCTGTCTAGTCAAGGCTATGGTTTTTCCAGTGGTCATGTATGGATGTGAGAGTTCGACTATAAGGAAAGTTGAGAGCAGAAGAATTGATGCTTTTGAACTGTAGTGTTGGAGAAGACTCTTGAGAGTCCCTTGGACTGCAAGGAGATCCAACCAGTCCATTTTAAAGGAAATCAGTCCTGAATATTCATTGGAAGGACTGATGCTGAAGGTGAAACTCCAATACTTTGGCCACCTGATGCAAAGAGCTGACTAATTTGAAAAGACCCTGGTGCTGGGAAAGATTGAGGGCAGGAAGAGAAGGGGATGACAGAGGATGAGATGGTTGGATGGCATCACCGACTCAGTGGACATGGGTTTGGGTGAACTCAAGGAGTTGGTGATGGACAGGGAGGCCTGGTGTGCTGTGGTTCATGGAGTCGCAAAGAGTTGGACATGACTGGACACCTGAACTGAACTGAAGAAGTGAAGTGAAGTTGCTCAGTCGTGTCTGACTCTTTGTGACCCCATGGACTGTAGCCTGTCAGGCTCCTCTGTCCACGGGAACTGAACTGAACTGAACTGAAAACTTGAAAATTCAGTTTACCATGAGCCACTACGTATTACTGTCTTTCAAACTTTATGCTACAACAAGTTGTTTTTGTCCACCTCCAATTCTGCCATGTGATATTTTGTGTTGTAAACTAAGGTATAAAAACTACCAGTGCATTTTCTTTAAAATTTTGTAAATCTTTTTAATTGGCCAGCAATAAAGTGGTTAAGAGGATTACTAATTAAGATGAGATATTAAACCCATCACTGTCATCTCATTCTTCCCCTACTAATAATCAGTCATGTATTTTTTAATGGTAATTAGCCAACTTTTTATTATTTAGCACTTTGTAATTACAAAATAACTTGCATTCATCATTTAGTTATTCTTAACAGATTTCCAATTAAGTTATTGGGAATCTGTGTCTTGTATGCTCTCTGGAAAAAATATTTAATGTCTTCCATACAATTTTGCAGTTTTCAATACCTTTCATTGTATCTCACTTCACTTGCTTTATACCTTACATCTGACTTGAACATGCAAATCTTCTTGATGAAAAAATACCAGTGTTGAGGCTCAAGGCAGTCTACCCCAAAATAAACCAAATTGGTATATTGATGATTTTTTAATTAAAGTTACTTTAGAAACAGCTGATGCAGGAAGGCCATTCTGACCCTCCTCTCTATCTTCCTGAAAATAGGAAATAAATCTCCCATTTGAAAGGTACCCTTTCTGTACCAGGAGGCAAACAGACATCCTTACCACCAGAGACCGGAAATTCAGGGCTGAGAGAGCTGCATAAACAAATCTTGTTACTTCTTTACTAATTTACTACCCCAAGCCCAAACTCTGCTAAGAGTCTTCACTAATCAAGCACCCAAGCTTAAGTTTCTTCCTCTTTTTAATTCCTCACAAATTCATTATTTCTTTGTCTATAAAATGTAAAAGCTGCTCTCTCCCATCACTTCTTAGGTTCTATTTCTATGAAACCTCTCTATACACAAATTAGTTTTTTTCTCCTCCTGTATATCAGTTTTCTATTTAATTATTAGACCAGCCAAAAGAATTCTAGGGGAGTAAATTTCCCTTGGGCTACAGTCCTTGGGATCACAAAGAGTCAGACATGATATAGAGACTGAGTACACAAGCAGCTTAACCTCTAATTAGAAAAACAGAACTTTTAAAAATGTTTAAATAATTAATTTTGATGGCATTCAACATTTTTATACTAATATGATTATACATGCCGATTATATGGCACAGAATTTTGGAAAAATAGCAGTTTCCTATTCCTTAATTTTTTGTTTTCACTTTGAGCTATGCCATCTCAAAACACATAATTTATAATGATTTAATTGAAATCAAGAAACTCAGCTATAAAGCAAAATCAACTGGTGTACTTTGAGTTCACAGGAAATATTTCTAACTAAAAATTGGACAGAGAAAAAGTTAAATATAAATGGAATAATTAGAGACTAATTTTGTGTTACCTTGGAAGCATGTTTGATTAAGTTGTTGTGATTTTGAAATCAGCTTATTTGAATCCCACTTTTCCAAGTGCCAGTTGACTTTGTGCCTTTTATAAGCCTCAGGGTCAAGATCTGTACAGTGGGATTAAACAGAGTAGTTAATGCAAAGGGTTGCCATGAGGATGTTCATGACTACTCAATAAATTTCCCTTTTATGCTTGCAGAAGAGAAATTCTCCAGGAATAAGGAAGACCTCTACCTAATAGAGGATTACATATACAGACTATATTTTAGGAGTGTATACCATGATGAGGTTGTTACTTAGAGCAATAAGTGGACAATACTTAGATGCTATGAAATTCAAAGCCCAGGAAAGTCAGTGCTCTGTCCTGAAACAAGTCAGAGAATCTTCAATTCAGTAACGCACACTCAGTGTGACACTTAATATAGACGAAAAGGATTTCAAAAGCAGAATCCACCAGTTCATTGGATCAGTTAAGTCTTTATTGTATCCATAGACCCTTAAAGCTCTTTTTGTAATCAGCCGGTTCTATCATTTAACAGCCTTGTTCTGTGTTTTGGCAACAGACCCCAAGTGAATGGGCCTATCTGGGGATGAGAAGAAAGGAAGCCACCCAAAGGCCCTTTTTTGCCTTTGCAAACTGATGGTTTCCAAGCAGTTTTCTGGTGTTTGGAAACACTGCGTAGTAACTGGGGGAAGAGGCAGCTGTGCTTTGGCCTGCGTGAGGTAATTTGCAGACACATTTTAATTGCCTTTTAGGGAGCATGAAGGAGTTCCAAATAGTCTAATGAGTTCCAGCAAACACCTGTGAAATGCTTTTAGATGGCCATGTAATACTGAAATTAAGAATGTAATGCAGCAATTGGAGGCTTGGTTTTTTTCTTCCTGTTTTTTTATCCCCCCTCCCCTTCCTCCTCCACTTGAAAGGATAGCTGGAGATGTTTTAAAGACACTTTGCCATAGATAGTAGGTTTTCCACTCACCAAATGACTTTTTGGACTAATCTAATAAATTCAATAATGCTTGATAGAATCTTCACATCAACTTTATATTTAAAACAATCTTGATTAGACAGTGAAATTAAAATGAGAAGGATGTAGATAGTTATAACTCTAACACTACATATCTATTAGTCAATAAACAATATTAAATAGATAGATCCAAAATACATAGGGAAAATCATGACAATATGGTGATAGATGGAGACTTTATGGTTTCTTTCCCTCACACCCTCCTTCCTGTCCTTTCCTTCCTACATTTTTTAATGGTTCATCATTGATTTACATGGAGATATTTTTGAGAGATTAATGACATTTTAATCTTCTTTGTATGTGTTTGGGAACTGCAACAGAAGAAAGATTAGGATAATTTGGAGATGAAAAAGACAAAATTCAGAAATTTTATTCTCATTCTAACTTTAGACTCACATCATTATCTTGTGAGTGTATTTTCGTGTGTACCATTATATAAATGCATGACTCTTCCTTCCCCTGAAAAGTAACAACTATCCTTGAAATGTGTGTTTGCATTCCAAAAGATTACTTTATGTTTTTGATATATGATATATAGTATTTCATATGCATACATATACATACACGAATGCCAACAAAATAAAAAACCTCTAAAATCAAATCATACTGCATTGTTCCTCTAGGATGCCTTAATAGATGTAGCTATAATTCATTTCTTTTTATAACTGTATAATGTACCATTGTAAGAACATGTTTTCATTAGTCAGTCACGTCTGACTCTTTGTGACCCCATGGAATGTAGCCTGCCAGACTTCTCTGTCCATGGAATTCTCCATACAAGAAACTGGAGTGGGTTGCCATTCCCTTCTCCAGGGGATCTTCCCAACCCAGGGATTCAACATGAGTTGTTGAATCTCCTATATTGCAGGTAGATTACCATCTGAGTCACCAGAGAAGCCCAGTGTAAGAATATTCACACTTTATTCTTCTGTTATACACATTTAGGTTGTTTTCACTTTTTCACTATCGCAAGAATGCTCCCCTTATCTATGGCTGTAAAAGTATTTCTTTAGACTCCCTGGGAATAGAATTGATAGATGACAAAGTATAAGCATTTTCAGCTTGACTAGATTTTGCCACCTTTCTCTCAAATGCATTTATAATTTACTTTCCTACCAGTGGCACATAAGAATTCCTATGGATCTATATGCCTGCCAGTTTGTGAAATTATTTTTAAAATGATTTAAAATCAATTTCAAGTTTGTCCATTTGATTGATAGGAAATTCCAATTTGGTTTATCTTATATTTCCTGATGATTGAGGAGATTCTGTATCTTTCATATACATATTCACACTTCTTTGAATTGCCCTGTTCCATTGTGTTATTTCTTTCTAATTTTTAAGGGGGGTGGTTTATGAGTCATTATTTGGGGCACAAAAATTTTCTTGGTTATATAGGTAAAAATTCAGTCTCTCTGTCTATAGTTAATCTTTTGTCATTTGGCTTTTCGGAGAAGGAAATGGCGACCCACTCCAGTACTCTTGCCTCGAGAATCCCGTGGACAGAGGAGCCTGGTGGGCTGCTGTCCATGGGGTCACACAGAGTGGGACACGACTGAAGGGACTTAGCATGCATGCATGCATTGGAGAAGGAAATGGCAACCCATTCCAGTATTGTTACCTGAAGAATCCCAGGGACAGAGGGGCCTGGTGAGCTGCCGTCTATGGGGTCACACAGAGTTGGACACGACTGAAGCAACTTCTCACTTCATGGGAAATAGATGGGGAAACAGTGGAAACAGTGTCAGACTTTAGATTTTTGGGCTCCAAAATCACTGTAAATGGTGGTTGCAGCCATGAAATTAAAAGACGCTTACTCCTTGGAAGGAAAGTTATGACCAACTTAGATAGTATATTCAAAAGCAGAGACATTACTTTGCCGACTAAGGTCCGTCTAGTCAAGGCTATGGTTTTTCCAGTGGTCATGTATGGATGTGAGAGTTGGACTGTGAAGAAGGCTGAGCACCAAAGAATTGATGCTTTTGAACTGTGGTGTTGGAGAAGACTCTTGAGAGTCCCTTGGACTGCAAGCGGATCCAACCAGTCCATTCTGAAGGAGATCAACCCTGGGATTTCTTTGGAAGGAATGATGCTAAAGCTGAAGCTCCAGTACTTTGGCCACCTCATGGGAAGAGTTGACTCTTTGGAAAAGACTCTGATGCTGGGAGGGATTGGGGGCAGGAGGAGAAGGGGACGACCGAGGATGAGATGGCTGGATGGCATCACTGACTCGATGGATGTGAATCTGAGTGAACTCCGGGAGCTGGTGATGGACAGGGAGGCCTGGTGTGCTGCGATTCATGGGGTTGCAAAGAGTCGGACATGACTGAGCAACTGAACTGAACTGAAGCAACTTAGCAGCAGCAGCATTTGGCTTATAATAGCTTTTGACAATTCCAAGATTTAAAATTTAATTTGTTATAGTTTGCCTTTTTATATCTTATTTTAGAAAGTCTTTCCTACTTTGAGGAAATAATAAAGTTACTGCCAGAATTTATTCTATATATAATATTGTTTTTCCTATTTTTACATTTAATACATGTGACATTTGAGCTATATTTTGTGAGGTAGGAATCCATGTGGCTAACCCATACTTTTAGCATCTATCCTGTTTATATACAGTGACTTTATTATATATTTTTTCCACATATGCATGCTTCTAGAGCTGCACTACCTAATATGGAAGCCAGTAGTTAAACTATTTACTTTTAAATTTAATTAAAATTAAACAAAACACAAGCTACATTTCAAAGTAGTTACTAGCTTTATGTCACTGCTTTACTGGACGTTACAAATGTTGTAGAATGTATTCATTATCACAGAAAGATCTGTTGGACAGTGCTATTAAGGAATTAAGTTCTTTTAGCCTTGTTTCACCTCTATCTGTTCCAGTCTCTGCCACTGCTACAGAGTAACAGTGTTTCAATATCTTAATATTTCACATTCCCCTTTATTCTTATGTTTCAGAGATGTCTTCTCTATTCTTAGCTTATTGTTCCTCTGTACAATTTCAATATCATCTTTAGGGAAATTGATTGAACTTTCATATATGTTATACAGAAATCTGAGCATAATTTATACATTTATATCACATGAATTTCTAAACCTTAGTCAGTATACATCTTTCTGTTAATCTAGAATTTCTTCTTTAATTCAAATAGCTTTCTCTACATGTATCATGTACATTTTGAATAGCTTTAATCATAAGTGCATCAAAATTTTTGTTACTGTTGTGAATTGTGTTTTTCTTTTTCATTACCTGTTTATTGTTACTGTATAGCAATACAAATAATTTTTATGTATTGATCTTATATCCAGCAAAGACAAACTAAGTATTTGTAAGGCCATTTTTGTATCTTCCATTTCAATTTGTATAACATTTTTTGGGGGGGTCTTTAGCATACCAGGTGGACTAGATTTAGTTTAGGAAATGAAGTGTTAAAATTGGATATAATTTTTTTAATAGATGACTTTTCATAAGATTCAAAACTTTTTTATTATTAGTTCTGAGTTTTTATTTCATTATCAGTTGCTGTTAAATTTTGTCAAATTGCTTTTTAATATCTGTTATATTCTATCATATTAATTGACACATTGCATCAAATAATAGTAAGTATTCTGATGTTTAGTTTTTGCGTGCCTGAAAAATATCCAACTGATCATGAATTAGCAGCAACAGTAGTAGTATCATTGTTGTTATTTCATTGCTGGATTTGGATTTCTAACATTTTGTTTAGAGTATTTTTTTTTTTTTTGAAAATAAAATTGACCCATATTTGTCCTTTATCAAATCATCCCTTTAGTCTTGCCTTTGAAAGTTGTACTAACGTGGATGCATTTGCTTGATATATGTATGACGAAGCTTGGAACTGTTTCATTCCCTGAAGAGCTTGTCTTTCAATTATTAGCCATTCCTTGAATATTTGTTAGAAATTATTATGCTTTGTGTGTTTTATTTTCCTATGTTTTTGATTCACTACTAAATCTCTTAGGTGGTTAAAAATCTTCTGATTTTTTCTATTTCTTCTTAGTCACATTTGGTAAGTTAAGTTATTATAGGAAAAAAATTTCTTTGTTTCCCAAAGCAGTATTCTCTTATTTCTTAAAATTTCTGCTTTGCTATCTTTTATCCCTAACAGTATTTAGTTTGCCTTTAAAAAATTATTTAACAAACCTTCTCAGAAGTGTGTTTATATTTTTAGTCTTTAGTAAGAACCAACTTTTAGTATGGTTGACCACTGTCTGTCTATATTTTCATTATATTTTATTATTTTCTATACAATTGCCTTTGTTCTCTTTTGGATTTGTTCTATTTGTTTTCTATTTTCTTGAACTGGATAAATTGTTATACCATTAGTTGTCAGCATTTCTTCATTCTTAACATAAGCATCAAGGCTCCAATTTCTAACAGCTACCTAACATCATCTAATAATCATTTACAAGACTATTCATGTTGTACTCTACATATAAGTTAAATAAGCAGGATAACAATATATAGCCTCAACATACTCATTTCCCCATTTGGAACCAGTCTGTTTTTCCATGTCCTGTTCTAACTGTTGCTTCCTGACCTACATACAGATTTCTCAAGAGGCAGGTCAGGTGGTCTGGTATTCCCATCTCTTGAAGAATTATCCAGAGTTTGTTGTGGCCTACACAGTCAAAGGCTTTGGCATAGTCAATAAAGCAGAAGTAGATGTTTTTCTGGAACTCTCCTGCTTTTTTCGATAATAATTCCATTTATCTATAAGAACAAATGTACACCTGTGGTGAACTCATGTCAATATATGGCAAAACCAATGCAATATTGTAAAGTAGCCTAAAATAAATAAATTTATATCAAAAAATAAAGATATTTTTAACCTTCTGATTTATTGGGCTGATGTTAAAACAGTTACAAAGTTTCTTTTAGCTAGTATTTGAATAGTAAGATTTTTCTCTTTTTTACTCAATTTTTGCATATCCCTGTTTGCATCTTGTAAATTGGATACTATATAGAATGTGTATGTGTTTATTTTGGTTCATTTTGACAATCTCTGTATTTTATCTCGATGATTTAAGTTCCATTTATATTTATTGTGATTGCTTATAAAGGTAAATTCACTTTTTTTTCATTATACTGTATGCTATCTTTTCTCATTTTTAATTCTCTTTTTCTATATTTTATTTAATTCATTCTTTCACTTGTTAATTCATTCAAAATGATTCATTAAGTGTTAAGTGAACACTAAGCACTAGCTCAGATGTTCAGAGAATAGCAGTGAAAGCCACTGCCTTCAGGGAGCTTACAATGTTGGATGATGATAGACAATAAACATATCAATAATTATAAAATATGGTTTGTCAAAGATGACAAGCAGTAAGGAGAAAAATAAAGCAAGAACTTATCAATAAATAAAATGATTATTAATCATCTCATTCAAGACCTTAAGGGAAGAAAAAGCAAAAACTTCTTCCAGTGAAAATAACAAAGTTCTAGGTTAATACATAGACATAGACTTGGCAAGTAACTTGGCTAGAATATGAGAGAAAAAGATATTCTCTTATTCATATCCCCATTTCCCCTAATCTTACTCATTTTAGTAATAACATGATGAGGTCCATCTGTTTAGTCTTTATATTGTCCTGAGTATTTCATATGGGAAGATGACTTCCCCCTCTGTCAGTTCTTTAAGAATGATTATGAATGTGTCCTAGACATCATTATCTATCTTTTAGTTAGGTTTTACAATTTCAGAAATTGCAATATGCCCCAAATTAGATTTTGTAAAATATACCCCAAATCTATACAATATGAAATCTATGAGATTATGGGATTATGCAGTTAAATTGTTTGAAATGCTGATTTTCAGTCATTTTGACTTTAAAACATGTACATTTTTATAGGTTGAGCTTATTCAAGTGCTAATAATATACTTGTAATGTTCAGATTTATTGCTTTCTGTGATTATCCTATATATCATTATTGTTAAAAATTTTAGCTTGATTTTCTGTAAAATGATAATGCCTTATATTGTAAAATGTTTTTTCTGTTTTATTTTTATGTAATATGACTTTCAAGCATCAAGCATTTTATTTCTTATTCATAGGTTAGAAAAAATAGATAGGTACATTAAATATACAGTGAATGCTATCATTTTAACAGATAGAAGTATGTATTTGACATTTCATATTTTGTCGTTTGATCTTCTCAGATTGATTTATGACAGACAATAAAGTTGTCAAAGTCTTTTGTTGTTGGCAATCTTTTAGTTCTCAGATTATGAGAACATAGGGTTTAGCCATAAAGGGAGAAGAAAGTAGTTCTTTGATTGATATGGATGAAATGACCGTTCATCCTGAGAATAAGGGTTAGTGCTATGAAACTAGGGTATTCCTACTTCCTTAGCAATGAAAAATCTTATGAAAAAATCACCTCTATCACATATTTGGGCATACTGTGCAGTCAGCTTGGCTACCAGGGTTAAAGCTAGTTAGAAAACAGAAAATGAGGAAGGGAGTAGTTCAACATAGGTTCCATATAATAAAAACTATTTGCCCTTTGAAAAAGTTTAATATCTTCTTTCTCTGGTCTGAATAATCTAGAACATTGTTTTACACTATCTCAGGTGTCTTGAACACACTGAGAAGCTGTCACTTAATTTCCTTTCTCTGTAATTATTTTGCTTTGGAACAAGGTAAACAGTTTTATCTCTGCTTCATTTACAAATAAATAAAAATTAAATAAGCTCCCATCACATCCTTTTTGCCAGATTTTTTACCAGAACCAGAATATTCAAATACAAGTGGTAAAGATCTCTGCCTTAGATGTCTAGGCAAATCAGGAGATGTTGACAGTCTGCAGAATAACAGAACTAAGACCAATTTATTAGAAGCTGTCAGATTATATAGCATAGGTTATATTAAAGGTGAAGCATTAAAAATAACATTTGGAATATGAATTTTTTTAAAAGACGCTTTAATTCTTCAAGATGAAGAAGAGGAGTACCAGAAGCCATCATAGTGGGGAATCTGAAGGCAATACAAGGTTTTTTTATTACGAAGGTTTAAAAGTGAAAAAGTAAAAGTGTTAGTTTCTCAGTCATGTCTGACTCTTTGCAATCCCATGGATTGTAGCCCACCAGGCTCCCTCTGTCCATGGAATTCTCCAGGCAATAAGACTGGAGTGGTAGCCATTCCCTTCTCCAGGGGAAATTTCCAACTCAGGGATTAAACCTGGGTGTCCTGCATTGCAGGCAAATTCTTTACTGTCTGAGCCACTAAGAAAGCCCATTATTAAGGTTAATGATAGGTTAAAATTTCTTCTATATCTTATTTTACTAAAATTATCTTCCTACTCTCAGGCTAGAGGCACATTAGAAAATTCCTCAAACCCCATTCTCAAAGGAGTGGAGATTAAGGAGGTAAAGAGGGGAGAGTTCTTTTATTTTTGTATGTGGGGACAATAATAAGGTAGGTAATGATTAGGAAGAAAAGAAATTTACTTATTTTATTAACTCCAGAGGAAAAACTCCAGAGGAAACTGAATCTTGAGAATCCTGAAACAGTCCCACGGTACTTGTAAAATAACCAAAGTAGAGGGTATGAATTCTTGTATCCTGGCTAGTTCTTATTCATTTATTACATTCTGCTCTCACACATTTCTGCTTGGAATTTTCAAAAGTATGTTTCTCCTCGTTTAAATCAAGCTTTTTCCTGTGACTTTTCAACCGAAATAGCATAAATTTTAATTGTCTTGGGTATCATTTACTTCTCATGATAGTTTTGCTTAGCACTTGAGATAGGATACCCCATCATGACAGTGTCTGAACACTCTGACCATGCTAGTATAAAAATGCTATGGCTTTCTAAAAGCATAGAACATTTGCCTTTACCATAGAAGTTAATAGCATCCTCAAACTCAGAGTACATAAGATGAAACCAATGACATTTGTTTCTTGACTGTTCATATGACATATATAACTATTTAATGCTACAGTTCAGTGGGGGCCCAGACGGAAGTATTTGTGTCAAGCTTATTCATTCTATGAACATTTATTAAGTATATCATAACTCCAGACCAGGTAGTTACATTTTATTTTTTCTCTATATGACAATCTTTGTCTATAATTGGTATACTTTGTTTACTGATATTACTGTGCTTCCTAATATATTTGTGTTTAAATCTAATAATCTGTTATTTGTTTTCTATTTTCAAACTGTTTTTTTTCTTTCTTCCTTATAGAATAATCATTTAAATAAATTCATCTTATTTTAAAATCTTCTAGTGATTACTCTAGAAATTACAACATGCATTTTTAATTATTAGTATCTACCTTAAAGTTCAGTTCAGTTCAGTTCAGTCACTCAGTCATGTCTAACTCTTTGCAACCCCATGGACTGCAGCATACCAGGCCTCCCTGTCCATCACCAACTCGTGCAATTTACTCAAACTCATGTCCATTCAGTTGGTGATGCCATCCAACCTTCTCATCCTCTGCTGTCCCCTTCTCCTCCTGCCTTCAATCTTTCCCAGAATCAGGGTCTTTTCCAATGAGTCAGTTCTTCATATCAGGTTGTCAAAGTATTGGAGTTTCAGCTTCAACATCAGTCCTTCTAATTCAGGACTGATTTCCTTTAGGATTGACTGGTTGGATCTCTTTTCAGTCCAAGAGACTCTCAGAATCTTATCCAACACCACAGTTCAAAAGCATCAGTTCTTCACGCTCAGCTTTCCTTATAGTCCAACTCTCATATCCATACATGACTACTGGAAAAACCATAGCTTTGACTAGATGGACCTTTGTTGGCAAAGTAATCTCTCTGCTTTTTAATATGCTGTCTAGGTTGGTCATAGCTTTTCTTTCAAGGAGCAAGCATCTTTTAATTTCATGGCTGCAGTCACCATCTGTGGTGATTTTGGAGCCCCCAAAAAGTCTGTCAATGTTTCCACTGTTTCTCCATCTATTTGCCATATAGTGATGGGACCAGATGCCACGATCTTAGTTTTCTGAATGTTGAATTTTAAGCCAACTTTTTCACTCTCCACTTTCACTTTCATCAAGAGGCTCTTTAGTTCTTTTTTGCTTTCAGGCATAAGGGTGGCATCATCTGCATATCTGAGGTTATTGATATTTCTCCCAGCAATCTTGATTCCAGCTTGTGCTTCTTCCAGCCTGGAGTTTCTCATGATGTACTCTGCATTAAAGTTAAATAGGCAGGGTGACAAAATACAACCTTGACATACTCATTTCTCAATTTGGAACCAGTCTGTTGTTACATGTCCAGTTCTAACTGTTGCTTCCTGACCTGCATATAGATTTCTCAAGAGGCAGGTCAGGTGGTCTGGTATTCCCATCTCTTTCAGAATTTTCCACAGTTTATTGTCATCCACACAGTCAAAGGCTTTGGCATAGTCAATAAAGCAGAAGTAGATGTTTTTCTGGAACTCTCTTGCTTTTTCCATGATCCAGCAGATGTTGGCAATTTGATCTCTGGTTCCTCTGCCTTTTCTAAAACCAGCCTGAACATCTCGAAGTTCATAGTTCGTGTACTGTTGAAGCCTGGCTTGGAGAATTTTGAGCATTACTTTACTAGCATGTGAGATGAGTACAATTGTGCGGTAGTTTGAGCATTCTTTGGCATTCCCTTTCTTTGGGATTGGAATGAAAACTGACCTTTTCCAGTCCTGTGGCCAATGCTGAGTTTTCCAAATTTGCTGGTGTACTGGGTGTAGCCTTTCACCGCATCATCTTTTAGGATTTGAAATAGCTCAACTGGAATTTTATCATCTCCACTAGCTTTGTTTGTATTGATGCTTCCTAAGGCCCACTTGACTTCGGCATTCCAGGATATCTGGCTCTAAGTGAGTGATCACACCATCATGATTATCTGGGTCATGAAGTTCTTTTTTGTATTGTTCTTCTGTGTATTCTTGGCACCTCTTCTTAATGTCTTCTGCTTTTTTTAGGTACATATCATTTCTGTCCTTTATTGTGCCCATCTTTGCATGGAATGTTCCCTCAGTATGTCTAATTTTTTTGAAGATATCTCTAGTCTTTCTCATTCTCTTGTTTTCCTCTATTTCTTTGCATTGGTCTCTTAGGAAGGCTTTCTTATCTCTCCTTGCTATTCTTTGGAACTCTTTGGAATTCTTTCGAACTCTATTCAAATGGTTATAGGTTTCCATTTCTCCTTTGCCTTTTACTTCTCTTATTTTCACAGCTATTTGTAAGACCTCCTCAGACAATCATTTTGCCTTTCTGTATTTCTATTTCTTTGAGATGGTATCAATCCCTGCCTTCTGTCACAAACCTCCGTCCATAGTTCTTCAGGCACTCTCTCTATCAAATCTAATCCCTTGAATCTATATGTCACTTACACTTTATAATTGTAAGGGATTTGATTTAGGTCATACCTGAATGGTCTAGTGGTTTTCTCTATTTTCTTCAATTTAAGTCTCAATTTGGCAAGAAGGAATTCATGATCTGAGCCACAGTCAGCTCCTGATCTTGTTTTTGCTGACTGTACAGAGCTTCTCCATCTTTGGCTGCAAAGTACATAGTCAATCTGATTTTTGTATTGACCATCTGGTGATGTCCATGTGTAGAGTCTTCTCTTGTGTTATTGGAAGAGGATGTTTGCTATGACCAATGTGTTCTCTTGGCAAAATGCTATTAGCCTTTGCCCTGCTTCATTCTGTACTCCAAGGCCAAATTTGGGCTTCCCTGGTGGCTCAGAGGGTAAAGCATCTGCCTGCAATGTGGGAGACCCAGAATAGATCCCCAGGTCCGGAAGATCCCCTGGAGAAGGAAATGGCAACCCACTGCAGTACTCTTGCCTGGAACATTCGATGGACAGAGGAGCCTGGTAAGCTACAGTCTGTGGATGTGCAATGAGTCAAACACAACAGAGCAAATATACTTCTCGTGAAGCAGGCGGCTTTCCACTTTCTGCTGTGAGGTCCTGATGATACCTTAAAGTAATACTTTTATAACTCTCTGTACTTTTAGAATTGTATAATACCTTAACTCCATTTATATCCCCACTTCTTTTGTGCTGTTTTTGTCATGTGTTTTGATAATAAATGTGTTTTAAACACCTAAGAATTACTTATTATTGTTTTAAGAAATCTGTACTTATTAATACATGTGTTCAGTCACTCAGTAGTGTTCAAGTTATTGAGACCCTTTGAACTGCAGCCTACCAGTCTCCTCTATCCATCAGATTGTTCAGACAAGAATACTGGAGTGGGTTGCCATTTTCTCCTTCAGGGCATCTTCCCTAGCCAAGGATCAAATCCATGTCTCCTGTGTTTTCTACATTGCAAGCAGATTCTTTACCTGCTGAGTCATCAGGAATACATTTAACACATATAAATGTTTTTACTATTCTTTATTTCTTCCTAAATTACTGTCTCCAACTAGGTTCATGTTCCTTTAGTATTTTTAAAAATATGGTTCTGTTGCTGACAAATTCTGATTTTTGTGTGTGAGAAAATGTTTGTACTTTATAATTATCAACTTTGTTAGAGTATTTACTAGCATAATTTATAGACTTTTTTTTTTTACTGTTTTTAAGTAGTTGTTTCATTGCTACGTAACTTTCATAATTTCTTTTAAAAAGTCACCCATAAGGTTTATTTCTTCATTTAAAGCGTTGGATTTTTTTCCCCCTATGGCTGCTTTAAATATTTTTTCTTTGGGTTAGATTTCAGAACTTTCTAAAAACTTCCACTTGGGGCTTATTGAACTCCTTCAAACTATCACTTTATATATGTCAATATGGCATCCTGCTCCAGTACTCTTGCCTGGAAAATCCTATGGACAGAGGAGCCTGGTAGGCTGCAATACATGGAGTCACTAAGAGTTGGATACAACTGAGCGACTTCACTTTCACTTTTCACTTTCATGCATTGGAGAAGGAAATGGCAACCCACTCCAGTGTTCTTGCCTGGAGAATCTCTGGGATGGGGGACCCTGGTGGGCTGCCATCTATGGGGTCACACAGAGTTGGACACGACTGAAGCAACTTAGCAGCAGTAGCAGGAGCCAGTATCTATGTTAGTCTAGGTCTTACAAGTAGCAAATACCAAGGTGACATTTTGTGCAGGGTATCTATTAGAGGAAACATCTATGAGAGAAAATAGTAAGGATCCAGAGGAAGCGGAAGATCTATTGGACCTGTCTTATCCTGAGTCAAGGAGAAAGAGGAGGGAGTTTGAGTGAAATTATCTTAGATTATAGTGAAGTCCTAAGGAAAGTTTACAAAGGTCATTGGACACTCTTTGATCCACAGTCACCCAGAAGAGACTGCTCTGTTTCAAAAACATGCTCATCTTAGTATTCATGCAGGGCATAGTCATTGTCTGGGGGTAGTAGGTAGCTACTTTTATGTGGCCTTGACACCAATATAGTGTTATTTTCAGATAAATAGTATGCCTATTCTCTTACCTGCTACGATCTGAGAAGTATTTTTCTCAACTTCACTGTGGTATCTCTTCAAATACTATTTATTCGTTATTCTTTCTGTTGTAGGTAGCCTCTAAGATGACTTCCAGTGATAACTTCCTTTGATAATTCATAATGTTATATATTCCCCTCCCTTTAAATATGGGAAGGACATAGAGACTTGTTTTTAATGAAGTGCATATTTTCAGAATAATGATAGGTCACTTTGCAGGCTGGATTACAAATAGACTGTGGCTTAGTCTTCCTCTCGCTCTTTCTGTTTGTTGTCCTTCAGTCACTCAGTCATTTCCAACTCTTTGCAACCCCATGGACTGCAGCATGCCAGTCTTCCCTGTCCTTCACCATCTCCTGGAGTTTGCTCAAACTCATGTCCATTGAGTCAATGACGCCATTCAATCATCTCATCCTCTGTCGCTACCCTGCCCCCACCCCCATCCTCTTGCCCTCAGTCTTTCCCAGCATCAGGGTCTTTTCTTACTCCCTCTTTAAGAAGTCAACTGCCATGGTATAAACTATGAATTTCCCAATAAAGAAACCCACATGGCAAGGAACTCAGTGATTTCCAGCCAATAACTGCAAAAGAACTTAATCTTTTAGTGTAAAAGCACAGGACAAATTGGAATTCTATCAACAAACACGCTTGGAAGCAGACTCAGTTAACTTTCAGATCAGAATGCAGCTCTGGCTGTTAGGATAACTGAAATCTAACTAGGGGTGTTGAGTTAAGGGCATCCAGCTAATCCTTACACAGATTCTTGATCCACTGATATTTTGAGATAATTAATGCTTGTTACTAAGCCACTAAGTATTTTAGTAATTTGTTACATGTTAATAGGGAATTAGTATATCCTCTTTCTTCTCCTTCTGGAGCTTAACTTAGACATAGGATAGGTCTTTTAAGCATGTCTTTTATGTGTTTCCCGCTTTTTGCCTAAAAATTTCTTTTAGTGTGCTTCAATATAAATATTTTCTACTGATATACATTTCAGTTTACTAATTCTCTTTTCTGCTATATCTAATGTGATGCTAGATAATTCACATTTGAGTTCTATAATTTCCATTTGACTATTTTACATGATTCTACTCACCTTGTAAAAATCTCCCTTTTTTTCTCTTATGTGTATGTTTATTGATCTTAGTAGTTTAAAACTCTGTATCTGATACTCCAGTATCTGGATATGGTTCCATTTCTGTTTTCTGCTCCAACCCCACTTGATCATTTGGGTCTATACATGATATTCTTTGTAATTTTTTATTGACTTCTAATTGTTCATGAATAAAATGTTTCCTCAATCTGTCATTATACATAAATTTAAAATATTAAATGAATCTTTTTAATATTAGCAATATACACTAGTTTATAAAAGCTTCTCTTCCTGTTTTAAATAATAAAAATCATAGTATGTCTAGATTGGCATAAATATATTTAATCACTACCTAGGTATATGTAATCAAATGCTATAATCCTTATGCTCAAGATGCAATATAATTGAGATTTGTGTAAGCTGTAATGGGCAACCTGCAGTTATTATTAGTAACGGTTTTAAAAAAATTATAGTACTTTAAATGCTCTGTATTATTTTATCAAGTTTCCCAGTGTACCAGAAAGAATGCCATGCATCAAAAGATATATATCCTTATTATACCTCTAATAATACTTGATTTGTATCATTGAATATTATATGTAACTTTCTTTTCCTTTTTTAACCTATAACATTGTATACTCTCTAGCATACCTTTCATAACTGTTTGAGTGAGAAACTGACTTTAAAAGAGAAAACGAGATTAGTTTAAAAAAAAGCAGTACATCACAGAAAACAAACTTATTGTTACCAGAGGGGATAGCAGGAGTAGGAGAGAGATGAATAAGGAGTTTGGTACTAATATATACACTATTAGGTATGAAACAGGTTGACACAGGGACCTATTGTATAGCACAAGGAACTATAGTCAATGTCTTGTAATAACCCACAGTGGAAAAGAATCTGAAAAAGAATATATATGTGTGTGTATGTATAACTGATTACATTGCTGTTCACCCAAAACTAACACAGCATTGTAAATTAGCTGTAGTTCAATTTAAAAACTGGTTTAAAAAGCAGAGATCATTTGATAGAACTAGAGCTGTAAAAGGAGAAGGCGATGGCACCCCACTCCAGTACTCTTGCCTGGAAAATCCCATGGATGGAGGAGTCTGGTAGGCTACAGTCCATGGGGTCACGAAGAGTCAGACATGGCTTAGCAACTTCACTTTCACTTTTCACTTTCATGAATTGGAGAAGGAAATGGCAACCCACTCCAGTGTTCTTGCCTGGAGAATCCCAGGGATGGAGGAGCCTGGTGGTCTGCCGTCTATGTGGTCGCAGAGTCAGACACGACTGAAGCGACTTAGCAGCAGCCGCAGCAGCAGCAGAGCTTTAAAAAAAAAAGGTGAGCCTGAGACCAAATAGTGGGGAAAAAGAAAACAGAAAAATAATACATTAGTGGATTTCAGCCAGGCTAAGAATATATTAAGGCAATGTAATTACAAGTATGGATTTTAAAGTTATATAGTCAATTTTGAGTGTTGATTTACTCATTTACTATTAATACATCATGGTCTTGGCAAGTCATTAGATTAATGTATACTTTAGTTTCCAAATCTGTATAATGGGGATGATAATATATATCTACCAGGATTATTCTGAGTAAATGATTCATGTGTAGTAATTAGAAAATACTGAAACTTCAAATAACTCAATAATTATATTTATAATTGTTGTTTAGTTGCTACATAATGTCTGACTCTTTTGCAGCCCCATGGACTGTCATCTGTCAGCCTCCTCTCTCCATTGATATTTAATAATATAGCTATTGTTATCAACACTATTATTATTATAGAATACCCTGATGCTGGGAAAGATTGAGGACAGGAGAAGTGGGCGACAGAGAATGAGATGCGGGATGGTATCACCGACTCAATGGACATGAGTTTGAGCAAACTCTGGGAGTTGGTGATGGACAGGGAGGCCTGGCATGCAAAGAGTCGGACACGACTAAGTGACTGAACAACAACATATGCTTAAGTGTTTCTTAGGCCTGAAAGAAATCTTGAATATAGTTAGTTATAAAATAAAAAGATTTTTCTAAATGGAGCATCATGAAGTAAGAATATCTTTGTACTTCTGCATTGATTTCATTATTATAAAGCAAGAAAAAGGACACTTCCCAGTTTATGATGTAAAGGTAATATAAGAGCTGTGCTGTATATTCTCATTAAAACCTTAGTAGGTTCACATCTGAAAAAGGAAACAGCTACCCATTTCCAGTATTCTGGCCTGGAGAATTCGCTTGGTGTCGCAAAGAGTTGGACACAACTCAGCAACTTTCACGTTGCTTCAGGCTCATGTCCGGGCTTCCCTGGTGGCTCCGATGATAAAGAATCTGCCTGCAGTGTGGGAGACCTGGGTTTGATCACTGAGTTTGATCCCTGGGTTGGGATCATCCCCTGGAGGAGGCCATGGCAACCCTCTCCAGCATTCTTGCCTGGAGAATCCCCATGGACAGAGGAGCCTGGTGGGCTACAGTCCACAGGGTCACAAAGAGCAGAACATGACTGAGCAACTAAGCACAGCACAGCACAGGCTCACGTCTACATCTTTGTCTTTCTGTCCCAAAACATTTGCGCTGAGGTGGTGAACAATACCTATACGCTCAATTTCAAGCTAAGTCTGGTCTTTCTAAACTATGTTGAATAAATCGTGACTGGTCCACTCATATACCTTTTCCATTTGTAGAGTGAGATGCCCACAAACAGCACAGTACCCGTCATTGATTACCTAATTACACAGTCACTCCATCAGTAAATCAGCACAACATCTGTGACCCTGTATGTCACTACCACAACTCCCTCTGTCAATTCCCCTGGAGCTTCAGTGAGGTGGTTCTACTGACATAATATATTCATTATCCATTAGATCTGGTGCACGCTCTGCAGTGCTCAATTACAATACAATTGAGCGAAGGATCTGGTGTCAGCCAATGTAATGACTTTCTGATTATCTGTCTTTAAATGATGAATGAAATGAAAATGTACTGCTCAAACCAAATATAAGATTGTTAGGATGCCAAATGAAAATTGTACGTAGCCTTCTTTGTGGGACAATGCAGAAGTCTGCTTCCATTCAGCAGTAGCTCCCTAAAGATAGTTTTCCAAGTCATTCCCATATTTCAGTTATAAGACTACTATGAGTCCACTGAATTTAAGTCCCAAATTGACACTTTGAGGTCATTGTAATATCCTTTGACTACGGATTTAATTCACGAGAACTTTCAAATACTTTTGCATTTTCCTTAGTCTTTCGGCTTTAGTTGTGTAAACTGACCTCCCAGTAATACTGTTCTTGCTTCTAGTTTGTCACCTGAATCAGATTATTTTTTGAGCTGTTTTTTGTCTTGTGAAGAGCTGTAAAATAATTAAGCAGATTGATACATAGACAGGCATTAAAAAAAAAAGCCAGGATTATAAATAAGTGAGAGATTCAAAAACATTTTGTTGTTCAAATAATTATGAAGCAGGTGTTTGATAGTACAGTCACTTCTGTTTCTGTTTACATCTTTAGTTATTATTTTGTTAATTATAATTGAAAATCTAATAAAGCTTCACGTTGGAGCACTCACAAATCTGACTTAAATTACAGCTTCTTCATTTATTCCCTTAAATAGAACACATTGGACTTCGGTTATAAAACAATTTTAAAAATCCAATCCCCTTCTCAATTCTAAATCTTATGTAATAATTTGGCCTTTTGAAATAAGCAGACAAAAGAGAAACATAAATGCATTTGTTTTCTGTGTCACAATTAGGTTTACAGAATGGGTTTATTTTTTTGGTGTCTGGAAATTTCCCATGGTGGCCTCCATGATACAGCTTATCAAGCTTTGGGCAAATTCTTGCCACACTCTGTGCTTCAGTTAAGTGAAGAAATTACAGAAAATCAGACGCAGTTTGAATTAGAATATCTAAAATAAATTTTGAATTTCTCTTCTTACTGTAGATTCCTTATTTGAGAAGCCGATCTGAAATTCAGCCTTGAGATTAAAATAGCGTTTGTTTAGTTCACATTTAATTAGAGCAAAGAGATAGTCTTTGTATTTGTAGGAGACAGATAACTTCAGGCATAATGTTTTGATAGCCCAGTGACTACTGAGAATAATTGGAGAGGTGATGTCCTCCGTATTTGTTTTTATTTGCAAAGAAATGTGCATTTGTCTACAGTATGTCCCCATTCCTAGGATAACTGCCTTCTTATCTTTTACTGTAAAGAATATGTATTGGTTAAATGTCTTGAGACCTTTTAGGTAAAGTAAAAAAGCAAGGAAAAATTTTCCCTAAGCACGCTGTTTAAATGAGCTCACTAATTGATTAAGTACATCTTAGCACTCTTGATTTGGAAACTCTAACAAGAATCTTATTAGCTTATAGTTTATTAAAATAGAGAGGGTAGGTAAATCTTGTTTTTTCATTTTGATTCCAGCCAAAATGTAGATATTTAGATGGGGACATATTAGAACCCCTAGAGAAATGTGAATTAATTTTAAGGTCATTGACTGCTTTATTTTTTATTTCATATGTGTACTTATTCAAAGTAATCATACAAATTTGAAGGATATGCTGATTTTTACTTATATAACCGATATAGTAGCAGAAGGTCAAAATTTACTTTGTGAAGATAGAATTTTCTTGGATTTTTTTTTAAAGGTCTAATATAGTACCTTCTTCAGTGCCTCTCAATATATTGCTGGAAATATATGTAAAACATAAAAATCAGAATTTTGAATATGTTTTTCTTTTAATCACAAGACACAAATATGATAGGAGATAATTTAATTACATCCATAAAATGCCCAAAGTCATGTGAACGCTAGCATTCTGTCTCTTGGCTAGTTTAAACACAATTTATTCTAGAAAGATACCTGTCTACTGTCAATAAATGTCAATTTAGACTTCATGTGAAACTGAATCAGAGAAAAATCATTTTATTTATCATAGAAATAGCAGGAGCCAGAGCATCAACATTTTAATCCCATTTATTAGAGCTTCAAGTTCCACAGGGTGATGCCAAGCAACACTTACATGTATGGTGGGTTTTGTTACAGGAGAGAAATCCGATCCTAGGGAGCCCAAATATTTTATAATGGAAAGTAAGCATGCCTGGAGAAGGCAATGGCACCCCACTCCAGTACTCTTGTCTGGAAAATCCCATGGGTGGAGGAGCCTGGTAGGCTGCAGTCCATGGGGTCACTAAGAGTTGGACACAACTGAGCGACTTCACTTTCACTTTTCACTGTCATGCATTGGAGAAGGAAATGGCAGCCCACTCCAGTGTTCTTGCCTGGAAAATCCCAGGGACGGGGGAGCCTGGTGGGCTGCCGTCTATGGGGTTGCACCAAGTCAGACACGACTGAAGTGACTTAGCAGCAAGCATGCCTATCCCTTATTCCAAGGTTCTAAGGAATTCTGCTCTTTCTCCAGAAGAAAACATTGTTTCTAAATTCCAAAGTTGTTTACTATGGAATTACAAATACTCTTGAAAAGATATTTCAAAACAATTGCTTTCTCCAAGACAGGCTAAAATATGACAGATCCATGAAGAATTGTCTCCAAACACCTATATTTTATATTTTCTGGAAAGTAATATTTTCTTCATATTGAATTAAAAACTCATGATGTAAAGAGCATATTCACAAATATTTTCTGTTTCTTTGACAGCATACCTCTGGTGCAGGTTTTACTAGACCCATTTCACAGATGAGCACACTGAGTCTAATAGCCTAAGTAAATTATTCCAGATCCCATGGCAGTAACTCCTGCATCTTCTACCTCCAAATGCATTATATTTTCCACAAGGCCAGAATTTTCTCTTCATCTATCACACTTATTGACAATAGCTTGTAAAAAGAATAGCTTAATTATGTGATACAATTTGAGAAATGTTTTGGGAGGCCTGTCATCAGAGAAAAAAAACAAAAAATTTCTCTGATGGCCCTTTGTATGTGCCATAAAAGAGTTTCTTAAAAATTTTTTTTTCATTCAAAATACTATCCTAGGTTTCTTGAAACTTTGAAGATTTGGGGAATTCACTAGAATTCATCCAGCAATATTCTCAATATAAAAAAGTATGAGGGAGAAAAGACTGAAGATCAAGTTCTTAGCTACTCTACCCAGGAGCTGATCATAGGAATGTTTTGTTCTCATGTTTAACTGAGGACCCAGGGATATGGAGAGAAACAAATTAGAGAAGAAGATAAGGTATATACATACTTTGGCCAGTTTATAATCTTTCTCAGTTATGACTTGCATCTTAGTCTCAAACAGTTTCCTCCAGAGTCTCAATTTCTTATCATCAGGAAGGTTTTTGCCTACTATCTTTAATCAGTTCACGATGTAAAGTTTCTCCTAGGTGCGTGCTCAGTCCCTTCAGTCAGCCGAAATACAACTTAATTGTTTACCTTTTAATTTTGCCAAAACAAATAGCACTACGACATTTTCTCTCTTTAGATGATTAATGTGATCAGATGTCCCAAACATTTGTTTGTTCAATTGAAGGACTGGAATCATTAATTTTTGGCCATTGCTTCAAACACACACAAAATCGGATGAGTCACCTATGTGTAATGTTCAGTTGGTTATGATTCCCCAGATGTGGAAATTGGCTATCTTTGCTGTTTTGTCTCCTCAATCACAATTTCATTACATGCTTTATCTCTACCATTCTTTGCTTTCCCACCCCCCATAGGCTCTATTTATTATTATTACTATTATATTCAATACACATAAAATTACTGCTCATTTGCTATATGTCTCCAACCTTTACTCTCAATGTTTTAGCTTCGCTATTGTTGTTGTTGTTTTGTCGCTAAGTCATGTCCAACTCCTTGTGACCCCATGGTCTGTAACCTACCCAGCTCCTCTGTCCATGGGGTTTCCCAGGCAAGTATACCAGAGTGGGTTGCCATTTCCTTCTCCAGGTGATCTGCCTGATGCAGGGATCAAACCTGCATCTCCTGCATTGGCAGGCAGACTTTTTACCACTGAGCCACCAGGGAAGCCTTTGATATCGATCAGAGCAAACGGTTTGTGTATTGGCACTGATTCATGCACTCTACTTGGGAGTAGAAGTGATATAAACTTAACCAGATGACAATGATGTGGTATTTCTAAAGAAAAATGATCCACTATAGAATATTAACCTCCTACCATAGACACTTAATTCAGTGTGCTTGCATCATTATTTTTTTATTTTTTCTGAATTTCAGTGCTGACGTCATCACTTTGGAAGCCCATGATGAGTAGAAATTAATTCTTCTGTCAGCAGCAATGTATTCTTCAGTTTGAAACTGCAAAGAGACAGTAAAAAGAAAGGTGTTTACATATGTTAAAGCGAAGGTAAATGGAGTGTTTCACTCTAAAGTCCTGTAGGCCTGAATGACAAGCACACCTCTTGACCAGAGAGGATTAAGCCTTTGAAGACCATAGGCTGCTATAAGAGCAAACCACTCTTTTTTCCATAAATCAAGTTCTTTTATCTTATTAGCACCAGTGTCCAGCATCAGGTAATAGTCCTGACATAATAGAAGCAGGAACAATGCCAAGGTCCTTCCTGAGAGAAACGGACTGAGAAGGCTATCTGTAAGGAAAACTTGTACTGACATGTTTAGGCTAACATATCGTTGCAATGATGGTTTGCTCATCTTCACATTAAAAACAAAACAAAACAACATTTCAAAGGTGATGGACTGGGCAAGAAAATCTCCATGAGGTTCTGTGTTCTGAAAAGAGAGTTTTTCGCAGAGTTCCATGTCCAGGGCCATCAAAGAAAGATTAAGGAACAAATAGCTAAAACCTTAGAATATCTCTAATTGCATAATCACTTGATTAGTGTAGGTTGAATTACATAATTGCACAGTGAGACTTGACATTTCAAGAAACAGAGCATGCCATTCAAAGAAGGAAGGAGGGAGGGGGTTGGAGACGGAGTTATCAGGGAAACATCACTGCCTGGCCAAACACTGTATTCCAGGGAAAGCTGCTCTGCCATCAGAGTTTTCATCACAGCTTCTGACTTCCTCTTTTGCCAAGTGAACAGATCACCAGGGCAGGATGTTTCTCCACTTAGTAAACTTCAGAAAAGTTCGCTTTGGGCCTGGGGAAGTTCTGTGCAGTCACAGGGGGGACAAATGTCTATGTCTATATCTATCTATCATCCGTATGGGTCTTCTTGCTTAACTTCTTGGTTGTGTTGAATATAACTGATAAGGCATTTAGCAATTTACATACTTCAGTAAATAAGCTCATTTGTGTTCTTTTCTTCTTTTTGTCTACCTTCTCTCTCCACTTTTTTTTCTGTGTTTCTAATGCCTCTTTCTTCTGACCGCAATACACTTTCATAAGTTGAATGAGCCCCAGTATGTGTTTGAGATTTTACAGTCATATTGGATTTTATTCACTCTTTGACCTTAATAGTTTTTCACCTATTACTCCATGAATATTTTTTATCACACTATATAAAATGTAGTTTAATTATTTGACATGCTTCCAACAAGATAGTGTGATTCCTAAAGACATAAAGTATTAGTCCCCAAGAAAGAATTCAATAAAAACTATCACTTTTACTTTTTAATTAATACTGAAACACAGCTCTTCTTAATTTATTCTTACTCCCAGTAGAAGACACCTGAACAAGAATTTGCATCCATTATTGCTGAATCATACCTATACAATATATTTTTCTCCTCAATTTCTGTGTTTTATGAGATTCAGGATTTTAGATATTTCATAACTGTATTTTTATATCTCATAAATGATTACTTGAGCAAAGCCCATATTTTAATAGGAACTCATAGTTATTGCCCTTTAAAAAAGAAATTGCTGAAGTCAATTTTAAATCACTAATCTGGGAATCTCACTTGCTTTTAGCCATTTGTGAGCCACATACCCTCAAACATGCATATTCAGTTCAGTTCAGTTCAGTCACTCAGTCGTGTCCGACTGTTTGCGACCCCATGGATCGTAGCATGCCAGGCCTCCCTGTCCATCACCCAGACTCAGGTCCATCGAGTCAGTGATGCCATCCAGCCATCTCATCCTCCATCGTCCCCTTCTCCTCCTGCCCCCAATACCTCTCAACATCAGAGTCTTTTCCAATGAGTCAACTCTTCGCATGAGGTGGCCAAAGTACTGGAGTTTCAGCTTCAGCATCATTCCTTCCATGAACACCCAGGACTGATCTACTTTAGAATGGACTGGTTGGATCTCCTTGCAGTCCATATACATACCCCTAAAGCATCACAGGTATGTCAGTTAAGATGCTTTTGCTTGCAGAGGAAAATCTCAACTCAAACTTCCTTAAACAATAAAGGTGTTTATAGCCTAAATGCATGCAAGGAGAGAAAGTGCTGCATATGAGCATAGGTCCTCAGCCTTGAAATCTCCTTCTCTGTGATTTTCTTGACTTAGTTCTTCTCCCTGTGATGATATCATGTTTAGATCATTAATGAGATGACTGCCTGAGTACTGTTAATCAGACTGTCCAGTGTGGGGGAAAAGTGATAATTTCTTCTTGTTTTTATTTCTTTGTATCAAGAAGCCTTTTCTCTGACTCCATTTCTATACTCATAGGACTACACTTCAATGAGTTGATCTATGTTAGTTCACATGCCTATTCCTAAAGCCGTCACTACCAAAAGAAGTAGGATTATAATATTTGGCCTAGACATGTAAGGATTTACCCCTGGACTGAGAATAGGTTCTCTGTCCTCTGAATCACATGGAAGATCAAATGCTTTAACAAAGTCAAAGTTCATCCAAGATTTGGGCAGAAGAAAGGAATACATTCTAGGTAAGTAACAGTGTTCTACAAACAAGGCAAAAAAATCAATAAGTGCATTTCATTTCATACTATAAATCAGTAATGAACTATGGCCCAAAATTTCCAAATAAGAATCAGTCTTGGGTTTTTCAGTGTGAAATATTTAGACATATGAATTCTCTACCTAAGTCTATCATGAATAAAACAACAGACAATACAGAGAGATAGAGGGAAGGGGAAAGTCATATTGACATCATTTGAGTTCTAAACACATCCAAGCCTGAAGCCAGCCTTAAATCTAGACTTCCAGATATTTGAAACAATAAATCATCTTTTGTACTTGACCCTGTTTGAATTGGATTTCTGCCATTTGTATTCCCTTCTTACCCAAAGTGTCTCTAGTGCATACAAGATTTATAAATAAAAATAAGTTGCATCCTCTTTCAGAATGGATCTTTACACCTTGAACGATTAGTAGTGGAAATCATATCATGGCGAAGTTCGTTTCTGCTGTAATATGAAGAGCTTTCCTGTGATATTCTAGAGCTAGAGTAAACACATGGCCTCTGTACTGTTTATGAGAGAGCAACTTGGAAAATTTATCACCAGTTTAGGAACAAGAGTTGAGTTTTAAAACTCAAGTGGGAAAAATGATGATGGTGTACCTAAGACAGAAAGTCAAAAAAAAAAAAAAAAAAAAAAAAAGATGAGGCCTGACAAAAAAAAAATTTAATTTTGTTTTTAAGAACACATTGAAAATGAACCAAAAGAAGGCAAAGCCGTGAAGGATTCTAAGGCCGGAATTCTGCTGCTGACTTGTTATGGATTAGGATAGTGACAGTTTTGAATGTAGACATGATAGAAACAGTTTAAGCATTCTAGACTAATTGGACAATGGAGAGTTGCCAACACAATCCAAGTTGAATTTAAGAAAAATTGTTCTACAGAGTTGCCTAAGATTAATTACAGTAGGAAGAGGCTAGAGGTAGGGAAGCAAATTAGGACACTTGTATTCTTCCAGCTAAGAATTATAAAGGCTGACCTACATACTACCAAAAAGAAGGAAAAAAATGTTATAAGGATAAAATGTATTGAATTTTTGTAATAGGGAAAACACATTGGCAGACTATTTGATTTTCACTTCTGGCTGTAGAAAAAGCTATATAATCATTATGAAATATATAAGGACAAGAAATAGTTTATAAATATCCATTAAGCTACCAAATTTATGAATTCTTACTTTGTGTGTGTGTGTGTTTCCTACTTACTGTGGTCTTCCAGTTAAAGAGCAATTATTATATTTCCTGCACAGAAAATATAGCAAGTAATTCAAATATTATGACCCTACCCACTTCCATCTAAGTAGAATAGCAGAGCAATTAGAGCCATTTAATGTTAGAGTGGCAAGTAAAACTCTTCAAAAAATTTCAGTATACTAAGAATAAATGTTGCTAAAATAATGATACTTAAAAGAAAAACATTCCATTAAATGAGTTCATTGGTACTACCATGTTAATTTACATCTGTCAAATCTGCAGTCAGATGCATTCCACAGAAGCCAAATATAATGTGACTCCATGGAGACTGTTATTTTTAAAAAATATTTATTGTTTTATTTTTGTTCACATGTGAAGTGAATAAACTGGCATAAAGGAATCCTACCAAAATTAACTGAATAACAATAAGAGAAATGTTTCTTTTCTTGGCTTCCTATAAACTAAAAGCTGCCATCTGATTTCTAAAAACTTAGATATAATCAAATATGTGATGGGAAATAGAGAAGATTCTCCCAAATATACTAGAAAACCTTAAAAAGATATTTAAGATATTAGGGCATAATTAAAACTTATGAAAAAACAAAAATATAAGCTAAGGATCAAAGTATTACATTGATACACTGTACATTAATTGAAGGTCATTTGTGTAAAGTCATCTTGTCCATTTAAAGAAATTAATAATGTCTCAAAAAGGCAGAGGAACCAGAGATCAAATTACCAACATCAGCTGGGTCATCGAAAAAGCAAGAGAGTTCCAGAAAAACATCCATTTCTGCTTTATTGACTATGCCAAAGCCTTTGACTGTATGGATCACAATAAACTGTGGAAAATTCTGAAAGAGGTGAGAATACCAGACCACCTGACCTGCCTCTTGAGAAATCTGTATAAAGGTCAGGAAGCAACAGTTAGAACTGGACATGGAACAACAGACTGGTTCCAAATAGGAAAAGAAGTACTCAAGGCTGTATATTGTCACCCTGCTTATTTAACTTCTATGCAGAGTACATCATGAGAATCACTGGGCTGGAAGAAGCACAAGCTGGAATCAAGATAGCTGGGAGAAAATAACCTCAGATATGCAGATGATACCACCCTTATGGCAGAAAGTGAAGAGGAACTAAAAAGCCTCTTGATGAAAGTGAAAGAGGAGAGTGAAAAAGTTGGCTTAAAGCTCAACATTCAGAAAACTAAGATCATGGCATCTGGTCCCATCACTTCATGGGAAATAGATAGGGAAACAGTGGCTGACTTTATTTTTTGGGGCTCCAAAATCACTGCAGATTGTGATTGCAGCCATGAAATTAAAAGACGCTTACTCCTTGGAAGGAAAGTTACGACCAACCTAGATAGCATATTGAAAAGCAGAGACATTACTTTGCCAACAAAAGTCCGTCTAGTCAAGGCTATGGTTTTTCCACTGGTCATGTATGGATGTGAGAGTTGGACTGTGAAGAAAGCTGAGCGCCAAAGAATTGATGCTTTTGAACTGTGGTGTTGGAGAAGACTCTTGAGAGTCCCTTGGACTGCAAGGAGATCCAACCAGTCCATTCTGAAGGAGATCAGCCCTGGGATTTCTTTGGAAGGAATGATGCTAAAGCTGAAACTCCAGTACTTTGGCCACTTCATGTGAAGAGTTGACTCATTGGAAAAGACTCTGATGCTGGGAGGGATTGAGGGCAGGAGGAGAAGGGGACGGCAGAGGATGAGATGGCTGGATGGCATCACTGACTCGATGGACATGAGTTTCAGTGAATTCCAGGAGCTGGTGATGGACAGGGAAGCCTGGCGTGCTGCGATTCATGGACACGACTGAGCAACTGAACTGAACTGAACCATTGTTTCCTTCAAAATATTCATGTTTATTCCAGTGAAGTTGCTGTTCTTCACACGTACCAGAAATTATTCTTATTTTTATTTTTTTAACTTTATATTTTATATATGTAGTAGAGTTGATTAACAGTGCTGTGTTACTTTCAGGTGTACAACAAAGAGATTCAGTTATACATATACATGCATCTGTTTTTTCTTTTAATTCTTTTCCCAATTAGGTTGCTACAGAATATTGAGCAGAGTTCCCTGGCTATACAGTACATGCATGCATGCTAAGTCGCTTCAGCTGTGTCTGACCCTTTGCAATGCTATGGACTATAGCCCATGAGACTCCTCTGCCCATGGAATTCTCCAGGCAGGAATACTGGAGTGGGTTGACATGCCCTTCTCCAGGGGATCTTTTTGACCCTGATATCGAACCTGTATCTCTTAAGTCTCTTGAATAGACAGGCGGTTCTTTACCACTAGTACCACCTGGGAATCCCTGGCTTTATCCCTTGTTGGTTACCCATTTTAAATATGTGCATGCTCAGTCTCTCAGTCGTGTCTAACTCCTGGATGACATCACTGACTCGATGGACATGACTTTGGGTAAGCTCTGGGAGTTGGTGATGGACAGGGGAGCCTAGTGTGCTGCAGTCCATGGGATCACAAACAGTCGGACTTGACTAAGTGACTGAACTGAACTGGACCGTAGCTTGCAGACTCCTGTTTCTGTCCACGGAATTTTGCAGGCAAAAGTCCTGGAGTGGGTTGCCATTTCCTACTCCAAGGAATCTTTAGACCCAGGGATAGAACCCATGACTCTTATATTGGCAGGTGGATTTTTTACCACCCTGCCACCTGGGAACAGCAATGTGTATATGTCAATCCTAAGCTTGTTAACTATCCCTCCCCGCTACCCTTCCCCTCTGGCAACCATAAGTTCATTCTCTCAGTCTGTGAGTCTATTTCTGTTTTTAAATAAGCTCATCTGTATCATTTTTTAAAGATTTTGCATATAAGTGATATCATACCATATTTTTCTTTCTCTCTCTGACTTACTTCACTCAGTATGACAGTCTCTAGGTCCATCCATGTTGCTACAGATGGCATCATTTCATTCTTTTTAATGGAGGAGTAATATTCCATTTTACATATGTACCAAGTCTTCTTTATCCATTCTTCTCTCAGAGGACTTTTAGGTTGCTTCCATGTCTTGGCTATTATAAAGAGCACTGCAATGAACACTGGGGTGGATGTTTTCTTTTGGAACATGTTTTCCTCTGGGTATGGGACCCAGAGTGGGACTGCAGAATCATAAGGTGGTTCTATTTGTAGTTTCTTAAGGACCCTCCATACCATTCTCCATAGTGGCTGTCCCAATTTACATTCCTACCAGCAATATAGTAGGTTTGCCTTCTCTCCATACTCTCTCCAGCATTTATTGTTTATGAATTTTTCTGATGATAGCCATTCTGACTGGTGTGAAGTGATACCTCACTGTAGTTTTGATAGTGATGTTGAACACATTTTCATATGCCTGTAGGTCACCTGTGTGTTTTCTTTGTAGAAATGTCCATTTAGATATTCTACCCATTTTTGACTAAATTTCTTCTTTTTAAGTTGTTTACAAGGCCTTTATCATATCCTTTTGAATGTCCACAGGAATGGTAAATGAACTAAATATATTTTTAAACAGAAGGATTACCAGAAATATAGACTAAAACCTAACCATATACTGTCTATAATATGCAGTTTAAATGCAAAAATATAGATAAAGGTAAAATGATGGAAAAGTCATACTGTGCAAGGCACAGGCATAAGAAAGCTGCACAGCTAAATTAATATCCAACAAAATAAATCTCAAAAAAAGAATATTGTAAGATATAAAAGGGTATATTAAATAATGATGAAAGAAATATTTCATCTTAAAGACACAACAATTCTCAATATATCTGTACCTAATAAGTGAGTATGAAGTCAAATGGGGCTTGGGAAGCATCACTATGAAAAAACTAGTGGAAGTGATGGAATTCCAGCTGAGCTATTTCACAGTCCTTAAAGATGATGCTGTGAAAGTGCTGCACTTAATATGCCAGCAAATTTGGAAAATTCAGCAGTAGCCACAGGACTGTAAAATGTCAGTTTTCATTCCAATCCCAAAGAAGGGCAATATCAAAGAATATTCAGACTACCACAAAATTGCACTCATTTCACATGCTGGCAAAGCAATGCTCAAATTTCTCCAAGCCAGGCTTCAACAGTACATGAACCAAGAACTCCCAGATGTTCAAGCTGGATTTAGAAAAGGCAGAGTAACCAGAGATCATATTGCCAACATCCGTTGTACCATAGAGAAAGCAAAAAGAATTCCAGAAAAACATCTATATCTGCTTCATTGACTACTCTAAAACCTTTGATGATATGGATCATAAAAAGCTGTGGAAAATTCTTAAAGAGATGGGAATACCAGACCACCTGACCTGCCTTCTGAGAAACCTGTATTCAAGTCAAGAAACAACAGTTAGAACCGGACATGTAACAATACACTGGTTCACAATTGGGAAAGGAGTATTCAAAGCTGTATATTGTCACCCTTGTTATTTAGCTTAGATTCAGAGTACATCATGTGTAATGCGGGCTGGAAGAAGCACAAGCTGGAATCAAGATTGCCAGGAGAAATATCAATAACCTCAGATAGGCAGATGATACCACTCTTATGACAGAAAGTGAAGAGGAACTGAAGAGCCTCTTGATGAAGGTGAAAGAGGAGAGTGAAAAAGCTGGCTTAAAATTCAACATTCAAAAAACTAAGATCATGGCATCTGGTCCCATTAGTTCATGGTATATAAATGGAAAAACAATGTGAACAGTAAGATACTTTATTTTCTTGGGCTCCAAAAATCACTGCAGTTGGTGACTGCAGTCTTGAAATTAAGACACTTGTTCCTTGGAAGAAAAGCTATGACAAAACTAGACAGTGTATTAAAAAGCAGAGACATCACTTTGCCAACAAAGCTCCATATATTCAAAACTATGGTTTTTCCAGAAGTCATTTATGGATGTGAGAGTTGGACCATAAAGAAGGTTGAACACCGAAAAATTGATGCTTTTTGTGGTATTGGAGAAGATGCTTGAGAGTCCCTTGGACTGCAAGGAAATCAAACCAGTCAATCCTAAAGGAAATCAATTCTGAATATCCACTGGAAAGACTAATGATGAAGCTGAAACCCCAATACTTTGGTCACCTGATGGGAAGAACTGAGTCATTAGAAAAGACCCTCATGCTCAGAAAGATTGAAGGCAGAAGGAGAAGAGGATGACAGAGGACGAGATTGTTGGAATGGCATCCACTGACATGAGTTTAAGCAAGCTCCAGGAGATGGTGAAGGAAAGGGAAGCCTGGGGTGCTGCAGTCCATGCAGCCTCCAAGAATCAGACACAGCTAAGCAACTGAACAACAGCAACAATGTGTGGGTATTAAAATTCAAGAAGCAAAACTGAGAGAGCCAATGGAAGAAATAGAAAAATTTAGTCAGCGGTTATAACATCCATTTTCCAATAATTGATACTAGACAGGCAAAAAAGAAAAATCAGTGAGTTATATAAACAACAGAATCAACTGGATGTAATTGACATAAATCCCCAAACCCATATTAACACATATTAAGCCCCCAAGCTACAGGATATATTTTTTTTTGAAAAGACTTCACATAGATAATTCACAAAGACTGACTACATGCTAGGTCATAAAATATGTCTCAATAAACAATTCCATTAACTTCTCTCTCTGTTCTCCCTTGTATCATCAGATTTCAAGAATTAGAGATAACACTTATTCATTCTTTTTGGGGACTGAGCAATATTCCATTGTGTATGCATATGACTACAGTATTCTTAAAACACATCCTTTCTTTCAGTCCTATAACCTCCTTAACTTCTCTCTCTATTCTCCTTTGTATCATCAGATTTCAAGAACTGGTGATAACAGACTTATTCACTGATAGAAAGGATGTGCATTCATTGATTGCAGATGATTTTTTTTCTTTACCATTCTAGTAATTTATGGCCTATCATGTTGATGTATGGCAGAGACCATCACAATATTGTAAAGTAATTATTCTCTAATTAAAAATGTAAGAAATCATAAAAAAAATGGAATGCCTTTATGGAGTATGGGGTGTTCTCTTTATCACAGTCTTCACCGCTTGTTCTTATCATTCAATCCAGTATTTCAAGTGCTTTAGTTTACTATTTTTATCTGTAGGTGTTTAAATTTCAATATGCTGCTTCTTTCACCACTATACTAAAACTGACCCTTCAGAGATCACTAATCAGAGATCACTAATGATATCAAATAAAACAGGATTTGCTCAGTCCTTATGCCTAAGGATATCTCTATAGTATTTTGACTGTTGACCCTTTGCATCCATAATTTTGAAATTGCCTGTGTGTGTGTGTGTGTGTGTGTGTGTGTGTACGTGTGTGTTTTCCAACAGACTCTCTTGGTTTGCCCTCTATATTAGTTTTCTAGGGATGCTATGACAAAGTGCCAAAACCTAGCTGGCTTCAAATAACAGAAATTTGTTCCCACAGTTTTAGAGACTAGAAGTACAAAATCAAGGTTTTGGCAGGACCACGCTCTAACATTTCTCGGGGAAAATCTTTCCTTACTTCTCCTAGCTTCTGTATTTTCTGGCAGTCTTTCTCATTTTTTACTTTTAGATGCTTCACATTCACTGTATCAGTGTCTTTTTCCTGTGTGTCTTCTAATTGTCTTCTCCCTGAGTGTGTCTGTGTCCAAATTTCCCCTTTTTATAATGACATCATTCATATTTGATTAGGACCCACCCTAATCTTAACTTGGTTGAATTTGTAAAGACCTAGTTCCAAAAGATTCACATTCTGAAGTACTACGAGTTAGGATTTTAACATACCATTTTCAGTTCAGTTCAGTTCAGTTCAGTTCAGTCGCTCAGTCGTGTCTGACTCTCCGCGACCCCATGAACCACAGCATGCCAGGCCTCCCTGTCCATCATTTTGTGGGGACACAATTAAACCCATAACACCTTTGTCTCCTATGATACTCTGGTTTCACTCTGCTTGCTCTTTCTCCTCCCATGATATGAAACATTCTCAAAGATTGGTTCCTGGCCCTCTGTTCTGGGTTCCTATATCATGGCAATAATGTGATTTCAAATATTTTTTCTGTGCTAACATTCTCTAAATCTCCATTCCCAGACTCGTCCTTTGAAGTTTAGTCTTACACCTCAAGTTGTCTAGTAGAACTCTCCACTGGATACACTGGAGGCATCATCAACCCAATATGTTCTAAATATAAACTTCTATTCTATCACTATTATAATTTTTAAGTATTACTGTTAAAATAGAAGGAACCCCCCCCTTATTTGACTCTGCATCTAAAGAATTACTCAGGACCTTGGATTTAACTTCTAAATAATGAATAGTTGCTTTGAGCTTAGGTTTGGGAATCATATTATCTGGATTTGAGTTCTGGCTCTACCAATTGCTAAGTGTGCCCTGGGTGCTTCATGTTCTCAAGTTAATAGGTTGATATTGTACACCTGATGAGGTTGCTTTTGTGGGAACAAAATGATGCAATGGTGGTCTTAGTCTAGTGCCTGGAATGATAAATGATATTTGTGGCTGCAATAATCGTTAATAAGAATAATTACTATACGTCACTATATCTCTTCTTCCCTTTCTTTCCTCTGTTCTCAGACTTTAGTGTTATTCACTTGTAATTTATAGCTAACCTGTCCCCTTTCCTCCAATCTCTACACATTCTAATCCAGTCCACAGACAGCTCCCAGATTAATCATCCTGTACCATAGTTCTGTTCATTGCTCAGGGCACCATCCTTCACTGACTTCCATTGTCTACAAAATAAAAGTAAAACTTCTTAGATTGAAATAAAAGGCCCTCTAGTCTGAAACCTCCTTTCTAACCTCATTTTCCATAACTCAGCTTCATACATCAAATATTTCAACCAAACCATGGCTTTTTGACATTCTTTATACCTGCTGAATATTTTGGCCCCTGTGTGCTTCTGTTTACACTGCTCATTTCCTCAAACCCAATCTTACTTGAATCCTGACCAGGCTTGCAGATCCAGGTAGAACACTGTCTGAGATTGAGATAGAGATATATATATATCTCCATAATAGTACTGTGTGTGTGTGTGTGTGTGTGTGTGTGTGTATCTATATGTAATAGTACTATAAAAATTCCTAAATGGGGTTCAGTTCAGTTCAGTTGCTCAGGCATGTCCAACTCTTTGCGACCCCATGAATCGCAGCATGCCAGGCCTCCCTGTCCATCACCATCTCCCGAAGTTCACTCAGACTCACGTCCATCGAGTCAGTGATGCCATCCAGCCATCTCATCCTCTGTTGTCCCCTTCTCCTCCTGCCCCCAATCCCTCCCAGCATCAGAGTCTTTTCCAATGAGTCAACTCTTTGCATGAGGTGTCCAAAGTACTGGAGCTTCAGCTTTAGCATCATTCCTTCCAAAGAAATCCCAGGGTTGATTTCCTTCAGAATGGACTGGTTGGATCTCCTTGCAGTCCGAGGGACTCTCAAGAGTCTTCTCCAACACCACAGTTCAAACGCATCAATTCTTCAGCGTTCAGCCTTCTTCACAGTCCAACTCTCACATCCATACATGACCACAGGAAAAACCATAGCCTTGACTAGACAGACCTTAGTCGGCAAAGTAATGTCTCTGCTTTTGAATATGCTATCTAGGTTGGTCATAACTTTTCTTCCAAGGAGTAAGCGTCTTTTAATTTCATGGCTGCAATCACCATCTGCAGTAATTTTGGAGCCCCCAAAAATAAAGTCTGACACTGTTTCCACTGTTTCCCCATCTATTTCCCATGGAGTGATGGGACCAGATGCCATGATCTTCGTTTTCTGAATGTTGAGCTTTAAGCCAACTTTTTCACTCTCCTCTTTCACTTTCATCAAGATTTCCTTTATTTTTGTATTGGCTTTAAGGATCATGGCTTGAGAAGAATTCTCTGAAACCAATATCATGAGCCAATTTCATAGTTATACTAGAGTAACTAAAATCTAAGTATTTTATTACAGATAAAGAAAGCCTCATCAACAAACAGGGTTTAATCTAAACCATCTCAGGACTTGAGATTGCAAATGACAGAACCTAGCTCAAACTAGTTAAAGCAAAAAAGTCCTACGAAACAGAGAGGCGGGGTAGAGCTAGCCTCCAGATCATCTGTCCTCTGGCTTTCTGCTCCAGTTGGGTTTCACTAAACAGAGAAGATCTGGCTTTTCTCCTCTTTCTTCTCTTCAGGGTATGTAGATTCCAGGGGGGGGGGGGGGGAAAAAAACCAGTTAGCTTGACATGGCTTTTATAACTACACCATTGACTGAAAAAAGGGATGATAGTTATCCAGGCTGAGTTCCTATGCCTCTCTGTGCATTAACAGTCACATTAAAATAAAATAATTGGATTCAGCTCCCCAAATGGAAACAGAATATTTTCTAGAGTGACGAATGCGATACCACGTTGTCAGAACTGATAGATATCTAAAGCAATGTTTCCTCATGTTCTACAATGACCCTTCATACATCAAATGCTTTGACCAAATTGAACTAATTGATATTCTCTATACATGCCACGTATTTTGGCATCTGTGTATTGTCTGTTCCTTCTTCACATTTGATAGAAGTCTTCCTTTTAATGTGGCTGAGTTTCTTACCTAAGAATTAAGAAATAGGAGAGATTGCTATCTCAGGTGATTGTAGGAAGTTTCAAAATATGACCCACTCATCCTAACAGTGATAACTATCCAGATGAGCTAGAGAATCCCTTGAGTTTTAAAAGCCCATCTAAGAGCAGAAGACACAAAGATGCTTAAAGGAACTAATCTCTGAATAGTAACAAATCTTTCCTGGAACAACTTAGACTGAAAGAGATCCTACTTCTCCTCCTCAACCCTGCTATCCCCAGAAGAGCATGGGCATCTTAGGAGTGTAAGACAGTGCAGACTAAAAGATGGGGCAGGGCAGGAGAGCCAAGAAGAAACTTCTTAGGCCCTTCAGGTTCTTACGGAGTGTGGTCCTGCGGCTTCAAAGACTAAGGATGAGTAACAAAACTGTGATAAACGCCACTGGTGCATTCTAAGCTTTCATCAAGGGCACTGCCAAGACCCTTCAAAGGTTGCAGAAAGAAGCAAGGTAAAGAAAGGTTTTCCCAGGCACAGACGTCCAGGTGTGGGACTAGAGAGAAAAAAGTACTACCTCCCCTGTGATCCTCCAAACAGTTGAAACTAGCAGTGAACTGTATCTATTTAAAACTGCAACCAAACCTAGATCCATACTCAGTAATGTTTAGATTGATTAACCCTCTCCTCCTCTCCAACACTTGCCTGAAAAAAGAAGAGACATTCCATGTTCTAGGGATAAATATAATTTTTTTTCATCTCTACTGTCTGCATATATATAATCTCCAGCATACAAACCAAATTGTTTGAAACATGTGAAGAAGAAAGAAAATATTGACTGATTGTCAAAAGAGGAAACACTCAACAGAAGCAGAACTAGAAATGGCACAGATATTGGGATAATCCAGTAAGGATTTTACAATAACTATGATAGATATGCTAAAGAATATAGTGGAAAAAATAGTCAATATATATTAACAAATGGGGGATTCCCGCAGAAAGATGAAATCTGTAATGAAGAACAATATGGAAATGCCACAAATGAGAAGTGCAATAAGGGAAAGAAAATGTTTTGATAGACTTAACAGACTATACACAGAATAGAAATGATTCAGTGAACTAACTGATCAATATATTATTCAAACTGAAGACATAGAGTCTCTATAGGTCTCTATATGATATTTCCTAAGGCTATCATACCAAAGTCTGACAGACTAGGGGGCTTAAACAACAGAAATTTATATTCATACAATCCTGTAGGCTAGAAGCCCATGCCAGCATAGTTCATTTCTTCTGAGTCCTCTCCCCTTAGTTTGGAATGATCATCTTTTCCTTGTGCTTTCCTATGATCTTCTTTCTGTTCACATATATGTGTAAATCTCCTCTTAAAAGAATACCAGGCACACTGGATTAGTGCCTACCCTAATAACCTCCCTTTTAACTTATTATCTTTTTAAGACCATACCTACAAATTCAGTCACATTCTTCAACAGTGTAGGTTATAACCTCAATGTATGAACTTAGGAGAAACACAACTCAGCTCATAACAGACACAAAGAAAAAACACCACATGATTTAATATACAAATAATTACAATCTTAGATGAAGTGAAGACAGCTAGTGGTGCAGAAAAAATAATTAAAGAGATTACAGAGGAAAAGTTTCCACAAATGATGAAATTTATCAACAGTAAGATCCAAATGCAGAAAATTGCCAAGCTGGATAAGTATACCCAGGTACATCATAGTCAAGCTATTGAAAACAAAAGAGAAAAAGAAAATTTTAAAAGCATCCATAACACAGGGAGAGATGTATTACATAAAGGGAAACATTTATAAAAGTGGCAAATGATGGCTCAGTTCTCATCACAAAGGAATTCTAGGAGACAATGAAACAGTATCACTTAAGGGGTGAAATGTGAGGGGTGGGGAGGAGTGTAAATCAACTGGGAATCCCATATTCAGGAGAATTAGCTTTCAGGAATGAAGGTGAAATAAAGAAAGTATTTTTAGGCATCCAAGGATGAGAGATTTTGTTTGTTTGTTTCTATAAACCTGTACTACAGGAAATATTAAAATAAATTCTTCAAGCTGAAGTGAAATGATGGCAAATGGAACCCTAGATCTGCAGAAAAAAAATGAAGAATGTCAGAAATAGTAAATATGTGTGTAGGTCTACAAGATTATTGACTATTACAAGCAAAACTGACAACAGTGCATTGTGAGGCTTATAGAACATGTAGAAACAAGCGAAAACAATGTTTTCTAACATCAAGGTGGTTATGTCTTAAACACCTAACTATCATGATTTCTGTGAGGAAATTTCCATTACAATCTCTGAAGTACTATTGAGCATCTATCAAGATGGAATTCTTCCAAATTAACCAAGAAAAAAATAGTATTCATCTTTCACTTCTTTATTGTATTACCTTTTAAAAAAAAAGTCTCTCCTTTCTTAAGCTCTGTAAATAATATATAACAGTGTGTTTAGTCACTCAGTCATATCTGACTCTTTGTGACCCCATGGACTCCAACATTCCAGGCTCCCTCCTCTGTCCACGGGGATTCTCCAGGCAAGAATACTGGAGGGGGATGCCATTCCCTCCTCCAAGGGATCTTCCCAACCGAGGGATCAAACCCAGGTCTCCTGCATCACAGGCAGATTCTTTACTATCTGAGCCACCAGGGAAGCCCAAATATATAACAATACATACTGTATATTAGAATATTATGTATACAGACATATATATTTTATGAGTTGATATCAACTAACACTGTAAAAAAATTCTCTGGTGAGTAGAAATTTGAAAAAAGAAAAAAAAGTAGGGAAATAACATCCACACTAGGTAGAGAGCAGAATTTGAGCACACACAATCTGCTATAGAAGTCTTCAGTGGAAGCGCTAAATTTCTTTGGATCAATTATCTCTCCCCGAGCCATAGGCTCTGCCTTGCCTTGGCGCAACGGAGGCCTCATCATCCTTCCTCTTACACTGGGCACTGATTATCAAACATCCTCTGTTGTGCTGCTTGAACTACCATCCAATTCCCCTGCAGTCAATCTGAGTAAAACTGAAAGGCTATGTTAAAAGAGCACCAACCTTCAAAGTTGCATGTGGAAAATATTCATTTTCGCACTTTGTGATTGAAGTCAGAGATGTCTTACTGTCAGAATTTTCAAATGTCACTCCTTCTATGATAGAGTAGAGGCCATAGGAAGTGTATGAAACTTTCCTTTTAAGAGAACTCCAAGTGAATACTTAGTGGCAACAGAAGGTGCCAGGTTGAGAAATGAAAGCAACAGTGTCCTGTGAAAAAATAAAGTTCTAGGATCTCAGCTGGCTTGGTTCTGATAATGATGATATCACTGTATAATGTGGCATTAATTTCCTGATGCTCATTTCAAAATTGGAGGTTAAAATGGTGATCTGGCTCCAAGGTCAAATGTTGAAAGGTTTGGTGGGTTAAGCTCTATGATGACTAAAACTGATACCCAGGAGACTTGGCTCCCTGTCTCAGTTCTTTCATGATCTGCCCCTGTGCCCATAGGTATTTTACATCTCTGAGGTTTCATTCCCTTGTCACAAAATGGGGCACTGGAACTGAAGGGCCGAGATTCCTTTCAAGGCTGAAATTTTATGAGAAATGGTGTGAACTGTCTTCATAGGGAGTTACTTTTACGTGGGGAGTTTTACATAAAGCAAAAATGGCTTAGAGAAAAATTAACCTTGAAAATTCCATACTGAAGACTAATTTGACATCTATCATTTTTATATAATTTTAGCGCAACCTCCACATTAGATTTGTTTCTTTTTTGTCTATGACTGCACACAAGTTTGAATAGTTGGCTTCTGTTCAAAGGCTTTATGTGAAAAATACAATACTAATCCTTATATACTTAGTCCAGATATGTCAATTTTTTCATTCTCTACTGTGTAGGTTTGGAATACACAGAAGGTATTCAATTGTTTACTTAAATTAAAATTCAATGTATTAATGACAAATTCATAAACCTGGTTCTTCCTTAGGCTTTCAATTCATTATACAAAAGTTACTATTCTATTTATAAGTATAACAAATTTTAGCAATTACCTTTAAGGAAGCCTTTGATTACTGTTTGATCCCACTTACAAATTTAGTTAATTAAACAACTTCAAACTTTTAAATTACATTTACAAATTTAATTTCCTTGATTTTCTTTAATTACTTCAATTGTTTGATGAGCCTTAACAAGCAGTTAAATAATATTTATATATTTTATAAATAAAACTTATAAATATAGGGATTTTAAAGTTCCCTTTTATGTTCTACTTCTGCATAGAAGCACAGTAAGATTTCAACCTAAAGCATATTTAAATTAACTCCTCCATTTCACATTTTAAGTTGGAATTGCAAGATTGCCCAATTATAAGATGAAAGTCTTGTATCTATTGTAAATACATGAGAAAATAAAATAGACATAATTTCCTTAACACAAAATATTAATATTACAGTTTTATTCTCTTAACTATTTTTTTCTGCATTTCATTGTAAATATACCTAGATTTAAAAATATTACCCACTAAGAAGTTATGTCACCTTGGCAATTTAGGGGATAGCTTCATAGCCAGTTGAAATTAAATAATGAAAAAGATACTAAGTAATAGAGCTATCTAGATGTGAAGACATCCAGGGTAATTTCTCTTGACCTCAATTGCAGGGCCGAGCCCATTCCTACGTCACTATACCTTCAACTCTATAACTTAGAAAAGATGATAGTCAGAAACCCCATATATTTCAGTTTGAGACATATTACTTCCCAATTAACCTAATCGTCTCACAGAAATCTGCTATTCCACCCAGACTGCCACATTACTTGATTGAATTTGCATCTTTATGCCTCTTAAGATTTTGAAAGATTTTTCTATATAGTTCCATAAATACATTTGGAATGATCAAATCTTGTACAGAAATATTCTTCCTGTCTGGTGGGACTACATAGCTTTTAAAGATATTACAAAAACTTCGGACTGGTTCTGTGAGTCACATATTTTATGGCCTTACCAAAGACAGAAGGCATTCTCACTGTGAAAGTCTTGTAAGTTGAAGACTTCCTAAGTTGAAACTAAGACAAACCAATGAAACATCCAATTCTTATCTCACCTTCTCTGGGTACTGGGGTACATATCCACTGTGGAGATCAAAACCAAAATCATCTGCTTTATTTATTCATATTTATTTTCTCTTATTTGTCCTCCTCCCTATCTATGTAAAGTTGAATCCTCACAAGATAAATGTACTGTGATGCAATCTCTCTGTGTTTTCTTGTATATACTGCCGTAATTCCCAAATGCTGCTCTAGGAACTTTGCTGTTGTTCAGTTTTCAGTCATGTCCAACTCTTTGCAACCCCATGAACTGCAGCATTCCAGGCTTCCCTGTCTTTCACTATTTTTCTTGAGTTTGTTCAGTCTCATGTCCAATGAGTCAGTGATGCCATCAAACCATCTCATCCTCTGTCACCCCCAACTCCTCCTGCTCTCAATCTTTCCCAGCATCAGGGTCCTCCCCCAGTGAGTCAGCCCTTTACATCAGGTGACCAAAGTATCAGAGTTTCAGCTTCAGCATCAGACCTTCCAATGAATGTTCAGGGTTGATTTCCTTTAAGACTGACTGGTTTGATCTCTAGGAACTTTGGGGCTTTAGAAAAAGATCCCTAGGATCTTCCTCAGAGATTCAGCTTTCTAAGATCTCAGTTCAACCAAAGATTCTATGCATTTAAAAAATGTGTAAGAATAACTGATATGTACATTTAGAATCTGGCCTATTGGGTGGGCCAGGAACCAGGAATTCTTAATACTCATGCTTGACAATGATCTAGATATATAATGCTGAGCAACTTGCTTGGTCCCTCCAGGTATAATACTTGCATATCTCAATGAGGAAACTGAGGAGAAGGAAGACAAGCCATTATGATCTGGGCCTATTATCTTCTACCAGTGTTTAAGCAGCAAGCTGATTTTAAGGAAGTATATCAGTAATATATTTCAAGCAAAGATAAATTAAAAACAAAGGATTGAATACAAAAGTATGAAAAAAAGAGGAAGAGTGTAGGACTTCATTAAAATGTTTCAAGAGAGCACATGACTAAGAACCAACAGTTACTCCAGAGCCAAAGATAATACACTCCCTTCAGGGGACAGAGGATAAAGTGGGGCTCTGGAAGTTATTTAATATGTCTATTCCAATTGGAATCTAAGAACTGGGTAAGCAACACCAGAGTGGTCTCTTCGCCTCCCTAGGCCAACTGCAAGATGGAAACATGCCAAATTCCATTTATCATCTAACCTCCCATCTTACTGATGATCACAGCGTTTGGGGTCTTCAAAGATTAGCATCAACTAAGAGCCCATATCTAGGAATGCCCCAAAGATCTGAGATTCATTTTCCTCAGTTCACAGTTATCTGTCCAAATAGATGCTGACTGGTATATAGGTCTAGAGAAATATTTTCAGTATTTATAGTATGGTAACTTGAAGTGTGGTTTGGAGGATGGGGGCAACCTTTCTGCAAAATCTCAGCTTTTTTCATTCAGAGGGTTCCTTACCTGCTAACCTTTTCAGGTCTAGGATTTGCTTGAGGCTATTATCTACATTACAATGACTCAAAGTCTCTGCATTCTAAACTTAGATGTTTGATTAATATTATATGCCTTAATCAACACAATAGTCAGTTAAGCATCTAATTTAGTGTTAGCAAATACTTTTTTCTGTGACAGACCAAATAGTAATTATTTTAGAAATTGCAGGGCATATGATCTCAGTTACCACTGTGGGGTGAAAGTAGCCAGGCGTGCATGCTAAGTTGCTTCAGTCGTGTCCAACTCTTTGTGACCCTTTGGACTGTAGCCCGCCAGGCTTTTCTGTCCACGGGATTCTCCAGACAAGAATATTGGAATAGGTTGCCATGCCCTCTCCCAGAAGAAAGTAGCCATAGAAGTGTGTATATATGTGAAAGGATAAGACAGGGTTCCAATAAAACTGTTTACAAAATGGCTAGCCTGCTGGATTTGGTGCATGGTCCATAGTTTTTCAGCCTCTAATCTAATTCCTTCCAAGTGACCTCTGACTTACAAGTCACTACCAGAAATCCCTTCTTAAAAAGAATGTAGTGTAACAGCCACTCTAACCCTGCTGCCCATTTTCATAACTGCACTCTCCTTGCCCTTTGACTTCTGCCACCTCATTATTTTCACTGGATTCAGGGAGCTCCTTCAATGATGTCACCTCTCATAATAATCACCTGAAGAGGTCAGCCAACTAAAAGCTTTTCAAGGATCCTAGTAGTACTGTCATACAGACTTCCAATGCCATGGTCAAGGGGAAGAATTGTCTGGACTCTGGCAGGGGACATGAAAGACAGTGGACAGTCTGTAGCAGGTAGCATATGATAAATATACTGCAGCATTCCTGTCTCCTACATTGTTGGATTCATTATTTCTGCGAAGTTCTGTCATCACAACCTCGTTAAGCATCTCTCAGTATTGACTCAAGGCTTCTGTCAACCAAGCAAGCAAGCTATTAGAGCCATGCTGCGTGATCAGTCTAACACATTGAATCCATTGTTGTGTTTTCTCCTCTTTGACCTAACAATCTCAGAAACCTTTCCCATACATATTATCCAGGTTCTGCCAATATAAATTAATTGAGTCTGAAAATTCCTTAAGTATATAAACTATCTCCTTCTAGGCTAAGCTTTGTTCTCATAATCCTGGGCCTATTGGGCTATGACTCTAGTTTTGAGCGAGAAGGCAGTAAGTCAGGATGAGGGTGTATCCTGAGGCAAGAGGCCTCTTGCAAAGTGACTGCCTCTGTAGGGGACTTATCATAAGCTCATAAAACAAGGAAAGACACGTGTTTTCCTCTTCCTTTGGGAAAAAAGAACTGCTTTCTCAGAAAAGGAGGCTCAGAGGGACTTGGAATTCCAAAGCTTTAAGATTAATCTGAATCCACTGACAGATCCTCATTACAATTTTCAGAGTTTTATTCCTTGATAAACAATGACCTGATATTTATATAACAGATATCCTAAAGCTGTGAATACAGTTTATGTTATTCTACAACTTACAGGATCAAATTTTGGGTCTGATTTTCAGTGACTTAGTTCTGTGACTAGGGCCACTACATAAATATGAACAGAACCTCTCTGTTCGTATTTTGAACCGAGAGAATTTAAAGCCAGGAGATTGCCATTTTCTTTCTCAAAGCTTTCTAGTAGAGTCAGAAGCTACTAACTGCCCCTCAGTAATCATGCCCACCCAAAAGTAGTCACCTGGAATTTTCAGGTTCAGCATTACCAGGCACATCATCCTTGGTGATGTCAGGGAATGATTCCAGTTACTATGTTGTCACTGAAAGACAGGAACTAACAGTTTTCCATTTTCTGTTGGCAATAAGACCATGACTATACTTAAGCCCAATACAGTTAAATAGAGGGCTTCCTGGGTTGCTCAGTCAGTAAAGAATCCACTTGCAATGCAGTTGCAGGAGATGCGGGTTCGATCCCTGAGTCAGAAAGATCCCCTAGAGAAGGAAATGGCAACCCACTCCAGTGTTCTTGCCTGGGAAATCCCATGGACAGAGGAACCTGGTGGGCTATTGTCCATGGGGCTGCAAAGAGTGGGACACAACTTAGCAATTAAACCACCAACCCCAAGATTACATAGCCAATTCCACCTTGTTTGCTTGTTTCTGAGAACAGTCTTGGTATAATGTGGCATCACGTTGTGTCCAGTAACAAAAACAGAAACAGTTTTAGACATTTCAAGAAGAGAGGGGTTTAACACAAATAACTGGAGATGCTGAGGAGCTAGGAAAGCAATGCAGCAAAGAAAGGAGGACTGGAGGAGCATGGAGGAGAGTGTTACTGCTTAAAATTCAAGGAGTTGCTCCCCATCTGACTGCAATTGCTGCCAAGGTGCTGGAGGGGCTGCTGGTGGTTTTTGGAGCCCAGCATTGCTGTGCACAGAGATCCCACACTGCATGATGCTGCTAAATCTGCCCCTACTGCTGCCTCTGGTCACACTCCTTTGCTCACTGCTTGGGCTTCGCTACCAGAAGCTGTGAAAATGAGTACCAAACAAGAAAGAAAGAAACAAATAAAAGGAAAAAAAAAAAAACTTTTTTGCTATAATCATCTAATCTCCAACTGATACCTCCCACTGCCAGAACCTAACAAGAAACCCGTTGGCAAGGCGATCTCAAAAGAGCACTTTCTGGCTTCCAGTCCCCAGGGTAGAAAGGAGAGCACCAAAAGGTAGGGGTAAAGTCAAGGGATGATGGACAATATCTACAAAGACTTGTTGTCAGGAGTTGTAGGGATTCTCTCTGGCTGCCTAAGATACTGTAACAACCTGTACCATTTTGCATGTGTAACTATCACTGGATTTAGTTGTCTCAACATTTTTGCTTTCCACGTGATAGTACCAGTGATCTTTGTTTTATATGTGAAAACTAAACTTTTTGCTATTTCGTTTTTGTGGTAACTGAAGCAATGAATTCATTATACATACTCTAGTTGGCTCTGTGGAATTCATTTTCCTATTGTAACCAGTCACTTCAAATCTTCAAATGACAGAGGCTTTCACCACTCCAATCCCCCGAGTCATTTATTATGGCTGCAAATGAGTAAATTGCTTGGGGCCCAATTCTGCTGGTAATATGTGAGAGAGAGAGACTAGTGACTATAAATCCCCCACATATTGACTAAAAAAAAGGAAAAAAGAGATGGCTACTGTTTTCCTTCAGTTCTTTGGACTGTTAATCAAAGCTAATTAAAATGCAGTAGGTAAAAAAAATGGCCCCATGTTAGTCTTTTGTAATGGAAAGTGCATAGCTGCCTATTCAGAAGGATTTAAGTTCATGTGACCCAAAATATAATATTGTATCACTCTAATATTTTTACTTAACTCTGAATTCATTACATACCTACTGCGTACAATGAAATTTCCTATTTTCAAGAGGATTTTACAAAGTGTAGAACCTGTTCTCTGACCCCAGAAACCTATAATTAATTTCTGAAGGCAAAAATGTACAAAAGGGATAATAATGCAAATACAAATATAGGTGACATTTTATACTGCTGCTGCTGCTACTGCTGCTGCTGCTGCTAAAAGTCGCTTCAGTCATGTCCGACTCTGTGCGACCCCATAGACAGCAGCCCACCAGGCTCCCCCGTCCCTGGGATTCTCCAGGCAAGAACACTGGAGTGGGTTGCCATTTCCTTCTCCAATGCATGAAAGTGAAAAGTGAAAGTGAAAGTGAAGTCACGTCCGACCCTCAGCGACTCCATGGACTAGCTGTATGCAACTTAATGTGCTACCATCATTCAACACTTGTGTCTCATCAAACTCAACTTTGGTAGGTATGGCCCCTAAAAGCCCTGAGATACTATTGAAGCAGAAAGAAACATACATAGTACACAGAATCCTAGTTTTATTGTTGTTGTTTTTCAATTGCTAAGTCATGTGAGACTCTTTGTGAATCCATGGACTACAGCATGCCAGGCTCCTCTATCCTCTACCATCTCCTAAGTTTGCTCCAATTCATGTCCCTTGAGTCGATGATGCTATCTAACCATCTCATCTTCTTCCACTCCCTTCTCCTTTTGCCTTCAGTCCCTCCCAGTATCAGTGTCCTTTCCAATGAGTCGGCTCTTTGCATCAGGTGGCTGAAGTATTGGAGCTTCAGCTTCAGCATCAGTTTTTCCAATGAATATTCAGGGTTGATTACCTTTAAAATTGACTGGTTTAATCTCCTTGCAATCTAAGGGACATTCAAGCATTTTTTCCAGCATCACAATTCTAAAACATTGATTCTTCGGCACTCAGTCTTCTTTATGGTCCAGCTCTCACATCTGTACATGACTACTGGTAAAACCACAGTTTTGGCTGTAGGGAATTTTGTAAGCAAAGAGATGTCTCTGCTTTTTAATACCCTGTCTAGGTTTGTCATAGCTTTTCTTCCAAGGAGCAAGCATCTTTTCATTCCACGGCTACAGTCACTATCATGCTGTTTTACTGAATACATTTTGTGCTTCTTCTGGCCCTACTCAAGAAGTAAGCTTTCCTCCAAATTTAAATAAGCAGCCTCTCTGAACCCCACCGTTAATTCATGTTCTTCTAGCGACCCAATAACCCACTGTATTAGTGCCATAACAAAGTACCAAAACATGGATTATTCAAAACATTGGAAATGTATTCTTTCACAGTTTTGGAAGCTAAAAGTTTTAAATCAGGGTGCCTGCAGAGATATGCCCTGTTTGCAGTTTCTAGGGGAGAATCCTTCTTTGTCTTTTGTTGTTTCTGGTCTTTACTGGCAATCCCTGCTATTTCTTGGCTTGTAGATGTATCGTTCCAAACATCTGGACCGTCTTCTCTTAGTGTCTTTATTTTACATTCTCCCTCTACATGAGAATGTCTAAATGCCTATCTGCATCCAGATGTTTGCTTGTTATAAGGACAGCAGTGATATTATATGAGCTCATTTTATCTTATCTCTATGAAGAATCTATGTCCAAATAAGGCCACATTTGGAGGTACTGGGGGTTAGGATTTCAACTTAATATTACAGAAGGGACACAATTCAACCCATAACATCCATTTTCCAGAATAAATATTCAGAAATAAAATTTTCTCATATTCTTTGGCATATTTGATTTGCTGTACCATCAATAAAGCTGAAAACATTCTAGGTCCCTCTAGGAGTTACATTCTTGGCATTAGCTATGCCTAAAATTCAAGGTGTCCTTATGCTGAACCAGATTGCATTAAAAATATTAAGTTATATAAAGCTATGTAACAAATAAGAGAGGTAAATATAATTTGTTTATGATTTATATGTGTCTTAATCATACAACAGTTTTCAAAACTCTAAGGAAAAAGTCAAAAAGTGCTTCCTCTGGTAGCTCAGTGACAAAGAATCCGCCTGCCAAGCAGGAGATGCAGGTTTGATCCCTGGGTCAGGAATATCCACTAGAGAAGGAAATAGCAACCCAATTCAGTATAATTGCTTGGGAAATCCCATGGACAGAGGAGCCTGATGGGCTACAATCCATGGGGTTGCAAAAGAGTCTGACACAACTTAGCAGCTTAACAATAGCAATAACAAAAGTCAGCTGGCTAGAATTTTTGTTTTTGAGATAGTGTCTGTCATAAAATTATGCACATAAAAAACTGAGAGGGCTGTCATAGAGAAGGTATCATGGAGGAATGTGACTAGAACACAAAGAATCTAGGCAGCTTTCAAGATTTTGTTTCTACTCTATAAACTGGATACTCATAAAGATTACCCAAATTGTGATCATTCCCTTTTTGAGCATCCTTATCTACTGAGGTGTTCAGTTCCATTCAGTTCAGTCATTCAGTTGTGTCTCTTTGCAACCCCATGGAATGCAGCATGCCAGGCTTCCCTGTTCATCACCAACTCCTAGAGCTTGCTAAAACTCTTGTCCATTGAGTTGGTGATACCATCCAACCATCTCATTCTCTGTTATCCCCTTCTCCTGCCTTCAGTCTTTCCCAGCATCAGGGTCTTTTCCAATGAATTAGTTCTTCACGTCAATTCAGTTCAGTAGCTCAGTTGTGTCTGACTCTTTGTGACCCCATGGACTGCAGCACACCAGGCTTCCCTGTCCATCACCAACTCGTGGAGTTTACTCAAACTCATGGCCATCGAGTTGGTAATGCCATCCAACCAACTCATCCTCTATCGTCCCCTTCTCCTCCTGCCTTCAGTCTTTCCCAGCATCAGGGGCTGTTCCAATGAGTCAGTTCTTCACATCAGGTGGACCAAGTATAGGAGTTTCAACTTCAGTATCAGTCCTTCCAATGAATATTCAGGACTGATTTACTTTAGGATTGACTGGTTGGATCTCCTTGCATTTCAAGGGACTCTCAAGAGTTCTCCAACACCACAGTTCCAAAGCATCAATTCTTCCACACTCAACTTCTTTATAGTCCAACTGTCACATCCATACATGACTACAGGGAAAACCATAGCTTTGACTAGACGGACTTTTGTTAGCAAAGTAAGGTCTTTACTTTTTAATATGCTGCCTAGGTTGGTCATAGCTTTTCTTCCAGGGAGCAAGGGTCTTTTAATTTAATGGCTGCAGTCACCATCTGAGGTAATTCTGGAGCCCCCCAAAATAAAATCTCTCATTGTTTCCATTGTTTCCCCATCTATTTGCCATGAAGGGATGGGACCAGATGCCATGATCTTAGTTTTCTGAATGTTGAGTTTTCCACTGTTCTCCTTCACTTTCATCAAGAGGCTGTTTAGTTCTTCACTTTCTGTCATAAGGGTGGTGTTATCTGCATATCTGAAGTTATTGATATTTTTTCCTGGCAATCTTGATTCCAGCTTGTGCTTCATCCAGCCCAGCATTTTGCATGATATATTCTGCATATAAGTTAAATAAATAGGGTGACAATATACAGCCTTGATGTACTCCTTTCCGGATTTGGAACCAGTCTATGGTTCCATGTCCAGTTCTAACTGTTGCTTCTTGACCTGCATACAGATTTCTCAGGAGGCAGGTCAGGTGGTCTGGTATTCCCATCTCTTTAAGAATTTTCCACATTTTTTTTTGTGATCCACTCAGTCAAAGGCTTTGATGTAGTCAATAAAGCAGAAGTAGGTATTTTTTTGGAACTCTCTAGCTTCTTCTCTGATCAATTGGATGTTGGCAATTTGATCTCTGGTTTCTCTGCCTTTTCTAAAAACAGCTTGAACATCTGGAAGTTCACAGTTCACATACTGTTGAAGCCTGGCTTGGAGAATTTTGAGCATCACTTTGATAGCATGTGAGATGAGTGCAATTGTGAGGTAGTTTGAACATTCATTGTCATTGTCTTTCTATGGGATTGGGATGAAAACTGACATATTCTAGTCTTGTGGCCACTGCTGAGTTTTCCAAATTTGCTGGCATATTGTGTGTAGCCCTTTCACAGCTTCATCTTTTAGGATTTGAAACAGCTCAACTGGAATGCCATCACCTCCACTAGCTTTGTTTAGAGTGATGCTTCCTAAGGCCCACTTGGATTTGCATTTCAGGATGTCTCGCTCTAGGTGAGTGATCACACCATTGTGGTTATCTGGGTCATGAAGATCTTTTTTGTAGAGTTCTTCTGTGTATTCTTGCCACCTCTTCTTAATATCTTTTGCTTCTGTTAGGTCCATACCGTTTCTTCTTTTATTGAGCCCATCTTTGCATGAAATGTTCCCTTGGTATCTTGAATTTTCTTGAAAAGATCTCTCGTATTTCCCATTCTATTGTTTTCCTCTGTTCCTTTGCATTGATCACTGAGGAAGGCTTTCTTATCTCTCCTTGCTGTTCTTTGGAACTCTGCATTCAAATGGGTCTTTCTTTCCTTTTCTCCTTTGGGTTTAGTTTCTTTTCTTTTCTCAGCTATTTGTAAGTCCTCCTCAGACAACCATTTTGCCTTTCTGCATTTCTTTTCCTTGGAGATGTTCTTGATCACTGCCTCCTGTACAATGTCACAAAACTTCATCCATAGTTCTTCAGGCACTCTGGTGTTATTGATATTAAATAGAAGGAAAATCAAAAGATAGGGGAGTGATTCCTCTCTCCTATCTATTCCATGTCCTGGCTGCCTCAGTTACTAATAGGCAACTGCAACCGACAAGGACATCCACGAAAAGCAGTACCACCAACTTCTAGTCCAGAGTCCTCCCATGGAACAATGACAACAATTAGGAAAGATGAAGTAAAAGTAAATGTGTAGATATGAATGAGATAAGGTCAGTGATCAAACTGGATTTGTAATCATATGGTAATTTTATTTTTGAACTTTGCATCCTCTTTATACATATTTAATGGGTTTATTTCTTGCCCCTTTCCTCTGAAAACTGAGGCAGGCACCAGAATGTTTTTGCTCACTCTGAGATAATAAAATGAATAAATTATAAATAAAATACCTGTGGTCAATTCAGGGTTACTATGTTATAAATGAAGGTTTTATTTTTAAATTAAAACATACATTCTCTTACAATAACAAAAGCACCATATTTGATTAAAGTTAAATCTTCTCTCCTCCAGGTTTAGTCTTTACAGCTGGAAATGGCTTCAGGAAGGGATATTAGCTTCCCTGATTGATCAGTGAGTAAAGAATCTGCCTGCAGTGCAGGAGACACAGGAGACGCAAGTTCAATCCCTGGGTCAGGAAGAGCCCCTGGAGAAGGAAATGGCAACCCACTCCAGTATTCTTCCCTGGAAAATCCCACAGGCTACAGTCCAAGGAGTCACAAAGAATAGGACATAACTGAGCCCACAAGCACAGCATGAGGGATATTGGGGGAAGGGAGGCAGACAATAGACAAGAAAATTCTAATTTTATTGATAAATTTGGGAGATGGCTTCACATTTCCTGGTGCTGGCAAGAATTTAAAACTGCCTTTTTTTCTTAGAGGTGCTTTTCTGATAGTTCAGTTGGTAAAGAATCTGCCTGCAATGCAGGAGACCCCTGTTCTATTCCTGTGTCGAGGAGAACTGCTGGAGAAGGGATAGGCTACTCAAGCCAGTATTCTTGGACTTCCCTTATGGCTCAACTGGTAAAGAATCCACCTGCAATGCGGGAAACCTGGATTGGATCCCTCGGTTGGGAAGATCCCCTGGAGAAGGGAAAGGCTACCCACTCCAGCATTCTGGCCTGGAGAATTCCATGGACTGTGTAGCCCATGGGGTTGCAAAGAGGTGGACACAACTAAGCAACTTGCACTTGCACTTGCACTTTTTTGGTGAACTCTTCAGAGAAACCCTCCTCTCCGCCCCCACTGACCCCTCTCATTTGTAGACGCCAGTGGTGGAAATGTCCTCTTATCCAGTCTGTCCTTTATAGCTTATCCCGAAAGCATCTGTCTATGGGCAACACATGCCACTCTAGATGGTCCTGTGGACAAGACATAAACACACCCACAATGATTCTCTCACACGTGTGGATCACCTCTGATCTATAGGACAAGTTACACATCTTTTACTTCAACAGAGTAAGAAGGCAGGCTGGCCTATGCCACTGCCTCTTCCTGACCCATTGTGTGGCAGCAGCCATCCCATTCCTTTTCATTCTTTAAAAATTTTATTTATTTTATTTTTTGGCTGTGCTGGGTGTTTTTTGCTGCATGGGTTTTTCTCTAGTTGCAGACAGCAGGGGCTACTTTCTAGTTGTAGTGCACAGGCTTCCCCTTACAGGGGCTTCTCTTGTTGCAGAGCATGGGTTCTATGGCACGTAGGCTTGGTATTCTCAGCCCCTGGGCTCTAGAACACAAGCTCAGTAGTGGTGGTGCATGGGTTTAGTTTCTCCACAGCATGTGGGATCTTCCAGGACCAGGAATTGAACCCGTGTCTCCAGCATTGGCAGGCTGTTTCTTCACCACTGACCCACCAGGGAAGCCCCCCACCCCTCCCCATTTATCGACTTTTAGGTTTCTCAGGTGTAAGTCAGACCCCAGTCCTCGTTGATCCCAAGCATTGAGGGTACATATCATATTTCCTGAAATGGCCTCATCGAAGTATCTCCCAACCCAGCTTGAAAGAAGAGTCATTTAGAGGGGGCTAACCCAGACCATAACTCAAGTCATAAAACCTCTCTTCTCTAGGCACTTTCAAATCCTTGACACAGATAACGGTGTTGAGACCATCTCATAGATTCACACAAATTACCTTGAAACCTATGCATGTTAATTTAGCATCTCATCTGGGAACTTGTTACTGATCTTCCCTTCTTGGCTGAAATTCTCATGTTCATATCTTGTTATAGATTCGACACTATAGAGACTATACCAGTGGGAGAAGGAAGGCACGGGAACACTAGCCAAACAGTTCTTGAGCTTGTTGTCTCAGCATTTTCATTTTCTTTACCATCCGCATCTTCGTCGTGTAATTCCATGCTTTGCTGAGTGTGAACTCAAACCCTTCCAAACGACTGCGTTTCTCCCAGGAGGCTAAGCTCGCAAGAGTGCGCACATCTATCCCAGCAGGGAGTGGGGTGACGTGGGCGGGGCGAGGCCTGGGGCGGGCAGAAGGGAAGATGGCGTCCACCTCCACCCTGAAGGGCCCTGCCAGCGGTCCCCAAATGTGCTGGCAAAGCAGATGCTTGAGGCTCAGGCTGTTGCGCGAAAACAAGCAAAAGAGCCTCTTTCAAACACAGCCCAGGAGCCCCGTGCTGGGTCGCTTCTGTCCAGCGCCCTGAAAGCAGGTGAGTCTGTGCTCCCCAAGCTCTTCCTCAGAACCTCTCGTGGACCTGGTTTGCAAAGCTAGATGTCTGGGGGGCTTGTTCCTCGAGTGCAGGTCTTAAAAGTGTGAGGTGCTTGATAGGGAGTTCAAACCTTTTTCTCCTCAGGGAGAAGTTCCAGGTTTTGACGTAAGTGACGGCCATGGCTGCGGTTTTTGGCTAATTGGGTCCCGGTCTCTCCTACCAGGTTCCACTTGGCCTTCTCCCCTCCCCCCTCACATGGAGGAGTCAGTCAACCCATTAAAATTGTGTTTTAGGTTTTTTTTTTTTTTCTGATAAAGTTGTTCCATATGTAGCTGTAGATTCACTGTGTTCATGGAAATGGGTGAATTCAGGATTCTTTTACTTGTCATCTTGAATATAATTTATCAATATTTAAATGTGGACACATGCTTTATGCTATCCGGAGGAGGCAATGGTGACCCACTCCAGTACTCTTGCCTGGAAAATCCCATGGATGAAGGAGCCTGGTAGGCTGCAGTTCATGGGGTCACTGAGTTGGACACGACTGAGCAACTTCCCTTTCACTTTTCACTTTCATGCACTGGAGAAGGAAATGGCAACCCACTCCAGTGTTCTTGCCTGGAGAATCCCAGGGACAAGGGGAGCCTGGTGGGCTGCTGTCTATGGGGTCAGGCAGAGTCTGACAGGACTGAAGCAACTCAGCAGCAGCAGCTTGTGTATTGCCCCAGGTGTAGGCAATAAAGGGCTGCATTTTCTGTAGAGAATTTAAAAACAGTTATGAAACTAACTAAAAGCCAGTCTGCTTGTGATTATTACCATGTCCTAACAATTCTAGGCAATGCTGTTACAAATTGAATTGTATTCCTTCGAAAGAGATGTTTTGAAGTCTTAACCTTCAGTACCTCAGAATGCAAGCTTAATTGGAAATAGGATTGTTGCAGATGTAGTTAATTAAGTTAAGATGAGGTCATACTGGAGTAGGGTGGGCCCCGATCCAAAATAAGAAGTGGAGTCATTACAAGAGGTGGCTGTGTGAAAACACAAAGACACAGGGAGAACAGCCTGTGGACATTGTAAGCAGGGATTGGAGTGATGCATTATCAAGGTAAGGAACAATACTATGTATGTGTCAACACCAGTCTCTCAGTCCACCACCCCCACCACCCCTTTCCTCCTTTGGTATCCATAGGTTTGCTCTCTATGTCTCTATCTCTATTTCTGTCCTGCAAGTAAAATCATCGGTACCATTTTTCTAAATTTCACATGTATGCGTTAATATGGGATATTTGTTTTTCTTTCTGACTTACTTCACCCAGTACAACAGTCTCTAGGTCTATCCACATCACTCAAATTACCCAATTTCATTCCTTTTTATGACTGAGTAATATTCCATAGTTCCTATGTACCTGATAGTTCATATAAAATACATAACTAATGAAAACCTACTATATAGCATTATATAGGGGCTATATAGATAAGTACAGCTGATTCACTTTGCTGTACCTTAGAAACTAGCACAATATTGTAAAGCAACTATGTGGTGGTCGTTTAGTTGCTAAGTTATGTCCAGCTCTTGTGACCCCATGGACTCCTCCCCACGAGTCTCCTCTGTCCATGGGATTTCCCAGGCAGGAATACTGGAATGGGTTGCCATTTCCTTCTCCAGGAGATCTTCACCACCCTAGGATTGAACCCAGATCTCCTGCATTGCAGGTGGATTCTTTACTGTCTGAGCCACCTTACTCCAATAAAAATCAATTAAAAAAATTTTTTTTTTAAAGGCAAGACAAGGAACACAAGGACAACACTGCTGCACCAGAAGCTGACAGAGGGCAATGGAACTTAACTGTCTCTCAAAGCACTCAGAAGATATTACACAGACTCTATAGCCCCTTGATTTCAGACTTCTGGACTCCAAAACTATGAGAGCATAAATTTCTGTTGTTTTAATCTACCCAATTTATGATGTTTTTTTATAGCAGTACTAGGAAACAAATAAAAACAGTAAGGATAGAATACTCCTCTGTCCTCTTTCAATCACTAATTTAGTGACTAACAAAAATAAAACAGTATATATTAGCAAATATTTACAAATTCTTCAGCCAAATACATTTAATTTCCAAACCTAATACTCTACCACAGTATACTAGATTTTCCTACTGATTGAAACATCACCTTGGATTTGGACAGGAAATCTAAAGGTATGAGGACGAATTGAACAAATGGGCACATGAGTGGAAAGCCAGGTCTGCCATGTATAGGCCATGCCTAAAGAAAGTAGGTGTGCTGACAACATCTATTAGTCACAATGTAAATGCCAAAGTAATAAATACCCTGGCATTTGTATTATGATAACTTGCCCTGATAACCACAACCATGATAAGAATATTTGTAGTGTCTTGTTACTCATTTTTCTCTCTGCCTTAGCAGCCACTTCAGTGCTCTGGAACCTTCACACCCTGGTCCCTACTTTACAAAATCCTGAGTAATATCTATTTTCTTTGTCTTAATGGACTGCCTTCATGTCTAAGAATCTTTGAATAACCAGTCTAGAACAACACAGAAGGCTGCCAGTAACCCCAAATGTCACCCCATACCTTTTGAGGCCAGAGAGAATGATTTCCCAAATAAATTACTACAATTTATAAATGGCTGGCTTGCAAAATTAACTGAACAGAACAATTTTAAAAATAAAAAGAGGAAATAACTGTTAAGTAACATTTTGTTTTTTTAGATCCTCCCTTTTATCTTAGTGCTCTGTTTGAACAAGCAGATAGTGCTTGCCCCATACTATCTCCACATTCAAAATACCTAGGATGGGTATTATGAATTCCCAACCTGTCAGCTTTGGCTGAATTACAGAGTGCTCAATTATGCTCTAATCGAATAGCTGCCCGATGCAGGCCACGTAATGACTTCCTGATTATCTGCCTTTAAATGATGAATGAAATGAATATGTAACATTCTGTTCAAATATAGCATACTTAGCATGCCAAATGAAAACTGATTTTGTGCTCCTCTCTCTGAAAAACGTATATTTTATTGTAATTCAGTTCAGTGGTTGTTCTGCTGCTTGTTTTGTAGTCATCAAGACAAACATTGAATGAGCTATCTAGGAGAACATTAGTCTTTATTTTTGCTTTCCAACAGATGCTAAAGGTGTTAAACAATGCTTAGTTTATTTGGGTTCGTCTCTTTACATCTTCTCATTGGGGAAAAAATGAGAAAGGTCGTATTTTTAAGAACACTTCTTGGCAATGTTTCAACACACATTGGGGGGAAAAAGTCAGTTTTGATGACTGTGTTGCAAAGACAACAACATTAAAATATGAATAAATTATTTATTTGCAAGAGTACTTTTTATAAAGCAGCAATTAACAATATTATCACCAAAAAAGAGTAAATGATTTGAAACCTGGTTGGATTGTATGTCTGACCTGCAATAATAGGAGACTGCATGACTACAGTAACTCATTTTACTATATTTTAAATGATGTAAGTCACTTGCAGAAATTTAAGTGCACTGCTTCCTGAGAATTTGCAAGTACAATAGTAAACTTTTCACATTAATGGTAGATTAGATTATCTTATAAATATATCTTTAATTTCAGTTCAGTCACTCAGTCCTTTGTGACTCTGCGACCCCGTGAACTGCAGCGCCAGGCTTTCCTGTCCATCACCAACTCCCGGAGATTACCTCAAACTCATGTCCATCGAGCCGGTGACACCACCCAACCATCTCATCTTCTGTTATCCCCTTCTCCTCCTCCCTTGAATCTTTCCCAGCATCAGGGTCTTTTCCAATGACTCAGTTCTTCACATCAGGTGGCCAAAGTATTGGAGTTTCAGCTTCAACATCAGTCCTTCCAATGAATATTTAGTACTGATTTCCTTTAGGATGGCCTAGTTGGATTTCCTTGCAGTCCAAGAGACTCTCAAGAGTCTTCTCCACCACCACAGTTCAAAAGCATCAATTCTTATAGTCCAGCTCTCACATCCATACATGACTACTGGAAAAACCATAGCTTTGACTAGACAGACCTTTGTTGGCAAAGTAATGTTTCTGCTTTTTAATATACTGTCTAGGTTGGTCGTAGCTTTCCTTCCAAGGAGGAAGCGTCTTTTAATTTCATGGCTGCAGTCACCATCTGCAGTGATTTTGGAGCCTCCAAAAATAAAGTCTGTCACTGATTCCATTGTTTCCCCAGCTATTTGTCTTGAAGTAAAAGTACCCAATGCCGTGATCTTAGTTTTCAGAATGTTGAGTCTTAAGCCAACTTTTTCACTCTCCTCTTTCACTTTCATCAAAAAGCTCTTCAGTTCTTCTTCTCTTTCTGCCATAAGGGTGGTGTCATCTACATATCTGAAGTTATTGATATTTCGCCTGGCAATCTTGAATCCAGCTTGTGCTTCATCTAGGCCAGCATTTCTCTTGATGTACTCTGCATATAAGTTAAATAAGCAGGGTGACAATATACAGCCTTGACATACTCCTTTCCCTATTTGGAATCAATCTGTTGTCCCATGTCCAGTTCTAACTGTTGTTGACCTGCATACAGATTTCTGTGGAGGCAGGTCAAGTGGTCTGGTATTCCCATTCTTTCAGAATTTTCCACAGTTTGTTTTTGTGATCCACACAGTCAAAGGCTTTGGCATAGTCAATAAAGCAGAAGTAGATTTTTTTCTGGAACCTTCTTGCTTTTTCGATGATCCAACAGATGTTGGCAATTTGATCTCTGCTTCCTCTGCCTTTTCTAAATCCACTTTAAACATTTGCAAGTTCATGGTTCACATACTATTGAAGCCTGGCTTGGAGAATTTTGAGCATTACTTTGCTGCCATGTGAAATAAGTGCGATTGTGAGGTAGTTTGAACATTTTTTGGTATTGCCTTTCTTTGGGATTGGAGTGTAAACTGACCTTTTCCAGTCCTGTGGCCACTGCTGAGTTTCCCAAATTTGCTGGCATATTGAGTGCAGCACTTTCACAGCATCATCTTTTAGGATTTGAACTAGCTCAACTGGAATTCCATCACCTCCACTAGCTTTGTTCATAGTGATGCTTCCTAAGGCCCACTGGACTTTGCATTCCAGGATGTCTGGCTCTAGGTGAGTGATCATACCATCACAGTTATCTGAATCATGAAGATCTTTTTTGTATAGTTCTTCTGTGTATTGTTGCCACCTGTTCTTAATAACTTCTGCTTCTGTTAGGTCCATACCATTTCTGACCTTTATTGTGGACATCTTTGCATGAAACATTCCCTTGGTATCTCTCATTCTCTTGAAGAGATCTCTAGTCTTTCCCATTCTATTGTTTTCCTCTATTTCTTCACATTGATCCCTGAAGAAGGCTTTCTTATATCTGCTTGCTATTCTTTGGAACTCTGTGTTCAGATGCTTATATCTTTCCTTTTCTCCTTTGCCTTTAACTTTTCTTCTTTTCACAGCTATTTGTAAAGCCTCCTCAGACAACCATTTTGCCTTTTTACATTTCTTTTTCTTGGGATAATTTTTTATCACTGCCTCTTGTACAGTTTCACGAACCTCCTCCCATAGTTCTTCAGGCAGTATGTCTGTCCGATCTAATCCCTTGAATCTATTTGTCACTTCTACTGTATAATCATAAGGGATTTGATTTAGGTCATACATGAATGCTCTCATGGTTTTTCTTACCTCCTTCAATTTAAGTCTGAATTTGGCAATAAGGAGTTCACAATCTAAGTCACAGTCAGCTCATGGTCTTTTTTTTTTCCTGACTGTATAAAGCTGCTGTATCTTTGGCTGCAAGGAATATAATCAATCTGATTTTGGTTGTGACCATCTGGTGATGTCCATGTGTAGAGTCTTCTCTTGTCTTGTTGGAAGATAGTGTTTGCTATGACCAGTGCATTCTCTTGGCAAAATTCTGTTAGCTTTTGCCCTGCTTCATTCTGTACTCCGAGGCCAAATTTACCTGTTACTCCAGATATCTCTTTGACTTCCTCCTTTTGCTTTCCAGTCCCCTATAATGGAAAGAACATCTTTTATGGGTTCTAGTTCTATAAGGTCTTGTAGATCTTCATAGAACCATTCCGCTTCAGCTTCTTCAGCATTATTGGTCAGGGCATAGACTTAGATTACTGTTATATTGAATGGTTTGCCTTGGAAACGAACAGAGATCATTCTGTCGTTTTTGAGATTGCATCCAAGTACTGCATTTCAGACTGTTTTGTTGACTATGATGGCTACTCCATTTCTTCTAAGGGATTCTTGTCCACAGTAGTAGATATAATGATCATCTGAGTTAAATTCACCCATTCCAGTCCATTTTAGTTCACTGATTCCTAAAATGTCGACGTTCACTCTTGCCATCTCCTGTTTTACCATTTCCAATTTACCTTGATTCATGGACCTGACACTGCAGGTTCCTATGTAATATTGCTCTTTACAGCATCAGACTTTACTTCCATCACCAGTCACACCCACAACTGGGTGGTGTTTTTGCTTTGGCTCCATCTCTTCATTCTTTCTGGAGTTATTTCTCTACTGATCTCTTGTAGCATGTTGGGCACCTACTGACCAGGGGAGTTCATCTTTCAGTGTCCTATCTTTTTACCTTTTCATGCTGTTCATGGGGTTCTCAAGGCAAGAATACTGAAGTGATTTGCCATTCCCTTCTCCAGTGGACCAAATTTTGTCAGAACTCTCCACCATTACTCATCCATCTTGGGTGGCTCGTAGTTTCATTGAGTTAGACAAGGCTGTGGTCCATGTGATCAGTTCGGTTAGTTTTCTGTGATTGTGGTTTTCATTCTGTCTGCCCTCTAATGGATCAGGATAAGAGGCTTATGGAAGCTTCCTGATGAGAGAGACTGAAAAACACTTGATCTTAGTCTGATGGGCAGGGCTATGCTCAGTAAATCTTTAATTCAATTTTATGTTAATAGGTGGGGCCATATCCCCTCCCTGTTGTTTGACCTGAGGCCAAACTATGGTGGAGGTAATGAAGATAATAGTGACCTCCTTCAAAAGGTCCCATGCAAGCACTGCTGCACTCAGTGCCCCAGATCCTGCAGCAGGCCACCATCCACTCCTGGCCAGGCCACCAGAAAACTCCTGGACACTTTAATATACCACTTGCCAGAAACCAACGTAGGAAACTGCTGGATTTATCCATTGGTCTTCCAGTTCATTTTACAAAAACTTTTCACTTATTTTTAACATGTCAAATTGGATAGATTTCATATAAATATGTGGCTATTCCATTTTCTCAGTAAAATTCAGATCTAGGAATACCAGGCCTATAGGGGTTGCTTCCTTAGATGAGCTATGTACTTTCTAGTTTGCCAAAATCTAGCCCATTTTCTCATTTATATTGTAAAACTGGCATCCATAGGCGTTTAGGTTTGAAACTTCTAGGACCCAGTTCACAATCCCTTGTTGATCCAGTGGTATTCAAAAAGAGTTGTGTCGAGCCCAGGGACACACAGGACCATTCACTAGATTCCAGAAGACAGTATTAGAACTTTTTGTTTACAATTATTTTATATTAAAATGAGAAAGAAATTATGCTTTGTTAAGGTTTAATAGATCCATTGGTATGGTGCCTATATTTATTATATGTATCAGATGGTGATATGTCTTATGTGGCCCAAGGGTTATTTGGAGAATAGTAAGCTTTCCACATTGTGGAGCATTTGACCATTCCACCAGCAATTTTAGGTAACTTTCAATATTGTATGATATTAGAATTTAATTAAAACTAAGATATGATAAACTCCCAGAGAATGGACAGCTGACATTAAAAGATGCCTATAAAAAATAGAGGTAATAACTAACATTGATAATAGGCAACAAGTGAACAGACTTAGCTGGCTGTATTCATAGAACAGTCCTTATCAGCCACATTATGGGATAAAACCATTATGATCTGATAAGGTCTGATAAGCTGTCCACTAAAAATGAATTTTTCAAGGTAAAAGCGACATTTTAACATTGAGAGTGAAGTGTTTTTGTACTATGAAAAATATTTTGAAAAATGATACTTAAAAAAGCTTTCATTATTCTATTCTGAAAGCCATAGTGTGTTAGTTTTAAGAGGAAAAATGCCTAAGACCTCTCTTTGTCTCTCTCACACACACATATACACTTAGATGTAGAATCGTTGAACCTGGTTTAAAATCTTCCAAATATAAAGCTTCAGTGTATTTTTAAGTTATTATTTCAATGTACTCCTTCTTGAGAATTCTTCAGGTACAACAGTAAAATTTTCCACATAAATGCTGGGTTGGATTAAAAAGTTTTTATTATTGGAAAATGATTCTTTGTTTTATTTCTTATATTTGGATCCATAAATATATTTGTGAAGTGCTTTTTCCTTGCTATGAAAGTTGTGAAACCTAAGATTTTAATTCAAATAACCTTATAACCAGGAAGTTTAAGTGTTATGCCATAGTTTTAAAACACAATTTTCAAAGCTACTACTATATTCAGTTAGATTTTCCCTTAAAAATAATTAATGTATTTCATTGATTGTAAGGTATGTATTGTAACATCTGTAAATTTAGAGTACTGCTTTAGGATTGATGGGTAGCATGTGATGATTAAATTGGCAGTATTTTTCCTTTATTAGTGCATGAAATAATATATTTTACATTTAATGGAAGATAGCACTAATAATGTTAATTATAATACCCTTAATGAGAAAAATTAATTTTGTGCAATTAATGCATTAATAAATGCAATTCTGAAGCATCTTGATTTCATGTTTTTATAAAGTACACTTTGTACATTTCATTATCTTAAAAGGTTTATAAGGTGTAAAATATGTTGCATATAAATAGTAAGTGTATATACTTTGTAAATATTAATGAATGTGTATCACATTAAAAGATTTATGCATATGGCATAGAATAAAAAAATTTGGATCCATAGCTATAGCTTGTATATCATATTGTTAGTACTTTTTCTCTTTTGGAAATCTGATCAATCAATATGAAAACAAAGAAAGGAAAGACTACAGTACTTGTAGAAGTGGGTCTGTGTCCCTTTTATGGACTGGACCTGCTTTGGTGGAAGAGAACATCTGTTTCTTTAGACACCTGTAGCCATATGGGTTTTCATTTTATTATTATTCAAACATATATATGCATTAACTAGACTTCTGATGTATAATATCTTAAAATGTATATTTATTAATATGTAGTTAAGGCAAGAGTACTGGAATGGGTTGCCATTTCCTTCTCCAGGGGATCTTCCTGACCCAGGGATCGAACCCTGGTCTCCTGCATTGCAAGCAGACACTTTACTGTCTGAGCCACCAGGGAAGCCCCTGATAATAGTTATTTAACACACAATATATTGTAGTAGACTTTATACTGACATGTGCCACACTGTTTAAGATATTATTGTTTCTGTATTGTTCCAATATTTTTCTTATTTCTTAATAGTGCCAGGCACTGTTCTTTGATACTAAGACATGGGGGTGGAAAATCCAGAATTCTCTTCTCTGACAGCTTACATTCTGGTGGGAGAGACAAACAATGAAGACGTAAACAAGATATTTCATAAAAGAGGAAGGCAGAATCAGGAAACATAGTGGAGTTGATTGGGTTTAGGCTGTAATACCTACTAACTAGAGTAACTGTAAAGGCCTGAGGTTTCAGAGATTTCTAAATGAAGTGGATTGGTTCTCTAAAATGCATCCCGAATCTGTATACTCCTGTTCCTCTCCCAAGCAGGATAATCTGTGTCTTCAAGGTCAACTGCAGTTTCTTCTCTGGCAGCCTTGTTATTAAAACATTTATACCTGTGACCTGTCCTTCTTGACCCAGAGCCTTTAAATCAGGGGATTTCAGGTTTCCTGGGACTTTGTCTCCTTATTGTTTTCAGATTTATGGTCATCTCTCTTCTTAGCTGTGGTTGATGACGTTCAGGTGTAACATGTTCTGTTAAGCCAAATGAAGCCCATTCTGTACACATTCTCACTACCTAGAACAAAAAAGGACAGTAACTTCTCTCAAGGAGCTAGGAGCTGAGATTGGGAGATTTACTCCCTTCAAAGGCAAATGTACATGACCTGTTAACAGTTTGCTGGGTTTTTTGGTCTAGACACCACCTTTAGAAATTTTCATTGTAATAACACCTACCTACTAGGAACAAGGCGACTGAGCACACCCACACTAGGAAAGAGAATGGAATCATCTTATGTTTACTCTGGCATTTTGACTTCAGTAACGTTCTCTTTTGAAATGATTGCTAATGAAAAATACACATCTATAATTTTTAATCAACTAGTTTCCCTGACATCCTGCTTCCTGAGGTGAGCCAGTACAGTAAATGGTGATGGGTTTTCTCCAACATATTCCTGGAAGGAGAAGACAAGTTGCGACTGCTCAGCCATAATGTTTCCTGTTTCAAACTATGGCTTGTTTTGTTTGTTTTAAATTTCTCAGTGTTCCTGGCCTCTACGTATAGATAATAAACATTCTAGTTGTAAGCTTTTCTCTTGAGTACACAAATCATCAAGTTTTGTTTATCGAAGCTTAAATGGAGAGGAAAAATGAAAACATTTCCTAGTGATATTTAGCTGTAATCTTACAACTGAAACCTGAAACTCCTACAGTGTAAAAGTATTAACTGTGGGCTAAGATACCTTGTACAACCACTGACAGTACTTGCAGGACTGTGTCTCTATTTGTCAATTCACAAACTCCCAGGAAACTTGTTGGTTCTGCCAAAGATGGTTATCTAGCCCAGGACTATCCCCGTGTCCATCTTAACCCCTCAGTCTGTTTTCTAACCCTTCCCTGGAATCTAGATCTGCCACTGGCAGCGGCAGGTACCTTGGCTCTGTCAGTGTGACAGCTCCTATCACCACTAAGCTTCTAAACATTTCATTTGTATTGTTATGAAAATCAATGGCCTCCAGTTTCCCCCCTCCTGGCCCTTTGAAGCTAAACTCCGATGATGTTCTGTTTTTATAAGTATCAGTGAATTCACTCGGACTTCCAAAGCCACAGTTCTAGTCATACGCTTTGGAAGAAATTGTCGATAATACTTATTAACTCCTCTAATGGTGCTTATGACTCCTCTTATTAATCCTCTTCAGATTAATGAAAGAATGTCTGGAAAACGATAAACTAATAAATTGACATGATCCAAATAAGACATTTTTTAAAACTTTTGCTTATATGAATATGGCATTCAGTAAATAGACTTTTAATTTACCATCATTTTAGCTATCTTTTCTTGAGCTTTCACAATTTGATGCCTCACTCAGAGCTTCATATGTGTATGGGTGTGTAAAAAACATATACATATATACAATAATGTATTATGTTATTATGCTGTGTGTGTGTGTGTGTGTGTATAACGTAATGCATTATGTTATCAGAATTTCCTTTTTGGTAAAATAGGAACAATATATGTCTCCTAGGGATTTGCCACAGTACTGAGGTAACACTCAAAGAACTTGGCACATTGGTAATCTTTCAATAGGGCTGCTATTACCATGATTTTGATTTAGTGTTGTTTCTATCATTCTTACTTGATAGATGAGGAACCTGTTTCACAGGAATTAACTTCCTTCAGAAAGTTCACCTAATATGACAAGATTCAGATTTGAATCAAGGAATAAAATCCCGGTTTCTGAAATCATTTTCCTTCCACCTAGGCATTTTGATTCTTTTACTTTTTGTTTTGTTTCAGTGAGTCAGACATATGCCTTCTTAAGTAAAGTGCCTTATGCATGCTCTGTTTCCTTCTTTTTCACTTTTTTTTTTTCTTCCTCTAATCCACTTGTTTCTTTCCCTAGCAGAACTGGGCACCTCTGTCTGATGTATCTCCTGCAGGAGAGGCTGGGTTGGGATGGGAAATGAGATTAGGAAATAACCTGAGGAACTTTTCTCTTTTCATACCTGGACTCATTTCTTCCCTCTTCTGCCTACTGTAGATCTCTGAGTTGATTTGCTAGTGGTAAAGAATCCCCCTGCCAGTGCAGGATATGTAAGAGACATGGATTTGATCCCTGGGTCTGAAAGATCCTCTGGAGGAGAGCACGGCAACCCAATCCAGTTTTCTTGCTTGGAGAATCCCATGGACAAAGGACCCTGGCGGGCTGCAGTCCCTGGGGTCGCAAAAAATAGGACACGGCTGAAGCAGCTTAACATACACATATGCACACGCACATCATGTATGTCAAAAAGTATGCTTTCTTATTTAAGTTGCATTTGTGAGAACATTCTCTCAAATACATGAAACATATTTTTATTGTTGTTTTCTTATTTATCAGTAACACTTTAAATACCATTATCACTAGTGCCAGAGGGCTCAGAGCCAGGACCTGGGTAAAATGAATAAGATGCCCAGGGTGCAAAATTTAAGGAGACTCACTCTGTGTGTATCGTGCCAGTGCAGAATCTCTGCACCTCTGTGCCACAGCCTCCTTAAAGTTTGCACCACAAAAGCTTCACTTGCTTTCCCTAAGCCCATGCCTTAGGAATACCTCTTTATTTTTTCTTAGAGTCCCTTTCCTTAGATGATTCCTGGATTGAGAATGAAGGCACATTGTTACTTTGGCTTTTTCATAATAATGGGCTTAATTTACAGCCCTCTTGGAATTTGCCATGACAGGATAACAAGTTTAAAATCAGACAACGTGCTGCTAGGGGCCAGGTGTTCAAAGTATAATAAACACCTCCCTAAAGATTAGAAAATGAATATTTAACTAGATGACTCCATTTGATTTCCTTCATTCATTTTTTATTATTTCAGTGAAAACGTTCTTGATAGAAATCACATTGACAGGATTTTAATATCTTCTGGTAAATGAAACCTGTCATTCTAGTGGGCTTATTTCTTGACAGTAGCATTTGGTAAACTCTGGTGGCCACTGATTTTCTTTCTAGCTAAGACTAAAGGAATTCCTTGCACCTTGAACATCAAGAGTACACAATCTGTCCTGAGAGGCTGATAATTATGATGAAACTGGTTATATTAATTAGGTCATGTTTACAAAGAATTGGATGACTTTTTTTAAGTAGGAAAACAAAATAACCTCATCTAGGGAAGCGTTAAGTGCTTAATTATTGTTATTTTCCTTTCAAAGGCAAAGAAAACAATTTTGCCCATCAAAACAGTTTTATGCAGAGAATGTTAGGTTCTTTTCTGAAAACCTAGGCCCAAGAAGGTAGGCTTTCTAGAGGTGACATTCATTAAAAAATTAGCAGTTCATGAATAGAGGTCAACACATGTGGCTTTACATTTCCTCTGTGTTTACCTTAAGATTATAGTTCCAGAAATGCTAATGTAGTGAGAAACATTTTAGAGCTCCAGTATCAGATTTTGTTAAGTATTTTCCAATAATCACAATTGACAGTTTGCATCTGATTTCCTATCAGAACTCAAAAAAAAAGCCCCAAAGTAATGCAGAAAGCCTGATAAAAGCATCAGGTTTCTCTACACCCTCTCAGATCCCTAAATGTTGTTTTGTCACCTTCATTTTCATGCTTATGCTGGAGAAGGCCCAGTGTAATTTTGTTGTTGCTGTTGTTTTTAACTTGTGCTGTCAACATTAAGGGAGATTCACAAGTGTGTTGCTGTTTTTTGTTGTAAATTCTCCAAGATTCTCATGGAAGATTGAACCCAATATAAAGGCATACTCAGGGGACATTGACACAAAATAAGGTATCCTGTTTTGCAGCTTTTGTAATGCTTGTTTCATTGCATTCCTTTGCACTGGATTGAATTAAAGCTGAACCTAAGATAAATAAAGACTTTTTGATTGTCTTTCTATAAATGATGAAATGTATACAGTCACTCAACAGAGAGACAAATAAATAGCTTGTGAGACCTTTGGGAGGAGAGCAAAACTATTAAAAGCTAGAGATGTGGGTTGTTTTTTTTTTTAAATTAGTTTGCTTTTTGTGTTTTTAAAAGCATGTTTTTTTTCCTTTCCATATCATGTTTGTTAATGGCTATAGTGACAGGAATTGTATTTCAGAATCTGCTCAAATCCTCATGGAAGCAGCAACTGAGACTGAAGAAAAACTGGCTATATCAGGTTAATCTAGGATTTCCAAACTGAGTTGAGATCAAAAAAAGAAACCCAAGATTTCCCAGTGAATGGGGATCTTGGTTTTATTTATTTAAAGCTCTTCCATCACCACTCCAGTATGATTCTTCTGAAATGCAGAAACCTGTCACTTCGGAGATAAACTCCTAATCCACCTCTGTCCCTGGCATTCTCTGTGTTCAGTGGGCAGGTCTCTTTGGTGTGGATATTTCCTATCACTTATTCTCAGCACTACCTTTGTGTCATAAGCTGATAGCTTTAACTGATGCTTTTCTTGTCTTCCAGATTCAACGAAGACATCCAGACAGTTCCGCGCAGGGTTTTGAGAGCTGAGAGCAGCCCCTGTTGAAGCTCTTCTCCAGGTAATCCCCTGGAATGACAGCACGTGTGTCATAAACCAAAAGCCTTGCTCCTATGATCATCCAATCAAAGCATCTGTGAGTGCTCTTCCCTAAGTGAATATGCAATTTAGCAGTAGCCTCATTTGAGAATTTTTCTTGTGCATAGTCAGAATTTCAACCTTTCTTGCTGCTCATGTATATATTGGGGGAAAAAAGGCATGTGTTTATCAGAAAAACCAATGGCTGCCTCTTCCTCTTCCCAAGCTAAGTTACTTTTCCAGCACCCTCATTACACTCAGTATATCCCTTACCATAATCCTCCCCCTGCTTGATTTCATCTCTAGGCCAAGAGCTTCTTGCTAATAAAGATGGTGCCTTAATATATATTTTTTTCAACCCCCAGTGCCTGACATATAGGTGCTTAAAGAAAGTTGTTCAAATGATTGAATGAACTGATGAAAACAGAAACCTTAAAAAAATATTGATATCCAGATATATTATAAAGTCCACTGTTTGTGACTCCAAGTTTTGATTTTGTATGTTTAATTTTTTCATTGGTGAAGTCTTGCTTCCAGCTAAGCAACTATGCTGACTTGGCTATTCTGTTAAATAACACATGTGACCACGTATCCTTTCCCTTTCTGGTATATATTGATACACATTTGTGCAGGAGAAAGAATGTTCATATTGGAGGAAAACTTGACATGTTCTAATGAGGCTGACTATCTCAGAGCTGGTAGTTCTCACCCTGAGAATTCTTCCTGTCACCCAGTGTGTTTCAGTCAAAGCGTTAGCCAGTTGGTGAGCAAGATTTTGGAAAAGTTCCAAGCTATAGTTAATTATGTGCTTTTTCGAAGCTCGACTGTCTTTGCTGCCTTCATGGATGCCTTTTCTCTATTTAGTAAGTGGTTTGTTTTGCTTTTCTGCATATCTAACCCTATTACAGTTTTCTTTCATAAAATAGTAACATACTATAACATTGAGGCAAATTACACATTGCATTAGATTTGTTCAAAGGTTTTAAAAAGGCAGTGAAATGACATATGTAATAACACTCTAAAACTATAAAGAATCCTACTGCTAAAGAGAATTTATCATTTAATGTCATTCATTTTCCTTTTTAAAAAGCACGTGAGAATGTCTGAATTTTGAACCTGTGACATGTATTTTTGGTGGAGTTTTGGTGGACTTTTTGGTCTTTCTGGTTTTTGTACAAGATGAGTTATTTATATGTATGTATATATGTATGCTTTCTAGCAATTTCAGGGTAGTTTTTTTTTTTTTTTGCAGTTCATTTATTTTGCTTTGGTTTTGCTTGTTCATGCCTGCAGAGAATAAACTTTATGGTAAAGCTGATACTTCAGCTCTAAAAATGACAAGTCTGTGGGATTTGTAGGGGGGTGGTCAAGAAAAAGAACAAGCTGAGAAAAAATTAAATAGTTCCCAAAGAACATTTTACTTACTGAAATATAATCCCAAAGGAAATTGCTATAATGTAAAAGACTTGGAATAAGTATTCTTGATATTAGGTACATGTAAGTTATGGTCAGAGGAGCTAAGAAATTGGTGAGTTGTAGATAATCTCTGTTGCTGTATTTGAAGACATTTCATGGGTGAATTCTGAAATGGAGTCCTCTGTTGGATAGATACTTACTTTGGTAGCCTCAGTATTATTGATCCATTGAAGACAAAGAGGAAAATGTTCTGATCTGTATGCTAAGAATTTGCTTCTTGGGGAAGGTAGACAGTCTCAGGCTTCTTAACTTTTCATTACAATTGTGAAGCCCACCTAGGAAGACAGAAATGTGAATTATTAAAGAAACTGAGTTTTTGAGCCTTGAAGCAGAATTTGCAGTATTCTGCAAATTTTACAACATTTGTTTGAAAATACACATTTTCCCCATCATGTTCAGAGACAGAATGAAAGATAATGCACTCAGGAGTGAGGAAAGTGAGCCATGACACTAAAACTCAACTGAATGTTTTAAAATGTAAGTTGGGTTTTAGACACTTCCTTTAAGAATCAGATTTATAATTTGAACAGCTGGCCTGCTGTTTGCTATTATGTCAGTCCTAAAATAATCTGTGGGAAAATTTGATGTTGTTATTAGTATTTTAAATCTTTTGGTATAGATAAGCTGGTATTAAAGTTTTCAAATCATACATGATTTTTTTTCTTAAAACATCCTATTTTATGTTATGACATGAATCAAAACTTTTTTAAAGAAAAGAATAAAGCATGGTATATAGTGAGGGAGAATAAACATTTTGCTTTCTTCTTTCCTAACTGGTAGGTAAAGGTGAGGGTTTTAGGACAATTCAAGCTAGAAATAAATTCTCTTGACCATTTTTCTAACTGCAAAATATTGACCAACTACTTAGTATATTCAAATTATAGTTTTTCAACCTGTAACGTGGGAATTATAATATAAACCATCTTTTGAGCTTGTTATAATGATTTAATCAGGAAATAGATTGTAAAAGGAGTAGTGTCTGGAAAAGAAAATAAATACATCAGATGTTCATTTATTCTAGCATCTCTGTGAAAGATACTGTGAGAAAAAAGTAGACTTTTTTTTTTTTTTGACTCAAATGCAATGGGCTTTTGCAGACTTAGTAAGATATATCCAAAGTAGAACCTTTTATTTGTGTGATGACAAGTATGTCAATATATTTTGCTCCCAATTTTCTTTGGATTGGAAGTGAGGGCTGGCAATACATATGTTCCAAGAGAAGTAAAAGTGTGACAAGGTCTTCTTTCCACTTTGACTGAAATGCTCATTAGTTCCTGTTAATGAGAAAAGTTTAGGTCAGAAGCCAAAAGAATACATTCTCAGGATAAGAAATGAGAGAGGTCAGATAGCCAAGGTTAAGAATCAGGAATCCATGTCAGATAGTGACAGTGGATAATGTGTTGAGAATCAGATGGTCACAAGCAGAAGGTATATACTCTTTTGGAGAAAAGACATAAACACAGATTGTCACAACTGGAATGAATTAAAGCGGTGTGTTCCTTGACATCAAGCAGAATATCATTAGAAGAGTTTCCTTTGGAGTTATGACAAAAGTTAATTTGAAGCATGTTTTTTTTGGATGCCAGATAATAGACAAATTTGCTTTAAAAACAATATGCCTATATAATATACAACATATTTGCTGGGTGGAATGAGAATTAGGGACAGGATCATGTTACAAGATATAGTTAGCATCAGAGGTGCCTTTGTGAAGATAGGTATTCTACTTGTGATGCCTTGTATGAACAAATGCCTCAATTCATGGTTGGGTTTGATCACTCATTTATCCGTTCATTTGCTAGTTTATTCATACATTTTTAACTTATTTTCTTTCTGCTAGATAACACAATTATACCATAATCTTTTCTAACATTTTTCATGTCAATATGTTAACTTGCTAGTTCTGCTTTCTTTTGTTTTACTCTTGTAGCCGAAATAGAGAACTTCTCTTTTTATAGAGCTATGTGATAAGTGGTGATCAAGGAATATCTTCCTGCTCTCATGCTTGCCTCTCTACAATGCAATTCCTCTCCACCAAACATTTGGAGGGATCTTTGTAAAATATGCATTCAAAAGTGTCATTCCACTAAGACTCTTTATTCACTTTCTCTTGGTCTCAGAAGACAATCTAACCTCTTCACCTGGACCTAAACAGCCCACATAACTTGTAACTCTCCAGCCCCATGATATTCCTCTCTTCTTGCTCACCACTCTCCAGCCAACTTGAGCTGCTGCTTTTTCCTGGAATATCCCAGCCCTGAGAAATCAACCTGAGATTTCTGTGTCTGGCCTCTCTTTGTGCCTCAGCAGAAGGCACTTGTTCCTATCCTTCAGGTCTCAGCTCAGATATTACTTAATTGAAGAGAGCTTTTTGACTAACCTATGTTATTCTGTCATCACTCCACTTAATATCTTTAAAACATTGATCACAATCCACTATTTTTGTTTACTGATTTAATTACATTACTATGATCTCTTTTGGCCTAATTAACATATATCTGGAGAAGGAAATGGCAACCCACTCCAGTGTTCTTGCCTGGAGAATCCCAGGGACAGGGGAGCTTGGTGGGCTGCCGTCTATGGGGTCGCACAGAGTTGGACACGACTGAAGTGACTTAGCATCAACATATATCTGCCAAAAGATGAATGATTTTTTCTGTCTCAGTTGGGACTCTATTCCCTGAAACCAGAAAAATAAATGTTTAGCAGTTGGTAGGTGCTCATTAGTATGTTTTAACAAATGAATACATCACAGCTTTATTATCTTGTCACTATCATAGTTCATAATCTTCCTCATGCTTTGTGTTACTCAGTGTTTACTGAGGACTTAGGATGTGAAGGAAACTTAGACCTTAGGGGAATACGGATTAATAAAGATTTGATTCCTTTGCTCTATGATAGGGCTCACAGATAGGTTTCTGCTTGTCTTAGCCAGTTTCTAGGTTTCTGTGTATAGAAAGAGATTGGGGCTATGTCTCAACACAGTAATGAATGCCAGCAGCACAGAAGAGAGAAGACAAAATACTTATGTTATAAGTTGGCCATTCCTGATGAGCTAATAGAATTAGTGCACTTTCCAAACACCTTTCTTATGGAAGAAGGTGTTTGGTTTTATTTTTTTTCTATAAGTCTCTCTAATGTGCCTGTTACCTTTAGCTGTGAAACTTTTTTGCACAGGTGGAAGTCACTCCGCTCGTCCGCCCCGACCCTCCTCTCCCCTTCCTACACCTCCTCATGGCCCCTCCACCTAGCTGTCATCCTTCATATCTCAGTCAAGGAACTCCCTTTCAGGGATTCATCCTCTGACTATTTCTCTGCCTTCCCCTGACTAGGTTAATTTTTCTGCCCCGTACTTTCCTGGCCCCATGGACTTCTGTTCGTAGCACTTAGCATTGTTGTCATTGTACATGGATCTCTGTCCTTAGTGGATTAATCGTCTGTCTGTCATACTGGACTGTGAACTCCATAAGGACAAGTCTTTGTTTTGCTATTTCCAACGCCAGCCACCTGATATTACACCATGTTTCCCTTAGGAAGTTGCTGCTCATGTAATATTATATTGATTCCAAAGCACTTAATCTAAGATAATATAATTTTGTTTAAACCTGGCCCTTAATCATTTTGATACATTCTCACTGCTAGGGTTTTGTGCTTGTAGCTAGAGATGACAGGGCCTCCCTGGTGGCTCAGATGGTAAAGAATCTGCCTGAGATGCAGGATAATTTCATCAAGTAACAATTTTTAAATTTATGACAGTAAATGATTATGAAACAGAGAACTACAACCATGGATATCTGTACCACAGAAAAAGAGAATTTTTGTTGCCTGACCAAATCTCACCTCTTCAGTTTAGTATCATTCAGTTACTTTTGCCAACATTGTTCATCACCATTTCCAAATTTCTTTCATGTCTTATATCACAAAGATTAGTGATTAAAACATTTCTCTCCAGATAGAAAACACAATGTGGACAAACTTTCCCCCCCTTCAGGGTGCCTTGAAAATGATAGAGTAACTTGCTTCATTTAATAGATGATTTTTGCCCAGTTTATTTGTTTTTAAGAAAAACAGGCTCCAAAAGTCCCATACCACTTTCTTTTTAAAAGGTAAAGATGTGAAATGAACAAGATATTTAGACTTTCGGAGCCACTGACTTAATATTTATGACCTTGAGGTTGCCTTTGATCCTAAATCAGCTTTTAATTACCATTGTAGTTACATTGGTGAAAAAATGATTCTGTTATTTCCAGAGTACAGCAAGGATATGACCAGTACTATCTCATGAGTACAGTTATTTGAAGGCTTTTATTACTAATTATAGTTGGTTTATTATTATTCATTGTTCACTGGTCTTCTAGACTATTTACTTAAGGTTCTATTCAGTATTACAGCTGCTACTGCCGCTGCTTTTCCTCTGAGATTCCACAACTTCCTGAGAGTAGCAGGGTTCCTATTGGAAGAGGGTGTAATTGGGCTCAGGGGGGATACTTAACTTGGTGTCCCCTGGAATGTGTTACAAGAGGGTGCATTATTCCCAACTCCAAGAAGAGGTTAAAAATATAAAGAGAATGGTAGATGAACTCTTTAACCATTACAAACTGACAGAAGCAACAATGAAATGGCTCAATTATCTGTCCACTTATTCAGCTAGCTAGCTAGCTTGCTATCCACAGCCAGTTGTACCTTTGTAGTAGATTCATTTAATAAATTTATACATTTTTCCTGATTGCTCAATTCCCAGCCCAGCCTCATTTCTTCTTTTGGAAAAAAAAAAATGTATATTTCTTAATGTTTGTATACAATTTGTTTATTCAGCAAACATGATCAAGTATCTACTATGTGCCTGGGACAACTTTTGCAACTCATAGAAACTTTATTAGCAAGCAGACAAAAATAGTCATTCACCCTATTCTGTAAGCTTGAGAAATTGCCACTGTATTAGGTACTTTGGCAAGTGGTTGCATGAAAAGTTTACAACAGCATATACGTCCAGTAGTGGGATTGCTGGGTCATATGGTAGTGTTATTCCTAGTTTTTTAAGGAATATCCACACTGTTCTCCATAGTAGTTGTATCAGTTTACATTCCCACCAGCAGTGCATGAGGGTTCCTTTTTTTCCACATTCTCTCCAGCATATATTGTTCATAGATTTTTTACAATGGCCATTCTGACAGGTATGAGGTGGTACCTCACTGTAGTTTTGATTTACATTTCTCTAATAATGAGCGATGTTGAGCATCATTTCATATGTTTATTGACCATCTGGTGCTCTGTGACAACCTAGAGGGATGGAATAGGGGAATGGGAGGGAGTTCAAGAGGAGGAGATATATGTATGCTTATGACTTGGACTGCAAGGAGATCCAACCAGTCCATTCTGAAGGACATCAACCCTGGGGTTTCTTTGGAAGGAATGATGCTAAAGCTGAAACTCCAGTACTTTGGCCACCTCATGGGAAGAGTTGACTCACTGGAAAAGACTCTGATGCTGGGAGGGATTAGGGGCAGGAGGAGAAGGGGACGACCGAGGATGAGATAGCTGGATGGCATCACGGACTTGATGGACGTGAGTCTGAGTGAACTCCGGGAGTTGGTGATGGACAGGGAGGCCTGGCGTGCTGCGATTCATGGGGTCGCAAAGAGTTGGACACGAATGAGCGACTGAACTGAACTGATAGCTGATTCACACTGTTGTACAGCACAAACCAACAAAACATTGTACCACAGGTATCCTCCAATTAGAAATAAAATTTAAAAATATGGATTAAAAATACACACATGCCAAGTTTACAATAACATTCTGATGACACAATCACCTAACTTTCTAACTGAATCAAGTAACAGAATCCTTCAACAATTTTGAAATGGGGGAAGGGCAGGAAAGAATGTCGGGTATTATGGGCTAAAGGTAATTCTCTAAATGTGTTAGACTGTGGATGGCCGTATTGTTTCAGTTTCATCCTGCTTATGCAAGGGCAGACATTTTAGCCACCTCCAGAGTTAAACTTAACTCTTCATATTAAAAAAAAAAAGTATTTTCATACAGTTTATGTAAAAACAAAACCCTCAAGTGAAGATTTATATAGGGATATTTACAGTACGTGTCTTTGTTCAATTCAGTCCCTCAGTTGTGTCCACCTCTTTTTGACCCCATGGACTGCACCACGCCAGACTTCCCTGTCCATCAGCAACTCCTGGAGCTTGCTCAAACTCATGTGCATTGAGTTGGTGATGCCATCCAACCATCTCATCCTTTGTCGTCCCCTTCAATCTTTCCCAGCATCACGGTTTTTTCCAAAGAGTCAGTTCTTCACGTCAGTTGGCCAAAGTATTGGAGCTTCAGCTGCAGCATTAGTCCTTCCAATGAATATTCAGGACTGACATCCTTTAGGATGAACTGGTTGGATCTCCTTGCAGTCCAAGGGACTCTCCAGAGTTTTCTCCAATGCCATAGTTCAGAAGCATCAATTCTTTGGTGCTCAGCTTTCTTTATAGTCCAACTCTCACATGCACACGTGACTATTAGAAAAACCATAGCTTTGGGTATATGGACTTTTATAGGCAAAGTAATGCCTCTGCTTTTTAATATGCTGTCTAGGTTGCTCATAGCTTTTCTTCCAAGAAACAAATGTCTTTTAATTTCATGGCTGCAGTCACCATCTGCAGTGATTTTGGTGCCCAAGAAAATAAAATGTGTCACTGTTTCCATTGTTTCCCTGTGTATTTGGCATAGAGTGATGGAACCAGATGCCAGGATCTTAGTTTTTTGAATGTTGAATTTTAAGCCAGCTTTTTCACTCTCCTCTTTCAGTTTCATCAAGAGGCTTTTGAGTCTCTCTTTGCTTTTTGCAATAAGGGTGGTGTCATCTGCATATCTTTAGACTTCCATAGATCTATGATTGAAGTCTTCAAATGCTAGCTAGTCTTCATGGGACTATTCTGATTCGAATGCATAAAATGCTAAACTAGTATTTCCAAGAGAGTAAATAACATGTAAACTGATGTTTCCAAGACAGTGAATTTATTTCAGAGACCGCTATATCCTACTATCTGTACTGAAGTTTTTTGAAGTAAGTTACAGGCAATGTCAAAGAGAGGTTGGCATTTACTCCCTGTCTGTGTACTGGTGGAGTTACAGAATCAATGGTCTCGCTCCAGGGCTGCATTAGAAGTAGAGCCAAACAGAGTGAGAGAAATCTTGGGAGAGCGCACACCACACCTGGAAACCAAGCCCTGGCAGAGGCCACCGATTGCCGTCAGAGCAGACCACGCCCGAACAAGACATGAAGCATCCCTGCCGGAATCAAAAGTACTCAGCCGTGTTTGACTCTGTGCCCTCATGGGCTGTAGTCCGCTAGGCTCCTCTGTCCATGGGATTTCCCAGGCAAGAATACTGGAGTGGGCTGCCATTTCCTTCTCCAGGGGATCTTCCAGACCCAGGGAATCAAACCCAGGTCTCCTCCATTGTAGGTGGATTCTTTACCATCTGAGTCACCAGGGAAGCCCTGTTCCATTAAAAGCAGCCTTATGTCTCTCATCCCTTTTAGGCTTTAATCCTGTACAGCTAGAACTTGAAGAAAGTAGGAGGAGGCCAAAAAACAAACATAAAGAAACGAACACGACTAGCTCTCCTCACCCAACCTGTCCCTACTCTAAGACCCTATGTTTGAGGTTTACTTAGTGACAGAAGATCATTGTTCAGATGAATGAATCCTAGAATTTAAACTGGTCTGGAATCAGTTGTTGTTTGGAAGGCGTTTGTTTATTTTATGGTGGTAATGGACAGGGAGGCCTGGCGTGCTGCGATTCATGGGGTCGCAGAGTCGGACATGACTGAGTGACTGAACTGAACTGAATATACATATGATACAAAACTTACCATTCTAACCAAGTGTTGGCAACCAAGGGTGGAATTCAGTGTCAGCACATTTCCATCATTGTGCAACCATCTCCACCATCCATCTCCATAACTTTTTAGTCTTTTCAAATTGAAACTTTGTACTCACTAAATACTAACTCCCCATTACCCTTATCATCCCCAGTCCCTGGCTGTCACCATCTACTTTCTGTTCCTAAGAATTTGACTACTCTAGGTATTTCATATTAGTGGAATCATAAAATACCTCTCCCCTTGTGACTGGTGTATTTCACTTAGCACAGTGTCTTCAAGGTTCATCCATATTGTAGTTCTTTTATGTGTCAGAATTTCTTTTCTTTCAAATAAGATTGCTCTGAGCTGTGAGCATGTTTTGTTTATTAAGTCTTCTATTAAAAGATACTTTGTTTCCACATTTTTTTTCTATTTTGAATAATGTTGCTATTATTGCAAACAGATGTTCAGATATCTAATTCCTCTTCCTTTTCACCAACCTCCTTTGCAGTTTTTCTTTTTTGACTCATTCCCGTAGGTCTAATGGAGAAGGCAATGGCACCCCACTCCAGTACTCTTGCCTGGAAAATCCCATGGACAGAGGAGCCTGGTGGGCTGCAGTCCATGGGGTCACTAAGAGTCGGACACGACTGAGCGAATTCACTTTCACTTTTTACTTTCCTGCATTGGAGAAGGAAATGGCAACCCACTCCAGTGTTCTTGCCTGGAAAATCCCAGGGATGGGGGAGCCTGGTGGGCGGCCGTCTATGGGGTTGCACAGAGTTGGACACGACTGAAGCGACTTAGCAGCAGCAGCAGCAGCAGTAGGTCTAAAGTAATATCTCATTTTGATTTTTATTTTCATTCTCCTAATTGTGATGCTGCTTATCTTTCCATGTCATTCTTAGCCGTTTGTGTATCTTCTTTGGAGACATATTTACTGAAGTCCTTTGCCCGTCTTTTAAAAATGTCATTTTTGTTGTTGTTGAGTTCTGAGTTCTATATATGCTCTGGATATTAATCCTTTATCAGACATGATTTGCAAATATTTTCTCCCACACTGTGAGTTGCCTTTTTCACTTTGTTGATAGTGTCCTTTCTATACAAAGGCCTTACATTTAATGAAGTACAATTTGTCTAATGTTCTCTTTAGTTGTCTGTGCTTTTGGTATTTCATCTAACAAGTCTTTACCAAATCTAAAGTCATAAAATTTCCTCCTTATATCTTCTAAGAGATGTAAAAAATTGCTCTTAGGTTTAGGTCTTTGATCCATTTTGGGTTACTATTTGCATATAGTGTAAGGTAAGGGTCCAATTTCATTTTTTTGTATGTGGATATCTAGTTTCCCAACATTATTTGTAAAAAAAACACACACACACACACACACACAAAAACTGTCTTTTCACTACTGAATGGTCTTGATACCCTTGTTAAAAATCATATGACCATCTATGTGAGATTTATTTCTGAGGTCTCTATTCTATTCCCTTGGTCTATATATCTTTCTTTATGCAGGGATCACTGTTTTGCTATTTGTTTGCTTATTTTGACTATATAACTGAAGAGAACAGTTATATAATTTGTCCAACATGCCTGATAAGTGCTTGGGCACTTATCTGATTCATGCGTCTATCTGCCTTACTTAAGACCAGAAGTGTAAAGTGACCTTCTTATGGAGAAGACAAACCCTGAGAGGACAAATAGAACAAAGGAGCCTCTTGGGTCTCAGGCTTGGAACTGTCACACTGCCATTTCTATCTCACTGTGTTGTCGAAAGTGAATCCTGTGACTGGACTCACTGCTGGGTTTAGATGGTCATGATCCATCCCTTTAGCTGGAAGAGTGAAAGGCCACAGGGCATAGGGGGCAAATTTATGTCGCCCAGACCAAGGGCCTTGATAGGCTTTAAGGTCAAAAATGAACTTTTCTTGTTATTATCTTAAGATTTCCTTTAGGGGAAAATGGAAACTAAAGTTTAATTTAAAAGAAGAAGGGGAAGTGGTAGAGTTTAAAAAAATGTCTCTACCTCCTTTGGTATATGTTTGAATTCATTTTCGTTAAATGTACAGGTGTCACTACTACACACGTCTGGTTTCCTCACAAAATGTGAACTACTTGAAGCCAGATGCCTTATTATCATAAACATACTATTACTAATAAATACCATTTATATAGTACTAACCATGTGCCAGACTCTGATATAGTACAAACAGTATTCTATTTCATCATTCAAACAGCACTCTTAAGTAAATGATAGAATCCTCATTTCACAGGTATCAAATTAGGGCACAGAGAAATTTCATTACTGGGCAGATTGTTTGACTTCTTTATCTGCTAGCTATTCCTAAGGACTAAATCCACAGGTATACAATAAGGACAGAATGCCCATAAAGCAGGGGAGTGGAACACTATTTTTAACAACTATCCCAAAGGAAGTTTTTCCAAAGGGAGAAACATTGTATTTGCAGAAATGCCATAAAGCAAAAAAAGTACATCAGAGCAATCATAAACAAAGCGAAATAGCCCGTTCAGTTTGATGCTCAACATTGCAAATAATTCACAATTGCCCATTGCTAAAGAAGTAAATCCATTGATATATAAACAAAATAGAGACAGTGATGGACACTCTCTTGGGGTGTGCGTGTTTGTGCGCTTCACTTTTAGGGTCTTCTTTCACATATATCTTGGCTTGTTCTGTTTGTTTTTTTTAACCTAAGTTTTGCATGCTTAATAATTTGATTGAATGAATAAATGTCATATACATTTAAATGTCTGACACACTCTTGTATTAAGATATGTGTGTATATATACATATATAGGAGAAGGAAATGGCAACCCATTCTAGTATTCTTGCCTGGAGAATCCCATGGACAGAGGAGCCTAGCAGGCTATACAGTCCATGGGGTTGCAGAGAGTCAGACATGACTGAGTGACTAAACAACTACACACACACAGACAGACAGACAGACAGACACACACACACACACACACCCACCCATCTCTTATGAGCCAAAGTCCTTACATTTTCTTTCATTAAAACAAAACAAAGTTTCAGTAGTTTCACGTTGAGTTACAATTCAGTCTTTGGATCCAGACATATCCTGTTTTGCTGTGTTCCATTAACTTAGGCTTAAAGATTAAAAAAAAAAATATGTTCTCTGACCATTTTTACACAGCCTACACTTATTTGGATTCAGAATAAGATACAAGAATTTTAACATTTTATTATGAAAATAATATGATGGAATAGAATAAGAACTGAATGATTAATTTTGTATGGCCAGAACACTGTGCAAATTTAAATGATATTAATGCTTTCATTTTTCCATAGTCAATATTTGCATCTCTTAATCGTGAAAATCTGCTTAAAAAAAATCAAGTGAATTGTGATCTTGAAGCTATGAGGAACAGGGAATTATTTTAAAAGAATTTCAGGCCTAGCTACACAGCTCTTGATCGAGGTCAAAATTATGAACACTGGGATGTTAGAGGTCTAATTCAGCTGTCCACGCTTTCTAACATGGTTGAATGTTAGCAATCATTATACTTGGAACCAATAAGTATCTAGAGCTGTTCTGCTTTTAGAATGGCCTTTGGTCTGCAGAGGAGAAAGGACCTCACTTAAGCTTTTTTTAACAGGGCTATTTTTATGATGTCAATTATTTACATAGTGATTCTTTCAATCTGGTATTCTTCCACCTCTAAAAAAAATAGTCCCTCTTAAATCAGTAGAAGTAGAAATCCCTCTAAACATTATTAAAGCCTGCATAAAAGCATATGGGTATCATCAAATATTATAATTTTGGAAAGTGATTCAGAATTCTTCATGAGACCCTATTTTCTGTTGCCAAGGAGCACAGTACCACTAAAAAACAGTACCCTGGGCCAAATACTGAACAACTAATTCATGTTTTTTCTGTCTGTTGGAAATAAAATTAGTTTACTCAAGAGGAAAAACAGATTCTTATAGTATATATATTTTTATTCTGGACCATAGGTAAAGCTAATTTCTCCCCATCTCGAAGACTTAAAAATTCCTCCTTAGGGAATGAAATGCAGAGTCTTTGAAAATCGACAGTAGCATTGTTTGAAGGGCACACTATGGTCTTTCTCACTTTCCCTAGTTTAGGAAAGAAAATAGGAAAGCTTGTTAGAACTGTGTTTAAAACAAGGATAGATGAAGTCTAAACTGATACAGCATAAACTATGGTGATATTTAGTTTGACTCTGTTTTTGTGGTTACTCATTTCTCAGCATTTGCTATGTGGTAAATAGGAGAGTAAAGGAGAGAGGTGTTATGCTTTTAATGTAGTGGAGCCACCCCCACTGGCCTCCAGAGCATCATGATTAATTAAATGGAGTGTTGGTGCTTGTTTTAGGACTCTCCTTGGAAAACTATGTGAAGTTCTGTTTGGACTCTTCCCACCTAGGTAATTCCTTTATTTCAATCCATTCGGTCAGCTTAAGTTTTCTACTTCAGTCCTATCTTAGAAATAACCAAAATGCCATGACTTATTCTTCATCTTACCCTACCTCTGCTCTTGCAGAACTTAACTGACTTGTCACTGACCTGTATTGTTTGTGCTGGTAGAGCTCATTGCACACAATTTAGCTTGTATTTTAGGGGTAAAACTTTATGTTACAATTCTGTTACAAACAAACAAAAAATTCAATAATTTGTTGCCTCAAAGCCCAAATTCCTCAGCAAGACCTTAAAAAGTGTCACAGGGTACATGGAAAGGCCTTCACACTAGGTTTCACATAAGGTGACACCTCTTCTTGGGAAAATCTTGATCACTCACCAACCTTTATCTATAGTTCCTCAGGCATTCTATCAGATCTAATCCCTTGAATCTATTTGTCTTTTCCTATGTATAATCATAAGGGATTTGATTTAGGTCATACCTGAATGGTCTAGTGGTTTTCCCTACTTTATTCAATTTAAGTATGATTTTGGCAGTAAGGAGTTCATGATCTGAGCCACAGTCAGCTCCAGGTCTTGTTTTTGCTGACTGTATAGAGTTTCTCCATCTTTGGCTACAGAGAATATAATCAACCTAATTTCAGTATTAACCATCTGGTGATGTCCATGTGTAGAGTCTTCCCTTGTGTTGATGGAAGAGGATGTTTCCTATGACCAGTGCATTCTCTTAGTAAAATTCTGTTAGCCTTTGCCCTGCTTCATTCTGTACTCCAAGGCCAAATTTATCTGTAACTCGAGATATTTCTTGACTTCCTACTTTTGCATTCCAGTCCCCAGTAGTGAAAAGGACATCATTTTTTGGTTTAGTTCTACAAGGTTTTTGGTCTTCATGGAACCGTTCAACTTCAGCTTCTTCAGCATTACTGGTCAGAGCATAGACTTGGATTACTGTGGTATTGAATGGTTTGCCTTGGAAACGAACAAAGATCATTTGGTGATTTTGGAGACTGCATCCAGTGGTTCTCTGAGGAGGCCATACACATAGCTGTGAAAAGAAGAGACATGAAAGGCAAAGGAGAAAAGGAAAGATATACCCATTTGAATGCAGAGATACAAAGAATAGCCTTCCTCACTGATAGAGATAAAGCCTTCCTCACTGCTCAATGCAAACAAATAAAGGAAAGCAATAGAATTGGAAAGACTGGAGATCTCTTTAAGAGAATTAGAGATACCAAGGGAACATTTCATGCAAAGATGGGCAAAATAAAGGACAGGAATGGTATGGACCTAACAGAAGCAGAAGATATTAAGAAGAGGTGGAAAGAATACACAGAAGAAGTATACAAAAAAGATCTTCACAACTCAGATAATCACGATGGTGTGATCACTCACCTAGAGCCAGACATCCTGGAATGCAAAGTCCAGTGGGCCTTAGGAAGCGTCACTTTGAACAAATTAGTGGAGGTGATGGAATTCCAGCTGAGCTATTTCAAATCCTAAAAGATGATGCTGTGAAAGTGTGTCACTCAATATGTCAGGAAATTTGGAAAACTCAGCAGTGGCCATAGGACTGGAAAAGGTCCATTTTCATTCCAATCCCAAAGAAAGGCAATGCCAAAGAATGCTCAAACTACCGCACAATTGCACTCATCTCAGACGCTAGTAAAGTAATGCTCAAAATTCTCCAAGCCAGGCTCCAACAGCACATGGACCATGAACTCCCTGATGTTCAAGCTTGGTTTAGAAAAGGCAGAGGAACCAGAGATCAAATTGCCAATACCTGTTGGATCATCAAAAAAGAAAGAGGGTTCCAGAAAACATCTACTGCTTTATTAACTATGCCAAAGCCTTTGACTGTGTGGATCACAACAAACTGTGGAAAATTCTGAAAGAGAAGGGAATACCAGACCACCTGACCTGCCTCTTGAGAAACCTGTATCAGGTCAAGAAGCACCAGTTAGAACTGGACATGGAACAACAGACTAGTTCTAAATCGGGAAAGGAGTACGTCAAGGCTATGTATTGTCACCCTGCTTATTTAACTTATATGCAAAGTACATCATGAGAAATGCTGTACTGGATGAAGCACAAGCTGGAATCAAGATTGCCAGGAGAAGCATAAATAACCTCAAATATGCAGATGAAACCACCCATATCGCAGAAAGTGAAGAACTAAAGAACCTCTTGATGAAAGTGAGAAAGGAGAGTGAAAAAGTTGGCTGAAGACTCAGCATTCAGAAAACTAGGTCATGGCATCTGGTTCTATTATTTCATGGCAAATAGATGGGGAACAGTGGAAAGAGTATCAGATTTTTTGGGCTCCAAAATCAGTGCAGATGGTGACTGCATCCATGTAATTAAAAGACACTTGCTTCTTGGAAGAAAAGTTATCACCAACCTAGACAGCTTATTAAAAAGCAGAGACATTACTTTGCCAACAAATGACCATCAATTATGGTTTTTCCAGTAGTCATGTATGGGTGTAAGTGTTGGATTATAAAGAAAGTAGAGCACCAAAGAATTGATGCTTTTGAACTGTGGTGTTGGAGAAGACTCTTGAGGGTCCCTTGGACAGCAAGGAGATGGAACCAGTCCATCCTAAAGGAAATCAATCCTGAATATTCATTGGAAGGACTGATGCTGAAGGTGAAACTCTAATACTTTGGCCGCCTGATGCAAAGAACTGACTCACTGGAAAAGACCTTGATTTTGGGAAAGATTGAAGGTAGAAGGAGAAGGGGACGACAGAGGATGAGATGGTTTGATGGCATAGCTGACTCAATGGACATGAGTTTGAGTAAGCTCCAAGAGTTGTTGATGGACAGGGAAGCCTGGCATGCTGCAGTCCATGGGGTCGCAAAGAGTTGGACAGGACTGAGTGACTGAACTGAACTGAACTGACACCTCTTCTCTGAAACCCTCCCTCAGTTCCCTGTGTAGAGTTTGTTACCCAATGCTATATCTTCTGTTTTCTTAATACCAAGTCCATAATTATTGCGGAATACCTATTTATATACAGATTTTATAGCACACATTAGCTAGTGTAGCCCTTCAAAATATGGACTATATAATGTTCATCCTTATTTGTCATATGATTCAGCTCCCAAATAAATATATGTTCAGTAGTTTAAATAGTCCTTACTAAATATTTATTGAGTAACTAGTTATATCTTTCATTTTGTTTGTTTCTATCCCCCACTCTACTCACAACCCTCAGACTTTAAGTTCTAAGGGATGAGTATTCCTGTATATTTTTTTCACCACTGTTAATCAGTGCCAGATACAGTACCTGGTGTATAGTTGGCATGCAATAAATATTTATAAAATGAGCAAATATATGGATAAGTAAGAATATCAGTGGCTGATGATGGCTGTTAATGTTTAAGAGAGTTTAGTATGCAAAAACTTCTTTCCCATAAAAGAATGAACCTCTATTTTAAATATTTTGGCATCATGGAGAAGATAGTTTTAAAATATACTTGTGGGTTTTAGAATGTGGGTTTTGGCCCATCTATTTGACATGCTGTCAACTTAGGTGACTATGTCCAGCATTTTTAAAAAAGAAAAAATAAACTGTATTTTATTAGTTTCCTACTACTGTGTAAAGAGTTACACAAGCTTAGCAGCTTAAGACATTAATTATCTCAGTTTCCATTGGTTGGGGCTTGGGCTGCAGGTTACCTGATTCCTCTGCTTAGGGTCTCACAGGCTGAAATAAAGGTGTAGGCAGGGATGTCTCAGAGAAGGCAATGGCACCCCACTCCAGTACTCTTTCCTGGAAAATCCCATGGACGGAGGAGCCTAGTAGGCTGTAGTCCATGGGGTCGCTCAGAGTCGGACAGGACTGAACGACTTCACTTTCACTTTTCACTTTCATGCATTGGAGAAGGAAATGGCAACCCACTCCAGTGTTCTTACCTGGAGAATCCCAGGGACAGGGGAGCCTGGTGGGCTGCTGTCTGTGGGGTCGCACAGAGTCAGACTGAAGCGACTTAGCAGCAGCAGCAGCAGCAGGAATGTCTGGCTCTTATCTTAGTCTTGAGGTTATTTCCTGTGACATTGTAATTTATAGAAAGAAACAGGTCTTTGCTTTTCATTGCTTTTCTGGCAGAGATCTTCTAAAATCATTGGAATTCCCTAAGTGATGGCAAAAGATGTCTTTTGTTATGTTAATGGTGACTTGCAGACCACCTAAGGATGAGGGCTGGTTACCAGGAAAACCAATCATGTGATTAGAAGGTTGAAACTTTGAATCCCATGTCTTGATTTACAAAGATGGTAGAGGGGCTGAAGGTGTATCGCTCACCAATGCCCAATGATTTAATAAATGATGGTAATTAATGAAACCTTCCTAAAAACCCCAGAGGGCTGGGTATGGAAAATTTATGGCTTGACAAACAGGTGGAGATTCCAGGAGTGTGGCACAACTGGCGAGAAGTGTGTCTTTTTCCCCTACCTTGCCCTATGCATCTCCTTTACCTGGCTGTTGAGCTGTGTCCTTTTTATAATAGCCATCAATCTAATGAGTAAATGGGTTTCTTGAGTTGTGTGAATCATTCTAGAACATTAATTGAATCTAAGGAAGGGATGTGAGAACTTCTGATTTATAGCCGTTGAATCAGAAGCATTGAATATAGCTTTGTTTTGTGATTGGCATGTCTGAAATGGTTATATATATATATGTATATATAATACATATACACATTATGTGTGGAGGGTGTAGTCTTGTAAGATTGAAGCCTTTATCTGTGAAATTTGATGCTATCTCCAGATAAGTAAAGTCAGAGTTGAATTATGGGACCTGAAACTGGTGTTTACAGAGTTGCTTGGTATTTTGAGGGAGCTCTTCCATAGTAATGTTGGAATTGGTATCAGAACCTATTTATGTTCCAAGATCTTGTACTTGGTGGAAGAATTCATTTCCTTGCAGATATAGAACATCTGGCTTCTTTAAGGTTAACAGGGTCTGCTACAAGTCTTTGACCTCTATACCTAGTTTAAAGGGATCACCTGATTAGTTCAGGCCCACCCCAGATGATCTTCCTTTTGATTAACTTAACTTTAACTGACTGGGGGCTTGTTTTTGTTTTGACTGTTTGCCACCCCATGGACTGCAGCACACGAGGCTTCCTTGTCCATCACCAACTTCTGGAGCTTGCTCAAACTCATGTCCATGGAGTCGGTGATGCCATCCAACCATCTCATCCTCTGTCATCCCATTCTCCTCCTGTCGTCAATATTTCCCAGCATCATGGTCTTTTCTAAAGTCAGATCTTTACATCACGTGGCCAAAGTATTGGAGCTTCAGCATCAGTCCTTCCGGGGAATATTCAGGATTGATTTCCTTTAGGATGGATTGGTTTGTTCTCCTTGCAGTCAAGGGACTCTGAAGAGTCTTTTCCAACACCACAGTTCAAAAGCATCAGTTCTTCAGTGTTCAGCCTTCTTTATGGTCCAACTTTGAAATCCATACATGACTACTGGAAAAACCATAACTTTGACTACACCAGCTTTTGTCCGCAAAGTAATGTCTCTGCTTCTTAATACTCTGTCTAGGTTTGTCATAACTTTTATTCCAAGGAGCAAGTGTTTTTTAATTTCATGGCTACAGTCACTATCTGCAGTAATTTTGGAACCCAAGAAAATAAAGTCTGTCACTGTTTCCACTGTTTCTCCTTCTATTTGCCATGATGTGAAGGAAGCAGATGCCAGGATCTTAATTTTACGAATGTTGAGTTCTAAGCCAGCTTTTTCACTCTCCTCTTCCACCTTTATCAAGAGGCTCTTTAGTTCTGCTTTGCTTTCTGCCATAAGGGTGTTGTCATCTGCATATCTGAGGTTATTGATATTTCTCCCAGGAATCTTGATTCCAGCTTGTGCCTTATCCAGCCTGGCATTTTGCATGGTGTACTCTGCATATAAGTTTAATAGCAAGGTATATACAGCCAGGACACACTCCTTTCCCAATCTGAAACCAGTCTGTTGTTCCATGTCTGGTTCTAACTGTTGCTTCTTGACCTGCATACAGGTTTCTCAGGAGGCAGGTAAGGTGGTCTGGTATTTCCATTTCTTTAAGAATTTTCCACAGTTTGTTGTGATCCACGCAGTCAGAGACTTTAGCATAGTCAATGATGCAGAAGATGTTTCTCTGGAATTCTCTTGCTTTTTCTATGACACAGTGGATGTTGGCAGTTTGATCTCTCTTTCCTCTGCCTTTTCTAAATCCAGTTTGAACATTTGGGAGTTCTCAGTTCATGTATTGTTGAAGCCTAGCTTTGGAGAATTTTGAGCATCACATTGCTAGCATGTGAGATGAGTGCACTTGTGTGGTAGTTTGAACATTCCTTGGCATTGCCTTCTGTGGGACTGGAATGAAAACAGACCTTTTCCAGGCCTGTGGCCACTGCTGAGTTTTCCAAATTTGCTGGAATGTTGGGTGAAGCACTGTTTCAGCATCTCATTTTAGGATTTTAAATATTTCAGCTGGAATTGCATCACTTCCACTAGCTTTGTTTGTAGTCATGCTTCCTAAGGTCCATTTGATTTCGCACTCCACGATGTCAGGCTCTAGGTGAGTGATCACATCATCGTGGTTATATGAATCATTAGATCTGTTTTGTATAATTCTTCTGTATATTCTTGCCACCTCTTCTTAGTATCTTCTATTAGGTCCACACCGTTTCTGTCCTTTATTGTGCACATCTTTGCATGAAACTTTCCCTTGATAGCTTTAATTTTCTTTAAGAGATCTCTAGTCTTCCCCATTCTATTGTTTTCCTCTATTTCTTTGCACTGATCACTTAGGAAAGCTTTCTTCTCTCCCCTTGCTATTCTTTGGACCTCTGCCTTCAGATGAATATATCTTTCCTTTTCTCTTCTTTTTACTTTTTCCTTTTCATTTCTTTTCTCGGCTACTTGTAAGGCCTTCTCAGACAACCATTATGCCGTTTTGCATTTCTTTTCCTGGAGATGGTTTTGATCACTGCCTTTTGTACAGTGTTATGAACTTCTGTCCATATTTCTTCACGCGCTCTGTCTATCAGATCTAATGCCTTGAATCTATTTTTCACTTCCACTGTATAATCGTAAGGGATTTGTTTTAGGTCATACCTGAATGGTCTAGTGGTTTTCCCTACTTTCTTCAATTTAAGTCTGAATTTTGTTGTAAGGAATTCATGATCTGAGCCACAGTCAGCTCCTGAACTTGTTTTTGCTGACTGTATTAGAGTTTATAGATTTAATTATATCTGAAAGTTTTCTTTACCTCTCCATATAATATAACCTAATGGAGAAACGGTGGAAATAGTATCAGACTTTATTTTTTTTGGCTCCAAAATCACTGCAGATGGTGACTGCAGCCATGAAATTAAAAGACACTTACTCCTTGGAAGAAAAGTTTATGACCAACCTAGATAGCATATTAAAAAGCAGAGACATTACTTTGACAACAAAAGTCTGTATAGTCAAGGCTATGGTTTTTCCAGTAGTCATGTATGGACTGTGAAGAAGGCTGAGCACCGAAGAATTGATGCTTTTAAACTGTGGTGTTGGAGAAGACTCTGGAGAGTCCCTCGGACTGCAAGGAGATCCAACCAGTCCATTCTGAAGGAGATCAGCCCTGGGATTTCTTTGGAAGGAATGATGCTAAAACTGAAATTCTAGTACTTTGGCCACCTCATGCGAAGAGTTGACTCATTGGAAAAGACTCTGATGCTGGGAGGGATTGGGGGCAGGAGGAGAAGGGGACGACAGAGGATGAGATGGCTGGATGACATCACTGACTTGATGAGCGTGAGTCTGAGTGAACTCCGGGAGTTGGTGATGGACAGGGAGGCCTGGCGTGCTGCAATTCATGGGGTCGCAAAGAGTCGGACACGACTGAGCAACTGAACTGAACTGAACTGAATCAATGCATTGCACCTTTTCTTTTATAGACATTCTCCTTATTAACAGGGAGTAGTGATTATACAAAAATATGATTCATTGGAGTCATTTTACAGTTTTACTTACCATATTGCTTTAATAATATATGTGTGTACATTTACAGGCACATGCATTAAATTATGTGTCTATAGCTGTGTAAGTACCCAGTCATAATGCAAAGTCTATTTTACACTGTGGATCATATTCTAAAAACTTAAAAATCACTGTAGAGGATAAATTTACAGTACTTTTCATCTTCCCAAAGTAACGAAATACTCCAATCATAGGTAATGCTAAGGAGCTCTAGAAGTTCATTTCCTGATATTTATATTGACTATTGCAGTTTTTGCTTTCATTTGTTCCCTCAATCAATGGTTATTGAAAGCACACTGTATGCAAGGCTTTGCATGGGTTCCTTGAGATCAACAGTCAGCGTGGAAAATACTATGTGTACCTAAATAAATGACTAGTGTTATTCCAGGGTGGGAATGAAGGAAAGTGATAGAGAATATTGAAAACAAAACAAAGGTAAACATATTTTGAAAGAGGTTTTAATATCACTGCTTTTGCTCAAGGACCACATTTCTTTTCCAGCTTCCTAAAACTCAGCTTCATAGTTCAATAATAGCAGAAATAAGACAAGTAATTAAAAAGAGAAGAAAGGAAAAGATTAAAGAAGAACTTATAAAGGAACCAATGTCTAGAATATGCTTCTCACACATTTTAAAGAAATAATATCATTCTACTTCGCAATTAAAACAGAAATTAAAGTGCATTTCTAATATAATATCTTTTATTTTTTTATAGTTTTATTACTCGCCTCAAGTCACTTCAAGTCTCAGGAATGAGGGCAAGCACCCACTCAAGTTGCTATCAGTAAGGCTTATGAGTCCTTGCATTTGCTGAGCTTGCAATTGGTTTGGCACAAGCTGTGAAACTTCCCCAAATCAAGCACAAACCCTGCTGTCATCTGTCTCTGCTACCAAACAGAAGCCAGTAGCAAAGAGAAGATCATACACATTATATTTTGATTGTTATTTGGACATGCACACTTCCCAAATTGCTCATAAATGAATGTCAATTTCCCTAAGCCAAAGCATATTTTGATTAGCTAATTTTATTGTGACACACCATCCATTGTTAATGCACTGGAATACCATTGTACGTCACAGCTTAGGTTGGAAATTTTAAAGCCTCTGTCTCATCTTTTAATATGTCATCTATGGAAAGGGCTGCTCTGTCTTTCGTTTTGAGATGCTGTGTGCTGTACAAAGAAGTGTTTTCTCTTAGTCTTGAGACTTTCTGTTTCTAAATGAATTTCGATTCAAGGCTGTGGCATAATGATCATTTCCTAGGCAGTTAGATAAGGGTACCTTCAGTTTAGTGGTTGTGAACCAATTGTCAGAGTACTGGCTGTCTGCAGTTGTCATTTAGTGCCCTTTAGTTCCTTCAGTTCAGTTCAGTTCAGTTGCTCAGTCGTGTCCGACTCTTTGCGACCCCATGAATCGCAGCACGCCAGGCCTCCCTGTCCATCACCAACTCCCGGAGTTCACTCAGACTCACATCCGTCGAGTCAGTGATGCCATCCAGCCATCTCATCCTCTGTCGTCCCCTTCTCCTCCTGCCCCCAATCCCTCCCAGCATCAGAGTCTTTTCCAATGAGTCAACTCTTCTCATGAGGTGGCCAAAGTACTGGAGTTCCAGCTTTAGCATCATTCCTTCCAAAGAAATCCCAGGGCTGATCTCCTTCAGAATGGACTGGTTGGATCTCCTTGCAGTCCAAGGGACTCTCAAGAGTCTTCTCCAACCTTAGTGTCTTAAAATTTCTATCAGAGTCATTGTCTTCTGTGATCCATTGATATTTCTCGCATAATATCAGTGACATCTTTAAGGATCTAAAAAACTTAATGAATGTGTCACAGACTCTTTTATTAATTTTGTTGATTAGATTTGTGGATTTATGGAATTCATAATTTAGACTCAAGAAAGATTTGTTCCCATTGAGCTACAAAACCTGAGAGATTAATTACCCTCCACCCCATCCTTACTCTTCAGTCATGTTCCACCTCTGTTTGAAAAAATAAACATGGAATGCAAAACAAAAGCTTTGTTTTCATAAGTTGTCACTATAGTATTTTTATAGTTGTCACTATAGTTTTATAGTTGTTACTAATTAATTGTTTTTCAGCAATTATGGACAATATGTAATTGTCAAAAATTATGTTAAAATTCATAATTATATATGAAATTGAAAAAAGAAATAGAAGTCCCATCTAGAAGGTAGTCTAAATATTATAAACGCTATTAAATCTAACAAAGTACCAAGAATGACAACCTTGAAATACTTGAGTCAAACCCTTTATCTCCTGCCCATGAGTTCTGTAAAGATAACTAAAAATAAATTGTTTACTCCATTTTCTGTAACAGAGATTTCAGTTCTGTCTTTGCACAGCTTTTCTTAGTGATGTTGCAGCTATTGCCACTCTGTGTGTATTAATGCAAAAAGAGTTCAAGGGTAGATGTCCTTCAGATAATTCAAAATACATGTTATAGTTGCAAAAGTTCAGTTTCAAATGAATAACCTGCACTTAGTACAGAGTGACATTTAATTTAGATGTTCAACAGTATAGATTATTGGTTCTGGGGGTTATACCTTGGCCAGTAATGAGCACAAAAGTGACATGTGTCTGATGTTATTGTTTGCAAATTATTGTACTGCCAATGAAGGTAACTATTAAAGACAATCAAATAGAACCCAGCTGTATAGTGAAATCATTAGTTTCTGCAAATATCTTGTGATTTATTCAAAAGCTTTTACATTATGAAATGCTGAAGAATTTGAGAGACTACTCACCATCATCTAAGGAGGTTGTGACCTCATAGATTAAATGGAATGATGAGTTTCTGTTGTCACAATGACACTGACTTGAAGATACACCCTTGGTCATATAAGGTTAACTTGGTGGGATTAAAGCAATGAATGGATTTACATAACATTTGAAAGTCTGAGATAGGGTTTTCATTGTCAAATAAAATATTGACTTATCAGGAATTGATTTGCTGTTAAAAACATTCATTTCTGGTGTAGAATAAAATTCTGAAAAACATTTATCTTATTAATAGCTCTTCCTCTTCAAATATATTTTAAGGGAAGTTTCTATTTGGCTAGAATATAGCTCCATCAATCTCTGAGCTTTTACCATATTCATATTCTCATCATGCTAATTTTCTCTTACTATTCCCATTTTTCTCTCCCTGAAATCCACAGAATAACATAGATGGTGATTGGCAACTTTAAAAATGATCTCAGGTTTTCAGATTATTTTTTTACTCATATATGATTGAGCTCTTGTCTGAGGTTCATCAAGACTGAGTAACTTGTATCATCAAAAAAAAAAAAAAAAATCAAATGCCTTCATTTCTCCAGTCTACCATTCCACCATTTCACTAGGATTAACGGCATATTTAAATTTTCATTTTTCCAAAGAAGCTCTTTCATTGTTCCCTATCCTACCGCTGTGCTGAGTTAGTATTTAAATGTTTCATTTTGTGCATTTCAAACTGTCAGGCTGAAGAAATACCAATAAGTGTGTTAGGTTTAGATAATCGAAAATTCCCTTTACTCAGCTTCTTAGTCTATATTTATCTGTCTGGCTGTGAAATCTATTCCAAGTGTATTCATCTACCACCCAAATCTATTCACCAAGCATCAAGACTCATCAGTGAGATGGAATAATGCCATTTAATTAGTCTTTGATATACAGCTTAATTAGGTCTTAATAAGGGGTAGTGCATCCTAAAATCAATTATCTTGCTCTTTTTAATAAGAGCAACTAATTAGTAGGAAAATCACCACAGTTCTCTTTTTATCCTGAAGCTTTCCATGGTATGCGGAAGAAGGTTATGAAGAAGAAAAAAATATTCTCTAAAATATTTGGAAGAAATGTCATGTTGAACCTAAAAGAATATATTCAAAACAATAGCAATAGGTTAGAAATAGCTTACAGAAAATGCAGTGCCACCAATGTTGCATCTTTGCATTGAATTTCATGGTTTTTCAGCTCATGCAATAAAGAAGAGTCAAGTGCTTTTCTACCTGTGTGTCTAGCTTTTCCCTTTGCATTGTCCTAGATGTAGGTCCACTGCAATTATGTCTACAGTGGTCAGGGTGCCACATTCACAATGAATCATCTTCATTAACTGGTACCTCTTTTAGCTCTAGCCTAGGAAATGGCCCCATGAACTCTTGAGACAGTTACTATGTGAATGGCTTATGTGTTCCAGGTCTTAATGTTCATCTGTTTGGATTTCTTTGTTTTCCCCAACACAGTAGGTTCTACTGAGCTGTGCAAAAGAAGGACAGCCTTTTGATGATATTCATAAATCTACTCTACATGTATTTATTCAACTCCTACAGTGAACTAGGTCCTATTCAGGCCACTGAGATTTGCTTGCGAATAAAAGAGCAAATGACCTTGCTCTTGTACAGCTCAGGTGTTAATGAACTGAGATGGAGAGGATATGGACAGGAAAACAAGAGGATTTCAAGGAGTGGTAGTTGCTATAAATGCAGTCAGATACAGTATTGTGGTAGAGAGTAACTGGAAACAGATGTACTTCAGATGTGAAGGTCAGGGAAAGAGTCTCTGGGGAGGTGTGTTAAGCTGAGACCAGAAGGAGAAGGAATTGTCCAGGGAAATATCTAGTTGAAAAGTAAAAATAAAGGTCCCAAGCCAGGGGAAACTTGATGCGTTTGAAAAATATAAAGCATTGTAGTGTTCCTGGTAACGAAAAATAGAAGGAAGGAAGGATAAGAAGTGAAGTCATACAGAAGCTAGAAATCAGACTCAGGTTGAGCCTGGTAGACTATTGCAAAGGACCTGGCTGTTATTCAGAGTACTGTAAAATATTATTCCTTTGGGGAATGGTATGATTGTTTTAAATTACAGATACTTGAAACCAATATAAATATGGATTATAGCATCTAGCTGGTTGGTATATAGGTGTTTACAATGTACTTGTTTCAGTATTTCTGTATATTTGAAATTTCATAGTAAAATACTGAGGGAAAAAATCAATATGGCTCTTGAAAGGAAACAAGTAGAGGCGTGGAGTGGTCCAAACACTAGACAATGGTAGTTTTAATTGGGATTCCAGTGGGACAGAGGAGCCTGGCAGTCTATGATCCATAGGGTTGCAAAGAGTTGGACACAACGGAAGCAACTTAGCATGCACAGTGGGATAGACAGAAGTTCCCTCCTTCCCCAAATTAGGAAGCATAACAACTGTGTTAAAAATTAAAGTAGGATTATGTTGTTCTTCTGAAAAAAAAAATCTCTAACAATTATTTTATTGCATTTAGAATAAAATCAAAGTTCTTTCTATGGTTTATGGTAATCTAAGGGCTTCCTCAGAGAAGGCAATGGCAGCCCACTCCAATATTCTTGCCTGGAGAATCCTAGGGACAGGGGAGCCTGGTGGGCTGCCATCTATGGGGTCGCACAGAGTTGGACACGACTGAAGTGACTTAGCAGCAGCAGCAGCAGGGGCTTCCCAGGTGGTGCTAGTGGTAAAGAATCGGCCTGCAGATGCAGTAGACATCAGAGATGGGAGTTTGATCCCTGGGTCAGGAAGAACCCCTGGAGGAGGGCGTGGCAACCCAATCCCCTGGATGGAGGAGCCTGCAGGGCTACATACAGTTCATAGGGTTGCAAAGAGTCAGACACAACTGATACGACTTAGCACAAAGCACAGCGGAGAGATACCTATTAACATTAACAGAACTGCCTGCCTTTCAAGTTTCTCAAGGGTTGGAAGGGTGCTTTGTGGGATCAGACATAGCCTGTGGAGTGTACTATGAATTATGCTCCATTGCTTATGAAACCAAGCCACGCTGCACTATCTGCCCAGGTGTCTGTGCCTTGTTTTAGTTTAGGCATGCTTAAGGATACAGTAAGGGTCTTGGAAGCCCGGTTCAAGCTGAGCCTAGTTCCCTTTGGGGAAGGCACTCAGCTTAGCAGGTGGCCAACTTCCAGGAAAGTCCTTCAGAGAATCCATTAATAACAGCTGTGCTGTGCTGTGCTTAGCCACTCAGTCGTGTCCGACTCTTTGGCCCTCCAGGCTCCCCTGTCCATGGGGATCCTCCAGGCCAAGAAGAGTGGAGTGGGTTGCCATGCCCTCCTGCAGGGGATCTTCCCAACCCAGGGATCATTATTAAACAGCTGCTTGCTGCTAACTACTTCCTGGGAATACATTTTTATAGAAGGGACAACAAATGAGGGACCTTTTTGAAGAGCCTGGTAATCAAGAAGACATGGGTCATGGACTTTCTTCTTGGCCTCAAATACAGTTTTGAATAATTGGTACTTAATAAAAACAGCTATATGATGATAAGTGTTCCCTGTACCAGGGAGAGCAAGCACATTGAAAGGTTCCTATAAGCATCTTCTCCTTCTTGCTGGTCTCAGCAGTAGATCATCACAAGGTGTATGGATACCCACACCATTTGGACATTCATCACATTTGAGGGGACCTTACTGGACTAAGTCCTTCAGTAAGTTTAATCTACATTTCTACTTTGAAAATTTTAAGAAAGCATACTTATTTCTTTTCTGGATCCCATTATGTCTTACCTGTGAGATTTAAGAAAGCAAAAAGCCTAAAAGAGTCAAGTTATGCCATCAAAGAAGTGCTGCAGTTTTAGTTGATTACTCGGAGTTGAAGAGACTGTGAATTAATGACAGACAGATGTGTACCTGCTTTAGTCTCCAACACATAAAATGCACCTTTTGGTCTTTGCCTCCCATAATAAGTCATTGATCACAGCATACAACTATTGTTTACCAAGTATAACATGCTTTGCACCTCTTTGTTTCTTTCCATCAGTGTGTTTTTGCCACACATTTCTGAGGGAAGAATTATCCTGAAAAGCCAGTCCCCTTCCCAAGGCCTGGTTGCCTTCTGTTGATAGCTAATCCTGATTCAAATGTTAAACTTAATATCCTTGTGAGTAGTAGTTGCTAAATGGGTAAAGCCCACAGACTCCATCAGCGGTGCCACAGGACAGAAGATCAGGTGTTCTGGCCTCATTTACTCCAGACGCAATGGGATTTGTGGAGAGAAGGTGAGTAGGGGGGAAAGGAGAGTCTAATGTTGGAAGAAATGAATAAATAGTTCTAAGTCTTTCTAAGGGAAAGATTGAATTGAACATGGCATTTGCACTTTACAAGGAAGTAGATATCTAACCCAAGCAAGAATAAGAGTTTAGGGAGAATTCTTGGCTTAAAAATGAGGAGATGATCAGAACGAGGATTACAACTAACGTGCTTGCATTTATTAGTATTCTACCAACATACACACACAAATCACACTCAAGTTTAGGGCCTCAGTACAGAGCTCAGCTTCATAAAGAACTGACTAGTGAAAACAGAGATGGATTGATAAATAGAGGGGAAGAGAAGTCTTCATAATAGAGTGAGTAAATATATTTTTGACCTTAAAGTGCCATTATTGGTACAGCTGAGAGATGAAAGTCAAATTCCACTTAATTATTGTAGCCGTATGCAGGAAACAGAGATTTATGCCAAAACCTTATCTCTTCCCAGGCAGTTTGGTGAAATGTCACATTTTCTTTGTCCAGAGTAGGCCAAGGAACTGCTAATACTGGAAACTCTGGATAATCAAGACATATCAACTGCCTAGACGAACTTGGCTCCGGTTGTAAGCTCCTAGAGGCCTTAGTTGACTAAGGCCTTAGCCAATGACTGAGGCTTATTGTACCCTGTTTCTAAAGAGTCCACACTCACTGTCTACTGAAGCCTCAGTAACTGCCTGTTCCATGCCAGAGATCAGGTTATTATGAGCGTTCATACACATTGTTTGTATAGTGGATTACTGTTATGTTTACATGTTGTTATCTTTGATAATAGGTGGACAGAAGATGCAGTTAAATATAAAGAGTTGGCTGCAATATTTCAGATTCAAGCTCTTCATTTTCTTTGTTTTGTGACACTGAGTGAGGAAGCTAAGTTCTCCAAGTCTCATGGCTTGTGATGAGGAAGGAAAAGATGCTTGTGAAACTCTTAGTCATTATTTGGCAATAGTAAGCCCTCAAATGGTGGCTATTACTTTAAGGTTTTAAAGACTATATTCTCTTTTTCCACACTTTGATATTATATAATTGAGCATAATGTTAAGGACTTAGGTGCTCTGGTCCTTTTTGTATTTTCTGTAGAAAATGTTTTTTCTTTCTCCTAATATCTTCCTTTATAAGTGGTACTCTTTTGACGTATATATACATATATATATATACATATATATATATTTATTTATATTCAGTGCCCACACATAAACCTTGAAGGTTAATATATAGCAATGCATTCTCTATACGAAAGTTAATACAAAACAATATGTTCTCTTCCCACCCCTACCCCGGGTTGTTACAGCCAAACCTGTTAGTGTTGTTTCCTTACAAATCAGTACTTAAAACACCATGATGGCATTCTAGTCCAAGGGACTTTACCATGTCACCAATAACTAAATAGTCTTAGGTATCTTTTTGGCCTCTGTGGATTTTGAAATAACACAATTTTATGCAAAAGTAAAATACCTATTGCAATGATTACAATGATGATAGGAGGCACAAGAATGCCTCTGTTATTGTTTCATTTCCTTCTTTTTAGAAATCTATGAAGAACAGAAGCAAAGGGGAGCTTGTGTCTCTATATGGTTCATTTCTGTATGGTTTGTGCAACCATTTATGGCTTCTTTTGCTTTTCTCTTTAATTGATTCCTTATTCAGCAAATAGAAGCAAGATACAATTAACCTTGTGAATAGTTCTTTAGGGGGGTACATATTCAGATTTGATTGGGTCTCAGTTGGGTCACTCTCATTGACCTGAAGGTCAAAAAATGAGCATGCTGACTGCTTTTGGGTAAGTAATATTGAATTAAATCTCTTCAGAGACTAGTTTAAAGCCTGGAAAAGCCTTCTGGCTTAAACAGAGAGAGATAATTGGTGTGTCTTGTGGCATTGAGTGTTTGAGTGCAAATTAATATTTTGGTGTGATTTTTTGCTGTATGTTTTTAAAGGATTCCTAATGAAAGTGAGTTTAGTATACATACAAGGCTCACAATTTTCTGTTGAGAACAGTTGCAAGTAGCAGTTACGGCACTAATTACTGGACAGCCAATCTTTCAGGATACAAAGATCAGGTCATGTTTTTATGACACCTTAAACAAGTATCTACGTAAGCCAGGGTGTTTCAAAAGTTAAATGCCTTTTGAAGACATGTAGTTAATTGAAATTTCATAGACCAATATTTCTGTTTTTCTCTTGTTTTGAGATAAAGATTCCATCCTCTGTCACTGAAGAATGAGTTGTGAAATCTGGAACTTAGAGAGTAGATAAATTAAGGGCAGGAGGGATCCCTGTGAAATCTTGTGAAACTACTCCCAAATAGAATGGCTTTCTTCAAGTCTTTAGCTGGTGGAACCATGAACCTTGTCTTTTCTGCACTCTGATTCTAACTGATGAATGGTCTCAATTTAATAAAACAGGTAGTCTTTCAATTCATTTTCTTGACCCCAACATATATTTTAATTTAAAATATTTTCTATACACCTATCCATTCTCCCACAAACTGCCCTCCCACTCGGGCTACCACGTAACATTATATGTATGGCTGTGTCCCTTTGCTGTCCACCCAGAACTGTCAGAACATTGTTATTCATCGGTACGCCAGTACAAAATAAAAAATTTCAAAAATATTTCTATTCTTCAGGGTACCATTATGGACACACAACCCTCAGGAAGGACCACTTTTAAATCCATTGATTTTTTCTCATATCCCATATGAAACCGAGAGCCTTACTTTTTACCTAGTTTTAGAGGTGGGATGGAGAAGACAATGGCAACCCACTCTAGTACTCTTGCCTAGAAAATCCCATGGACAAACGAGCCTGGTAGGCTGCAGTCCATGGGGTCGCGAAGAGTCGGACATGACCGAGCAACTTCACTTTCACTTTTCACTTTCATGCATTGGAGAAGGAAATGGCAACCCACTCCAGTGTTCTTGCCTGGAGAATCCCAGGGATGGAGGAGCCTGGTGGGCTGCAGTCTATGGGGTTGTCCAGAGTTGGACACAACTGAAGTGACTTAGCAGCAGTAGCAGCAGCAGAGGTCGGATATTGGTCCTCAGGTATGTTTTATCTGTTAAGTACTGGTTGTGTCTAGACTTTGACATTTTCAAAGACTTAAAAATATTTGCAACGTGAATAGAATGTATTGTTTCAAATTTTGGAAAGAAACTCCAAAACCTGAATTGGAAATCAGTGCATATTTAATTAAGGGTCCATAACATAGTATGTCAGTCCCATTAATGGTTAAGTTTAATAGGTGCTAATGACTAGTTACAAAATAATGTCACAAGAATATAATGTATAGCACAGGGAATATAGTCAATATTTTAAAAATAACTTTATATAGAAAGTAATCTATAAGAATATTGAGTCACTGTGTTGTAGGCCTCAAACTAAAGTTGCAAGTCAACTACACTTCATTAAAAAAAATAATATTATTAAATTAGTATCATCAAAATTTCATAACACTTCAAAACAGCTTTCATGTTAGGTAGCCTTGTTTTATAAGCATTCCTGGGTATGTGCAGTGAGTGTTGAGGAATCACTGCCAATCATAAATTTAGTGACATATAGCCAAATAATTTCCAAAACAAAGTTATAAACAGTATTTTTTCACCAATTTAAAGCCATTTTAATGTGTAACATGGATGGTGGTTAAGATTTTCAATATAATGTCAGGTAGTACCTCCAAGTGTGAGCGTACCTTGAACTCCAAAGGTCAGAAGGAGTAGCCTTTTGACCCTCAGCAAATGGAGGTGTTTTTTACTTATCTCTTATTATAAAATGTTAGCATTAAGAACTGAAAGCAGGTTCTCAAAGAGATATTTGCACACTTATGTTCATAACAGTATTATTCACAAGCAAGAAATGGGAGCAACTTAGATGTCTACCATGGCTGAATGGATAAACAAAATAGGACATAGCCACATGATGGAATATAATTCAGTCTTAAAAGAAATCGTGCCATATTCTACTACATGAATGGCTCTTGAAGACATTTTGCTAAGTGAAATAAGCCAGGCAGAAAATGAGAAATAGTCTATGAGTATACTTATATGAGGTGTCTAAAGTTATTAACTTCATAGGAATGCAAAGTAAAATGATGATTCCTAGGGACTGAGGGGAGAGGGAAAGGAGGTGTTACTGTTCTCTGGGCATAGAGTTTCAGTTTTGAAGGATGAAAAAGTTACAGAGCTCTGTTGCACAGCAGTGTGAATGTATTTGACACAGTTCAACTATATAGTTACAAGTGAATAAAATGGCACATTTTATGTCATTTTTTTTTACTACAATTTTTAAAAAATGTTCATATTATAGTACTTTACTCTTTATTCCTTTCCAGGGCTTGCCCTATTTGTGGAATACTTTGATAAACACAATGAATTTTCATCCATATTGCTTTTCCCACTATAGTGGAAAAGCAAACCATAAAAACTTTAATATTGTTTCTCAAACTTGAGTAATACAAATTCAATTTTAAATTAAAAAGAAAAATAAAAGATATGGCATCTATTAATTTTGTTATAAGGTTAATCCAATATGTACAAAAGTAAAACCTAAATGAACAAATAGTATTTAACATTTGGACAATTATAAGGCAAACAAAACTGTAAATGACACTATTCTCCTATTACCTTGAAAGCATTAGTCGCTCAGTCGTGTCCTCCTCTGCGACCCCATGGACTGCAGTCTGCCAGTCTTCTCCATCCATGGGATTTTCCAGGCAAGAACACTGGAGTGGATTTCCATTTCCTTCTCCAGGGGATCTTCCCCACCCAGGAATCAAACCTGGGTCTCCCACATTGCAGGCAGACTCTTTACCATTTGAGCCACCAGGGAAGCCCTCTTATTACGTTTGTTTCCTTTAAATTGCTGAACTCTTTGTATGGCAATGTTGATATACTTATTAGGCCTTCGGTTGGGAGAAATCATTTTTACATTGTCTGCCTTGTGTTCTTGTTAGCACACAACAATAAAAATCATATGATGTCTTGAACATGATTCAGAATGTAAATGCAAACTTCAGCATTTAAATAGTACCCTGGTACTTAGTTATAAATATTCAACCTGAAGATTTTGAAATGCTTACATTTATTTTTTTAGATTATTATTAGAAGGAAAACATAAATGTTTTCAAAGAGAATTCCCAGACACATTCTGAGAATACAAATTACCCAGTTTAAGTTATAATACAATGTGAGAAGGGTTATCAGAGAGATATATACAAAGTGACATTGGAATGTAAGAGGGGGCAGTTAATTCTGCTAAAAGGAACTGAGGAAGTGTCACAGAGAAAGTTTCAACATTTAAACTGGATTTTTGTTAGCAAAATATGAAATTCCAGTGGGCTAATCATTGGTGCATTGCCAGAGCAGGAAATTCCAACAGAGGATGTAACTTAAGCAGAAGCCAATGCATGAGAGAGAGTCTGGTACATATGAGGCAGTATCGTGCAGTATATTTGGGAGAGTAGCTGGAGGTAGAAATAAAGAGGCACTGAGGGTCAGTTTATGAAGGACTTTGGTGCCCTGCTTAGGAATTTTGAACTTTAATAGCAATATGGCATAATCAAAGGCCATTACATAATAGAGAAAGGTTGATCATATTTGTGTCTTAGAAATATGCTAAAAAAGAGCTACATAAGGACAGGTATCATAGCAAAGAAAATTGTAACTGCCACTAGGAGTTCCCAGTAAACCTAAAAGATTTCTAAGGTTAAAGGTAAATTAACAGTGATTACTTCATTTATCGTTGCTGCTGCTGCTGCTGCTAAGTCGCATCAGTTGTGTCCGACCCTGTGCAACCCCATAGATGGCAGCCCACCTGGCTCCCCCGTCTCTGGGATTCTCCAGGCAAGAACACTGGAGTGGGTTGCCATTTCCTTCTCCAATGCATGAAAGTGAAAAGTGAAAGTGAAGTTGCTCAGTCGTGTCCGACTCTTAGAGACCCCATGGACTGTAGCCTACCAGGCTCCTCTGTCCCTGGGATTTTCCAGGCAAGAGTACTAGAGTGAGTTGCTAGTGCCTTCTCCCATTTAATCCTGAGGCAATGTTTAAGATGTGTGTGTGTTTCTTTTTTCCTTAGGGAGGGACCAAAATTATATATTAAAAAAATTATGTATTGTTATTATCTGGTTTTTGAAATGTAGTGAGTACCCACATAAAACCTCTTTAAATAAACTGAAATTTCAAACTAAAAGGACCAGGAGGAAATCTTCTCTTATTTATAAATATTTTTCAAGTGATAGCAAGTCACTGAATTATAGATGTGAGAGGAGATATGGTACCTAGCATTTTTAAGACTCAGATGCTATGTTTCTAGCACTGAGTATGATTCATGCTTCCTTCAAGAGAAGAAGTGAGAAGATCCATCTTTTCGTGATAAGGCAAGTTGAAAAGAATGCAGGAATGGGGACTTAGGGGAAGGGTCATAATAGATTGATTTTGGTTACAACTTGAATTGGAAAGAGAGCAGATTATCACTCATTCTTGCTGTAATAAGTCATCACTAAGTGAAGTTGAAACTGTTGTTAAAACCATTGGTAGCCTAACTTCCTGGACATCCACAGATGATTTAAATTCATTATTTCAAAAATTAAACTCCTAAACTTCTCCAGTTCAATCATTGTTCTTCTTTCTGTGTTTTCTGAATTTTACTTTTGGTAAATGGAATGCCTATAGTTCATGGACATTCCCACCTGCCTGATGAAAATATAACCCCGGGAGTCACGCTAGAATCTTCCCTCTAAATTCTCTTGCTTCTGTATTTACAAAATGCATTCATATTGTTCTATACTCACTGCAAGCAGCTCCCTCTGCTTAATTCCTTATTATCTCCAATCTCTATTCTTCAAATATTTTTTTGTCTTCGGTCTTGCCATCTACCTCAGTATATCTCTCACAATCCCCTATAATAATATCCACCTAAAATGTAATCATTCCTTTGTAAGTGTATTGGGATAACATAGTTTCATTCTCCTGGAGTCACATAATGGGTCTAAATATCGAGCATAGCTCTTTCTGGCTGAGAATTGTGAGATAGTATTAGTCTTTGTGTCTCAGTTTTCCTCTTTAAAAAGTCGTGAGGATTAAATAACACTTAGAACAATGCCTCATACATAAGAAATGCTCAACAATGCTGTGATTACCCTCATTAAATTCCTTCTGGATCTCCATCTTCATATCAGGAAAATCCAACATGATAATCAAGGTCAGTTATAATGTGGCCACTGCTTACCTTCTCCTGTGAGGTTAGAATGGCTAAAAACATACAGAGACCTTTATATGTTCTTGAATGTGCCATGGGTTCTCATCCCTCCAGGCTTTTGCACATGCTGTTCTCTTTGAGTTAAATGCCTTCTCCTCTGTCATAACAATTGAATTTCTAGTTTCCTTTTTTGTTCGTTTTAATGGGAGCTTTCTTAGCAGTTCCTGAACCCTATCAGAACGTAATGGTCCTATTGCCATACTCCTGGAGCTCCCAGTACATAGCCTCTACCATGACTGTTACTATCCTGTTTGGTTTCTTATCTGTCACATCAAGCGGAACTCCCAGAAGATAGGATTCTGAGACCTTACTCATTTCTAAAACTTCAGAATGTAGGCCACTGTATCTTGAATGAAAGTGACATGGGTTATGTTAATGACACTCCAAAACTTTATGAAATCCTCAGAAGTCTTTCTGTGAAGAATAAATGCATTTCAGTAATAAACTATTACTTATTTACATGATTCAAAATTGTTAAATTGATGAACATGTATGAGCTATTAAAATTAGGCCCATTATTTTTATATTTTGCTTGTTTTCCAACTTAATGCTCTAGATTGGTCATGGAATACAGTTTGAACAAGTTAAATATAATTCACAATATATATGCTTTTTAAATGAGAAAAGATGGACATAAGTTCAAAAGGACAGTGGCCGCAAAATATTTGAACACAGAGGAAGTTTAGATCAGATGTCTCTTGGAGGCCAGCTAAAGAAACCAAAGTGATCTGGTAAGTGGAACAATTGAGATTAGGTAGACTAATTCCACGGTTCTCCTTTCTCAAAATGGTCTATTATTGCTTTGGTTCAGTTTACAAAATAATTTTTCAGCTTCAAAGGAAGCATTGTATTGATATTGGCAGGGAAAACAGTTGGGAATTGCAATTAGATCGTGGAGAAGAAATTATGATGGTGATGTATCTCCTCTTTTCCACTATATTAGATTTCTATTTTCTGTTTTTTCTTTCATTCTTTTCCGATTATCAATTTTTTTCCCTTAATTCCCCTTTCAATTTTTTTAAACTTCAGAGTTCAGTGAAATTCTCCCAATAGTCTTTATTCTGATTAACTTATTTTCTTCTAAAAGTAAAGGTGGTAAGTACAAATTGGAATGCTGGCATTGCTCCATAGCCCAGGCAAATTCCCAAGGTAATACTGAAATCATTTGTGACCTCCTAAATAGGGTATGGTATGAAATGTGGACTCAATCCTTACTCTAGATGAAGAGTTTACCATGGAACGCTATACATTTATTGTCCTAGGAATCTGCAGTGTCTTTCTGTCTTGTGTGTCGGGGTGTGTGTACTAAGACAAAAAGTGTAAAGAATCTGCCTGCAATGCAGGAAACGCAGATTTGATCCCTGGAGAGATGGACAGGTGATTCAGGCCTTACCATGTGCAGCATCAAAATCCACTAACTTCTGTGACTAGATTAGAACTGATGAGAGTAAATGAGCATGTGGATTTTTATAACCACTCCTCTTGGTCAGAATATGATCAGACTTAAGAAGATTCATCTAATTTGCCACCACAGGGCAAGAGCCAGATTGAAAAGAGCACAAGTTCAGTATTAGGAGAACTGAGCTAGAAAGGCGGAAACCAGGATATACTTGAGCCCCTCCATCACTTCATCCTGCACCACCCCCAGCCTGAACTTTGAACTGAATTTTCAACTATATGAGCCAATATAGATACTGGGTTTTCTGTTGCTTACAATGAAAGGTATCCACCCCATTACACAAGTATTAGGTAGTTACTCATGGTTTCTTGAGTCTTGAAACATATAAAACATCCTCAAAGAACTTGATTAAAACAAGTCCTCAATCCCCAACCACAGAGTTTTTGATTCATTTGGGAGCAGGGAGAGATGGGAAAAAGAAAAAGCACTAGATTCTACATGTTAAGAAGCATATCCAAATATTCTAATGCTAATATTCTATACCCTATATACTGGGAAAAACAATGTAGTGATGATGTGTTTTCTTCTTCAGAACTGTTCAAAAGCTCTGCTGAGGGAATGTTTTAGACTAACATTAAAACCATAATGAAAAGTAACTTGTATTTATGTCCCTTAATTATTTACCTTTAAAGTGTCCACTTTTTTTTTTTTTTTTTACGAAATAGCATCATCATGTTCAGAAGGAGCTTGGAAAATTTTTTAAATGTCAGTAGTTCTACTGTAAGTAATGAAAATCACCTGTACATTTATTTAAATTAATCCAAGAGTCAAAGTTTGTTTGTTTGCTTTTACAATTTTGGAGAGCAATTCATTAATTTACTATCATTGTTAAAACCTCAAGTGAACCATCATATTCAGGTCAGTTGACTAGCACATTTCTTATTCAACTAAGAGAGCAAAAGAAAAGTTTACTACCTAGGGTTCAGAAAAAAGAATTTGAGAGCTTTCATATCTTAATTTTTCTCAATTCAGAGGGAAAAAAAGAAAACGGAAGGAAGGTAGGAGAGAAGAAATTAATTAAGGAAGAATTAAGACAACTTTGAGCATTCATTAAATTGACTATGGAATCTGTCAAGAAGGGTAGTTAACTATTTTTCTAGCAATTACATCCTACTAATTTCATTTATTAATTTGATCAGTGAATATTTACAGAATAACAGCCATGTTCTAGGAAATGTCCTAGTAATAAAAAGGTGAATATTTATTGTGCTGTCTTCATGTAGTTCAATCTAATAGAGAAGTTCAAATATATTTCAGTTCAGTTCAGTCGTGTCCGACTCTTTGCGACTGCGAACTGCAGCACACCAGGCCTCCCTGTCCGTCACCAACTGCCAGAGTTCACTCAAACGCATGTCCATTGAGTCAGTGATGCCATCCAACCATCTCATCCTCTGTTGTCCCCTTCTGCTCCTGCCCTCAATCTTTCCCAGCATCAGGGTCTTTTCAAATGAGTCAGCTCTTCATATCAGGTAGCCAAAGTACTGGAGTTTCAGCTTCAACATCAGTCCTTCCAATTAACACCCAGGACTAATCTCCTTTAGAATGGACTGGTTGGATCTCCTTGCAGTCCAAGGGACTGTCAAGAGTCTTCTCCAAAACCACAATTCAAAAGCATCAGTTCTCCCATGCTCAGCTTTCTTTATAGTCCAACTCTCACATCCATACATAACTACTGGAAAAGCCATAGCTTGACCAGATGGACCTTTGTTGACAAAGTAATGTCTCTGCTTTTTAATATGCTGTCTAGGTTGGTCATAACTTTCCTTCCAAGGAGTAAGCATCTTTTAGTTTCATGACTACATTCACCATCTGCAGTGATTTTGGAGCCCCCCAAAATAAAGTCAGCCACTGTTCCCACTGTTTCCCCATCTATTTGCCATGAAGTGATGGGAACAAATGCCATTATCTTAGTTTTCTGAATGTTGAGTTTTAAGCCAACTTTTCATTCACCTCTTTCACTTTCATCAAGAGGCTCTTTAGTTCTTCACTTTCTGCCATAAGGGTGGTGTCATCGGCATATCTGAGGTTATTGATATTTCTCCTGGCGATCTTGATTCCAGCTTGTGTTTTGTCCAGCCCAGCGTTTCTCATGATGTGCTCTGCATATAAGTTAAATAAGCAGGGTGACAATATACAGCCTTGGCATACTCTTTTCCTATTTGGAACCAGTCTGTTCCATGTCCAGCTCTAACTGTTGCTTCCTGACCTGCATACAGGTTTCTCAAGAGGCAGGTCAGGTGGTCTGGTATTCTCATCTCTTTCAGAATTTTTCACAGTTTATTGTGATCCACACAGTCAAAGGCTTTGGCATAGTCAATAAAGCAGAAATAGATGTTTTTCTGGAGCTCTCTTGCTTTTGCAATGATCCAGAGGATGTTGGCACTTTGATCTCTGGTTCCTCTGCCTTATCTAAAACCAGCTTGAACATCTGGAAGTTCACAGTTCATGTCCTGCTGAAGCCTGGCTTGGAGAATTTTGAGCATTACTTCATTAGCATGTGAGATGAGTACAATTGTGTGGTAGTTTGTGCATTCTTTGGCATTGCCTTTCTTTGTGATTGGAATGAAAACTGACCTTTTCCAGTCCTGTGGCTACTGCTGAGTTTTCCAAATTTTCTGGCATATTGAGTGCAGCACTTTCACAGCATCATCTTTCAGGATTTGAAACAGCTCAACTGGAATTCCATCACCTCCACTAGCTTTGTTTGTAGTGATGCTTCCTAAGGCCCACTTGACTTCACATTGCAGGATGTCTGGCTCTAGGTGAGTGGCACACCATCGTGATTATCTGATTCGTGAAGATCTTTTTTGTACAGTTCTTCTGTGTATTCTTACTACCTCTTCTTAATATCTTCTTCTTCTGTTAGATCCCTACCATTTCTATCCTTTATTAAGCCCATCTTTGCATGAAATGTTCCCTTGGTATGTCTAAGTTTCTTGAAGAGATCACTAGTTTTTCCCATTCTGTTGTTTTCCTATTTGATGACTGGCATATATGTATTCCCCATAGTGCCAGACATGGTGGTGCTACAAAATGGAACTTTACTTTTATGAGATATGCACTACTTCTTATATTGATGCTTAGTTATAGACAAGTAAATAAAATAGTTACTAATTGGGCACACTTCAAAGAATGAAGAGATTAATGAGTGAGAAAATAAATAACTACATGATTTCTGAATCATCTTACCCACTGGGATTGGCTCCCAGTAATGATCATTTAGAGGATAACAGCAAAGAGCAATTTCTCTACTTAAAAGGAGAGCAAACTGGCACATGCTTAACATAACCCATTGATGCACTGTGTGTCTTGGAAAAGTTTTGTGAGTTCTGATAGTGGTGCTGTTGGTTACTACTGATCACTGAACTTTTCTAAACTTCTGTTTCCTCATCTGTAAAAGAATTGTGAAGTTTATTGCATAGTACATTTCAAATGATCTTCATTCCTCTATGTAGATCCGTATTTTCATCTGGCTTTGTTTCCCTTTTTCCTGAGGACTTTCTTTAGCATTTCTCATAATGTGGGTCTGCTGGTGACTAATTATTTCAGTACATTCATATGCATAAGACTCCTTATTTTACCTTTATAAAAGTGTATTTGTTGGGTATAGAATTCAGGCTTGATATTTGTTTTTCAGTACTTTCAATATACTGTTCCACTGTCTTCTTGCTTGCATTTTTTTTCCAAAAAGAAATTTTCTGTCCACTTTATTTTTGTTCCTCTGTAGGTAATATGTGTGTGTATGTGTGTTTCTTTGCTGGATTTAAGGGTTCTCTTTATCACTGAGTGTTAGAAATTTTATTATAACTTACTTTGATGTAATTTTATTCCTGTTTTTTGTGTTTGGAGTTTGTTGAGTTTCTTGGGTCTGTGGGATCATAATTTTTATCAAATTTTGAAATTTTAGTAATTATTTCTTCAAATATATTTCTGCACTTTCTCCTTTCATGGACTTGTGTTTTTTAATTACATGTATTTAGTCCAGTTGAAGTTGTTTTATAATTCATTGATTTTAGTTCACTTTTAAAATTATGGGGCTTCCCTGGTGGCTCAGTAGTAAAGAATCCACTTGCAAGGCAGGAGACACGGGTTCAGTCCCTGGGTCAGGAAGATCCCCTGGAGAAGGGAATGGCTATCCCATCCATTATTCTTGCTGGAGAATTCCATGGACAGAGGAACCTGGCTGGCTACAGTCAATGAGGTCACAGAGTCAGACATGCCTTTTTACTCTATTTAGTTTTATATAACTTTACTGTTCTGTTTTCAAGTTCATTAATCATTTTTTTCTCTAACATCCAATTTGCTGTCAAAACCACTCAGTGTACTTTTGATCTCACACATTGTTGTTTTCAGCTTAGAATTTTGCTGTAGGTCTGTTCTGTATCTTTCATTGTCTTTACTTGACTTTTTGAACACAGAGTGTATACTGTGTTACTCTTTTAATATCCTTATCTGCTAATTCTAACATCTGTGTGAGTTCTGTATCTGTTTCAGTTGAATGATTTTTCTCCTTATGGCTCACATTTTCTACTTCTTTTCATATCTGTTACTTTTTTTATTACATGTCAAACATTTTGAATTTTACCATGTTTAGTGCCGAATATGTTTTTTTTTCTTTTTGTATTCCTATAAATATTTTTAGGTTTGTTCTGAATATAACTGAGTTACTCAGGAATAGCTTGATCCTTTCAAGTCTTGTTTTTAAGATTTGTTAAGCAGACTAACAAGGCTATAGTCTTGTTAGCCTAGAGCTAATTATTCTCCGCTATAGAAGCAAACACTTGGAGGTACTTGACCTAATTCTTTTTGAATTTCAAGGTTTTTACAGTTTGCCCCTTGGGAAGTGGTACTTTTCTGTTCTTGTCTGAGCACTGGATATTGTTCCTTCTAATTCTTTTAGGCTGTTATTTCCCCAACCTCAGTTACTTTCCTTGAATGCACACAAGGATCAAGGATTCCTTGATCATCACCTGCCAGATATTTGAGGGGTACCTGATACAGATTAATGGACCTTTTTCTCTCTGTGTTGCTCTCTGTTCTGTAGAACTCTGACTTGCAGACTCTGACTTCCTAGTCTCCGTAAACTCTCAGCACGGTCTCCTTAGCTCAAGAGTCCTGCAACTTTTGGTCTGGTTTCCTCTGCCTGTGCTGCAGTCTGGAAAGTTTTTCAAAGCAGTACACAGAATACTGAGAGAGTAGAGATATCAACTCTTGATTCTGCATGGTGAGAGAATGGTGGGCAATGGAATCTATTTCATTGAAGAATAATAGATAGTGAAGATAAAGGTTGCATTACAATTTGGTAGAAACTTTATTTTAAAAATTGTAATAAAATACCTTACTTTTATTATAATATCCTGCTTTGAATATGGACTTCCAAGGTGGTGCTAGTGGTAAAGAACTGGCCTGCCAATGCAGGAGACAGAAGAGATGTGGGTTCAGTCCATAGACTGGGAAGATACCCTGGAGGAGGAAATGGCAACCCACTCCAGTATTCTTGCCGGGAGAATCCCATGGACAGAGGAGTCTGACAGGCTACACACCATGAGGACTGTAGCCCATGGGGTTGCAGATAGTCAGACACAACTAAAGCAGCTTAGCACTCTGAATATATTAACTTAAACTGATAGAACTTAGGGTAAAATTATTTTAGTTTTAATGTTATATATTTATATACGAATGCATATGTGTGTATATAATATGAACTATTAAGATAAAATATAATTGTGTATATTTTAAAATTTAAGTACCTTCAAATATCCTACCCCATTCATACATAGTACTGTGCAGCACTATATAGTCTAAAGGACCTATAATTTATTTCCCAATACTTTCATTGATGATTTCATATGTCTCTAATTTTTGTCTTCTACAGTGAATACTTTGACACACACATCATTGGTCATATATCTTTTTGAAATTGAATGAATAATTCTACTGAATATTTCTATGAATTAGATTTTTTAGAAGACAAAATTGTAAGCAATTTTTCTCTGACTGTGATGGCCAGATTTCCTTCCCTCAATAATTGTTCTTGGTTTATATTACAATGGATATAATAATAATAATAATAATAATAATAATAGTGCTTGCCACTTGGATCTTTCAAGTCTGGTGTGAAAATATTTGTTTGAAATATAATCAAATTTTACAACACATCTCACTATAATTTTTTAGTTGTTTATTATTATTATTATTAAATATATAAAGATAAGGTGTCAATTACTAATTTAGAACTACTCAACTAAATTGGCAGTCTAAATAATCACTATCCATTATGATCCATAATTACATGTAATTAGTTTATTACAAAATAGATGTTCAAATCTTTCATGTCCATGTCTTAAGAGACCAAATGAGAATATTTACCTTGATGCATAGATTTGTGTGCTAATGATGTATAGTTAAGTACTCCATCGCTTCTAGTTTTGTGCTAAGAACTAATGTAAATAATTCTCTCCATTTTGAGAGGTCTGCCTATAACTAGGTGAATTCCTATATACAGCCCTTTCCATACTTGTGTCAGGGCAACTAGAATTAGATAAATTTATATTGAAAACTCACAAGAAAGGAAACTTGTAGGAACAAAATTAGCAGTTATAATACAATGAAAGCAGAGCTTCCAGACTGGCCTTTTAGGATATGAGAGAAGAATCCAGACATATTTCTTTTCAGTTTAAATGTGGAGAACTAGATATTACTGACCATAATGTGGACAAAACATACACTTAGAATCAATAATATTACTTCAGATCCTTCTGGAGTTGTTACTCAAGAAGTCTTTACCATTAGTGTTACAAGTTATCTTAACTGTTTTGTGGACAACACCCTCAGGGACTGTGTCTTTATTTACATCTGTTATTCTTATTGCTAATCACGGGAATAGCAAATGGAAAGAGATGAGAATAGACCCATTTTCTCTCTTTCAGAGCATTACCAACAGTAATACAGATAATAATCCGAGAAAAATAGAGTTGTTGCAATTTACTGGACATGTTGCAATAATGCTTCCTATGGGTACAGAATAAAATAGACCAACAGCCCGTATTTTAAATGTTGAGTTTTCCTAGTAGTGGCAGGTGTGGGTGAATAGGTCATATCCTCTTAATGAGGACATATTAAACTTTAGCTCTTCTGCTTGATCTACACCACTGTGAGCCTTTTTTATTTATTTATTTATTTACTATTTACAAGTGCTACTTATGAGGAAACCAGTTGTGAAATCATCAAAAAATCTTTTGTCTGGAAGCTCATGTGAGATACATAAATGGAAAATTAACACAGAACTTCTGGAAACCAAACATTATATGTTACAACCTACCTCTCTTAAACATTTTGTTGCACTGAAAGTGCCTTAATAGAAGGTACCCTAAAATGTTCAGGTTACTGGTTTTCCTCATGGCACAGACCAGTTGTTGTCTTTTGGTATTATGTCCAAATTTCAATAGGTAAGAATTCCATTGAAGGTGAATCCCCATCAGGAAATATTCTGAAATCCAATTTTATATTCATGTTCTAATCATGATAGTGGACATTTGTGATGAGAGTAGATTCTTGAAGCAAAAATAAATTGCATGCATTCAGCTGCCTTTGTGATACTCATGTTGCTGTTTATTCAGGGTACCAGAGAACAGACTGCCTACTTATGATTTGATAAAGAAAAAAAATAGCCAATCCAGGAATTATCAAGCACACCCACTCTGCCAGTACTTATTTGCAATCTAAAATAATCGCTGCCTTTTCCTTTGAATAAACTTAAGAAAAAAATACTTTAATATACTTTATAACAACTAAGATACAAATATCATCATGGGATGCCTGGAAATTCATCAACACTAGTATATTTGGTTAAATGGAAGCTTTTAGATGCAGACTTGGGTGAGCTGATTCCACTATGCAGTATGAAATCATCCATTTCTATTCAGTAATAATTAATGAATCCTCCCCTGGATTTTTTTTTCTAGTCTGTCTTTTGGCTTCCATATTTCAGGGTCTTATGGTGGTATACTGTTGCATGTATTCATCCCTAAAACCATTCAGACATCAGTTCACTTAGCTAGGAAGAAATCAAGGGAGAGATTTCATATAACTCTGAGACTATGGGAGATTCGTTACAAATATTTTTCTTCGGTTAATTGAAAACACCATTTACGTTTTCATTAATTTTCACTCAGTGGTGAATTTTTTTATTAAAAATCTGACTTCCACTTTCTCTGATGTGTGTTTGAATGGAAACACTAGGAAAACATGAAGGTATTTCCCAAACATCCATTACTATGTACTCTCTTCAAGAAGCCTGAAGCCATGAGACCTAGGCATGATATACATGGTAGGTAAATACATTTCAGCCAAAGAGTTGATGCTAAACTGACCAAAAGTTATAGACACAATAATAGACAATTTGATGATGAAAAACTTCTGAAAATTATTTTACTTTTTTAGTTTATTTTTGGCTGTACTGCGTCTCTGTTGCTGAGCCGGCTCTCTCTAGTTGTGGAGAGCGGGGGCTACTCTCCAATTGCAGTGTGAGGTCTTCTCATTGCGGTGGCTTCTCTTGTTGCAGAGCATGGGTTCTAGGGCACACAGACTTCAGTAGTTGAGGCGCATGGGCTCAGTTTCCCTGCAGCATGTGGAATTTCCCCAGACTAGGGATCAAACCCATGTCCCCTGTGTTGGCAGACAGATTCTTAACCACTAGATCACCAAGTCTCTTGAAAAGTATTTTAAATCAGGAAGGAAGGTATATGAACAATTTTAGAAATATGTGGCAATCTCTGTCATCAGCAAACCAGTGAACAAATACTGGTATATAGACAGCAAAGATTACTACCACTGTCCCAAGGTGGGAGAATGGAAACTAGTGCTAATGTGAAAGTGATAGTTGCTTAGTCGTGTCTGCCTCTTTGAGACCCATAGACTGTAGCCTGACAGGTTCCTCTGTCCATGGAATTCTCCAGGCAGGAATATTGGAGTGGGTAGCCATTCCCTTCTCCAGGGGATCTTCCCTACCCAGGGATGGAACCTGGGTCTCCCGCCTTGCAGGCAGATTCTTTACCATCTGACTCACCAGGAAAACCCAGCATTTATTTAAAACCAAATTAATTATGCTTTTAAAGACCCATTATGATTTCTTTGGAAGGACTGATGCTGAAGCTGAAACTCCAATACTTTGGCCACCTCATGCGAAGAGTTGACTCATTGGAAAAGACCCTGATGTTGGGAGGGATTGGGGGCAGGAGGAGAAGGGGATGACAGAGGATGAGATGGCTGGATGGCATCACTGACTCAATGGACATGAGTTTGAGTGAACTCTGGGAATTGGTGATGGACAGGGAGGCCTGGCGTGCTGCAATTCATGGGGTCGCAAAGAGTCGGACACGACTGAGCGACTGAACTGAACTGATGCTTTCTTTTCATAAATGACTTTTCAGTTTAGAGTCTGTGGTCTGTATTTCTCTGAAAAACATCAAGAAAATAATTGACAGAAACTCAGTGGAGTGTTGAGTCATATGAATTTGCCTTTAGAGGTAAAAGCATGTTTATGTATCTTAAGAAAGGCACTGAAAGCTTGGTTTTACCTTTCAAGAGAAATTCAAGGGAAACTTCATTTATGTTGATTGACTTAAAAATGATCTTTGCCCATATAGATTGACAATGTTATGTTCCCATAAATTAATTATGAGATGGATTGCTAGAGGGATCTATATGCCTAAGAGAACAAGGGCTGATGAGGTAGACCTAGATGAAAAATGGAAAGCAGAGTTTATAAACATTTTCATGAATTGTAAGTTGCCTGTACTGGATTTCATCATTAAATGTCCTGTGTAAATACCTTCCAAAGAACGACTTTTCCTATTTCCTTTGAGTTGGGCAAGGAAAACATGTAGAAAGATGAACTTGAGACACTTAGAGGACACTCTCCATTACTCAACTGCCATTCTGATTTTCTATCTGTACAAGGTTTTGTTTTCCCTAATTCTCATTTGTGATGGTAAGTAGATAACCAAAATAATTTTGACCTACCAAGACATGTCTTTGCAATATGCTGATGCTTCCATGAATATAAAAAGACATTCTCCTACAGGCATTGGTTTTAAAATCCTAGAACTATCCATTTTGAATGTAATTATGCAAAATAAATGAAAGAAATCTACCCTGCTGATATTTATGTAACAACTTCTAGAATAAATCTTCTGATTTACAAATATACTGGGATCATTAGCTAGAAGCCACACCACATCATTATTTCACAGAACTTTAGGCAATTGTGATCACTTTTTTTCAAATCAGCATTATTTTTGCCAAGTAAAATAAAACAGAGAAAACCAATTGACTTTTTCCCCAGCATTTTTGAAGAAGAAATAAAGCTGCTTAAAAATCAATGAAGGTTGCACTTTCAGAAATATTTTTAGAAGTCCATTTTTTTGAAACTAGGATTCTTTTTCCACAATTCATCTCATTTTTATAGCAACTTAATATTCTTGAACTGTATTTAACTTCCCTGGAAACTGTAAAGGGTGGGTTGAAATCCATAATTGTATTAGAGCTATGGCTCCCAGTAACAATAGCTATTCCACAGGTGCTGGCAAATGCCTTGTCATAAAAATAAAAAAGCAGAAAGAAAGTGAGGTTTTTCTCTGCTTACTTTTAAGTAGGACTGATCCAGAAAAGGAGGTGGAAGGATTTGGGAAAAGAGATAGATGGAGGGGTTTCATCCTGAGAATTGTCACTAGTCAAGTTTGACATGCATACACTTAATGTATCAGGAACACTGCTGTGTCAGTGTTCCTGGGGAGCTTTCATATTTACCTGCTCATTGCATGCATATCTGATGTCCTGCCTACTTCACAAATGAAACTTCTTGTTATTTTCAAGAACAGAATTTTGACTTCTGAATAAAATGGGTTCATGTCTCTATAGTCTATGTATTGATACCCCAGAGTTTCAAAAGTCACAAAGAGATAAATAAATAAAGATTATCTCATGTAAAAGGGAATCCAAGAAAATATTATTTATTCATTATTAAGTATTCAAGTTCTTCTCAGTCATAACAAAGAATATGTAGAAATGATAAGGACTATTGACTTACATTAAATTATTTCTCCAGTCTGCAAAGGTAATGAGAAGAGGTAATTTGAAAATGAGAGACTTACTTCTTTGAGTAGCTTTTTAGTTATTGTTATACGTGCTTCCTATATGCCAAGTTCTATTTTGAGCACTTCACAGATACCATTTTATTTACTTTCTAAAATAACTTTTGTAATAACCCTCATGACACACTGAGGTAGCTACTATTATTGTTCTTTTCTTTTTAAACAGATGAACAATCTGAGGCACAAAGAAGTTATATAATGTGGCAAAGATCGTGTACCTATTAAGTTGTAGAGCTGGGCATAGGTTCAAATCCAAGCAGCATGGCATCAAAGGACTTGCCTTTACCAACTACAAGGTGTAAGGTCTAAGGCAATGGGTGTCAGGCTTAGTGTGCTTAAGAATGACCCAGTAAATACAAATTCCTTCAAGATTGTGATTCTGTAGATCTGACTGGGAGTGGACATTTATTGTTCTTTCATGTTCTCAGGTGATGCTGATGCTGCCCACCTGAAGACCACGATTTGGATAGCATCAACCTAAAAACTGTCCAAGTAAACGAGATTGAGTAGGCTTGTGAGTAAGTTATAGAAATCCAGGCTCAGATTCTTTACAGACTCTTGTAGACTTTTGGCTTTATCTACAAAATACAACCACGTTTCTCTTTATAAACCCAAGTGATTGTAACATGAGTCTCTACTAGCCTAACTCCTGGCAAAGATCCCCCTACATTCCCTACCACAAATCTTAGCTATGATTACAGAAAAGTTTTCTAGGACAAGTGTACCCAGATGTTCTTCACTGTGTTCCACTAAGACAGTTCACCTTGTTGTTAGGCCACTGGCTCATTGCGAGGAGCTTGGCTTCCTTGGATAAGGCTAGTATCTTCAAGGAGCCTGACTGACACCACTCAGTCACCTGGGAAGCCCCAGCTGTTCTTTCCTGTCTCGCTTTGCTCAGAGTGGATACTCAGCTCTTTTAAGTACAACATACAGGTCTCTGCCCACTGGCTCCCATTCTTGCTTGCTGGCTTGCAAACATAGGATCAACCATAGTTTTTCTCCAGGCACAGGGATGACTCCATGTACCTTCACAGTCAGACTGACTTCTTCTTCTATTATTGTATTAATTCCAGCACTTTTTCATTGATTTTATTTGGAGTTGGGTTTTCCTGAGATGATTGTGAAAGTGTTGCACTCAGTATGCCAGCAAATTTGGAAAACTCAGCAGTGGCTACAGGACTGGAAAAGGTCAGTTTTTATTCCAGTCCCAAAGAAAGGCAATGCCAAAGAATGCTCAAACTATCACACAATTGCACTCATCTCATACACTGGCAAAATAATGCTCAAAATTCTCCAAGCCAGGCTTCAACAGTACGTGAACTGTGAACTTCCAGATGTTCAAGGTGTATTTAGAAAAGGTAGCGGAAGCAGAGATCAAATTGCCAACATCTGCTGGATCATCGAAAAAGCAAGAGAGTTCTGGAAAAATATCTATTTCTGTTTTATTGACTATGCCGAAGCCTTTGACTGTGTGGATCACAATAAACTGTGGAAAATTCTGAAAGAGATGGGAATACCAGACCACCTGACATGCCTCTTGAGAAATCTGTATGCAGGTCAGGAAGCAACAGTTAGAACTGGACATGGAACAACAGACTGGTTCCAAATCAGGAAATCAGTCCTGAATATTCATTGGAAGGACTGATGGTGAAGCTGAAACCAATACTATGTCCACCTGATACAAAAAACTGAGTCATTGGAAAAGGCCCTGATGCTGGGAAAGATTGAATTCAGGAAGAGAAGGGGACGGCAGAGGATGAGATGGCTGAATGGCATCACCGACTCAATGGACATGAGTTTGAGTAGGCTCCAGAAGTTGTTGATGGACAAAGAGGCCTGGTGGTCTGCAGTCCATGGGATTGCAAAGAGTTGGATATGACTGAGCGACTGAACTGAATTGAACTGAACTGAGATGATTGATGGTGGGAATTCTTTTCTTTCAGGAGAATGTTCTCTCACCCTCAGGAGTATTATGTGACCCTATGGCCTGCACAAGATGATCTTAAAATACTCTGCATTTTTATATCTCTCCTGACCTGAATTATTTAATCATGTTCATGATAACCTCATTAGAAAAAGAACCACCTCCTGAAATAAGTATTGCCTTTCTCCCCACCCAACCACCCACATCTAGCAGAAATTTCTAATGATTTGCTGTGATTCTTATTTTTTCATCTCTAGGATTCTCAAGCAATTTAGGAAGTAGGAATTTTTTTTTTTTAAAGGAGAAAGCCAGAAAAATCTCCCTAAAGTGAAGAAAGTAACTTCTTGATCACAAAGAGGAAAAAGAAAAACACTATAATTGGTTTATTTCATTTGACATTTTTAGAGAGAAAATATACAGATGCCATTGTTTAAAGCAATTTTAAAAACCACACTTTTAAATCTTTGTAGCAACAACGTTGTTGAAGAAATTCACTTACAGATTCTATCCAGGGAGAATTTATTTATTGTGTTTGTTTCATTATAGCTGTATATCAGCTATATATATATATATACAGCTGATATACAGCTATAATAATATCATGCATAATATTATATTATTAAAATATCACAGTTGCTACTACCTATTCCTCAAGCATCAGGTAGACCCATGTTGATATCTAACTCACCCATTTGCTGATTAATAGTATAGAAACAAATAGCATTTTCTCTTGAAAAATTGAAAATCATCTGAAATCCTTGATTTATATAATCATGATATTTAAAGAAGGTGTTTTCAGAATTTTCATTGTATTAAAAAACACAAAACAGAAAATAATTAAGACCTCTAAATCCAAAGAACATATGGTTGTGAAAGAAATCTATGGATTCTATTAACAAACACATCTACCTGAGGTGTTTTCTCCCCAGATTTTTAAAATGTATTTTTGTCTATGTAACAAAATGAGAATATACAATGGATCTATTCTATATTCAGACAATGTTTTTCATAATTCCTCCATTAAAATACTTAGCTTTACCTCTCCAGGGCTGGTTCTTAGACTTGGTAAATAATACAGGTTAGACAACTTGATTCATATCTAGTGAAAATAGTTGCTAGAAAATCACCTTTAGAGCTATCTGATTTGCCTGCCTCTCAAGATGGTGTCTCAGGATTACTGGAAAGTTTGCAGTGGATCTCCTTAAAATTTCTACCTAGAATCATAACAAAGAAGAGAAAAAAAGTCTTAGTTTATCTCTTTCTCTGGCTACTGATTAGAATTCACCATTTTAAGAGTCTTGATATATCTATCTATTAATTCATCCACTTAGACAACAAAATTTGAGTATCTACCATCTAATCTAACCAATGAGTCATATGCAAAACTCAAAGGAAGTATGTGGCCCACATTTTCCATTTCCATATATTCTGGCTGCGGGCTCCATTAACTTAATCTTAGAACATTACCTTCCCTACCCTATCCCAAACCAAATATTATTTAAACTGTTTCTATTAATGATGCCACCATTTTATGTAAGTATACAAGTTCTTGACCTACAACTGTTCTTGATTAATTCTGAAATGCAGTCCAATGTATGAACGTAAAACTTGTGTTTAAGAAAACAAATATGTAGACACACACACACACACACATGATTCTTGTCTAAGGTAAGTTTCCAAGATAGCCTCTTTGTCATTTAGGTCTCTAGAAATCCCCCAAATGGTTCCTGAATACTTGCAAAATTACTAATATGGGGCAAGGCTTTCTTTTTATATCAAAAGCTGCATTTTGTGCTTATTGAACTAGTTGCTCTTTCACTTTGAATTTGTCTTCTACCAATGGCTGTAGTGGAGAGAAAAAAAAACTTCATGTAAAACAAACTCAATATACAAGTACTAATGGACTCAGTAACATTTAGTATTGGAAAATTGCTGAAAATTTGTCAGGTAATGTGATTTTGTTTTCAGTTTATGCCACTGAAAAGTAATGTAATGTCTAATGCCAAGAAAGAAAAAAAAAAACCTACTCTCCATAAAACTGTGTTACTGTATATGGGTTTGACATTTGAGAAGCAAATGAGAGCAAGTTGTCCTTTTCTCTATTTCTTAAACAGTGTGTAAAGTTGTTAGATTATACTGTAACATTTTAAGAAATCCTTTGTGCTATAAGAAAATTGCTTTCAGGAGCATGGCTATGTGTACCAAATGTAAAACATTTGAGAACTCAAATGGCAGTGCCAGGAGGAAAACCTGGAGCTGAGAGCAGAGAATAGGGGCCCCAATGTTCAGTAATTATGTCAACCTGAGATTTTAGTTTTTTGACCAAGAAAGAAAAATTCTTCACTTCCAGATCCCTCAATGAAATTTTTACCAATGCAGATCTAAATCAAATACCTAGTTAGGACAATTGTGTGTGTGTGTGTGTGTGTGTGTGTGTGTGTGTGTGTGTTAAATACAACAAATGCAAATTAATTAGACTGAGATGTTAAATGCTTTGTTTAAATGATCTAATATGTTGCTTTGAGAGATAGAAATGAGTAAATATTGAGAGGCCATTATTTGGGGATAACGTGTATGGAAGTTCTGGGGCTTCTCATATGAAACTAGTGGTAAAGGATCCTCCTGCCAGTGCAGAAGATATAAGAGATGTGGGTTCATTCCCTGGGTCGGGAAGATGCCTAGAGAAGGAAATGACTACCCACTCCCGTTTTCTTGCCTGGAGAATCCCATGGAAAGAGCAGCCTGTAGGGCTACAGTCCAGAGTCGTGAAGAGTTGGACACAGCTGAGGCATCTGAGCAGGTGTAGTGTGGAAGCTCTAGGAAATTGTCCAAGTTTTAAGTTTTCCTGCAAGGAACTTTACTAACTCAAATAGCTTTCTTACTTCCTGAACCTATTTCCCCTTTGGAGATGCTCGAATAATAAGATGTCCTGTCTCATGAGACTGTTATAAGGATCAGATCATATGTATGTGAGAATGAATGCCTTTAAAATAAGGTATTACAGTCCTCTTTCCTCCAACATCTCATTTCTTGATATACACAGTTGTCTAGACTTGGAGCTTAAGGAGTGATCTTCACACTTGTTGTCTGACTTCATATGTGTTGTTGTTTGTTGCTGTTCAGTTGCTCAATCGGGTCCAACTATCTGCCACCCCATGGACTGCCGCACCCCAGTATTCCCCATCCTTCACCATCTCCTGGAGCTTGCTCAAACTCATGTCCATTGAATCGGTGATGCCATGCAACCATCTCATCTTTTGTCATCCCCTTCTCCTGCCTTCAATCTTTCCCAGCATCAGGGTCTTTTCTAATGAGTCAGCTCTTTGCATCAGGTGGCCAAAGTATGTGTTAAATCAGAGCAAGTCCTGGTTTGAGAGTTAAGCCACTTGGACTCAAGTCCTAACTCTGTCCTAAGTTCATCGTGCCAAAACAACCTGGTTCCGTTCAGTTCAGTTGCTCAGTTGTGTCTGATACTTTGAGACCCCGTGGACTGCAGCACGTCAGGCCTCCCTGTCCATCACCAACTCCTGGAACCTACTCAAACTCATGTCCATTGAGTTGGTGATGCCATCCAACTATCTCATCCTCTGTTGTCCCCTTCTCCTCCTGCCTTCAATCTTTCCCAGCATCAGGGCCTTTTCCAAGGAGTCAGTTCTTTGCATCAGTTGGCCAGTGTATTGGAGTTTCAGCTTCAGCATCAGTCTGTCCAATGAATATTCAGGACTGATTTCCTTTAGGATGGACTGGTTGGATCTCCTTGCTGTCCAAGGGACTCTCAAGAGTCTTCTCCAACACCACAATTCAAGAGCATCAATTCTCCCGTGCTCAGCTTTCTTTATAGTCCAACTCTCACATCCATACATGACTGCTGGAAAAACCATAGCTTTGACTAGACAAACCTTATTTGGCAAAGTAATGTCTCTGCTTTTTAATATACTGTCTAGGTTAGCCATAACTTTTCTTCCAAGGAGCAAGCGTCTTAATTTCATGGCTGTGGTCACCATCTAGGCATTGAAAATAACTTAAGTAAATAATAGTGAAGGTGTGGTTTGACTCAACTCCTCAGGCAAATCTTGGAAGGTAATTCCTGTTTGTTTAGTAAAGATTTCTTCAAGGCTTGTTAAATTATAAGATACCGTTTAGCAGTTTCTACCAACTACTTGGTAAAAAGTGATGACTTCATCCCATTGACAAATTGTAGACAGTCCACATAAAGTATGAAAAATGATCCCAAATGATGCTTGTGTCCTTAGAGATATAGCCTTGCATCATCTCAGGAATGGTTTCAAACCATCCTTTACTTGCCCATGATCACCCTTTCTTACTATCAATTAATATACAGCATTTCTTTTGATCTTCAGATTTTCTTTTTCTTCCTATGTTTATGTTCTTTCCTTAGGCAGTTTTTCAGTGTTTGATTCCCGGGATCTTAAAAGTTAACTTTCCAAACTGATTTCAGTATTTTCTATGCTATAGCTAAAAGAACTATCTTGAATTTAACAACTTCATTAGCAAGTTTTGAATTTCACAAAATTTAGCAAAGTTTGAAAGGCATGCTTTTCTGTTCAACTTTTCTCCTATATTTTTTTTCCTACATAATTATACCTCAGGTTTATCCCTCTTATTTAGTAAAACTTTTTGGGGGTGAATATTTCATCAAATAAAAATATTTGTATGTTTCTATAATTTCTCAATTTTTAAAATGTTGTCCATTTTAATTTGTATGAAGTTCCCATATTTGACTGTCCCTTTATTGCCTCATAGTGTAATTTTGACATTAAAGGAGTTTAAAAATTAAAAAAAAAGGAGTTTAAAGTTCAGTCATCAGACGGTTAAGCGTCTGTCTATGATGTGGGAGACCTGGGTTCGATCCCTGGTTTGGGAAGATCCCCTGGAGAAGGAAATGGCAATCCACTCCAGTACTATAGCCTGGAAAATCCCATGGACAGAGGAGCCTGGTAGGCTACAGCCCATGGGGTCGCAAAGAGTCAGACATGACTGAGTGACTTTACCTTTACCATTTACACAAGAATTTGTGAAGCAGATTAGCACCAGAAATCCACCTTATTTTATATTTTAAATATCTGGTGTTTGGTAGAAGCATCAGGTACTGCCAGTGACAGGTTGGTCCAAATCTACTAGTCTCAAACTGTGACACAATAATATTTCAACATACTGTATACACAGACTGTTCTTTCGCATCTGATTCTCTTTGCATTTATTGACTGCTTACATTTAAAAACTCTTAAACGTTTTAATCATGTTTTATATTGTTTCCTATTTAGTACCAAAATCTTTGTACTAGTATCTTGTAACAACTTACTTCAGAAAGCCGATAAATAATTGAGAAAGGTGCCCTTCTCAGCAGTTTCGTCTCTCAGTAAGCTTTATTCCCCTAGTTTCTTTTAGCTTTCTGTTGGCCTTTTATCTTTTCAAAAGCATTTCTGCAATTTCTGTATTGCTCTTTGACCTACCGTTAAAGCAAGCATTGGCTTCCATGTGTTTCTTTTTGGTTTTTGAGCGAGATGTTTATCTCATCTTATTCAGCTTTTTTTAAAAAAAGTCTTCCTGAAGCGTTTCGTTATTCATTTTCTTTATAGAGTTCAATCACTTGTTCTCATTTGTATGTTTCAACTCATACCAATGTATTGTTAACTTAATTCTTCAGAATCATCCAAAATCTTTTCATCTTTGCCTTGTTTTTTTAACCATTTGGGGGGGGGGGTGTCCTTTTGTCATTTGCCTTTTCAGAATTTCATATTATCCTTTTGCCATGTTTCAATTTCATGCTACACTGAAGTTGTGACTCTTCTCAAGTCCCTTTTCTTTTTTGTCATTATTTACTTTCTTTTATCTATTCCTGTTCTATTTTCAGCTTTTCATCTTACACATTCCTAAATTAAATGGACATTTTCACCATTGTATAAGTTTTTGTTACATTTTTCACCTTCTTCTTTGTTCTACATATGAGTTCTACTGCCATTTCACTTCTATTATAAGAGTTTTTATGAAATTATAGTTAATACATACTAGTTACAACTTCACTTACTTGTACTTCAACTTCCTACTGATATCTTAGAATCAAATTTTATCTCCCTATATTTTATTTACATTATAATTTACCCTTTCATATCCTTTTTATGTTTTTTTCTGACTATTTAAAACTGATTTTACTCTCCTGAAAATTCCAATTTTATTATATCTATTCTTTTGCTTTATATAGCACTTAGTCCCTGATCTTAATGTTATTTTTAAATGTTTCTACATTGATTACATCAATTTCTGTCTTTTTAATGACATATAATATTAACAGGAGTAAATGTATTTGAGGTTTGGATCCATCTAGCTCTTTTATATCTATAATATAGAACAATAAACACAAAAGGACTGTTTATACTACCAATGCATTAAAAATGTTTCCACAAGATAACCACTTCCTTGACGTGTTCTATCATGTTTTATATGTATTTCTGTTTCCTTTATCTCTAACAAGAGTAATTCTACCAACCACTTAGCATTCCTATAAGAAGTCACCAGAGCAAACCTGTTGAAGAAGAGCTAGCATTTGTAGCATCAACAAATATTTTCCTCATGAATATCTTTTAATTAATTGTACTCCTTATGAATGTTTTGATGGGGAAGATCTGCTTTACTGGAAACTTTAAGATAACAAGGTTGGTTTTCAAAACCATTTTGTTGAGTGCATAATTCATATCTAGGCTGTGATGACATATATGGAAGAGGAATCAAAAGTTTAAGAAATTCAGATGGTTCTGCATTTGTATACTAAGTCTTAGCTCTGTAGATGTTTCCTGTTTGAGTACCTTTCCTTCTCTTAAGATCTAATTACTATTTTCAATATTGTTCTTAATGATCTTTCATTTATAATTTTTCCATCCAGGTATTCCTATTGTTTGGTTTCATCTACTTTTGTGTTTGATTTAAACAACAACAAAATAAGAATTATTGTTTGTAGTATTCTATGACTTGCTTTTTCTCAGAGCAGTATGTCCAAGATTGATCCATGTTCAGATATGTAGCAGTAGTTGATTTATCATCACTTCTGTGTAGTATTCCAGTGGATGGAAATATATAGGTGTCTGGGTGCTTTTCTGATTCTGTTTTAGAATACATTCCTAGAACTGAGTTATAAGATTAAAGATCAACTTATTTAAAAATTTTTTACATATATTGAAAACTTGTCCTCCAAGTACTGTACTCCAGTTAAAATCATTTGACCTTCCTCTAAGAAACCCCATTTTTCTCCTGTGTCACCAACACTGACTTCACAACCCTCTATTTGTTTTCATTTTAAATTCTGAGGTGATTCCCTTAAGAATTAGTTCATTATACCATGAATGAAAATTTTTTCAATAAAATAGTGCATTTAAGCATGAAGATACAATGTTAAGGTTGTTCAATAATGTGTGCCTCTGGGAAACACTATTTAGCTGTGACCAATAAATCTACAGTATCTGGTATATTGTCATCAAAAGGAGAAAATCAGACCTTGGGCTTTTATTGGAAGAAAATTGTTGCCACAAATCTAGTTTTGAGAGATACCAATTTTGTTCAATTTTAAATCTGTGCATACGAAACTCAATTGCAGTGTGTGACTGGCATCTATTTTCTGGCTAGACCTGCCTTTGCTTTCCCTTATCACACTGTGACCCTTGTTAAGTAAGTGGCATCTTTCCAGTGGAAATTATTATATCAAAAGGCTGCTTTGCAATCAGAAGCATTCAAAATAAAAGCTTAACATCCTTGTTACAAGCTAAAAGAAAGGGGAGGAAAACCTATTGATGGTGGACTGATTTTTGTGGGACTTTTTTCTTAAAAACTTAGATTAAAAAAATGTATCTACCAACATTATATTTCAAGTCTTAAATCTGTTTCCTATCCAATTCCCCTTCCTCCACGTAAAATTTAATTATATCCTAAATTTTGCATTTATTAATCCTTTTCTTGTAACTTTGAGCCTGATATTCAAAAGAGGATTCAATAATAAATTCTCTGAGGAAAGAGAATTTGAGATGTTGGTTTTTTTTTTACCATCCTTAGAAACCTTAGGAAAAAACAAGGAAGAATGTGTGATAGCAGCAATCAGCTTAGACCTTTCTCTGGGTAAGGATCAAAATGATGTTATCGATCTTGATCTGCTTTGACTAGTAGATTGAAAATTTCCACTAATTTATGGTTGACATGACTGAAGTAAAAAAAATAATAACACCCTCTATGGAAAGCTCTATCATTTGACTCCATCTGGCAAATAGGAAAGGAAAACCTCTAACCTCAGTGAATTAACACTCTCAAATTAATGCAAAGACATTTACATAAGACTGCTTTTTAATTGATATTTGTATTTTATACAAATAAGTTTAAATTTTTTTAAATTATATTTCAAAATTTATTATTGTGTGTGCTGGTATTTTATGTGTGGAGAAATTTCCACAGATCCTGTATTGACCAAATTATGTTGGAGAATATATGTGTGATATTTTCAAGTACCTAGAAGATAGCATGCCACATAAAAGTCACTGAATAAATGTTTAATAAATGAAAGTAGCACAGAAGTTGGAAAAGGTGATGGCACCCCACTCCAGTACTCTTGCCTGGACAATCCCATGGACGGAGGGGCCTGGTAGGCTGCAGTCCACAGAGTCTTGAAGAGTCAGACACAACTGAGCGACTTCACCTTCACTTTTCACCTTCCTGCATTGGAGAAGGAAATGGCAACCCACTCCAGTGTTCTTGCCTGGAGAATCCCAGGGATGGTGGAGCCTGGTGGGCTGCCGTCTATGGGGTCACACAGAGTTGGACACGACTGAAGCGACACAGCAGCAGGAGCAGCACAGAAGTTCAAACTGTATTCTTCCTTTAGGGCAATTCCTTCAGGAAAGTTAATCGATTTACTCCCTTAAATTTTTGGTTCTTTAACCAGGCTTAGTTAAACTACAGAGGGTTGCAAAACACTAAACTTTAACATTATTTCACACTGATCTTTTGACTAAATGGACCAATCCAGCCAGGACTGTAATTTCTGTAGTATATATTTTCCCACTTAGTGATCTTATCCCATGGCAAATTTTTATTCTTAATTCTGGTTCTGGCCTGTTCACTCACAAACTTTGTAATTTTACGCAAGCATTTAGATAAATACTTATCTAAGTACCAATTTCCTGATCTGTAAAATAGGGATAAGAATTCCAAGTCTATGATGAAAGTTAAATGATATAACTTACGAATATGTAAAACCCTATGACATAGTGGTCAACACATAGATGTCCAGAGTATGTTAATTTTTCACTTCCATCAATTAGATTCACTGTTATTATATATTTCCCCCTAAATATGTAGCCAAAGCATCTGGTTTGATTAAAATTAGGGTTATTGAATGTAAGGCTTGCTGTAGGTTCAGTGGTGAGATGCAAAGACCAGCATGATATCAACTCTGCCCATAATTGACTGACAATCTGCAGATGGGGCAAAAGGAAGATGGAAAGACACAAATCATTCTATTTGTAGCATAATCCAAACATTTATGAAAAGATTTGCAAGTGGAAGTATGTTTGGACTGGAACTGGAAAAAATGAGTAAAATAAAGGAGGAAAGAAATTTGGATGCAAGGAGCTACCTCAAAAAGCATTCAGGGCTATTCATATGTGGATGGTCTTTGGGATGGCAAACCAGCAAGTATGGCTGGACCAGAATATTTACAAAAGATCTAGAAGGGTCTTGCTCTAAAAAACTAGTTAGTGCATATAGAAGTTCAGAAACATTGACTGCAAGTAAAAGTATGCTCAAATCAATTAAAAACTAATGTATTGTTTAAGTACACCATAAGTAAGGGTCGGTTCACTGATTCAACAATATCAACAACAAAAAAAGTTTCTTACATTTTCTTTATACCTCTGTGTCCTGCCACATGGAATATCAGCTCCCTATGAGGAACCTTTCTGTTTGTATGTTTGTTTTGTCAAAAAGTGATTATCAAGAAAACAAGATGTCATGCTTTTCCATTTGTGCCTTCTGACAGATTCTCTTAATTCAAGGATCAAAGTTACATGTTGTATCTTGGTTTAGCTGACTCATATCACATAGTGATCTTTGAAACTAGCAGGGTAGCTTAGGAATTGCATTCTTATTGGCTTAGGCCTGATCATCGCTCCAGTCCAAACCAGAGATGTGTTGAAGGAGGCCAACAAAGGCCTCTTCTGAAGTTGAAGGTGGAGTCAAACCTACCAAATCACCAGGCTGCTATACAACTGGGACATTCTCCTAAGATGCTGCTGAAGCAAGCATCATATGTTTTCCAGTCTTAGCAGTGAGAGCCTTGAATGCATATTAAAGAGTTTAGAATTTATTTCTTATGTAAAGAGAGACTATCTTTTCAGGTGAGTGTTTCATCTAGGACTGCATATAGCCTGTTGTGGTGGGCTGTAAAGATAGCACTAGACATGAATGAGCTGTCATCTCTGCTTTCAAGGAGACTACATTTTCCTGTTTCTTCAGAGACCTAAACTACATTGTGTGAGGTGATACTAAGTCTAAACTATAGATCAGTTGTAGACATTCATCCAGCTTTTCATGTGTTGATGTTAATGAGATTTTTGCTTGATATTTTTGGAATTGATAAGGATAATAACTAACATTCACAACTATGCTCTGTGAATGTTAAATTCTATCTATAGACTATGTCACTTAATTTTCCTAACAGCTTCATAGCCTGGTGTTTTCCCTTTGCAAATAAGACAACTGAAGTTTAGGGAAGTTAAATAATTTGCCCAAATCTGTGGCAGATTCAAGATTCAAAGAGAAGCTTTCTGATGTTCTGAAATCTATACACTTAACCTCTAAATATCATAATAGTTGATGAAAAATAATGAATACTAGGTGCTATGAATGAATATTTGGGGGGAAATGTGAAAGACTATTTGGAGGGAAAAATAATAAACCATGAACTCTGTCAATATGCTTTTGAAGGTTCATGCCTTCAAATGTGTTTATAGTCTGCGTGAAATTTTCAGAGATATAGATGAGCAGTAGCTAGTTAGGTTAATTCTAAAACATAAACAAATTTCTAATATTTTCTCCAAATATTGAAAAAGATATTTGGATTGAATAAGTCCTGGAGAAATGGGAGAGGAAGCGGGCATGGATAGAGTAAGGAGATAGGAAGTAGATTTCTCTTAGTTAGTCACTGCTTTCTCAAAAGAGGCCAAGGAAAGCCAGCAAGTGATGTTGGCACTCTCTCACAAATTATTTTGGTTGATGGAAAGTTGGAATTCTGAAAGAATTCCAAGTGGATGTAAGCACTTTAGGGAATTGGATGGTACATGAAATATAACTTAGAATAATGTGAAAAATAATGGATATTGTCCAAAATAATCTTGAAACCCTTCTTTTCTCTGATAGACTCTGATTTTGATAGCTCCTTCGAGGAAAAATATTTAGGAGTCATCCTGTCTGTAGTGGGCTCTTTGGACTTTATGCCCAGTTCATGTCAGCAGTTAAAGCCAGAAATAAGATGCCAGGTACATTAAGAAAGGAATAGAAAATACTTAAAATATTATAAATTAATGACATGATCGAACAAATGCAAACTGTAGTATCTGGAATAGAGTATTCCATTCCAGTTACTTTGGTTTATAGTTGCCTTAGATTATATTTAGTTTTTATAAGCACATAATCTTTCAGACAAAAGAAAAACTTTAGAAATTGCCTCTGGTATTTAAAGTCAGCAAGGCATAGTATATTGGTCAAAATCTCGTAGCTTTTACAGAGTGTGATATTTCAAACAAAAGACCCATATGCTTATATCTTAAAAAAAATAGACTTACATTTTCTGAAGGTTTGATTTTTCAGACCAGAAATCTGAAGTTTGTGTGTAAAGGGGTCTATTAATGTTCAACTGTGTTTCAGTTTTCTGTTCAGAAGTACTATTAGGGCAATTATGCTTATTTTGCATAATGTGTATCTTATTGGAAAACTTTTTTTTTCTGTATTTCTTGGGAGTTGCTTTCTTTTTCTTTTCTTTTCTTTTTCTTTTTTTTTTTTTAATTTTAATTTTTACTTTATTTTACTTTACAATACTGTATTGGTTTTGCCATACATTGACATGAATCCACCACGGGTGTACATGCCTTCCCAAACATGAACCCCCCCTCCCACCTCCTTCCCCATAACCTCTCTCTGGGTCATCCCCATGCACCAGCCCCAAGCATGCTGTATCCTGCATGGGACATAGACTGGCGATTCAAATATTTCAGTCACCACTTTTTGAGTGATTTCAGCTTTACATTCCCAAACTTGAGTTTGTCTATAAGCATAGCCTCTAATAAAATTGTCCTTATTACAAACTAGAATCAAATTGAGCAGTATTTTAAGAGTTGTTTGAAGAATCTGGATTTCATTAAAGATTTTGGATTTCATTTTGAACAGTTCCTAGTCCCAGACGCATGTCTAAATGATGTGCATGCATCAAGGAAAAAATTTATTGCATATCTTAAGATTTTGTTAACTTGACATCCTGGTATTTGGATAATTAACTGAATTTCTCTGACTTCATCAGCATATTTGGCCTTAAACATCCATGGCATTGCTCTTTTACATAAAGAAAGTTACTTCGCCATTGTCAGATTATCAGTTTGGTGCTTTTTCATAAGGGATTAATTATGTACTGTTAGAAGTCAGTATGACAAATTGTGTTGCTTAATTTTTTAAAATCTTTTTAAAAATTTTATTTTTAATTGGGGGATAGTTGCTTCATAGTATTGTATTGGCTTCTTCCATACAACAACATGACTTAGCCATAAGTATATACATGTTCCCTCCCCCCTACCTCCTACCCTGTCTCATCCCTCCATCTGTGTTTTACAGCAACTTCCCATTATCCATTTGCTTTACATATGGTAATATATATGTTTCAATGCTACTCTCTCAATTCATCCCACTTTCTTCTTCCCTCTCTGTGTCCAAAATCTATTTTCTATGTCTGTGTCTCTATTCCTGCCCTGCAAAGAGATTTATCAGTATCATTTTTTTTTTAGATTCTATATATATGCATTAAGGTATGATATTTAATTTTTCTCTTGCTGACTTACTTCACTCTGTATATAACAGGTTCTAAGTTCATCTGACTCGATAGAACTGACTCAAATGTGTTCCTTTTTATGGCTGAATAATATTCCATTGTATATATATGTACCACTGCTTATTTATGCATTCATCTGTTGATGAACATCTAGGTTGCTTCCATGTCCTAGCTATTGTAAATAGTGCTGCAATGAACATCAGAGTACATATGTCTTTTTCAGTTATGGTTTTCTCAGGGTATATGCCCAGCAGTGGGCATGTATGGTAGTTTTATTTGTAGTTTTTTAAGGAATCTCCATACTGTTATCCATAGTGGCTGTGTCAGTTTACATTCCCACCAACAGTGCTTTATTTTCAATGAGTGTAATTCTAAGACCACTAACAAGACTGGTAATCTTGAAAGTTGAAATAATGCTAAGTAGTCAAAACTTACACTTGTGGTAGATCATAATCCTAATATCTCAGTTTATATCCTTACTTCCATGTATAGCTACTATGGCAACAGAAAGCTAAAATACCCAACTATGTAAAAGACCTGTATAGTAGAGCTGGATTAAATTTTTCAGTGGAGTTTTTCAAACTTGTTAATGGATGTTGTCATAGACTAAAAATACTGGTGTTTACTGGCAGTAATTATAAATGTGTTTTTAAGACAGAGACCACAGTGCTAGAGTTCATAAGTTCACTGAGTTAACGATTACCCACCTTGGGCATTTACCCAGTTACTGGTTTCTTAGCCAGGAAATCAGTCAGAAGGACACAGCACTCTAGTGTGCGTGTATGTACATGACCAGAGACAAAACAGTGTTCTCCTTCATTCAATTTTATTACTCTTTGGTATATATTTTATTTCTCTCAAATTTGAGGTCATACCTCAATAATTTTTAAAAAAATAACAGCAATTAAAACAAACAGAAACAAGTTATCTGTCACTGGTTAAAGCAATTACTTGTTTCTGTGGAAAAATGAAAAGCTTCATAGCATAGTGGTTGAGTATTAACTAGTTTTATAATCTAAAGATGGTCTCCTAACCTCTGTGCATCAGTTTCCTCAATCATAAAGTAGGGATATTAACAGTTTAGTTTGTTAGAATAGTAAATGTTAATGTCTGAAGTGTCAAGTATATGCTGAGTTCTTCATCACCATCATTTTATGCTATCATGATACTTTTAATCTTCTAAATGTTTCAAGGTAGATATTATTAGAAAGGGGATTAGATGACTTAATGAAGACCCCTAGCTGGAATGCAACTCAAATGCACACCTGTTGTTCCTCCATCACATGCAACCAAAGCCTAGAAAACAAGACATTTGTCAGCACCATTCCACAAATTGACATTTAGGTGCTTACTGGAAGAAATAATTGGTCACTAAATCTTGATTTTTTTTTCTCTGTTTTATTTTCTATAATCATTTTCTATAATCACATAACTTTATTCTAAAGGAAAATTCAAAAGGACTTTAGTAGGCTGTTTGCAATGTGCTACCCGTTTTTCTAAAAGCTTTATATGGATTAAATTGTTAAATCTTCACCCCATGGAGTGGTTAAGTGTGTGTGTGCTAAGTCGCTTCAGTCATGTCCGACTCTTTGCTACCCTATGGACTCTAGTCCCCAGGCTCCTCTGTCCTTGGGATTCTCGAGGCAAGAATACTCAAGTGGGTTGTCATGCCCTCCTCCAGGGGATCTTCCCAAACAAGGGACCAAACTCGCTTTTCTTTTGTCTCCTGCACTGACAGGCAGGTTCCTTACCACTAGCGCCACCTGGGAAGCCTCAGAGTAGTTAAGTAAATTTCCCGAAATTATACAGGAGTAAAGAGACAGAGCTTGCATTCTGTACTGCTGTGCTTTAAATATTATTAATTAAAGGATATCGTATCTCTGAATATGAAGACTCAGTATTAATAGGAATCTATATCAGTACTCTCAGTCTATATCCCAACTGAATCAGTATTTAAGTGGAATATGACAAGATGATTTTAGAATTTATCAAAAAAAAAAAAACCTACTCAACTGAAAACAATCAAGAAGAAAATGGTGAAACGATATCAAGACAGTAAAGCATACTAAAAAGCTGTAGTAATTAAAACATCGCTGACATGGCATGATAACAGAGAATAGATAACAACGGTAGAGAGTTCAAAAACAGACATTAGTAGTTTTGAAAATCTAACCTATGATCAGTATAGCATTTTAAGTTATTTTAACTTTTAAGAAAAGGGAATGATGAACTCTTCAATAAATAGCACTGGTTAAATAGCTGTAATATTGGAAAAAATGTTCAATTTCTCACCCACAAAATATAAAACCAATCTCCTATGTAAACTATACATAAAAAGAAAACTTTGAACATATTAGAAGAACATTTTATATGATATTTATATAATTGTGTTGTAAGAAGGAAAACCTTACACAAAATATAGAAACTATTAAAGAAAACTAATAAAATTGGTTATATGTATTTTCCATGATATGATTCATTATTTTTAACAAAGTACATTTACAATGGTTACTTTGAATTCAGTGTATTGAATTTTTCAGCCACCTTATACAAAATGCACTTTTATATTTATCCGGTTTGTTCATATAACAAATATTCATAGTATTTATACATAGTTATATTTATATAGTAGTTATATATGGCTCAGAGATCAAAGCGTCTGCCCACGATGTGGGAGACCCAGGTTCAATCCCTGGGTAGGGAAGATCCCCTGGAGAAGGAAATGGCAACCCACTCCAGTACTCTTGCCTGGAGAATCCCATGGACGGAGGAGCCTGGTAGGCTACCATCCACGGGATCGCAAAGAGTCGGACACAACTGAGCAACTTCACTTCACTTCATATATATAGTAGTTATATATATAGTTTATATATAACTATATTATATAGTTATAACTATGTTCATAGTAATAGGGTATAGGAATATAGATAATTCTTGGATGTAAGACATAAAAATCCCCTCTTTTTTAATACTTACCTGGATAAACAACATAATGAAATTGATCCTCTCTGTCATAGGATACATGGACTTACTTGGGGAGAATGAGGAATTATTAGAATCATAATATGTTAAGTATCTTTGTGATCATCTCATCTAGCCATTTTTCTAGAAAGCCTAGCATCTGTGTAGTTACATTTATCAGAATTTCTTATTCATCATTATGGCTTTGAGTTATTGTCTAGTGTCCTCTCATTTCGGCCTGAAAATTTATTTTAGCACTTCATGTAGAGCGGGTTTACTGTCAGTGATTCTCTTTCAACTTTTGTTTGCCTGGGAATGTTTTCATTTCTTCTTCATTCTAAAACTAAAAATAGTTTCACTGAATATAGTATTCTTGGATAACAGTTTTTTTTCTTTCTTATTAAAAAAAAAATCCTATTCTTTCTAGCCTCCATGTTTTCTGATAAGAAATCTGCTATTATTTCATTGAGGACACTTTGTAAAAGGGAACTACTTCTCTCTTACTGCTTTCAAGATTTATTTATTTATTTACTTTTGTCCTTGGCTTTCAACAAATTGACTATAACGTGTGTCCATGTGGATCTCTGATTTATACTTGAAACTTATTGAGCTACTTGAATATATTGATTTGTGCTTTTATCTAATTTGATGGGTTTGGGTCCATTATTTCTTCAGCCTTTCCATCTTCCTCTTTTTTTTTCTCCTATTAGATTCCCATTTTAAGTATGCTATATATTTTTTTAATAGTATCTCACAAGTCTCTTAGGCTTTGTTCATTTTTGTTCTTTGATTTATCTTTCTGCTCTTCAGACTAGATAATTTCAATTGAGCTACCTTCAGCTTTGCAGATTCTATATTTTGTTTGCTCAAATCTGCTACTTGAAATGCTCTAGTGAATTTTCATTTTGATTATTGTGCCTTTCAGAATTTCTTAGTTCCATGTTATAATTTTTAATTTCTTTATTGATATTCTTTATTTGTTCATATTTTACTCTCCTATTTTCTTTTGCTTTTGCTTTTCACTCTTTGGCCATGGTTTTTCTTAGCTCATTTTGTGTGTGTTGGAGACGACTCTTGAGAGTCCCTTGGACAGCAAGGGGATCCAACCAGTCCATCCTAAAGGAGATCAATCCTGGGTGTTCATTGGAAGGACTGATGTTGAAGCTGAAACTCCAATACTTTGGCCACCTGATGCGAAGAGCTGACTCATTTGAAAAGACCCTGGGAAAGATTGAGGGCAGGAGGAGAAGGGGACGACAGAGGATGAGATGGCTGGATGGCATCACCAACTCAATGGACATGAGTTTGGGTGAACGCCGGGAGTTGGTGATGGACAGGGAGGCATGGCCTGCTGTGGTTCGTGGGGTTGCAAAGAGTCGGACACAACTGAACACCTGAACTGAACTGAGCATTATGAATATTAAGCCATGTGAATATTATTATGTAGTAAATGGAGATCACATTGTTAATATTATGTAATAAATGGAGATCACATTGTTATAATCTATAACATATTTTGTAAAAACTGCATTCTTTTTATGAAATTTCCATTCCTTACCTTGTTATCAGGTGGGTTTTGACTGATGTACTTAGACACCAGAAGGTGAGAGAAGGAAAGAGAGAGAAATATAATAAAAAGAAATGAAAAAGTTTTCTAAGCTGCAGGTTGTATCTGTTCTGGGGCACTCCTTTAATGTTTAGCCATGCCATGGAAAACTCTGTCATGACCTTCCTCTTCAGCTTGCATTTAACCTAGATAAAGTTTAGGGTCTTCTGAGGTCTTTTCTGAACATGTATCCTATCCAGAGTATGTTCATGGCTTTTTAAATTTCAAAGGATGAACAGGAAGCTTTCAAATAATAATTTCTCAAAGAAGACTCTCTTCTCAGATTTTTCTCCCAGGTTTTCAATGCTCTGTTGTATACCTCAGTCAGTCTTTTGCTTCATTCAGGTGGCTATAGGTTCTTTCATTTGCCTTACACTTATTTTTGTAAATGTATTTATTTTTTGTTGAAGGATAGTTGCTTTACAATATTGGGTTGGTCTGTGGTGCTTTGCTACCCTGAGGGAGTTCTGATTTAGGTGACACTAAAACAAGCAGCTTGTACAGTCCTTCAAGCAGTCTCCAGCCATTTACAGCAGACAAACACAATTCTTTGTTTGTAAGATCTGCTCTGCTTCCACTGGAATCAGAGTCAGGGTTCCACACTGCGAATATGGGCTGCCATCTTTAATATCACCACAAAGCCGGAGAAGGAGGCAAGGCCAAGTGAAAAATGCTGCAAAACTTTTCTAGCAAATTTTATTTGGGATTTTCTTAATTAAGGAGTCACTTGGTTACTATATACTTTTGAATTCTTTACAGAGATCTGATTAACAACTTTTGGCTTGATTTTATTTATTTTGGTCTTTGGAGGGATAGAACTGCCTGCATTGCCATTTCCACTGATGTCACTTGTCACTCTGGCCATGTAGATTTCTAAATTTACATATGATAGAGTATAGTATAGAGAACATTACAAGATGAGAAACACACTGATGGTATTTGTAAAGTATTTGATACACCAAAGATTAATATCTAAATTCATAAACTAGTTCCAGTTAGGAAAAGACAAATATAAAAATTAGACAATGGATATAAACATGCAGTTTACAGGGGGGGAAAAAAGCACAAAATACTAGAGCTATTTAAAATATTAATAGTTTAGAGGGTATATCTATAGTTTATGGGATATCTATTCTATAGAATCTTCTTTGTAAACACAGCATACTGAGAGCAAATAGCAGAGAGAAATATATACAGTGTGACCCCATCTTTGTCAATCAAGTATTTGTTTTACAACAACTTCAAAAATATTTTAAAAATGAGTGATATATGAAACAAAAATTTAAAAAATCATTTGATATATTATGCTAAACTTATCTCATGACCACAGGAAAGAACTGGTTTATGTTAGATGCTCACCAAGTATTTGGTGTATTATCTCAATTTCTAATGCTATCATTAAATAAGATAAACTTGGCCAAGGTAAATGTAATTTCCTCTACTTGGATTATCAGTTCAGTTCAGTTCAGTTGCTCAATTCTGTCTGACTTCTGGCAACCCCATGAATTGCAGCCAGGCCTCCCTGTCTATCACCAACTCCCGGAGTTCACTCAAACTCATGTCCATCGAGTCAGTGATGCCATCCAGCCATCTCATCCTCTGTCATCCCCTTCTCCTCCTGCCCCCAATCCCTCCCAACATCAGAGTGTTTTCCAATGAGTCAACTCTTCACATGAGGTGTCCAAAGTACTGGAGCTTCAGCTTTAGCATCAGTCCATCTCTTCTCCAACACCACAGTTCAAAAGCATCAATTCTTCGGTGCTCAGCTTTCTTCACAGTCCAACTCTCACATCCATACATGACTACCGAAAAACCATAGCCTTGACTAGATGGACCTTTATTGGCAAAGTAATGTCTCTGCTTTTGAATATGCTATCTAGGTTGGTCATAACTTTCCTTTCAAGGAGTAAGCATCTTTTAATTTCATGGCTACAATCATTCCTCAACCAAATTGCTTAAGAAAAAAGAAATAGGACTATCAGAGAAGAAGTATTCATTAACTTTAATATAAATGAGTCAATAGTGTCTTGTATCTGACCAAAAATAAGTCTGTGGAAATCACTGATTGAAATATCATGGAATATGTATTTCTCCTCACTTTGCTTTTTAGGTGAAACTTGGGTACCTTGGTCTAGTTCTAAATATTGTGACAAAAATGGGACATAGACAAACTAAAATATGGTCTGAGAATGGTGTTTATAGACTGGCCCAATAGACTTAATTATTTAATTGATACTTGTGAGCACCTTGATGTGTCAGTTACTTAGATAAGCTATTGAAAATGGTAAGACTTCATCCATGCCCCTACACTAGTATTCACACTTTTCTGTGCAGAAATTTCCTCTAACTCTCACTTTACATAGTTTACACATCAGATATTATACCATGGCTACAAGACCCTAGCCATGATGCCTCTCTGACCTTCTGCTCTTTTTTGCCCCTTTCCTACTCTGCTCCAGCCATATAAGGGCTCCTAGAAATTTCCTAAGCACCTTTTCCCCAGATATCAAAGAGCTTAGTCCTCCCTTATGACAGAGGCCTTCCCTGTTCACCATATACAGAATTTAAACAACCTACCTGCCCTCACGCGCATACTCCCTAAACTCATCCTGTTTTGTTTTATTGTCCCAAAGTCATTATCCTGGTTTACTGTCCTTACCAACTGACATGCTATATATTTACTAGCATACTTATTTGCTCTCTGTGTCTTTTACTATGACGTATGCTTCTTGAAAATCCAATGAACAGAGGAGCCTGGTAGGCTGCAGTCTATGAGGTCGCTAAGTGTCAGACATGACTGAGCGACTTCACTTTGGCTCTTCACTTTCATGCATTGGAGAAGGAAATGTCAACCCACTCCAATGTTCTTGCCTGGAGAATCCCAGGGATGGGGAAGCCTGGTGGGCTGCCATCTATGGGGCTGCAGAGTCGGACACGACTGAAGCAACTTAGCAGCATGCTTCTTGAGGACAGGAATTCTGTCTGTTGGGTTAACTTTCATATCCCCAGAATCTACAGTAGTCACTGACATACAATTAAAAAATTACTCACTAAATGCTTCTAAATAGCTGCATAATTGAATAAGTTGAAATATGAGTAAGACAGGTACTCTCTAGAAATCCAGAGATTGGTAAAATATACCTGGATGAACAAACATGATATAAAACATCGTAAGATGTCTTAAGAGTTACACAGATGAAATGATGCAAGGGAGACAAAAGCAGAGGAGGCTTGACTTTAAAGAAGGGTTTAAAGAGTCAGTATAGGTTTTTTGATGACTGGTGTGAGGTGATACAATTTTGATTTACATTTCTCTAATTAGTAATGTTAAGTATCTTTCCATGTGCCTCTTGGCCATCTGTATGTCTTCTTTGGAGAGATGTCTGTTTAGGTCTTCCACCCATTTTTTTATTGAGTTGTTTGTATTTTGCTGTTGTTGTTCTTGAACTGATGAAATGTTTTGTATATTTTGGAGATTAATCCCTTGTCAGTGGCTTTACAAATGTAAATATTTTCCCCCATTCTGAGACTTCTCTTTTTGTCTCACGGTTTTCAGGGCAAGAATAGAGACACAGGTGCAGAAAATGGATGTGTGGGGAGGAGAAAGGGGAATTAGGAGATTGGGATTGACATATACACTACCATGTGTAAAATAGATAGTTAGTGGGAAGCTGCTGTATAGCACAGGGAACTCAGCTTGGTGCTGTGATGACTAGAGGAGTGGGATAGGGTGTGGGCTGAGATGTCAAAGAGGGAGGAGATACATGTATACATACAGCTGATCCCCTGCGTTGTACAGCAGATACTGACACACCATTGTAAAGTAACTATACTCCAATAAAGAGTTCTAGATAGAAAAAGAAAATCAATATACCTTCTCTTTCAGATGGTAGAAAGCCCAGGGAACAGGGAGTCAGTGTGAGAAGAAGCCAGTCAAAGCATAGAGAACAGCATGTGCAAAGGTCCTAGAATGGTAAACAACTAGTAGGTAGTTCAGTAGGACTCTTGGGTAAGGAGTAGATGAGTTATGGAAAGCGATAGAAAAGGCTAGAGAAGTAGGTACTGACCAGAGGGCAAAATCTCTGATGGCTGAGCTTACAAGTTAAGATTAATTCTATCTGAAGGCAGTAGAGGATCCCACAGGAACTTTAAGCAAGGGAATGACATGTTCATTATTTTGTGTTATAAGGAAGAGCATAAGTTATGTTGCATTTATGCTTTGGAAATTTGAGTGGCCAGCAGTGTACTTAGGCAAGATAGACCAAGCCATTTAGAGAGCAGATTTGGATGCAGGTTAAAAATGAGTTGTTTAATTCTGATCCTATGAGTTTAAGGTGCTTTTAGGCCATTAGAAAGATCTGAGTAAGAGGAAATCAGAAATACCTATGTAGAATATAGGAGACCTCAGTGTAATAAGGGCTGGAGGTTTGTGAGTGAGATGGCCCAGAAAGAAGTTCTAGATTGAGAAAGCAGAGCCAAAGACCAAAGACCTGAAGAGACTGAGAATGTTTTACCTGACAAGAAACAGATTTCCTAGCATCTGGAATTTGCTGTTGTATGAGAAAGAAATTTCATTGATTTCTTAAGTCTTCAGTGGGTAAGTGAGGAATAATAAAAAGACTGTAATGAAATCTGTGTCAGGCATCTACATATTCTTTTCAAAACTTATCTCAACCTCAATAGCTCAAAACAATAATAAACTTTTGTTATCAACAATTTCTGTGGATCAGAGAGTCGAGAATAGCTTAGCTGGGTAGTTCTGGCTTGATGTCTCTCACAAAATTGCAGCCAAGTTGTTGACCAGAGCTATAGTCATCTAAAGGGTTCATTGAGTTTGGATGACCAACCCCCAAAGTGGTTAGCTCACCTGAGTGCTGAGGGGCTACTGGTTTTTGACAGGAATCTTCAGTGTTTCTTCATTTGTGCCTCCCCACACGTGGGCCTCTCTTCAGAGATGTTTGGATGTCCTCACATCATGGAAACTGGCTTTCCAAAGAACTATTGATTCAAAAGATAGCAGGTCAGATATTGCAATATCTTTTTTTTTTTCAATTGAAGTATAATTGCTTTACAATGTTGTTTGAGTGTGTATATGTCAATCCCAATCTCCCAATTCATCCCGGCCTCCCTCTGCTCCCTGATGGTCTGTTCAAACATCTGTTCCCTACATCTGCATCTCTTTTCCTACCCTGAAAATAGGTTCATCTGTACCATTTTTCTAGGTTCCACATATATGCTTTAATATCTGATACCTGTTTTTGTCTTTCTGACTTAATGCGTTTTGTATAGCAGACTCTAGATCCATCCACATCTCTACAAATGACCCAATTTCATTTATTTTTATGGCTGAGCAATATTCTATTGTATATATGTACCAAATCTTCTTTATCCATTCAACTGTCAGGGTACATTTAGGCTGCTTCCATATCCCATCTGCTGTAAATAGTGCTTCAGTGAACATTGGGGTGCTGAAGAATTGATGCTTTTGAACTGTGGTGTTGGAGAAGACTCTGGAGAGTCCCTTGGACTGCAAGGAGATCCAACCAGTCCATTCTAAAGGAGATCAGTCCTAGGTATTCATTGGAAGGACTGATCCTAAAGCTGAAACTCCAATACTTTGGCCACCTCATGCGAAGAGTTGACTCATTGGAAAAGACTCTGATGCTGGGAGGGATTGGGGGCAGGAGGAGAAGGGGATGACAGAGGATGAGATAGCTGGATGGCATCACCGACTTGATGAACATGAGTCTGAGTGAACTCCGGGAGTTGGTGATGGACAGGGAGGCCTGGTATGCTGCAATTCATGGGGTCGCAGAGTCAGACATGACTGAGCAACTGAACTGAACTGAACTGAACATCGGGGTGCACATATCTTTTTGAATTATGTTTTTTTTCAGTGTATATGCCCAGTATTGGGACTGCTGGGTCATATGGTAGAGACTGTAGTATCTTTTATGACTCAGTCTTGGTAGTCAAATCTCCTGATTTCCACAGTATCCTTTCTGTTACTTTGTAAGCTCTATTCAGTGTCAGGAGGTAGAGACTACTAGGAAAGGACACAAATACCAAGAGATAAGGATCAATGGGGGCCATCTTGGAGGTCAGCCACCATGATGAAGCTGTCCAATGACAAAATAGGTTGCTTCATGAAGCGATTAAGTTCTTGGTTACTGGAGGTACACAAACACAACCTAGGTCAGAACTGAGTAAATGAGGAAAAGGATGGGGAAATTCTAGAACACATAATGATTAGACAAGTTCCCTCCTTTCAGAACTCACTGTTCTCTTAGGAGTATTTAAACTGACTTGGAAAAAAGAAAAGATAGAGAAATGAAGTGAAAACACCAAAACATTTTTCATTTTTTTAGTGAAAATATTAGATAAATTATTTGAGGGTTGCATGTATTAAGTGAGCCTTGAGGTAAGGGCAAAGCAGAGCAGTCCCCCAAGATGAGATGATTGGCAGTATACTCTGGAGAAGGTAGCAAGAATTTAAACACTGAGAATTGTTTAATTAGCCTAACTTCATTCAAGACCTCTCAGCCTAATTTTCATTGTTTGTCTTACACACGATAACATCCTTCAGTATCAGCCCATCTTTTTCAGCATCAAGCCCCAAGACTCTGAAACAGTGTTTTAGATAACCTAGTAGGCATTCCATTCTCTAAAGAAACCAATTATATATGAAATTAATAATTAAAAATTATAAATAGAAAGAACAAGAAAACATGCATACCCTATGTCCTGCGGGTAGATTTTTGCATGATGTGTAGGGAATTAGGTGCAAAAAAATCCATTTATGTTAATGGGCATTGCATGTCTAATTTCTCATGCACCACACTGTTGATTTCCCTCTGTGTCTTTGTCAGTACATGGGACCAATGGTGGGGGAAAGAGAGGTGAATGATTTATTTGATGGTCTGTCAATCATAATGGCAACCAGAAATATTCCAAAGCTGTTTTTAACCTCTATAGAAACAGTTAGTTAGACCATATGCTTTTTTCTTCTTGCCAGATGCTGTCATTCATCAATTTCCTATTAAGAAAATGGGATTCGGCAAAAACCACTGAGGTTCCTTCTCATTTGTAATAGATATGCCCCAAAATAAGATTGCAAACGTATTCTTCAGGTTCCACAAAATAACTTCTGACACTTGCTAATCTCCATATTAATTCTGACTGACCTTTAATGGTATTTCTTATGTGTGGGCAGAACATCATCCGAAAGTATTATTTTAAAATTACATTTATGACAAGTTTAAGCCTAGAGGTTAAATAGATTTGTTTGTGATTATCCAGTCTGAAAAAAAAATAGAAATTATATGGCTATTTAAAAATATCAGCAACCTTCTAGTATACTCTCTAGACAGTGAGATCATAAAATGTTTGAGAATTAAAGGAAGCAGCATGAGTCAAATGCTGATTACCCAAAGATGTCAAAGAAAGTGAAAAAAAAAAACGAAAAACTGTATTGACCGCCTCCCACTGCACCAAGTAGAAAGATCATTTTGTTTAGAGCAGATGGATACTTAATTGCTGTAAAATCCTGGGTGGGTTTGTTTGTTTGCTTGTTTATTTGTTGTCAAGGATGACCCAGGGAAAACTAAGGGCTCCTTTTCCTAAGGACCATAGAATCGTTTCAGTCTATACACGGCAGCAGTCTGTCTTCAGGCTTCAACACACAGCTCTAACAACAATCATATTTTGGGTTTTAAATTTGAATCCTCTAGGTAGTTGGAATATATTAACACTTACTGTCCTTTCTAACACAGATCTTCTTGAAGTATTCTTATGATAACACTGATGGCTTCAAATGTTTGCCTGTCATGCTGAATTCACTTAGCAAACCAACTAACATGGAAGTGCAAGGGAAAAGAATATTGTTGCATAACTTGCAATCTGTAGCATTTTGCATTTCTTATTAATAGAAACTGACTCTCTGATAAACCCTGCAAATAGCTTATAGGAGAGAGGAATGCTCTGAAATTCAAGCAAATTTCTTTCAAGAGTTAAGTGCTGATCAAAATTCTGAATTTTCTCTGGCTGTCAGCCAGCAAGAAGCATGCAGGGTCTGCTTATTGTTTAAGATTTTGGTAGAAAGCCACTAAGAAAAAAAAAATCTATGACTTTACAGCTGTCAGACTTTGTTGTATCCACTCCAGCTTAATATTCTCAAGTCTAATATTTTTTAAAGGTCACAAATGAGCTATAATATAATTTTTAACATTTTAATTTTCCCTTTTCTTCCCTGGCTGGTTTTTTTTTTTTTTTCCCTCCCCTGCTGGGACAGCTCTACTCATGAAGGTCAAGGGAATGATAATGCTGAGGTAGTTCTGTCTTTTTATTCATAGACCAGGTGGAGAGTGCATATAGCCATAAACATGTACCTCCATCACACGGCTTGCTATTGACCTTTGCCCTGAGCTGAAGATTGTACCTTCTCAGGGGATAACAAATGATTCACTTCGCAGGTAGGCAGAGGCCTGGAGCTCCCTCTGCCACACACTGCCAATTTTCCTGAATGATCTCTTGTGATTGGTTTTCTCATAGGAATAGACTATTTGTGAGTACACTGCTGAACTCTGTTTTTTTTTAGGAATATGTCTTTGCCAGGAACGGCTGTCCTTCAGTTGAGATGATTAGTACTTTATCTGTGAATGCAGGTTCCCATTCGGCTGTTGGCTAAAAACTCATTTTCACCCTGGGAAAACATCATTGTCCTTTTGGGCACCAAAACACATTTTTGGTATTTGATCAAGTTGAGCCATTAAAAAAATATATAGTAATAATCCTGTTTAAGGTCACTGTGGCTTGACCTCTAATTGCCAACTAAGGTTCCAGTTCTGCAAGGTGACCTAGCAAAATGAGTTAGCTCAGTACTACAAAAATAGTAGCCAAGTTTCTTCTTTCTTATCCAGTTTCAACTGGGAGCATGGTTCAAAGGAGAGAAGTGGGCACAAAAAGGCATAACCCCTTGATTCTGACCTTGACTTAGGGAGTAAAGTTTTTGACAGGTCCATGGGAAGTAAGAGTAAATGGAGATAGAGGCCCAAAGCAAGAGGATTATTTAACCTGAAGACAAGATTCTTTAAAACTTCATATTTTGAAGTGTTGTGTTATTTTTAAATGCAGTTGTACATATACAAATACATATACATTGTTAGATACAAATATAGTAGTCTATTAAATAAAATATTGAGAAACAACCACTATTTCTTGAAATATTCTATCATTTCTTTATTTTTTATACCCTTGTGTGCCTGAGCTCACTGAAAGACTTTAGTCTTTAAGATTGGCTTTAAAATAAAGCTAAAATAATGCATTAATAGTATGTTGCTGTTTAGTTGCTAAATGGTGTTTAGCTCTTTGGGCGGCCCCGTGGACCATAACCAGCTAGGCTCCTCTGTCCATGAGATTTCCCAGGTGAGAATACTGGAGTTGGTTGCCATTTGCTTCTCCAGAGAATCAAGCCTGCATCTTCTGCATTGACAGGTGGATTCTTTACCACTGAGTCACCAGTAGTAAAGCCCCACTAATATAGCCCTTAACAAATTAACAAGTTGTCACAAACTGGTTGGCTTAAAACAATAGACAGTTCTGGCAACTAGCAGTCTAAAATTAGAGGGTCAGCAAGTCAGCCTTCCTTCTGTCTGAAGTCTCTGAGGAAGGATCCTTCCTTGCCTTTTCCTTTTTTCTGGTAGCTCTCAGCAGTCCTGGGTGTTCCTTGGCTTGTATATAGAAGTGTCACTCCATTTGCTACCTCCATCTTTACATCTTCTCTGTCTCCTCTGTGTCTGCGTGTCTCTTGTACATCCTCTGTTTTCCTATACATCAGTCATTTGATTTAGGATCCACTCTGATTCAGTAGGACCTACATCTTCAAAGATCCTATTTGCAAATAAGATCATAGTCCCAGGTTCTGAGTAGACTTGAATGTTGAGAAAATGCTTCAACCTAAATCTCTCTTTTTCCACATGACCTACTGGGATAACTAGCGTAACTAAGAAAACAGCAAGATCAGTGGCCTGCCTTTTTCTTTTAAAGGTACTTGATGCCCTGGCAGTTGTGGAAAACAAAACAAAAGGGTTTAGAATAAATAATGTGAAGATGAGACAGTGACACACAGAGACAAGGTGGTCTCTGCATGCTTTCCCTGTAGATCCCACGTATTTCCCCACCCAGCGTTTAGGCCATACTTCACACTTAGCCCTAACAGAGAGAAGCTGTCTCCGTCATGACCCAAGATACAGGAAAGTGCCTCACAGGGACTGGAAGACATTGTAAATGTGCTGCATCTTCTTGGAGCATAGTTGCATCGGTTATATTTCCAGGTTAAAATACACATGACCGCTTTTTAAACATTTCTCAATTTTAATTTTTAATTATCAGGGTTTCGCATTTTTAAAAATTATCCAGGATGCCCATTCACTGCCTTCTGGCATGAGGGTGATTTCATTGGAAAACTCTCTCTCCATTCTGTATGACCACAATTGGATTAATCTCAACATGATGGCTACATAGTAAAACTTCAATAAAGATTTGTTAGATTAATAAACCACTCTAAGAAATTGCTCTGTTCTGTCAGTCCTAACCCAAGAAATTGTTCCAGAGTACCTCATTTCTTATAGAGATGCAAGTCCCTTTCTTGACATCTGAACCTCTTTGTCATCCTGTTTCCCATTGCTTCCCCTGAGCTCTTAACTATTATTTCAATGCCAATACCAAGCAAGAGTGATGTGCTTCTGCTTGAAAGAAATCCTAATTACCTAGAACTTCAACATACTCCATTGTTGAGTCTGATGGTGGAAGAACCTCAGAGAACTGCCAGGTAAGATGATTTTATCATTTACTGTTTGGTCCAAAATCTATTAAACCCCCCTCTACAAATTCAGACTATAAACAGGATACATTGCACACAGTTGTCTCCTAAAAAATTCTCTGGTACTACCACCACCTCCTCCTTCGTTCTTCTTCCTATTCTTTTCTCCTCTGTGGGAAAGATAGAGCACAGGAGGAGAAATGGGTGACAGAGGATGAAATTGTTGGATAGCATCATTAACTCAATGGACATGAGCTTGAGCAAACTCTTGGAGATAGTGAAGGACAGGGAAGCCTGGCATGCTGCAGTCCATGGGGTCACAAAGATTCGGACATAACTTAGCAACAGAACAACTCCCTCCGCTTCTCTGTTCCCCCTCTTCCTTTTTCTTCTTCAATTCCAGAAGTCTATAGGTCCTCTGGCCAATCCATTTGTCCTGTGTCTAGTTCCTATGGTACTGAGTTTGTATTTCAGCTTGAGTTAATGAATCATTCTACTAACTCCTTATTCTTCTCTTATCTAAACACAAACCAGGAGCATTAGTTGAGTACCTCATCCTTTTCTCAGTTACGGTACAACCAGAGTCATTATAAACCAGAGATGCACAGATGCTCTCTAACAACACAGAAGTTGTATTTAACTTTCCTGCAGCGATCTGGAGATAGGTGAGTGATTCCAGAAGTTGTAGTTCTGTGAGATCATTTATTCAGGGACCAGGTCTACTACCATCTGATGCTCCCCTACCTCCAGCAGGCATTGTCTTTACTGGGGGTTCACACTAGGTTATCAGTACCACATCCACATTGCATCTTTTTGGATGGAGAAAGAGAGGAAGTGGAGGACAAATAACATTCTTTGAAAGCTCAGTCTGTTGAGAGTTCCCTGGGGGTTTAGTGGTAAGGAATCTTGGCTTTCACTGCTTTGCCTTGTGTTTAATTCCTGCTCAGCAAATTGGAAAAGGAAATGGCAACATTCTTGCTTAGAAAATTCCATGGACAGAGGAGCCTGGTGGGCTACAGTCCATGGGGTCAGAGAGAGTCAGACATGACTGAACACACATACTTCTTCAACCAGGAAACTGAGGGCGAAATAAATAAGTAAAGCTCAATCTGGTAGTTGTGCTTATCTCGTCTCACAAGTGCCCAAAATATAGTCATGTGACCTGCCTTTTCAGGAAAATTTGGCCTCTTAAGAGTTTTCTTTCTAAAGGAAAAGGGAGATATTGGATCCAGGCAGCATTTAGCAGTGCCTGCCTATTCCCTAACACCTTGACAGTCACAATCTGGTCTCAACTCCACCAAGAGCTCTCCTTGATGATTTCAGCAATAGAATATACCCTTCATTTGGCACTTACTGTACAGCATTTTTAATTGCTAATTAAAATATCATTCCTGATTCTTCACTCTAAATGAAATTTTATATTTCATTAGAGTAGGAATTGTTATTCATTTCATGTACTTCAGTGTGACTAGCACACAGTAGGCACTCAACCAGGTGCAGACAATGTATTGCAGTACATTAGGGATCCTTATGCATCCTTGATTTCTTTTTATGATAGTTACCCTATGTGTTTCAAACTTGAGCATCTTCATTAATATTCAGGAGAGAGAACTATTATCTTAAAGCAAACTAAACTTTGCTAGCTTCAAAAGAAGAGATAATAAACTATGGAACACACTAAGGGTGAGTGTCTTTGAAGTGAGTATATAGGAAAACGGAATTAATCACCAGCATTAACTGTTTCTTGGAGGCTTAGAGAAAGCACTACATTTGCAGAAAAGAATCGTTCAGTTAGAAGAATGATAGATTGGTTAAGAGAACCATAGAGGTCAATGGCTTGTGAAGTGAGCTGTAGACATCAGGGTTTAGAAGGGTGTGACCCAGAAGACCTAGAGGCTGTGAAATTGAAGGGCCACTGCACAGGAAATGACGAATATGAATTTGGAGGTTATGAGCTTTCATCACTGTGAATGATGAGAGCTGGGTCATATGGTAAGAGGTGCTCTTTTTCAGACTCAATTTATTTTTTCTCTATACGCTTAAGACTTCTCAGAGTCAGCTTTATCCAACTTTCCCTATAGCTGTGCTGCTAGCAAATGGATAGTACCTTACACTGTAGTCATCATAGTGGCTGGTGCGCTTAAAGATCAAATGTGTTTGCTGACCTGAAAGATCAGGCTACCCTTTGTTTCTGACAAAAAGAAGCTTCTATGAAAGGGGAATAAATCAGAGAAGAAATTTCTGTGCAATTACAATCATTTTAGATTGACTTACTAGCCCAAAAGTGAGAATGATGTGCTAATAACACTGTTAGCTCCTAGAAGATGCAAAGACCTATGCTGTGTACACATTCTCCTTTCTCCAGTTTGATGCCATTCTCAGCGAAAAAGTGAGTCCAAAAAGTTGAAACAGTTCTCCATTGCAACTATGGAAGACAGTATAGTGCATTAGAGTTAAAGTTCTGGAGTCAGACTGATGAGGTTCTGACCAGAGTTCTCCACCCCATTGCTGTGGGACTTTGGGAAAATCACTCTAAAGTCTCAATTTCCTCTTATAAAGTGGGTGTAACAGTTATCCAAGTCTATGCCCCAACCAGTAACGCTGAAGAAACTGAAGCTGAATGGTTTTATGAAGACCTACAAGACCTTTTAGAACTAACACCCAAAAAAGATGTCATTTTCATTATAGGGGACTGGAATGCGAAAGTAGGAAGTCAAGAAACACCTGGAGTAACAGGCAAATTTGGCCTTGGAATGCGGAATGAAGCAGGGCAAAGACTAATAGAGTTTTGCCAAGAAAATGCACTGGTCATAGCAAACACCCTCTTCCAACAACACAAGAGAAGACTCTACACATGGACATCACCAGATGGTCAACACCGAAATCAGATTGATTATATTCTTTGCAGCCAAAGATGGAGAAGCTCTATACAGTCAACAAAAACAAGACCAGGAGCTGACTGTGGCTCAGATCATGAACTCCTTATTACCAAATTCAGACTCAAATTGAAGAAAGTAGGGAAAACTGCTAGACCATTCAGGTATGACCTAAATCAAATCCCTTATGATTATACAGTGGAAGTGAGAGATAGATTTAAGGGCCTAGATCTGATAGACAGAGTGCCTGATGAACTATGGACTGAGGTTCGTGACATTGTACAGGAGACAGGGATCAAGACCATCCCCATGGAAAAGAAATACAAAAAAGCAAAATGGCTGTCTGGGGAGGCCTTACAAATAGCTGGAAAAGAAAAGAGGTGAAAAGCCAAGGAGAAAAGGAAAGATATAAGCATCTGAATGCAGAGTTCTAAAGAATAGCAAGAAGAGATAAGAAAGCCTTCTTCAATGATCAATGCAAAGAAATAGAGGAAAACAACAGAATGGGAAAGACTAGAGATCTCTTTAAGAAAATTAGAGATACCAAGGGAACATTTCATGCAAAGATGGGCTCGATAAAGGACAGAAATGGTATGGACCTAACAGAAGCAGAAGATATTAAGAAGAGGTGGCAAGCATACATGGAAGAACTGTACAAAAAAGATCTTCATGACCCAGATAATCATGATGTGATCACTAATCTAGAGCCAGACATCTTGGAATGTGAAGTCAAGTGGGCCTTAGAAAGCATCACTATGAACAAAGCTAGTGGAGGTGATGGAATTCCAGTTGAGCTGTTTCAAATCCTGAAAGATGATGCTGTGAAAATGCTGCACTCAATATGCCAGCAAATTTGGAAAACTCAGCAGTGGCCACAGGACTGGAAAAGGTCAGTTTTCATTCCAATTCCAATGAAAGGCAATGCCAAAGAATGCTCAAACTACCACACAATTGCACTCATCTCACATGCTAGTAAAGTAATGCTCAAAATTCTCCAAGCCAGGCTTCAGCAGTACGTGAACCATGAACTCCCTGATGTTCAAGCTGGTTTTAGAAAAGGCAGAGGAACCAGAGATCAAATTGCCAACATCTGCTGGATCATGGAAAAAGCAAGAGAGTTCCAGAAAAACATCTATTTCTGCTTTATTGACTGTGCCAAAGCCTTTGACTGTGTGGATCACAATAAACTGTGGAAAATTCTGAAAGAGATGGGAATACCAGATCCCCTAACCTGCCTCTTGAGAAATCTGTACGCAGGTCAGGAAGCAACAGTTAGAACTGGACATGGAACAACAGACTGCTCCCAAATAGGAATAAGCGAACGTCAAGGCTGTATATTGTCACCCTGCTTATTTAACTTATATGCAGAGTACATCATGAGAAACGCTGGACTGGAAGAAACACAAGCTGAAATCAAGATTGCCGGGAGAAATATCAATAACCTCTGATATGCAAATGACACCACCCTTATGGCAGAAAGTGAAGAGGAGCTAAGAAGCCTCTTGATGAAAGTGAAAGAGGAGAGCGAAAAAGTTGGCTTAAAGCTCAACATTCAGAAAACGAAGATCATGGCATCCAGTCCCATCACTTCATGGCTGATAGATGGGGAACCAGTGGAAACAGTGTCAGACTTTATTTTTTTTTGGCTCCAAAATCACTGCAGATGGTGACTGCAGTCATGAAATTATAGACACTTACTCCTTGGAAGAAAAGTTAATGACCAACCTAGATAGCATATTCAAAAGCAGAGACATTACTTTGCCGACTAAGGTCCGTCTAGTCAAGGCTGTGGTTTTTCCTGTGGTCATGTATGGATGTGAGAGTTGGACTGTGAAGAAGGCTGAGCGCCAAAGAATTGATGCTTTTGAACAGTGGTGTTGGAGAAGACTCTTGAGAGTCCCTTGGACTGCAAGGAGATCTAACCAGTCCATTCTGAAGGAGATCAACCCTGGGATCTCTTTGGAAGGAATGATGCTAAAGCTGAAGCTCCAGTATTTTGGCCACCACATGCGAAGAGTTGACTCATTGGAAAAGACTCTGATGCTGGGAGGGATTGGGGGCAGGAGGAGAAGGGGACAACCGGGGATGCAATGGCTGGACGGCATCATGGACTTGATGGACGTGAGTCTGAGTGAACTCCGGGAGATGGTGATGGACAGGGAGGCCCGGCATGCTGCGATTCATGGGGTCGCAAAGAGTCGGACACGACTGAGCGACTGAACTGAACTGAACTGAACTGAACACTAGGATTTACTTTCAAGGCATTATTGTCAAACAAGCCATGATTCTTTTATGGAAATCCATTCTTTTGAGTTCCCTCTTCTACCCTGGTCTCACTTTTGCAGCCCTTCTTTTCCCCAGCAATGGGAACTATTGAATAGCTAGGATGCTTTATTTTTTTCTTTTTTAATGGATAAACCAGATAATGACACTCGTCTGTATAAGACTCTCTCATGATTTCCCATTTAGTCAGGATAAACTAAATCCCCATCCAGGTCTGTAATGCTGTAGAATGATTTGTCCCAGGTCCCTTTCCTGACCCAGCTTCAACTGCACTGGGTCTCCTCCTGTTTTCTCACACATTACAATTATTCTCCCCTATTGCTCTATGCCAGGAACCCTCTTCTCTTTTCTTTCTGTGACTGGGCTTTTTATAACTTTCAGACTTGAATTCAGATGTCACCACATCTTACTCAGACCATCCATTTAAGCATTTCCTTCTCATCGACTGTCTAGCACATCACCCTTTTTAATTTCTCTCAGAGCATATATATCACTATCTTAAATTACCTGGATTACCTGTTTGTCTACTTGTTTACTTTCTGCCTCCCCAATGTGGAAAGAAAGCAAGAACCCTCTCTACCTTGTTCACTCCTCTTTTCCCAACACGTAAGAGTACCAGGAACATGCTAGTCATTCAATAAATATTTGTTTAATTAAGGAGTGAGTGAATGGCTGAATTGGCCTCTTGCAGATTTGTATTACTAGAGTCATTGGTTTGATGTCACACACACCAGCAAGTGCTCAAGAAATGTGAGTGACTGTTACAGTATGAGCTGTCAGTACTCTACCACCTACCCAGCGCCCAATTAGTCCTCCTTACAACATTGTTTCCCTGATTCTGAGGATTTGCAAAGTAAAATATAGCTTACAGTGTCCTTGTATTTTGGAGTTAAGTCACAGTGATAGCTATCCATGCTTATCAAACCAGTCTTGCTTGCGGGGCGGGGGCGGGGGGGGGTGCATTTGTAAGAATCATTGCCTCAGGGGTGAGGCACTGGTGTGAAGTGGGGAGAGATACAAGCTTTGAAATCACTTAGGTGAAGGTTCTAATCAACAGCTGTCTCAACACTGACATTTTCTGTGTGGGCTCCAGAAATTTACTTAACTTCTTTAATCTTTATCCTGTTCTGTATTTTTAAAAGGATTAAAATTTAAATACAGAAGGAATCCCATAACTAGGGCCATAAAGAATACAAAATACTGACATTGGTGTGTATAACCAAACTTCCAAACCTCAGGCATGGATATCGCTCCAAATATTTTTCCAGCTTCAAGGTCATTCTCTCCAGAGTAAGTGCTGGGTGGAATTAAGTGAGGGTAGAAAGACTCTCTTCCCTACCCTCACCATGCACGGAACAATGTTTACCTTTGAGAGTCTTACTTACTGCAAGGCTAAACCACCAGTATGGTAAAGAATGAGTTTCCTCCTGAATCAGAGAGTTGATGCAACCCAACATTATGGTCCAAAAAGTTTCTAAGTTGAGAGAGATAAAGACATTGCCATTTTCATGTCAGTAGTTGAGACAGTGCATAAAATGAAATGATCACCTCTATAGGTCTCTCTTGTGCACAATTTACTACAGTCTTAGTTTTGATGATGTAGAATGTGCTGAATGGGAGTTAGACCCTAAGATACCCCAAGGCCAAGTGGTAGACTGTGTGAACTGATTTTAAATAATATTCTTGGCTGAGCTGTGATACTCAGGACTGTTTGAAAACTAGTTCTGTGTTGAGGGAGCAGGTGTTGAGTTCAGACCAGTGTTCACACAATGCAGGATTTAAAAAATCAACCCTCCTCTTGAGGAGGATAATTAGTGAAAAACTTTAAATACATTTTGTTTCAGTTCAGTTCAGTCGCTCAGTCATGTCCAACTCTTTGCGACCCCATGAATTGCAACACGCCAGTCCTCTCTGTCCATCACCAACTCCCAGAGTTCACTCAGACTCACGGCCATTGAGTCGGTGATGCCATCCAGCTATCTCATCCTCTGTCGTCCCCTTCTCCTCCTGCCCCCAATCCCTCCCAGCATCAGAGTCTTTTCCAATGAGTCAACTCTTCGCATGAGGTGGCCAAAGTACCGGAGTTTCAGCTTTAGCATCATTCCTTCCAAAGATCACCCAGGACTGATCTCCTTTAGAATGGACTGGTTGGATCTCCTTGCAGTCCAAGAGACTCTCAAGAGTTTTCTCCAACACCGCTTTTTAAAAAGCATTAATTCTTCGGCACTCAGCTTTCTTCACAGTCCAACTCTCACATCCATACATGACTACTGGAAAAACCACAGCCTTGACTAGACTTGACTTGACTTAGTCGGCAAAGTAATGTCTCTGCTTTTGAATATGCTATCTAGGTTGGTCATAACTTTCCTTCCAAGGAGAAAGCGTCTTTTAATTTCATGACTGCAGTCACCATCTGCAGTGATTTTGAAGCCCCCAAAAATGGTCTGACACTGTTTCCCCATCTATTTCCCATGAAGTAATGGGACCAGATGCCATGATCTTCGTTTTCTGAATGTTGAGCTTTAAGCCAACTTTTTCACTTTCCTCTTTCACTCCCATCAAGAGGCTTTTTAGTTCCTCTTCCATAAAGAACACAGTCTGTCTATAAGATGTGAAGAATGGCTCTGTTGGAGAAAGGAAAAACTTCCTCTCTACCCTTAATAGATTCTTATAGATGATCTAAGAATAAAACTGAGGAGACAGATTAACAAGAGAAAATCAAATTTAAGTATACGTGCAGGAATCCCATAATAATTTGAGGGATGAAGGCAACTCACATGGAGATGGAAAAGCAAATGTTCATTAAATATATGTTCTCAGGGCCATGCAGAGACAACAGGACAAAGGACTTTGGTCTCCAGGCCCTGCAGAATTTCCCCCAGTACACCTAGCTCATATGCTTTGTAGACGTCTCTGGTAATAGTGCTCTTGCTAGACCAGATCTTTTGTGCAGATTCTTTCATATAGTTAATGGAAAGGTAACAAGAAAGACTTCTGGACTCTTCTGTTCTTTTAAAAATAACCAGCCTAAAAACATCCTCATGCCAAAGACACGTATTTTAGGGTAGTGAATTTTGTTTCCTTATAGCTGTTTCTCACATATTTTTGTGTTCACCATGGGCCAGGATAAAGAGATGAATAAAATACAGAGAATGCAGTCAGTGGTTATGATGACTAGGAGAAGAGAGTTACAAGTTAAACAGACATCTCAGCAAAAACATAAACAGTAGAAAGCAGAGGCTACTTAAGCATCCGTTAGGATGATTCGCAGCATTCATGGAATGGATACTTGAGTGCCTCCTTTACTGAGGCTAAGTACTATGACATCCACCCCAAATGGAAACAGAGGAACTAACAGTGAATTCTGTCATGGAAGTTGTGTTAAGGGAATTCCGTGAAAGAAAAAAGGGAAACCCTGAGGAGGACCCAGGTGAGCCACACAGTATTCAGCTCTTTCCTTCTGTCAGTGATAATGAGAGGATCAGCCAAGTAAAGGGCATGCATTCTGTAGGTAAAAGAAAAAAATTAGTGATGTTCCAGCTCAGACAGCAAAGCTACCTCCTACATCCTCCCTCCAGACTCCTATTTTGCTTAAGAAAGGTGGAGTCTGGCTGAAGGCAGATTTTTTTTTTCTCTTGATGCCAAAAATTGATAAGCTCTTTCTTCTTTTTTTTTTTTTCATAAAAATTCATGATTAATACAATTAGCACATTTATATCTTTAAAAAGATTGTTAAAAGATATTCACTATCACCTACATATCTAAGTATTCTTTAGCTATTCAATTTTAAATGTATCCTTTTTTTTTTTTTTTTCCAATTGAGTCTTTTCTTAGATAGGCAATTAAGGAATGGTTCAGAAGTGGCATTTGAAATCCACTGTACTTTTTTCCAAGACAGAATTCATTGTTCCCTCAGCTAATGTGTATGAGACATTTAAATTTTAAAAGATGGCCTCACTGGTTGTACATGACACTAAGAACAGGCAGAAGCTGAAATCCTGAAAGGTAGCACACCATGTTATCAAATGCTCTTTTCCCTTCTGGGTAGTATTACTTACATTGTGCAAATGTGTTATGCAAAATAATCTTAAAACTGATTCTGTATCTTTGCCTTAGGTTCATACAATATTCATTGAAAGTTTTACAAAAAAAGAAATTAATTTAGTATAAAAATCAAACACTTAAAAATGCCCATGTATATCAATGCAACAACATTCCAAATGGAAGCTAGGGAAAAAGGAAGAGCAGCTCAAATCAGAATTTCATACATCTTACTTAATTACCTGTTCCTGTATGTCTATATTTATATGTCTAGCACAGCAAAAGCCTGTGGAACCTGAACATGAGAAATTCTCACTCTAGCTAGTTTCATAGCCTTGGACAAGTCACTGTACATCAATCACATTAGTTTCCCTCAGTCTTTAAATGATGTTTCTAAAGTTAATCCCAGTTATTTTATAAGGTTGTTTTAAATATAAAATCAAATTATATCAAAATTAAATGTGTTTTACATGCTGAGTTTTCTAACTCACCTAAATTATCATGAGTCTTCCTCTCTGGCCTGTGGATGGAAGTTTGGAGCATCTGATAAACATATTTTTTGTTGTTATATATAAAGGCAAAAGCAAGTCATGGAAAATTTTGGCCTCTCTGCTTATAGAGTATAGTATTTTTGTCATTTGATTGGTACAGAGAATTAATGTTCATTTGCACACAATAATTTATATTTCCCAGAGTTTTTGAAAATTTAGGAGTGTTTATTCTAATATTTATTAGATAGGTATATACTAAGCCCCTGAATCTTCTATCATTTTAATATTTGAGACTTGTAAGCTTAATATTTCTAAAATTGCAATTATATGGGTTGCAAAGGATTGCATGATTGTGAATCACATTATGTAAGCAAATGTTTAGATGAATTTTCATTGTATATCTTATAATCTTGAGATGCAAAATTGCATCAGATGCCTCATCTTTTGAAGAGATTTTTTTATTATTAATGCTTCATGCAAATCATAATTTTTTTTTTTTAACTTTTGACTAAAACTGCTTTGCTCATTGACGTTTGTGCCTGATACATTAGTTTCAATACAGTTTTTTTTCATCAGTAATTGCATTCATGTTCTTTGTCTAGAGTTTCATTGAAGGATCTTTCAGTTGGGAAGTCTTATAGGTCCCGCTGATTCTTTCTCTCTTGGGACTTGATTTTATACTAATGGATTAGTCTGCCCTTTGACAATTAGATTCATGGGTTGGTCAAAAAGTTCATTTATCTTTTTCCATAAGATAGTATGAAAAAACTCAAACAAACTTTTTGACCAACCCAATATTTTGCTCTAAAATTGTCACTAAATGAGTAAACATTACTAGTCAACCACCATTTATTTATATGGAGAGAAAAAAAAGTACACTTTTACCCATCTAGGTTCTTCTGGCTAGTCTAAGAATTAAATGACATGAGACAGATTAAGAGGAGGAAATCAAATTTTATTAAGCACTGACAAAGGTGCGATAATAATATGAATCCTAAGGACACGTTAGGCAATTGAAGTTTATATCCTGGCTGAGAGGAGAAGGGGATGAGGGCTTGAAACTTCAAAGGGAAGGAAAGCAACTGACAGGAAGACGAAAAGAGCAAATATTTGGTAATCAAAATGTTTGCTGGGTCAGAGACAGTGGGACAGAAAAGACTTTGACAAACAGGCCTTGCTAAGTTTCTCCTAGTCTACCACACACTTCATATTATACTTTAGTTCTCTATGGTGATAGTTCTCTTTTTCTGGAATAGGCCATTTATCTAAATTCTTTTAAACAGGTAAGGGAGGACATATAAGCTCCTCCTGAACTTTTCATTTCATGAAAGCCATCAATCCCCAGAATTCTGAAGCTGAAGAGACATATTTTGGAGTGGCCAGTTTTGTTTTCCTTCAGTTGCATCAACATTTTGTGATGTCAATTGATGACTTTGCTAATACAAGTATTTCATGATAGGTTTCTTGTTTCTGACCTACATGAGCAGTGGAATAAAGCAGATTTAATTTACAGAGTTGGGATGAAGACAAATTGTGTGAAGAAATATTTTGGATTTTTTGGTAAGACTGTCAGAATCTCAGTGAAAAGGTTATTAATTCATATAATTTGGTTTCTTAAAGACTACCTTTTATATATGTTTATTTGTATCATTAGGTGATACTCATATGCACATGATTCAACAGTTGTAGAATTCATTGGGAAAAGGAAATATGGTAATCCTCATGCCTCAGGTATCAAAGTACCTAATTGAAATGCACTAGGAGGAAAAGTCAAATTTATTACCCTTGCCTACAACTTGCAGTGTGACATTTTGCTTTATAGCATTTGGAATCTCTCACCTCCAAAGAACAATGAACTTCAAAAACATAATACAAGTGGGAAAATTGCCTTAAAAATGTAATTTTAGAAATGATTATCTGAAAATACTGTTAAATGAAAAAGTTTGGTGAAAAGATGAAACTAATATTTCATTCATCTTCTGTTGATTCATATTTAAACCCAATGTAAAGTTCAGATGTTTAGGGGAAAGAGGAAAAAAAAAAAAGTGATTGAATAAAATAAGTCAGGATAAGTCCTTAAAGTTTAACTCAGATATTGTATTTGAGAGTCTGTGGTGTGTGGCTTATGATTTTTTTATTTGCTGTTGTTGTTTCTATGGGTAAAACATCTTTTCAAGGAAAGTAATACAATTATTAAACCTATGATTTCTTTGGGGGATTCCATTTTCATTTATTATGGACAATTTACCCATAAACAGCACACAAAAACTCAAATTCTTTCATGAAGGAGGGGTAACCTAATTGAGCGTATGAGCAGTGGTAATCCTAACTGTTAGTTTGTGGGTTGCAGGTGGTTCTTTCATAATACAGTGCTTACAACAGATAATAGTTCTTAACAGTGCCAGCCACTAAGGTCTTTACACACGTTAAATCATTCCATCCCTACATCAATATTAGGAAATGGATGTGCTTATTACACTCATTTTACACTTGAAGAAATTAACATTTGGATCTGTGACCATGTCCTATGTTTCAGCACAGACTTCCTCCCATAGGGTCCATCAATTTATACCCCAAGTAAGCTTCCAACAAACCACCTCAAATAAGCATACAAGTCTAAATAAAAACAGCCTGTTCTCTATGCAGGCACTATTTTCAATCTCCCACATTCCTTGTGGCTCCCACCTACCCCATCTTCCAACTTCCAATCAGCTTTCTTTTATTCCCTTCCCATATTCAAATGACAGATACAGCACTAACGAGGGATGGGTCTATTGTACCTCATTACCACGGCAACCTGCAAGTACCATGACTGCTGCAGGGTCAGCTTCCAAGTTTTTGTTTCTTTTTTTTTTTTAATAACTTGTGAGAATTTTAGTCTCTTTCTGTTTTTTTTTTTTTTCTTCTACTGAGAACAAAAGAGAGAAATCAAAATTCTGAAGCTCACCTCTAAACACCCTAACAAAGATTGACCTGAGCTGTGGCACTGGGTCTGAGTTCTAAGGAGCACTGGGATTAAGAGAATGCCCCCCTGTAACTCCAAAACCCCAGACAATCTTCATAAATTGATTATGTGGAAACAAAACAAGGTAAATAAATGCTCAGGGAATCTGTCAAATTGCTTCAAACAACATTTATAGCTTCATGTCTTCTCCCATACTTTATTTTTATATGTGAAATTGAAAAATAAACTGAATTCTGAAAATGCCTAAGGGTCAAAGAATCAAAATGGAAGTGATTCAGAGAGACCACCCTCTCCTGCTGTTTAAAGAAATTAATGGTGGAGCCACTTAAAAATTTCATGAAATGAAAGACTGAATAATCTCACCATTTTCATTGTTTAAAACCTCAAAAATATAAACCAGAAGTCATAATCAAGTTCATCAACTTGCTTATGGATTATAGAGAAGTCATACAGAATTTGAATTCAACTGTTATGCTAGTCCGCAGGAGAGAAAATTACCTAGGACTATCTGATAATTAAAAGGATCCTTCTATAAAGATTAGAAATGCAAAGCTGTTTAACTTTGAAGCAAATAATACTACTTCTATATCCCCAATCTGGTGTTTTATCTGTTCTTCATACAAAACCAATTCATGGGGGTACTTAAATACTGTCTCACAGGGGAAGATGTTTTATCTGAATTATATACCAAGGCAACTATTTTGTTTAGTGAAGCCCTGACACACATGGATCTGTGGAAATGTTGGAACTGAGAATAAGTAATATCATCTACAGGTTACATTGCACTTTAGAAACTCTGGTCACCAATGGTGTTGTTCATTTCTTGGGGAAGAGGGACTCATGTGGTCAGCAGAGAGGTCTTCTTAGAAAGTTGGAAGAGCTGTGGAATTTTTTAATGAGTACCATAAAAATCTGCTCATTTCTGTAAAGAAATGAACTGTCCAAGTAACGTGGCCTATCACAAGCTCACTGCTTAAAGCCACAGATGCCATATTCCAAAGAGAATGGAAATCACCCACTAACTGGGTGCCTGGACTCAACTTGGATATGCATGTTTTACAGCAAAGGATTGGTTCTCTTTAAGAGTCAGCAGTGTTAAAAGTCCATGAAATGTGCACCTAATTGTTATTATTATGTACCAGACACTGGGTAAGACTGTAGGGACAGATTGTTGTGAAAGATAACCATGGTCACTGCTCCTGAGGAGTTGACATAATATTGGGGGAAATGAACAACTATCAAATAATAATTCAGTTAGTAAGTGTTGTGAAGAGAATCAAATAAGCCATACTCACTGTGGACCTACTTGAGAGAGAGCGACAACTTTCTGAGAGGGGGCATTTGAGCTGAGACTTGGCTGAAGAAAGTACAAGCATTAATAGATCTAGGGAAGAGACTGTCAGGCAAAGTGAGTTGCAGTAAAGAAAAAAAAACAACTCAGAAAGACACTTTTGTTTAGAAACAGGAAATAGAGATACCCCTCTCCTCACCACTCCTGTCTTTGACCAACAGTAGGCAGTGCATATTTTGAGTAACAGATTAAGGAAGACCAGCTCCAGATTCAGCCTGGAAGGGGTTTGCTGTCGTTCATTTCAGGAAAAAAAAAAAAATGTGGGTTAACAATGATAATGCCCTCCTCAACTTTCTCTGGAGCGTTGCTAGGGTGACACTGTAATTCAAAGGACAGAATATCAATAGATCCAGGATGTACAGGAATGTAAACAAGGTTTAAAAAAATAGTCCAAGTGTTTGTTAAATAGACCGCAGTGGGACAGGTCCATTATCATTGCAGAAAGCTCTGTACTTAGTATGTCCAATTATCTAAATAGCTCAAAAACATAATCAATCCATCAGTAGTATTCAGCTTTCTAGCTCTGATATCTGATTGTGAATCCTCTGTGTTTATTCATACTTCTGCCAAATGTCGATTCAGAAATGTATTAGCATCTGCCAGTGATGAATAAACATAAGATTGGGCCCCTCCTGCAGTTCTTAGTCAGGCTGAAGAACAAGGGCTAGTCCTATCCATGCCTCAAAGATGATTCTTCACGTCACAGAACTGTGTCCTTTTCTGTAATAGAGTCAGCATCGTCAAGGACGACTCTAACCTCAAAGCCTTGGCCTTTAGTAGGGGCGTCTCTCTTTTTTTCCCAACGGTCAGCTTACTCAGAGTTAACGCATTTTAAAAGACCAGGTATGCTGGCTTCTTTGTCCTTCAGTTTTCTTAACAGGCACATACTTGTGGGATTCCAGAGGTACTGGGTCTGAAAACCCTGGGGTGTTGAGAGCACCCAGGGGTGACTGGGAAGAAAGGAGATTGAAGGCAGAGGGTGAGACCAGCAGCACTGCCCAGCCACTGGGCCTTTTGAGTGTGAACGTGTCTGTGGGTCTTTCTTTGCTTGTGTGGCAGGCAGTGTGGTGTGCTGAATACCTATTAATTAGGCCATTCTATCCATAAGTTGTGGAATCCAATTGTCCTGATGACTGGGTGATAAGATGAATGAGTCACACACAGCCCTGTGTGGACACATCCCGTCATTCATTTTCTTGAACCTCTTTGCATGCAAGAATCAGCGAGTCTCCACATAGCTGCCAGCCCAAGTAATTTGCTGGCTGGCCTAAAGGGAGGCATGTGCCCTCCTTAATCTCAGTAGCATTGGTTTTGTGGTGCATGTCCTGCACTCTAGATTAAAATGTAGCTGAGAAGAACTGAATCAGAAGCTCTATCTATCAGCCTGTTTTATGCTAATCTGAGTGACCGAGGGCTTTTAAAATCAGTGTCAGAATAGGTGCTTATATGAGGTGCTGGGGGTCCTAATCTTATAAACATTGAGGTCTCCAGTTTCTGTAGAAAAACCTGACATAGTCAGGGTGGTCATCCAGCATATTCAAGAAAAGGACATTCTTAGTGGCACTTCCTTATCCATGGGAGTGTGTGTGTGTTGTGGAGGGTGGGGGAAGGGGGAGGTTAGGAGGGAGGGGTTTTCACTTCCCCATTGTAGGAACTTACCTATCGTTCAGTTCATTTCAGTTCAGTTGCTTAGTTGTGTCCGACTCTTTGTGACCCCATGAATCGCAGCATGCCAGGCCTCCCTGTCCATCACCAACTCCCAGAGTTTACTCAAACTCATGTCCATTGAGTCGGTGATGCCATCCAGTCATCTCATCCTCTCTTGTCCCCTTCTCCTTCTGCCCCCAATCGCTCCCAGCATCAGGGTCTTTTCTAATGAGTCAACTCTTCGCATGAGGCAGCCAAAGTATTGGAGTTTCAGCGTTAGCGTCAGTCCCTCCAATGAACACCCAGGACTGATCTTCTTTAGAATGGACTGGTTGGATCTCCTTACCTATTGTTACTTACCTATTAATGCCTATGATACTAAGCTACCTGCTCCCACCTATTAAGAGAGGGTTAGAACCCATCGTTACAATGATAACTATCACTATCTATAACTATAGTTATCCATGATAACTATTGCTGTCACTCTGGTCTTAGGTCAGTAGTAAATTCTCATTATTTACTGAACATTCTAACTTCTTGTGTCTTCTCATTTGTTTTTCCATCTACTAGTTAGCCCTTTTGCAAATCATGAACTTCTTCTCCTTGTCTGTTCAGGCGAGTTTAAATGCCATGACTGGGAACGCCTTAGGTACCCCAACCCAGATGATCTCTTTTTTTTTCTAGAAGTCTGTGGTAGCTTTTATACACCACTGCTACTGCTGCTGCTTAGTTGCTCAGTTGTGTCTGACTCTGCAACCCCATGCACTGTAACCCGCCAGGCTCTTCTGTCCATGAGATTTCCCAGGCAGGAATCCTGGAGTGGGTCTCCATTTCCTTCTCCAGGGGCTCTTCCTGACCCAGGAATCCAACCCACGTCTCCTTCATTGGCAGGCAGATTCTTTACTGCTGAGCCACCAGGGAAGCCTAAAGTGCTTAATACTGAACTTTAGAACTATTTGTTTACATGTCTGCCTCATTTATAGCCTGAGAGCTCCAGAGTCAATCAGCAGGCAAGTTCATCAAAGGATTAGGAAGTAACTTTCAAACATTTGATGCTATTTAGCAAGAAAGTTCCTTTATAAAGAATTGGAAAATGTTGTCTGGCTAAATTGTTTTCCATTAGACTTTCATATCCTCGAGTGTAGGCATTGTATCTTTTTTATCTCAAATACTCAGAAACCTAGCACAAGATCTGAACAGTGCTTGGTAATTGTTTGGTCAATGAATAAATAGTTGAAATAGTTGTCACTTTCTAGCTGCAGATATATCAATGACACTATGCTCAGTTCAGTTCAATTGATCAGTTGTGTTTGACTCTTTGTGACCCCATGGACTGCAGCACGCCAGGCCTCCCTGTCCATCACCAACTCCCGGAGTTTACTCAAACTCGTGTCCGTTGAGTCAGCGATGCCATCCAACCATCTCATCCTCTGTTGTCCCCTTCTCCTCCCGCCTTCAATCTTTCCCAACATCAGGGTCTTTTCCAATGAGTCAGTTCTTTGCATCAGGTGGCCAAAGTATTGGAGTTTCAGTTTCAGCATATGTCCTTCCAATGAATATTCAGGACTGATTTCCTTTAGGAGGGACTGGTTGGATCTCCTTGCTGTCCAAGGGACTCTCAAGAGTCTTCTCCAACACCAGCAGTTCAAAAGCATCAGTTTTTCGGCACTCAGCTTTCTTTATAGTCCAACTCTCACATCCATATATGACTACTGCAAAAACCATAGCTTTGACTAGACTGACCTTAGTTGGCAAAGTAATGTTTCTGCTTTTGAATATGCTATCTAGGTTGGTCATAACTTCCCTTCCAAGGAGCAAGTTTCTTAATTTCATGGCTGCCGTCACCATCTGCACTGATTTTGGAGCCCAAAAAACTAAAGTCTGTCGCTGTTTCCACTGTTTCCCCATCTATTTGCCATGAAGTGATAGGACCAGATGCCATGATCTTCGTTTTCTGAATGTTGAGCTTTAAGCCAACTTTTTGATTCACCTCTTTCACTTTCATCAAGAGGCTCTTTAGTTCTTCGCTTTCTGCCATAAGGGTGGTGTCATCTGCATATCTGAGGTTATTGATATTTCTCCTGGCAATCTTGCTTCCGGCTTGTGCTTCATCCCACCCAGCATTTCTCATGATGTACTCTGCATATAAGTTAAATAAGCAGGGTGACAGTATATGGCCTTGACTTACTCCTTTCCTGATTTGGAACCAGCCTGTTGTTCCATGTCCAGTTCCAACTGTTGCTTCCTGACCTGCATACAGATTTCTCAGCAGGCAGGTCAGATGGTCTGGTATTCTTATCTCTTGAAAATTTTCCACAGTTTGTTGTTATCCACACAGTCAAAGGCTTGACACTATGCTATGTGCTAGAAAATATTCAAATATATTAGGCCCACCCCTCATAGTCAGAGATTAAAGAAAGTAAAAAAAAAAATTGTTAATCTGTAATAGAGAGTGCAGTCCTTGCGTTTTAACATATTTGCAGAACTATGTCTTTTCCTCAAAATGATAAAAGTCTGCTCTTTCTCAAAGATCCAGCTGAGTGGTGCCCTCTATGTTTTCTCACTGAATTTCTGCAGGCAGAAGTGTTCAGAGAGTGTCCTCTCTCTCCTTTCTTCTCTCTCTCTCCCCCTCTTTCTACCACCCTTTCTCCATCTCTCTCTCTCCCCTCACTTGGTCCCTCACTGTCACTCTCTCCATTGTGTTATAATCATTTCTTAAATGTTTTCACACTTAATTGCAAATATTTGGGAGCACATTTGCCTTCTCTCCTAACCAGTGATTCTCAATCAGGATCGTTTTTTCTCCCAGGGACATTTAACAGTGTCACATCTGGAGGATGTAGGGCCTTTGTAATCAGGTACTGATTAGAGGCCAGGGATGCTGCTAAACATCTTATAATGCACACAACAATCTCCCAAAACTAAGAATTATGCATCTTATAATAATGTCAGCCATGCTAAGGTTGAAAAATTCTGCACTAGACTATGAACTCTTTGAAGGCAAGGGAATGTATCTGAATTCACTGCTAATTTTTTTTGAATTTCCAGGGTTTAACAAGGCTTGGCCTATCTATGTTCAGATAATGTTTGATAAATGAATAAATGGATGAATGAATGACTGGTTGGTGGATGGATGAATGAGCAAGATGAATCAGTTGATCAATCTAGGACCATTTTTCAGCCCTATAAATTCTTGGCAACCTTTTCTTTCCAAGTCAGAATTGCTATTTATTATCTGAATTACAGAGTAATCAAGTCACCAGCCAAGATGTTGACCTGACTGGCTCTCATTTTGAGCAAGCACTTGACCACAGTTCTTGAGACATCTACTCTCAGCAAATATTACTCGCCCTCATCTGGTTGTTTGAAAACTAGGTCATTTGTATGCTTTCCCTTTGTGCTGATCATCTGTATCTGTAATCTGTATTTTATCACCTTGTCATGCTTCTTATAACTGCATTATTCTCTCAAGCTGTTGAAGAATCTGATGTACCTCTCACTTTAAAAACCCACTGAAGGGTTTGCTCTCTGGGTTTGTCCTAGGCAGTAGGACTTGGTCATACTCTTCAAGGTAGAAAATAAATGCATTTTTTTTTTGGTCAGTCTCAACAACTTAATCTTTTAATCAACTGCCTGTGTGTGTGTATTTATGTGTGTGTGTGTCTTTTAAAATAACCAAGCATATCAACTGCCTTGTGTGTGTATATGTGTTTATGTGTGTATGTACATGTGTGTGTGTGGGGGGCTTTTAAAATAATCAGCATATCTAGAGATAAGAATATATTACTTTGCTTAGTCTGAGAAGGTTCCCCAAATGAAAGATATCCACATGTCATGAAGTTTTTACACCTCTTTTTATTATTTCTGCATTTGCTACAGCTAGTACTTATGGATTTTAGGTAAAAGAGTATGTGAGTTGCATGTGATTTTTCTGTTGGCCTCTGAAATGGTTTCCATCTATGCATGTCTTCACCACATTATGAGCTGGTTCTGGTCAGTGAGTGCAGTGACAACATCCAATACTTGAGTTGTTACCCTTCCTTTCAGGTTGGTTCTACTATTTAAAACAACATAAAGGATCTTTGTTTATTTTTGGATATAAGCTTTAAATAAAAACAGTAGTGTACACATACACAAACATATATACCCTTCAATGGAAATAAAGTAATCACCAGGAATTATTTAGATTGCTTGAAATTTTTACTACTGAGTAAAAAGGCCTGGGGGAAATCTAGAAGGGAACCTATGTCGAGATTGACACAACATGAATTAATTACATTGAACATAAATTTTTAAAAAGATGAAGGAAGAAATTAGAGTTTAGATATCTTGACAGATTTATACTTCCTTTATCTGGCATGCTTTTTATTCCATTGTGAGATATAGAATTAATGAACTGTTGCATGAAAATGCAAACGTATTATTTAAAGGACAAAGTTAAATGATCACTCTGTACCTACTACAAGGCTAAAAAATAAACATTATCATATATGAAACATTATTATGTGCTTCTTGAATTCACACCTTTCTTCTCCTCTGTCTCCCATAGTAACTGCCATCCTGAGTTTTGTATTATTTCTTTGCTTTTGTTTGTAGTTTTTACCTCATGTATGTATGCTTCAATAAACAGTATATTGTTTAGTTTTATCTGCTTTTAAAAATACATTAAACCATGTAGTATATTTTCTTCTGTCTTAATTCCTTCACTCACTATTATATCTTTGAGACCTGTCACTGTTAAGATGTAGTTCTAGGTCATTATCTCATTGTGTGAATACACTACAACTTACTCATTTCACTTAGCATGAAGATTTGAATGGATGATTCTTTTCTTTCCCTTATACAGACAGTGCTACTATAAATATTTTGAACAATATATTCTGGTGTACTTTTGAAATATTTTCTCCAGGATACATGTTTAATAATAAAGTGGTCATATTGTAGATTATATACAGGGCTTCCCAGGTGGCACATTGTAAACAATCTGCCTGCCAAGCAAACTCGCAGGTTTAATCTCTGGATCAGGAAGATACCCTGGGGAAGAAAATGGCAACCCACTCCAGTATTCTTGCCTGAGAAATCCTATGGACAGAAGGAGCCTGGTGGGCTACAGTCCATAGGGTTGCAGAGTTGGACATGACTTAGCAACTACACAACAACAATAGTATATATACCTGTTGTAAGTCAGAATATATTGGATGCACCAGATATGTAATTAAATAACAACAGCAGTAGCAGTTATCAGCGGCTCACACCAGCAAAGGCTGATTGTGTTCTCTAGTTGCACGTGTATTATTTGTGGGTTGGGCATCTTCAATGTGTCTTCAATCTAGGAACAGCTTCAAAGAGAAGCCCCAAGTGGTGACACTGCCAGAGTTGTGCCAGAGGGAAAAGACCACAAGACACAACAACCAGGAAGTAAAAGCTTCTACTCAGAAGTGATATATATCCCTCCCATTCATATTTTATATACTAAAGTAGGTCACGTGGCCTAATAAGACTTCTACAGGATGGGATTTAAAATCCATGGAGGGGCACTGCATTTGGTGACAGCATGGATTCCCTGGTGACTCAGACAGTAAAGAATCTGCCTGCAGTGTGGGAAATCCGCGTTTGATACCTGGGTCGGAAATATCCCCTGAAGAAGGGAATGGCTACCCACCTCCAGTATTCTTGCCTGAAGGAATCCGTGGACAGAGGAGCCTGGCTACAGTCTATGAGGTTGCAAAGAGTTGGACACAACTGAGTGACTAACTCTTTCACTTTGGCCTTCCCAGATGGCACTGGTTGTAAAGAACCTGCCTGCAAATGCATAAAGAAATAAAGAATCACAGGTTCAATCCCTGGTTCAGCAAGATCACTGGAGAAAGGCTTGGCAACCTACTCCAGTATCTTTGCCTGAAAAATCCCATGGACAGAGGAGCCTGGCAGGATACAGCCCAGAAGGTCGCAAAGAGTTGAACGCAATGGAGGCAACTTAGCACAAGCACAGCACAAGCAAACACAATACAGTCTCCCACAGTGTGTATTTAACTTTACGAGTAATATCAAAGCATTCTCAGAGTGGTTGCATCAAATTGCACTTCCACCAACAGGATCAGAATTCTTTTGTCCACATCCTTACCAATGCTCTGTATTTTCTGACTTTTAAATTTTTATCAGTTTAACAGGAGTGAATGATGTCTCCTGTTATTTTAAGTTGCATTTTTCTAATTATTAATGGGATTGAATATCTTTTCATATAGGCCGTTAAAAAAATTAGGTCAAGTTTCTGATTAATCACTTTCCTTTTGTTGTTGTTCAGTTGTTAAGTGGAGTCAGATTCTTTGCATCCCCATGGACTGCTCCCCTGTCCTTCACTCACATCAGAGTTTGCTCAGATTTGTGTCCATTGAATCAATGATACTGTCTAACTATCTCATCCTCTGCCACCTCTTCTCCTCCTGCCTTCCATCTTTCCCAGCGTCAGGGTCTTTTCAAATGAGTCAGCTCTTTGCATCAGGTGGCCAAAGTATTGGAGCTTCAGCTTCAGCATCAGTCCTTCCAGTGAATGTTCAGAGTTGATTTCCTTTAGGATTGTCTGGTTTGATCTCCTTGCAGTCCTAGGGACTCTCAAGAGACCTTTCCAGCACCATAATTCAGAAGCTTCAATTCTTCTTTATAGTCCAACTCTTCACATCCATACATGACTGCTGGAAAAACCATAGCCTGTTTGTCTGTTAAACTAGATGAATGTCTATGCTATTCTTTTCTTACTTGTTCACAGGAATTCCTTTTCTGGTTATTAATCCTTTCTCAGTTGTGTGGTGCAAATATCTTCTCCCAAATTGTAGCTATGTCTTATGATAAGACAATAAGCAATAATTTTCAATAATTTTGAAATAAGTCTAAATTTAAACTTAAAAGTTATAGAAAGAATGCATGAAGTCCAATATACTCCTTGCTCAGAATTCATTTTTCTTTCTTCTGAAGCATTTGAGAGTAAGTTGGGACACAATGCCCCATTACCTTTCAATACTTTGGTATATATTTCTTATGTAAAAGAATCATCACAGTACATCCATCAAGATCAAGAAGTTAACATTGATTCAACATTACCATTAAGCCAAAGATACTATTCAGGTTTGGTTATTTGTCCTAATAATATTTTTTATAGATCCAGGGCCTAGCCCAGCAACACATTTAGTTCTTACGTCTCTAATTTTCTTCAATCCAAGAACTTTGTCTCTTGTGTGTGCATTTCTCCTCATATCTTGGCATTTCTGAAGCGCACACTTCAGTTGATTTATAGACTGCCCCTTAATTTGGAGTCTGATGTTTTCTCATGGCTCATGCTTTTTGTTAAGAATTCCACAGGAGCCATATTGTGCTGTTCTCAGTGTATCATATCAGCAGGTACACCACACTGACTTTATCTGTTCCATTACAGATAATGTTAACTTTTATCACTTGGTTAGGATGTGAATTAACAAAACCCTACACTCTCACATTAGTTACTTAGGATGTCATTATGTCAGTTGATAAGTAATTCATAAGAATATTCAGAGGAGATTATTTGAAATTATGTACATGTCCTATTTCCCATTTACCCATCAGATTTACCATCCATTAATAATTCTTGCCGGACTTAATCATGACAAAAGTGCTTGCAGGAGCGTAATTTTTCTAATTCCACCTGTATTTGCTAGTTGGCATTCCATTGTGTGATAGAGCTCTTCCATCCCTTTCAACTAAATTAATTAATGTGTTTAGTTACTTATGTCAGTATAGACATGTGCATTTCTATTTTACTCCAAGGTTTACAGTCCCTTATTATTATTTTCATCACTACATTATCCAAGATATAGCAAATGGAAGCCCTTTCAAACTGACTTCTGTAACTATTGACATTTCCCTGATTCTTTGAGCACTTTCTTAATTTCTGGCTCAATTAATTGCAGGTTAATTTTCAGCCATTTCTCTACGAAGTTCAGTTTAGTGGAGAATGGTATTTAGAAACCAAGATCAAGTTGGCTCACTGCTACTAAGGTATCATTGCTTCTAGGTTCTCTTAGTAAACATAGAAGATGTAAATTTGTATGCACAGACATGTACACACACACACACACACCCCTCTGTATGTTTCTGTATATAATTCATACTATGTGTGAAGCCAGTCAAGTACCACAGAGTATATGCTAGTCTTCTCTGCTCTGTGTCCCTAACTCCCTTTCTGAAACAGTGAGAAATTGCCTCCTTTACCCTCAGTCCATTTACTTATTAGATCAACTTTCCCAGTAGGTTAAATAAAGTTATAGATGAGTCAGACCAGAGGTGAGCACTAAAAGCCTGATCATTCTCTTCCACTAGTATGTGCCTCTTTAAGGCTTGCAAGTCAAAGGCTCCACTAAAAAGGGGGAAGAAACATAAAGAGAAAAGGCCCACAGAGAACTCAGCCCTGGACATGAACCCTGCCCATTTGGAGTGCCATTCCATCGCCAGGTCCCAGACACTTATAGGCACTAAAATCTCAGCTCCCCATAAAGGAAGAAAGCATGGAGAAGTCCTTAATTATAATTTAGACAAATGAACCCAACTTTTATAGTTTCTCTTTTTTTTTTTTTAACATTTTGTTCACAAAATCTCCTACACCCAAGAACATTAAGATATTCTCAGATATTGTCTTCTAAATGTTAAATATCTTTGCCTTCACATTTAGGTATTTTAATGTTCCTGAAATTGATTTTTTTATACTGTGACATGAATTTGGATCCCAATTTATTTCTCTTTTTCCATATGGATAGCCAGCTGTCTGAGCAGCACTTATGGAAATGTCCATCCTTTCCCCACTGAAATGAAAGACTACCTCTGGCATATGTTTAGGCCCCGTATACTGTTTTATTAGTGTATTCTCCAGTTTTTGTACTAGAACCAACATTGTCTTTATTGCCAGATCCAGGATCAGCTACATAATTTGAAGGCACAGAATGCTCTGAAAATGTGGGGGCCTTGTTCAAAAAGTATCAAGAACTTCACAACAGTGACAACAGAGTATTAACCCAAGTGCAGGGCCCTTCTGAGAACAGGCCTTATGTGACTGCACAGGTCACACACCCATGGTGACAGACCTCACTAGAATTTTATGTCTTGTTGTGTCTATTAAGGGATTGTGTTTGCAGAGGGTCATTCTTCTTCCATATCACTGCAAATTTATTTTCTTTCTGTTGGAATTTACTAAATCTCAAATGTGAACACTTCACTCTCTAAAATAAGTCTACCTCTTGTATTATGCTTCCTGAAGAATCCTTTTTTCTTTCTATTCCAAGGGCTGCCTTAGCAAGCACAAACTTGGTTGCTTAAAAATAACAGAAATGTATTGTGTCACAGTTCTGGAGGTCAGAATTTCAAAATCAAGATGTCAGCAGTGTCATACTCCTTCCACAATCTGCAGGGAAGAAAAACCCCTCCTACGTTCTGAGCCTCCAGAATTGCTGTGTGTTCTTGGCATTTTTTGGCCTACAGATGGCTCTCTGCAACCTCTGCCTCCATCTTTTGGCACAGTGCTTTCCCTGTGTGTCTCCTGTCCTCACAAAGCTGTCTGCTTGTAAGGACACCAGTCACATTTGATTAGGAGTTCACCCTACCCTGGTACGAGTTCATCCTAACTAATTACACCTGCAAAGACTATTTTCAAAGAAAGTCTGCATTCTGTATTACTGGGACATTAGAATTTCAGCATATCTTTTTATTTATTTATTTATTTTTTAACGGATGAGGCGCAATTCATGCTATATCAAATACGAGGAAATTCAAAGCAAAATATTAAACTCAGTGACAACTTTGCTTCCCATAGCTGTGTTTTGTCCTTCATCCTTATTTATTTTTCCCTCATCAACTGATAGTTCCTAGTTATATTTTACCAGGATCTAGTTATATATAGCGGAGAAGGCAATGGCACCCCACTCCAGTACTCTTGTCTGGAAAATCCCATGGAGGGAGGAGCCTGGTAGGCTGCAGTCCATGGAGTTGCTAAGAGTCGGACACGACTGAGCGACTTCCCTTTCACTTTTCATGTTCATGCATTGGAGAAGGAAATGGCAACCCACTCCAGGGTTCTTGCTTAGAGAATATCAGGGATGGGGGAGCGTGGTAGGCTGCCGTCTATGGGGTCACACAGAGTCGGACACAACTGAAGTGACTTAGCAGCAGTAGCAGTTATATATGTATATAAATTATGGAGATATATATCCATTTCTACCTATCATATATATATATATATATATCAATATATATGTGTGTCTGTATATATATCTCCATTTCTACCTATCATATATCTTTTGTGTATATTTTTGTAAGAACTACTCCCAGTCTTTTGTAGAATGATTCAGCTACTGCATAGATATTTAAAGTTTTACAGGTAAATCTAATGGCATGGTTCAGTCACCATACACACCTATCAATCTATCCATTAGTTTTCTTTAGAGGAAGGAAACTATTTGATGACTGTCTGGATTTATGTACATATTTAAACTTGTTAAAGTTTATAACTTTTTTAGTTCTCAAGTTTCCTAAACTTAAAATGAGAATCAAAGTTGTAAGTACCTCAAGTGCCCACCATGACATAAGTACTCAATAAACATTAGTCTTAATTTGATATTTTTGTATGCTTGCTTCTTAAGAATAGTAGATATATAAATTGCATGAAGTATCACCATAATTCTGTTCCAAGTGGCTTAAAGGGGAACTCATTCATTATTTTTACAGCAGGAATTCATTGAATGCCTAGTAAGTGGAATGCATTTTCTAAGTAAACTCATTTTTCTTCTAATCCTAGAACAGCATCCAGCAAACACATAGTAGGTACTTGATAAATCACTATTGAATGATCAGGAAAGAACAGTGTCAGTATCTCCTGGGAGTTTATAAGAAATGCAGACTTGGTCAGAATGGTCATCATCAAAAGTCTACAAAGAGTAAATGCTGGAGAGGGTGTGGAGAAAAGGGAATCCTCCTGTGCTGTTAGTGGGAATGTAAATTCATGCAGCCTCTATGGAAAACAGTATGGAGGTTCCTCAAAAAGCTGAAATAGAGCTGCCATATGATCTAGCATCTCACTCTTAAGCATGTATCCAGAAAATATGAAAACTGTAATTAGAAGAGATACATGTACCCTAGTGTTCATAGCAGCATTATTTACAACAGCTAAAACACGGAAGCAACTTAAATGTCTGTCATCAGTTGAATAGATAAAGATGTGATACATATATGCTGCTGCTGCTGCTAAGTCACGTCAGTCGTGTCCGACTCTGTGTGACCCCATAGACGGCAGCCCACCAGGCTCCTGTCCCTGGGATTCTCCAGGCAAGAGTACTGGAGTGGGTTGCCATTTCCTTCTCCAATGCATGAAAGTGAAAAGTAAAAGTGAAGTCACTCAGTTGTGTCTGACTCTTAGTGACCTCATGGACTGTAGCCCACCAGGCTCCTCTGTCCATGGGATTTCCCAGGCAAGAGTACTGGAGTGGGGTGCCATTGCCTTCTCCATACATATATGCAATGAACTATTACTCAGCCAAAAAAACACACACATGTATGTGTGTGTGTGTATACATGGATACACATACAGTATTACTCAGCTATAGAAGAGAATGAACAACAACATGGATGGACCTATTATCACACCAAGTGAGATTAACACACTAAGTGAAATAAGTCAGATAAAGACAAATATCATATGACATTGCTTATATGTAGAATCTAAAAAAGGAGAGAAGCATGCATTTATTTTCAAAACATAGAGGTTCAGCCACAGAAAACAAACTTGAGTTTACAAAGGGGAAACTATGGAGGAATAAATTAGGAGTTGAGATTAACAGATGCATGCTACTATGTATAAAATAGATAAGCAAGAAGGACCTATTGTATAGCACAGGGAACTGTATTCAATATCTTATAGTAACATTGAATGGAAAAGAATCTTAAAAAGCGTGTCTGTGTGTGTGTGTATGTATGTATGTACCTACACATACTCATAACTGAATCACTTTGCTGTACACCTGAAATATTGTAAATCAACTGTACCTCAGTAAGAAAAAAGAAATTCAGACCCTTAGGCCTCACTCAATTTATTTTCTCAGAGTGGGACTCAGGAATTGATACCTCACAGACTCTCAGGGGAATTCTTCTGCATGCCAAAGTTGAGATGCACAGCTCTAGCTTCTCACACATGCACATCACATGAGGAATAGTTAAAATGTATATTCTTATTCAGTGGATCCAGAGTGGAGCCTGAGGTTCTACATTCTCTCAAGCTCCAAGGTGAAGCAGACACTATCAGTCCACACACCACACACGAGTGCCTGATAGTTGATGCTGGACAACATTTTTTATGAAGGGCCAGACAGTAGATAGTTTAGGTTTTGCTATCATACAGTTTTGTGTTGCAACAAGAAAGGTGCCATAGACAATATGTAAATAGTTGGACGACCCCATGGACAGAAGAGCCTGACAGGCTAAGTCCATGGGATTCTCCAGGGAAGAATACTGGAGTGGGTTGCCATTTCCTTCTCCAAAACTGAATTTAATGACACTGAAATTAGAATTTCATAAAATTATTGTATATCTCAAAATAATCTTCTTCTTTTGACTTTTATCAACCATTTAAAAATGTGAAAACCATTCTTAGCTCACAGGCCATAGTCTGATGACCCCAGCCTACAATAATGCTACATAGGGCAGAGTGATTCTGTTTTCTTGTTTCCCAGTTGTATAATGAGGACATAACGTTTATACAGGAGAAAGTTTTAAAAAATACAGCTTCCAAGTGGAGAGAAAGCTTTCAGGAAAAAATCTTCCTATTGTTAATGGCACATAAGCATCAGTAAATACTAAGTATTTATTAAAATACAAACACATTGTACACAACCATGTAAAATATATGGGTTAAAGGAAGTTGAGGAGTGTTAACCTGGATATGACAAAAATTTTAAAAAACAGTTGGTTTCAAATACATGAAAGATTGACTTGGAGTAGAAGAAGGTTGTGAAACCTGCTTTTCTGCAGAAGGTAAAACTAATATCAGTGGGTCCTAGTTCAGTTCAGTTCAGTCGCTCAGTCGTGTCTGACTCTTCACGACCCCATGAAGGGGGTCAGGCCTCCCTGTCCATCACCAACTCCCAGAGTTTATTCAGAGTCATGTCCATCGAGTTGGTTATGCCATCCAGCCATCTCATCCACTGTCATCCCCTTCTCCTCCTGCTCCCAATCCCTCCCAGCATCAGAGTCTTTTCCAATGAGTCAACTCTTTGCATGAGGTGGCCAAAGTACTGGAGTTTCAGCTTTAGGATCAGTCCTTCCAGTGAATACCCAGGACTGATCTCCTTTAGAATGGACTGGTTGGATCTCCTTGCAGTCCAAGGGACTCTCAAGAGTCTTCTCCAACACCATGGTTCAAAAGCATCAATTCTTTGGCGCTCACGTTTCTTCACAGTCCAACTCTCACATCCATACATGACCACTGGGAAAACCATAGCCTTGACTAAACGGAACTTTGTTGGCAAAGTAATGTCTCTGCTTTTCAATATGCTATCTAGGTTGGTCCTAGTTAGAGGGAAGCAAATGCCAATTCATTCTACCAAAGAACTTTCCTAAACTGTACAACAACAGAACTGTTTTTCCCAGGAGGGAACGTTTTTATCATCACTACAGGTAATTTGGAGAGACTCCATCTTTGGGTGGGCATGTGGAAAAGGAAATTCTATTTTGGTTAAAGGAAAGACTTCATGCATAAGCTTTTTCTCAACCAGATTCTCTTTTACATCCTCTCCAGTAGTCTTTTTGTTGAGTGATGTCCATTCTGTGTAACTGTTTGAAAACCTTTTACTAGCCTCTTCACCTCCATTCTTACCAACACAATCCAATTCAACAGTCCCATGTCAGAGAAATCCTTTTTAATCTCAGCTATGATTATTTTTCTGTCCCTAAACCTTCAATGGTGCCAGATGAACTCTTCAGAAGTTTTCCTGTTCTGGTGTTCAGTCTCATTCACAGCTCTCACAAGCTTTACTTTCTACAATTCTTGCTCACCCACTTACAATGGACAACTTGTTAGAGAACTGCCCTATATACTATCACCTGTTTTCCCTTACACAGGCTATTCCTGCCAGCTGCTATACTCTTTTACCACTTATGTTTTTCATCTATCTATGTCCTATCCATCTTTCAAAGCCCATCTGAGATATTTTTTCCTGCATGAAGATGGTAGGTATTATTCACATATGCACACACTCCTTCATTCTCTGGTAGCACTGAGGTAATTAACAACCATTAGTTTTCTGAGGTATTTCTTTGGTAACTGGTTATGCTCTCTGACTCTTGTACATCTCAACAACTTCATCTCTTGTAGCTCCCTATTTTCCCATTGCATACTGTCTCCATTCTGACCACCCTTTATTCCTCAAATGCTCTTAGCCTATTTCTAACTCAGACCCTCTCTGAGGCTAGTGCTCTTCCTCTAGACTTCAGTGTAGCCAATTCTTCTTAGAAATCAGCTGTTCATTCAAATTGTTATCTCCTTTGACTGTGCCATCTACTCTCTATATCATTTTTCTGTTTTTATCTTCTTAAGAGCATTATTATTCTCTGACATTATCTTATTTGTTTATTTGCTTACGATCAACTTCCCTGCAATGTTTCTTGAAAGTAAGGCTCATAAAAGTGGATACATTTTCTAATATGTAGCTACAGAAAAGCTCTAGGAGCATCATAGGTACTGATTGAAGGGATGGTTAACTATGTTAACAATTACACTATTATGTGTGCTTTAAGAGCAGATGTATTATACTGCATCATTTTCTTCCCACTCAGTCACTTATTAGCTGAGAGTGGGCCAAGAGAGCTACCAGAATGTCATGAATAAACTCGACCATCCAGAATATTGCCATCAGAGTTTTTACTGATCTAACCAGTGAACACTCATGATAAGGAGCTCAAGAACAACTAATGTGAGAGATACTTAAAAATAAGTACTAAAATTGTATGAATGAATAAGTAGAGGAAGATATATTGCATTGTGGAAGAGCATGATCTCCTTGTTGGGTGAAATAAGCAAAAAAGTTTAGTGACAGAGGGCAGTGAGGAAAGATGCATGTCATTACTTTGTCAGGGATAGAAAATAGTATGGGAAAAAAAGGGAAAAAAAAAAAGACAAGTAAAACAGTTAAACCCATGAAAACCAAAAGCACTGTTGAACAGAACACTTGGAAAGAGAAATATTTTTGTTTCCATAACAAATGGGCAAAGGTTAAAGGATGTTAACGCTGGAAGGGTAATGCAAATCTAACTTCAGGAGTAAAGGTCAAGCAGAGAGACTGTGGGAATGGGCTCTAATTTTTCCAGTACTCATCTGATTTGATGTTCTGTCAATAATGTATCAGTGACACTTGCGCAGAAATTATTCTATTGGACATCTGCTTCTGCTGAGCGTAAATGTCTTGGCAGGGAGAATAGTTAGTTCGCTTTTGGTGTGTGCCTCCTAAAAAGTTATACTGAAAGTAAGAGGAAGAGAATAAATAAGGAAAGCTAGTTAGCCACTGTTTCAAGAGTCACTTTCCTGATTACTGTGGCAATTTCAAGTACAGGGAAAAAGTCCAAGATGAGGAAATACTGTCAGAAGCAAAAAAAAAAAAAAGATTTAAAATATAATAAAGACTCCTCCATGTAAGATCTCCATTCCAAGTGATTTGAGGGCATGTACCACTGCCAAAATCCTGAGGACTCTCAAACTTGAGAGGCAACTGAAATGTCTACATCAATTTCTGTGGCACACACATCAAACACTCTCAGCCAATGCCCAGTGGATAGCACACGTCCAGAAGACAAGGAGCCATCCACATTATCTCTAATTGCATACCATGTGCTTTGAAAACCACCCACAAAAATATCACATTGGAATTACAAAGGAGCAGTCCTCATTATCCTTATTATCTTCCTTTTATGGAATTAAAGAAATAACAGCATCCACAGTAATTTACAATTTTTCTTAGCATTATAAACACATCAAAACCACGCTTTGTCGAATCAAGGCAAGCTCAAGAAACAAAGGCAATGTGGACAAACTCTTAGGTACTCACATTTTCACTCTGGCTTAATGCAGTTGGTGACTAAGAACGAAGGCTCTAGACTTGCAGAACCTACGCTGGAAGCTGTGTGATCTTGGGCAATAATAACGCTGTAAACAGTAAAAATCACCATAAAACATGCATAATACAGTAGATACATCAGTGAATTATTATTAGGAATTATATGAAAGAGCAGGTATCAAGTCTTAGTCTAGGCTAAGTACATGATAAGCAGTGAAAGTGAAAGTGGCTCAGTTGTGTCTGACTCTTTGTGATTCCATAGTCTATACAGTCCATGGAATCCTCCAGGCCAGAATACTGGAGTGGGTAGCCTTTGCCTTCTCCAGGGGATCTTCCCAACCCAGGGATCAAACCCAGGTCTTCCACCTTGCAGGTGGATTCTTTTCCAGCTGAGCCACAAGGGAAGCCCAAGAATACTGGAATGGGTAGCCTATCCCTTCTCCAGTGGAGCTTCCCAACCCAGGAATTGAAGCAGGGTCTCCTGCATTACAGGTGGATTCCTTACCAACTGAGCTATTAGGGAATGTCAGCTATTCTCACTGTTTTTTCATTGTACAGAATAGCACTCAATTACATCTTTGTTGAATTGGCTTAGTCGTCAGTGACTTTCATAAGAAATGAAATGCTAGTGCAGGCAGTTTCATTTTATGACAAAGGTATATTCCTAAAAAGGTCTCACAATTCAAAACTGACTGATTCAACTTCTGTTTAGCCATAGTAAAAAATATTAATAGACTGTAATTGAAGTGAATTCACAAAGTGTTTAAATCTGTAATCACTATAGCTTAGGGGTTGATTTTGTGGCCATGTCACCAGCTTTTTCTCCACCTTATTTACTATGTTGTAGAAGACGATTTTTGCAAACTCAAAGTATAGCTAGATTAGAGTTGCTTTTTATTTTGTCAGCATCATCTCCAGTAGTTTGCACAGTATCCTTTCTGAAATTTGTAGCGTTTGTGTCCTGATAGTTCTTTGGCCTTCAGACTTTTCATTACATGTAAATTCTTTCTGAAGTTACTACTTTTCAGTTGGAACACTATCATTGCTAGAAAATGAACATTTCCTTGAAATTATTAAGGTGGTTTAAAGATACATAAGAATGAATGCTAAAATAATAGTTCAGTAAGCTGATAAAGGGGCTTCCCAGGTGACTCAGTGGTAAAGAATCTACCAGCCAATGCAGGAAATGTGGGTTCAATCCCTGGGTCAGAGAGATCCCCTGAAGAAGGAAATGACAACCACTCCAGTATTCTTGCCTGGGAAATCCCATGGACAGAGGAGCCTGGCAGGGTGCAATCCATGGTGTCACAAAAGAGTCATATATGACCTAGCAACTGAACAGCAATAACAACAAACTGCCAAATCTTTCAGAAGTTCTGTTTTTTGTAAATAACAGCTTGGTTCACCTGATGTTGAAAGAGGATAGTGGGTGTTTCCCTTTACCAGACAAAGTGCAGTCAACACAAGTCAACAGCAGTAATATAATTTAAAACCCACTTGATCTAAAATTTCTGAAGGATAAAATAATTGTCAATTTAAAAAAATTGTAGAATATTAATTTATTTCAAAATGTATGTATATGATATGATTTACTTAAAATATATCTTATTCAAATGTTTATAAAAAGTGGCCAAACTCTAATAGCTCCACCAAACCCAGTGAGTATCATGCCTACTGCAACCCGTTACATAATTACAAGCCCACATGGTGTGAGTTGCCTGTAATTGAGTCTAGTAAAGTCTCTCAACTCAATAAATCCTTACCATAATGTTAATATGCCAGCAACTGTTAGGGCTTAATTGTTTTACAACATTTATAAATGTGTCTGTCGTCCTAACTATGTTCAGAATAGAGGTATCACTGCATGTAGTTTCCTAGGCTATGAATTATCATTGTGCTAAGTCTCTTGAGTCATGTCTGATTCTTTGTAACCCTGTGGGCTGTAGCCCACTAGGCTCCTCTGTCCATGGGACCCTTCAGGCAAGGATACTGGAGTGGGCTGCCATGTCCTCCTCCAGGGGCTCTTCCTGACCCAGGGATTGAGCTTGTGGTCTCCTATGGCTCTTGCACTGGCCAGCAGGTTCTTTACCACTCATGTCACCTGGGAAGCCCCTGAATTGTCATTGTCTGTTAGTTGCTCAGTCGTGTCCAACTGTTTGCAACCCCATCCACTGTAGCCCATTACATTCCATCTTACCTGGAATTCTCCAAGCAAGAATACTGGAGTAGGTTGCCATTTCTTTCTCTAGGGGATCTTCCTGACCCAGGGCTCGAACCAAGGTCTCCTGCATTGCAGGCGGAATCTTACCACCTGAATCATCAGGGAAGCCCAAATAGGCCATTGTTTTTAAAAAAAAAAAAAAAAAAAATTGACCAGTCTTTTTCCTTCTGCAGTGACATGCAGGTCAGTGACGCTTCTTCTAGCTACTCAGTTCTGTTACTCTTCACACTTAAAGATAGAGGCACACATTCTTTGCTGTGTTCTTCCCTTACGCTCAGATATTGACAGACCTCTTCCCATAAGATTCCTTTGGTAACAACTTAGGGCCTAAAAATCTTCTCACAGTGTAGGTTATCTGTCTCCTGAGTATCATTGGATAGAGTAATTTTGAAATGAAGTGGAAAATCACAGGATTATATAGCCACATTTTTAAATAAACCTGTAATGTGTTAGTAAAAAGACTTGTTTGTCTAACAGTTAACAAGGTAACTTCTAGGACCCTTCAAATTTGTTGGTAAAATTTCATATTAAAAGTAGTGCCAAAAGTCAAATTGAACATTTAAAAAATTGAGCATTTCTGTGAGGAGTGGGTTTCCCACACTTACTCTTCTTTCACCATCTTTTTTCTGAGTAGTCCAAAAACCAGTCTCTCTTTGAGGGGGAGCAAGATGGCCTTCAGAAAAACTTGATGCTTTGATGCTCTCCCTGCTCACTCAGAATGAATTGCCTTACAATGGTCTTCTACCCGAACCTTCATTTTTGTTCATTGACAATGGTTGCTGAAGTGATTTTTTAGATAAAACAGCATGTCTCCCCAAAAGTCTCACTTGAACCCTAATTATACAAGATACTGCAGAAAAAGAGGAAAAGAGAGAAAGTTTTATTTGTGCTTTCATCACTATGCAAAATGCCTGAAACTTTATCTTGTCTCTTAGAGTTTAAAAATTGATATTCTTATAGTAAAAATTCTAATTAATATGGAAGCTGTCTTAATTTAGCTTAAACTGATATTCCCAGAATTTCACTTTGCCACTACCCTTCCCCATCACTTTTTTCTTAAATGTGACACCTTCAGAAACACTGAAATAACATAATCCTTGCTGAGAGTCTGGCTCAGGGAAGATGGAATATGCAAGGTGGAACTTTCACATAATGGGTAATTGATAACTGTCATTCTTTTTAGTCCCAGGTTAGCAGTTATCAAGTAAACCCCTGAGTGTATGCCTTTGTATCCACACATATATATTTATCTAAGACCAGGTGTCTCACATTCTCTACACACAAGGTTTTATTGTTTTATTACCTGGTCAGTGTCGAAGCGTCATCTCCATAGCTGCTAAAATTGCAAATGTTTGTCTTTATTTTTTATGTTTCCTATTCTGTACTTATTTTATTTTTTTGGTCATCTTAATTTTCCAAAAACTTCTTCGTGGTTTCATGGCTGTCTGCCAACATTCTGGGAAGTGTGTGTTTTAAAATTATTTTTCAGAGATCCACACACTAAAAACACTGCCCCCAGTAAGAAAATCCTCTCCAAAGATGGCATTATTTTACTTTGTAAGAACAAGTTAGAGTTGATAGAAGCAACGCTGTTTATTTCTCATGGGCCTGTCCTTTGGCTCACTCGCCAGGAAAATCCTCATCTCTTCAGATCAAAAAAAAAGAAAAAAAAGAACTGCTTTCCAATGAATTAGAATACAATCCACATTTGCCCGTAGTATCACACAGTGATTTCAGAAATCTGGGCTTGTTCACATCTGGAGAATGATGGCAGAATGCCCCTAGTTAGAAGGGCTTTCAGAATCTACGTGGGTGATTTTGATTCCCTATGCCTCATTTTTTTTTCATCTTTGCCTGACTTGATATCTTGTTCTGTTTTATGCTTCACTCTTATAAAAATGTCCTTCCTCTGCCCAGCCCTTACTGACTCGCATGTATACACATATACACATCCAGTCACACACACAAAGATGCACATGCTCAGATAAGTCACACAGGCCGGGGGGAAAAAGTGAAAGGTCACCTTCACAATGGGTTTTCCAGGATTATTTAGATGTAATGAATAAAATTGCAAATTCTATTGAGGCTTTTAGAACTAATGAAAATTATCAATGTGTTACACAGCTGCATTTCAGTTTTGTTTGCCTGAGCCTGGAACAGAATAGATTTTATAAATAGAACTTAAATGTGACCACAGAGCATGCATACTAATCAGTTCATTTTAAGATATTGTTTTTGCAATACTTTTAAGATGCACACATGCTGGGAAAAATTACTTGTCAGAGGAACAATGTGGAGCAATTTCTTACCAAAGTTGCTAATGGAACTACTTTTTTCTTTCTTTTTTCATTTTCCCTTTTTTTTTAAAAAAAAACATGAAGCATCTCTCCTGGAAAGATTTATAGAGAAAAAAGGCTTTGTTCCAGGGAATTTCTGTGAGAAATGTGACTTACTTGTGGGAAAGCTTCCATTAATTTGGGAAGGTTAAGATGAACGTAGTCAAAATATATTGGGTAGCACATGCTGAGATGTGCCATCCATTACACACTCTCTTGGCTTATGTAAATGTGGAGGGCCTTTTTTTTTTCCTGCCTGGCTCTAAAGAGATTGGAAAAGTGTGGGATGGAGTGCTAAGTTGTCCCCCATTGAAAGTATTCTTTACCAGCCAGTGACTTCCTCTAAAGAGACAGGCCTATCTGAATACTTCTTATATCTGGATCACTTCCCTCCTCTTTGACAGCACACCCCACTGTGGGAATGCATTACTTTCACTTGTTTAAAGGTGGAAATCCCAGGGGTGAGTTTTGACTTGGGATGAGGCAGCCAGCCCCAAGCTTCCCATAAAGGAAAGGAAAGGTGACTCAAAGGGAAGCTCCTCTTCCCCAGTCATTAGCAGAAATAGATGTGAGATTGTTAAAACTCAATGTATTTTAAAAGCTAACCCTGGCCTCAGTAAAGGTGTTCAGTTCAGTTCAGTCACTCAGTCGTGTCCCACTCTTTGCACCCCCACGGACTGCAGCATGCCAGGCTTCTCTGTCCATCTCCAACTCCTAGAACTTGCTCAAACTCATGTTTATTGAGTCAGTGATGCCATCCCACCATCTCATCCTCTGTCATCCCCTTCAATCTTTCCCAGCATCATGGTCTTTTCCAAGGAGTCAGTTCTTCACATCAAGTGGCCAAAGTATTGGAGCTTCAGCATCGGTCCTTCTAATGAATATTCAGGACTGATTTCCTTTAGTATGGACTGGTTGCATCTCCTTGCAGTCCAAGGGACTCTCAGGAGTCTTCTCCAACACCACAATTCAAAAGCATCAATTCTTTGGCACTCAGCTTTCTTTGCAGTCCAACTCTCACATGCATACATGACCACTGGAAAAACCATAGCTTTGACTAGATGGACCTTTGTCGGTAATGTACCTCCTCTATTTCCACACTGGCCTCATGAAGGAATTCTGAACTTCTGGGCACAACAGAGGTAATGAAACATGAAGAGATTTTAGGAACTATAATGGGAGTGGAGTGGGGTAGGGTGGGGGGAAGTAAATGACCTGGATAATTAAAATCCATGAAAGAGTGAGGCATTTTTTGTTAGCAATTCTCCATTACTCCAACTCTCACTAAAACCATTGTCAAAGAGAAGAAAATAGACTTATTAATACCAGTGCCTCTACAAATCAAACCAGCAAATATCCATTGCATGCCCACTATGCCTGAAGTATGGTCTTTACCTTTATAAAACGTCACAGCAGAAGACAAAGGCTAAAATGAAGATGAAGGAGGGAAAGGAGACACCCCCCTCGCCCCAAAGACTAAAATATTGACTAACTGATCCTTGACAGAAGAAATCGGGCTGCCCCTGCACTGCACAACATATAGTAATCAAGAAAATAGCCTGGAAAATTGAATAGCTCCTTAATAATTAAATGCTACATGAAGAACTGTACAAGTAGAAAAAGTTTGTTCTATAAAAAGCACCAGGGTGGCTAATATTTTATTTCTAGAACTTGCAGAATCTCCAGATTGAAAGGAAATCTTGGGGGTCCGCTAATCAAAGTTTCCCAAAATGCAGCTCCCATATGAGATTTGTGCAAGATAATTGGCAGCAGTGCCTGGCAGGACAGGTATTTATTTTAATATAACAAGCATTTCAAATACATCATTTCCCATTTTATTGCTTGGGAGGAAGCTAAAATATTAAGTAAACAATTATACAAATGGCAGTAGATATGTGAGTCAGCATTAAGATGGTTTATGGATGAGTACAGCTTGCAAAACATGGATTTTAGTCCAATCTCTTTCCTATTTTTGAATTGTGAAGGGTAGGATAAGACAGTATCTCACCTGAAAACTCAAACACACTTAAATATACCCTGATTATGAAACAAAGCATGCTCTGTATTTTAAAAATCAGATATTATTAATAATATACAATATAGAAAAAGTTTCCAATTACCCCTTTGCCATAATCACCCGTTATTAATAATTGGTTTGACATCTATTCAGATCAAATTTTCTAGGCCTGAAGTTAAATACTTAATATCTATTATATATTGTGTTCATGCTAAATTGAGTTAGACTCTTTGTGACCGCATGGACTATAGCCCACCAAGCTCTTCTATCCATGGAATTTCCCAGGCAAGAATACAGAAATGGGTTGCCATTTCCTCTTCCAGGGAATTTTTCCAACCCAGAGGTTGAACCTGCATTGCAAGTTGGATTCTTTACCTACTGAGCCATCAGGAAAGAAGTGTGTGGGTTTTGTTTTTTTTTTTTTGGCGGGGGGGGTGGTTTCTGACATTGCTGAGCTATTAATTATTATTATGATTGACCCTGAAATCATGTTTAGATTTTTAAGGGAATATAAAAGGGGCTTTACCCAGAATAGTGGTTGCAGTCCAAGTTAGTGCCTATTGGAAAACAAGGTGCAAATTGGGAAGGATTTTTATCCATTAATTCCAGACACAGAAAAGGTTGGGAAACTAAATGAGTGACCCTTAGTAGCTCATGCAAGTCTTCCATATATTCTTCATTTCTGCCTAGGCTGCAGGTTAACCTGAAATGCCAGTATCCTTGCTGACAGCTGTGCACCCCGGGTGATGATGTACCACTTCTTCCTCAGAGGAGTTCCTGCTTCTCTTCAAGGTCTCCTCACTTCTTATTCACACTAGCAGTTCTCTGATTTTTTAGATCACAGTCTGTTTCTAAACCAGCTGCCACCCAAGGATACTTTTCAGTGGGAAATAAACACGTGATGAAAAGTTAGTTCAAAGGGATAAAATAAACAAGGGCAGTACAGCTTTGCCAGTAATATAGATGAATTAGGCATTGTTTTACTTGAATTTTTTTAAGTGCAAACTTAAAAACAATTGTAATGTCCCAGGGGTATATATAAGCTGATGCCCTGTACTTATAAAACATGCTTGCTTCTTATAGTACTTCACAAGTGATTTGTGTCACAGAAGTGTCACAAGTGTGTGAGTAGCACCTCACCACTGTAACACAACTTCTTTAACAGTAGGAACATGAGTGGCTCATTTTTGAGCATACATATGTTATAAGTCTGATTTTTAGAGAATTATACACAACACTCGGGAGTTGGTGATGGACAGGGAGGCCTGGCGTGCTGTGGTTCATGGGGTCGCAAAGTCTGACACAACTGAGCGACTGAACTGTTAATGTAACCCATAGAATTTTATTGTTATTGTTCAGTCTTTCAGTCAAGTCCAACTCTTCACAACCCCGGTGACTGCAGCATGCCAGGCTTCCCTGTCCTTCACTATCTCCTGGAACTTGCTCAAACTCATGTCCATTGAATCAATGATTCCATCCAATCATCTCATCCTCTGTCTCCTCCTTCTCCTCCTACCCTCAGTCTATCCTAGCATCAGGGTATTTTCTAATGAACTGGCTCTTTGCATCAGGTGACCCCAGTATTGGAACTTCAGCTTCAGTATCAGTCCTTCCAGTGAATATTCAGGACTGATTTCATTTAGGATTGACTGATTCGATCTCCTAGCTTTCCAAGGGACTCTCAAGAGTCTTCTCCAACACTACAGTTCAAAAGCATCAATTCTTCAGCACACAGCCTTCTTTATGGTCCAACTCTCACATCCATACATGACTCCTAGAAAAACCATAACTTTACAGAGCTTTGTTGGTGGTGATATCTCTGCTTTTTAATATGCTATCTAGGTTTGTCATAGCTTTTCTTCCAAAGAGCAAGCATCTTAATTTCATGGCTGCAGTCACCATCTGCAGTGATTTTGGAGCCCAAGAAAATAAAGTCTGTCACTGTTTCTGTTGCTTCCCCATCTATTTGCCATAAGTGATGGGACTGGATGCCATGATCTTAGTTTTTTGAATGTTAAGTTTTAAGCCAAACTTTCCACTCTCCTCTTTCATGTCCATCAAGAGGAAACTCTTTGATTTCTCTTTCATTTCTGCCATTAAGGTGGTATCTTCTGCATATCTGAGGCTACTAATATTTTTCCCAGCAGTATTGATTCAACTTGCAATTTATCCAGCCTGGCATTTTGCATGGTGTATTCTGCATTGATGTTAAATGAGCAGGGTGACAATATACAGCCTTGATGTACTCCTTTCCCATTTTGGAACCAGTCTACTGTTCCATGTCTGGTTCTAACTGTTGCTTCTTGACCTACATACAGGTTTCTTGGAAGGCAGATAAGATGGTCTGTTATTCTCCTCTTTTAGAATTTTCCACAGGTTGTTGTGATCCACACAGTCAAAGGCTTTAGCATAGTCAATGAAGCAGAAGAAGATGTTCTTTTGGAACCACCTTACTTTTCTATGATGCAACAGATGTTGGCAATTTGATCTCTGGTTCCTCTGCCTTTTCTAAATCTACCTTGAACATCTGGAAGTTCTTGGTTCACATACTGTTGGGGTCTAGCTTGAAGGATTTTGAGCATTACCTTGCTAGCATGTGAAATGAGTGCAGTTATGTGGTAGTTTGAACATTCTTTGGTGTTGCCTTTCTTTGGGATTGGAACAAAAACTGACCTTTTCCAGTCCTATGGCCTCGGCTGAGTTTTCCGAATTTGCTGGCATATTGAATGCAGCACTTTAACAACATCATCTTTTAAGATTTGAAATAGTTCAGCTGGAATTCCATCACCTCCACTAACTTTGTTCATAGTGATGCTTCCTAAGTCCCACTTGAGTTCACACTCCAGGATGTCTGGCTCTAGGTGTGTGAGCACACCATTGTGGGTGTCTGGGTCAATAAGAACTTTTTGTATAGTTCTTCTGTGTATTCTTGCCACCTCTTCTTAATATCTTCTGCTTCTGTTAGGTCCTTGCCATTTCTGTCCTTTATTGTGCTCATCTTTGCATGAAATGTTTCCTTGGTATCTCCAGTTTTCTTGAAGAGATCTCTAGTCTTTCCCATTCTGTTGTTTTCCTCTGTTTCTTTGCATTGTTTACTTAAAATAGCTTTCTTATATTTCCGCGCCTTTCTCCAGAACTCTGCATTCAGTTGGGTATATCTTTCCCTTTCTCCTTTGCATTTTGCTCCTCTTTTTTTCTCAGCTATTTCTAAGGACTCCTCACACAACCACTTTGCCATCTTGCTTTTCTTTTTCTTTGGGATGTTTTTAGTCTTCACCTCCTGTTCAGTGTTACAAACCTCTGTCCATAGTTCTTCAGGTACTCTGTTTATCCGATCTAATCGTTTGTCTATTTGTCACTTCCATACTTCCAGGGCAGGTTTGTTAAAAAATATGACTTTCAAGTTTTTAAAGTGCCCAGAGCTCCTTCAGCCAGCCTCTAGGAATTATGTCCTGAGTCTACTCCTGCTGAGTTGACTTGCTCAGCATTCCCATGATATGCTGGGCATGCCTCCTGAAGAGTACTTTCCAGACTGTATTTTAATTTTGAATTTACTTATCTGCCTTCCTCAGAAGATCCTGAGCGCTTAAATATAGTGCCTATATCTTGTTCATTGCTGTATCACTCAAATTTAGCACAGCCCTGGCACCTAACAGATTAGCAATAACCATTATGTTTAACAAATGATTCTCTTTAGATGGCAATTTAAAGAAATATGAGTACTAGAAGGTACTAGATAGAGCAGTAGAACTCATACTAATATTTATTAAGTGTTATACATACTATCTCAGTAAAACCTTCCAACCACATTTCTTTAAGGAGCTCTTGTTACTTAGAAGTGAAATAATTTGCCCAAAGTCACAAAATAGTTAAAACTGAGCTGGATTTTATCCTGTGTTTATCTGACTCAAAGCTGTGTTCCTAACCTCTCTATTATGCTAGGCAAGTGCTAGAGACTACTTATTTGCAAATTATTTTAACTGTTAATTTTAAGTCCTAATACCCTGATGAATAAATCTGCAGTGCCCAGTGATGTGTGTGTGTCGCTCAGTCATGTCCGACTCTTTGTGATCCCATGGACTATAGCCCGTCATGCTCCTCTCTCCATGTGATTCCTCAGGCAAGAAAACTGGAGGAGGTAGGCATTTCCTTCTCCAGGGGATCTTCCCAACCCAGGAATCAAACCCAGCTTCCTGCATTGCAAGTGGATTCTTTACCATCTGAGCCACCAGGAAAGCCAAAGTGTGCCCAGTGATACGGCAAAACAAATTAGAATGATCATTAAACTTCTTCACAAACATCCCTTCTATAGCAGTTTTCAGGTTGGAGAACTGTAGACTCAGGTTTGACCTTCAGCTCTGCAAGCCCCCCAAATACTTGATTACTTTATATAAAATGGGTTCAAATTGGGATTTTCTTGGTGGGCCAGTGGTTAAGACTTCACCTTCCAATGCAGGAGATTGGGATTCGATCTCCGGTCAGGGAACTAAGATCTCACATGCCTAACAGCCAAAAGAACATATAATACAGAATTTGTTATATTTATTACATTAAAATGTATGTAATTTGTTGCATACAAATTTTGTAACAAATTCACTAAAGACTAAAATGGCTCACATTAAAATTTTTTTTCAAATAAAATAAATATTAAATGGATTCATATCATGGTGTAGTTATTTTTAAAGTGGGAAAGACATCCAAAAACTGAAGAATGTGTTTGAGCAGTGAACTGGGTGTTCTAGACAAGATGACCATTCATCAGTCTTCTTGGTAGCCAAATACTCATTGAAAATAGAACATTTTCCAGGAGTTTTATTCCAACTTCAAAACATGATTAAAACTTTAAATAAATTATAATTGGAAAAACACTTGTTATTTTTTTGGAATTCTGGAATCCTCCCCTACCCCCAGACTGTTTGACCTTACCTCTTAACTTTTACATTTATAGAGGAGGTTCACAGAGAAACTTTATTTAGTTTCGGTTTCTCTCAGAATCTTCTCCCCAGGGACCACATCATGGCCATGCCTATTATGGTAATGCTTTATTCTATGTACTCTTAATCTGTTTTCCATGAAGGAGGTGTTCCATGGTAAAATCCAGTGGGGAAATACAGGTGTTTAAGAAGCTGGGCAATGTTTTTTGTTTTTTGTTTTTACTGGGAAGCTTCTCAGACCTTTTATATGCTATGCACTGTGAATATCCAAGAAGGTGATATGATTTAGGAAAACCTTAATCTGGCTGTGTAACTTTTATTATTGGTTTCACTTGTGTTCACTAAAAGAGTGTAGGAGTCATGGGATTAAAATTTTCATTTAACAAAATAATTCTATTCTTTCTCAGAACCCTCACACAATGTATCAATACATCTAAGGATGGTTTTGAATTGTTTAGAAAGAAGTTCACTATTAACTCCACTGGAGACTCTTGAATGGCTATATTTGCCTTCTTTCATATCAAGTGAGGGAGATTGTAACTGTTATGTCCAAGTCGCGAAATCTCCCACTGACCACCAGGGAGCCGGTATCCGATACAAAAGCAAGAGAGTTTTTATTATCAAGCTCGAGCTGGGGCTCCCACCGTCACCGACGCCACGGCTAAGCAGAGGAGCCCCGAGTTTTGGGTTACACTGCTTTTATAGGGAATATTCAGGTAAAAGGGTAAAAAGGGGGTGTTCAGGCTGAAGGATAACTGATTGGTTACTTTCTTCTATAGGGTTTGTGTGTGGATTCTTGATTGGTTTTTACTTTCAAGGTAAATCACAAGTTCCTGAACGTAGTCAGGAGGTTTAACCTAAGGGCCGATTGGCTCGTGGGCAGTGGGGCAAGGTTGGGTAATATCCAAAGTCTAAGTCTGTTTGCCCGGAACCTTTACAAAATGGAGTTCTCTTTTACAAGATGGAATAGCTTAGGTTCTTCAGTAATCATCATATTCCCTCTAATTCTAAACCATCCAAGGTCTATCAACATGGACTACATGGTTGGGAGATGAGGATTGTCAGGGGAATTTGTCATAGAAGAGTCAGGATGTAAGCTTGAGTTAAAAGTTAACTTAGTCCAGGCTGAGCAACTAGGAGAAAAAGGAGGAAGATGGGAATCCCCTGGGGGCAGCGGGGCAGAGAGTAGTGTAAGCACAGGCACCAAGCAAGAGTCAGGAGTGTCCAGGTAAAGAGGAAACAGCCTAGCTTAAGCATTCTTGGCTTAAGTATTTATTTCATATTCAAAGACAAAATGAGATAGGAAAGGTAGATTGGAGTTAAATAGGAGAGTTTAGCTTCAGGTTAATGACAGAATAGTCTAAATATCTGAAGTTGTGTATGAGAAAGATTCTGACATTTCACCGTTTTTAGTGCCAGTACATAACAGACTCCTAGTTTTCATTGCTGTTCTTAACAGAGAAAAGCTGTATAGACCACCAAAAGGTGTTTTGAAATCAAACTAGATTTTATTTTCTTAATTATCATTCAAGTGAGGGTCTTCTAACTGGGAATCAAAAGACCTTGATTTGGGGCAACATGGAAGAAACACAGCAAAACAAGATTCTCAGTGCAGATTAGTTCATGAAACAGGCTGTGCATGTCTGTCTTTGCCATTAATCACCTAGTTTTATGTCACCAGTGCTGAGAGGTCTGGTTTCAACCGTGCTGAAGCCTGATTCAGAATGGGCTGCAAATGATGGCAACAGGTCTCGGTCACTGAGCAGACACCCTGCAATGGTGCCCACTCATTGCTTACTGAAACTTGCGTTAATGCTGAATAACAGTGATGAAGACTACACAGATACTAGGATTGAATTGCTTAGATTTGGAACCTAGTTTCTCTGATACAGTTTCAACATCTTGGGCAAATCAACTGGATCCAGCTTGGATCATTTTATTTGAATGCTGAGAACTGGCATATCCCAGTTCTCAGCCTTTAGGGTTGCTGAAGGATTGATGATGGCTTTAGTACAGCTCCTGTCATAGGGTAAATGATGAGTACATTTCAACTTTTTAAGTTATTGTTACCCCTGTGCGTGCTAAATTGCTTCAGTCATGTCCGACTCTTTGCATTCCTATGTACTATAGCCCCCAGGCTCCTCTGTCCATGGGATTCTCCAAGCAAGAATACTAGAGAGGGTTCCTATGCTCTCCTCCAGGGGATCTTCCCTATCCAGGGATCAAACGCACGTCTCTTATGTCTCCTGTATTGGTAGGCAGGTTCTTTACCACTAACACCACCTGGGAAGCCAGTTGTTATGCCTAGCCATTTGGAATAATCTGAGAATCTTCTTCCTACTCTGAAAACCCTTAAAGAGAGATTCTTACAGAAATATGAAAAATGACATGAATGTAATTGTTTTATCACAGGCAAATTAGTACATTTTTTTACATATTTTGTCGTGGCCAGAAGCCTTAGAAAACAATCATAGTATCAGCACCTCTGAGTCAGTAAAAAAAAAAGTTATAATTTCTTTTAAATCTCATATTGCCTCAATCTTGTTAGTAGCCAGTGCATATTTAACATGTTCAAATAAAATGTAATTCATAACTACATTAATATATGTTAGGGTAATTTTTGAAATCTGAGCCGAGAGGCATTGATGCAGATTTTTACTTATCAATATATCTGTTTCCCTATTTCTACTCTGTGACCGTAATAGTTATTAATCTCAGTATTTCTAATATTTTTTTATTCTTGGCTACTTCTCTGACATATTAGTTCTTAGCAAGAAAAAAAATGACTCAGTAATAGTAGACATGAATTCCACTATCTCTTCACAGCTCACTACGTCCAGTAATAGATAATGGCATAATTACTTTTTGAGTTTTAAAAATCCAATTGGAATGCCTGCAGGTATATGTACGTTTATTTGGCTTGGAACTTATTTTTTTTTTTTTAGCATAATTCATTTACTGTATTTGGTATGACGGGTCCAAATGAAACCAAGCATCCCAAGGAAATTATTTTTTAATGCAGACTCATAACCTAGGTATTAATAATATTTCCTTTTTCCCACCCAAAGGCAATAAGGCAATTTTTCTCCTCAAATCCATCATCACCATCAGGATAATTTACTCTGTTTATTGGTTCCTATGGGGGTGGTCTGTGAATTGAGGCAAGGCTGAAGAAGGCTCTCTGTACCCATCATTCATTCATTCATTCATACTGCTGTGTACAAGGCTGCTTTAGGCACTGAGGATTCATCAGTGAATGTGAAACAGATAAAAGTCGCCTCCCTCTTGGAGCTGTAATTCTAGTGGCATCACATTACATTACCACCAAGTGATGGCTAAAGAAAGACACACTGTCTCTCTCATATCTAAGCTTAAAAAACTAAAGCTATGATGTATTACAACCTGGCCAAATCTTTTTTGGCCATTATGTCTAAAACGTGCCAACTTGTCTCTATGTGTGTTATATCAGGAAGTGTGAAGAGTCCAAGAAACTTAAGCGATGCTGGGATCAGAGACAAAGATAGTTTTATTATTCACAACAAAAGAGGCAATCAGAGTGACATTATAGAAACAGTTCCCTGAGACACACTCTCTCAGGGCACTTAGTGATGGCCAAATGGTACCTGTATGTGCAGTGAGGTATGTTACAAGAGGGGAAACTCTAATCTAATTTAGGAGACTTTAATCTTAGGCTCAGAGGTAAAGAATCCACCTGCAAAGCAGGAGATATGGGTTCAATCCCTGGATCAGAAAGATCCCCTGTGGAGGACATGGCAACCCACTAGAGTATTCTTGCCTGCAGAATTCAATGTACAGAGGAGTCTGACAGGCGACAGTCCATGGGGTCTCAAAGAATCAAACAAACTGAGTGACTGAGCATACACACACATGCAGTCTTATGTAAGGATTGCTTGTAAATCTGCCCATTTTCTCTCCAAACAGAGATATCATTTTTATTATCATGGAATGTGAGTATCTTCAAGAAGAGATGTCTTATGTCTCTAAATCTTTCAGGAAAAAAATCACTCTTAACTCTACTTACCCACCAGTGTATCTACATATGTTCCTTAGAGGTCTCCATCTCCTTCTTCCCAGAGTTACCTGCTTGTATAGACCTTCCTAAAAAGACAGTCCCAGAGAATATGGGCTTTTAATTACTGAGCATGTAAGGATGTCATAGATTCATAGAGAAATATCTCTCAACAATGGTATATTCCAATTAGATTGTATGACCCATGAGAACAGGGATGCGTTCTATCCCATATCTCTGCAATAGTGTCAGACAGATGGTAGGTACTCAATAAATATTAATTGACTAAATGAATTGGATTTGTTTTGAAGGTGATGATTATGATTGATGGTCATGATTTTGCCATATTTCAATTTTCAGAAGGAAATTATTCCTTTTGTGGCCAAGGCAAAAACACTCCAGGTATACCTTAGAGTGAAACAGAAGTCTACTACTACATTTGGTAAAAAAAATATGTCTGAGTAGGTTAAATTACATCATTTGTACATCAAGGATATGGTGGTTCCAAAATCTGTAGGGTTTTTTTCCTTTTATTTTGTGATTTTATTTGGCTTTGCTGATAAGTACTACACCTTTGTAAAATGATTAGGTTAAATATAGTAATATCAGAATAATTATAAAACATTAAAAATTTCATCTTCCTGTTTAAGATATATAGTGTATGTGACATCTTCAAAATGCTGAGAATTTCTACAATAAAAAAATCAATAAAATAAAAAATAATGACAACAAAAAAAGTAAAAACAAATGAACTGATTAACTTTTTTACACCTGCCCTTTCCAATGTCCCTCTTTTAAATGTTGGTTTAAAATTTACTAATGTTTTACAGGCTATGTATGCAATAGAGTGTATTTTATGAACTACAGCTATGTTTTAGGTGCCTTGTTACCTGCAAATGTTTTACTGATCAGGTTTCTAGTTGTACCTTAGTCTTGGTTCTGGAAATGTGAAATTCCTAGGAACTCTAAACTGGGGATATTAGGCTTTGTTGTGTCTAATAATGTTAAAAAAGCAAAAAGGGACAAAAGTGGCTTTCTTTAAAAGCCATGGCTTGTGACCTAGCCAGCTATATGATCTTGGAAGAAAATTAGAGAACTTTGACACAGTTGTAGGATTCTATGTCTCAGGGACAGGGGCTTCATTGCCATGGCTCCCTGTTGCCTCTTCCCATTCTCTTCTGGTACTTGCAAGATTTCTGTGCCAGTAGGCACTGTTTTGTGGTTGACATTGGCTGGTTGCAGAAGAAATGAAGTTTCTTCCTAAAAATCTTTTTATAGGAAGAAGGAAAACACTTCCTAAAAACTTTGAGAAAGTACCCATCTGTCAGCCAGAAGAGACAGTACTTAGTGTTGAAAGGAATTGTTAGCAAGAAGGCAAGGCCACCTGATTAGATCAGACCAATTACCCATTATCCCCTGGGGCCAGGACTGCCTGCCCTGAACACATTCCCCTCCTCCGTCCAACCAGGATATGGCCAAATAACAGGGTTCTGTTGGCAGAGAAGACAGGAAGGCTGTTGGTCCAGCTGATGCTTCAGGTTATATGACTAGTACGCTATGGAAAGGTAGTTGAGGTTGAAGTGTTGGAATTTTGAGTGTAATTCACAAAATATCTCAATGCCCAAACATTAAAAGTATACCTGGCAATCTAATGTTTTACCTAGTGTTTACAAGGCAGAACAAGTAAGTTGTTTTTTTTTTTTAACTGATATTTGCCTCATGAGGAAACTGAGGCAACACCTCCAATCCTTTATTTCAAAATCCATTAACTAACTGATAGTACAGAATGGCTAAATACCTTGGCATCTGTGGCTCAGCTGGTAAAGAATCCTCCTGCAATGTAGGAGACCTGGGTTCGATCCCTGGGTTGGGAAGATCCCCTGGAGGAGAGAAAGGCTACCCACTCCAGTATTCTGGCCTGGAGAATTCCAGGGACTGTGTAGTCCATGTAGCTGCAAAGAGTCAGACATGACTGAGCGCTTTCACTAGATACCTTAACCTCATTCTTCATGAACTCTATGATTTGCAACTGTGGTGTGATATACTGGAGAAGGGCTGCCGTGGAGGCATGGAGGTGGGGCAGGGGTCCTTTGGCTCTTTCGGCAGGAATCACATCTATAAATAGGTACCTGCATCTGCTCAGGGGAGTCACCCCACGGCTTCAGGCAAAGAGCACAAGCTGACGGCAGCCTGCGTTAGTGGGGTGAGCCCCTGGCCTGACGCCAGCCCTTCCAGCTAGGGAGCCAGTGTGAAATTGAAAGCAACTCTGTATCGACTGGTTTGACAGAAGGTGCCACACACGTATTATAGTTAGTTCAGGAATTAGCTGCCAGATTATTAATTTGAGAGAAACGAGCACAGCAGAGTCTCTCCCTTCTCCATCTCTGGCTGAGCTTTTCTTCTGTTGGTATCGCTCTCCCTGCTTCCTCCTGCTCCCCATCACAACACTGGAGATTCTGAGAGTCCTTGCCAGCAAAGACCCACAAAGCAGAAGACAGCCAGGCAGGGTTTTGCTCTTTTGAAGTTTCCAGCAGGCCTTGACAATTTCTGTGGCTTTCTGAACAATTAATTCGCTTGTGGAATCAGGCCAGTCAATTCCTTGACCCCAGATTGCTCATCTGGAAAAAATAAAAAAAAAAAAGAAAGAAATGAAAGTTTGGAATAAATAGGCTAGAACTATAATCTTTCAGGATCCTTTACAAAATCCTTTTTGTTTCTAATGTTCAATGTAATACATAATTGTTAAATGAGTACAAAAGTGTTCAATTTTGAATATGAGAATTACCTGTAATTCTGTCTAACTCAGAGATGGCTCTTATCATATTTTTAGCATTTCTCTGTTTGTCTGGCTGCACTGGGCCTTCACTATGGCTCACAACGACCTGTAGTTGTGGCATGCGGGCTCTTAGCTTTGCCATGTGCAATCTAATTTCTGACCAGTGATCAAACCTGGGCCTCCTGCATTGGTAACATGGAGTCTTAGTCACTAGAACACCAGGAATGTCCTCTTACCAATGTTTTATTATATATTCTTTGAAACTTTATTTCTTGTTCATATACTAAATTTTTATATATTATGGTTCTGCAACTTGCTTTTTTGCTTAGTAATTAGGCATACTTTCATAAAAATGGTTGAGTTTTTGATGACTACATAGTATTCCACCCCAAACTTTTAACACTCTGTATTGGTGTGCTTCCAGTTATTCACCAGTGCAAGTAAAACTGCGGTAAACACCCCCCTGGATGCATCTTTTCACTTTTGTCTGTGTATTTCTGCAGGATAAATTCTTTGAAATGGAATTGCTGAGCCAGTTTCAATACCACTAAAGATGCAGAGACCCCGAGGCAGCTACCTCAAACCAGATGTTGTCTTTGAGTGAGAACTCCCTTTCTCTGTGATGGCCTGAAAATTAGCAAATTTCTGGAACTGCACTTCTGATGGGTCTTTTCACTTTCCTATCCAATGTGCAGGCCTAAAATGATTCCTTTCTTACTCATTTTTATGGGTGATAATGTGTTCCTCCCACTCAGCACTTCTTTTTATTTCGCTACAGCTATAACAAGCACTTATAAAAGCGGCAATCTAGGTTACCTGAAAACCTTTTCCTTGTTAACTTGGCTCCAGAAAACTAAGACTAGAGATAGAATTAGAAGGCAGTAGCTCAGTCCTGATTATATAAAGCTGCTCTTGGGCATATCATAAACATTTCTCTTTGGTTTATCTGTTAAAAAAATAGGGATGCAATTCACTTGTTAGGCTAGAGAGGATGAACTCATAGATTCTGTTAAGGGCAGGCACACTCTGTCACTCCCCTGTTCACACGAATGCAAAGCGGTTTAGTTTAGAAAAATGCTAAGTGAATGAGATGCTTAATAATAATGAACAAGTATCTTACAACTCTGTAATTAACACTCAGTAATGACTAATGTTTAGACCTCCTTGTTTCCGTCAAAAATCCATTTTATCAGACACAGAAATGGCCTAAATTATTTGATATGCATTAGGTATGAAAAAGGACCTCTTGCAGCACTAGGTATTCACATCTCTGACCCTTCTGAGCTGGAGCAGCAATTAGACGAGCTGTCTGTTCCATTCAGACCCAAAAAAGAAAGTATTCAATGCCAGCAACACAAAAGCACAGTAGTTTTAAACTCCAGATACTCTCATTTCAGTATTGACTGGTCTACCCTCCCCCATCACCCCTTGTCCCCACATTGCTCCCATTACCCTCCAACTATCTGGTGTTTTTCAAAGACTTCTCAGGATCCCTGCAGAACAGCTGCCTGCTTGTTAAATGACAGATTACTGGGCCCTGTCCCACTCTAAAGAAAGGAGGCTTGGAAATCTTTAACAAGCACTACCCCCCACCAGGTAACTCAGATATACTCTAATATCTGAGGACCTCTTCCATGCTAGACCATGCATCTGAAACATTGACATGCCTTGGGGGACCTGGTTTGTAGTTAACATATAGAAAGTGAAAGTGAAATCGCTTACTCGTATCCAACTCTCTGCGACCCCATGGACTGTAGCCTACCAGGCTCCTCCATCCATGGGATTTCCCAGCCAAGAGTACTGGAGTGGGTTGCCATTTCCTTCTCCAGGGGATCTTTCCAACCCTGGGATCGAACCCAGGTCTCCCGCGTTGTGGGCAGACGCTTTAGCATCTAAGCCACCAGGGAAGCCCTAACATATAACTCTGGTTCAAAAGATGTGGGCTGAGGCCTGAGACTCTGCATTTCTAACAAGATTTCAGATGATGCTGACACTGCTGGTCTATGGACCACTCTTTGAGTAGTGAGGTCCTACTATGGGATATTTGAGGGGCAAGGCTCATTTATGTTTATAGCCTCAATGTGTAGTACAGGGCTTGAGCGTAATACATGTTTCTTTAAATGAACTGATGAATGGATGTCCAATCAGCAGAGGCAAGAAAACTGGAAATGTTATCCACTCTGTAGCTAACATTGAAAAAAAAAAATGCAGCACAGACAGTGTGATATCTATGTTTGCATTCCTTTTTTGAGTCCACTAATTATTTTATTGAAACTAAACCAAAATTCTGAACAAGTAAGAATCATAGAGGTTATATTCCAGTGGACTCAGTATAAAATAGTCAGAATTATAATTCCAGTTGATTAATAAATAATTTTACATTTCCCATAATGTTAAATGCTTATTTTATATTACAGTTTGAAAAAAATTTGGGGAGAGGATCTATAGCTATTAAAAAAAAAACTATCAACACTGTATTGTACAAGAATTTATTTTGATTATTTGAATTTGGATTTTCAAATAAAAGGGCTCTGAACTGTAATTTCTCTGAGAATTATTTTCTAAAAAAGATGGCATATATATAACGGTAGAAATTCACGTTTCCTTATTTTAGGGAGACTTGAGGAATATTCAGTTCAAGTCAGCACTTAATCTGCATAAAGCAATACTAACAGAATTCCTTTAAGAAGCTTTATTTAATTTACTAAGAAATCCTTGAAGTAGGATTGACTATAGAACCTAGGAGTGGCTCGTCTTCCTAATCAGGTATACACATTCCACATGAAAAGCTACATTACAGAGGAACCTATTAAGGGGCAGCTATGTTTATCTACAAACAGCACTGAAGTTTTATTAAATAACAAAAGAAATGTTAGTAAGACTACATCAGTGGGAAATCTGTGATGTTCAAGACAAGTGCATTGATAAAATATTGTACAGGTCTTCCTGCTCTTGCAAGAAACTAAGAATTAATAGAAAACGGACTGTGTTCTCGGGTTACCATGCTACTGATTCTTTCCATCCTCTAACTCTGTAGTTGGGCTTCCCCAGTGGCTCAGTGGTAAAGAACCTGCCTACCAATGCAGGAGACGAACCTAGAGTTTGATCCTTGGGTCAGGAAGATCCCTGGGAGAAGGAAATCACAACTGACTCCAGTATTCTTGCCTGGAAAATCCTATGGACAGAGAAGTCTGATGGGTTACAGTCTATGGAATTGCAAAAGTTGGACATGACTGAGCATGAACCTGAATTCTGTGGTTAGTCAGACCCTTCTGAAAGCACCTGCCTTAGTGATACAGTTTACGCAAGGCAGTCTTGGAGCACCTAGAAGGATGGAGACCTGGCGTTCATATATATGATGGCCCTGTGCCTGCATGCTGTTAAGTGCCTGTTGGTGGAGCTATATTTGCCCTGACACTTGTTTTCATTGTAGCCTATTACCGAGTGTATAAAAGGAGGTCTGTAGCTCACATGTCAATTTAACAATGGTGAATAACCAAATTGATTCAAGTCAGTAGGCAACACTGTAGGCAACAGAAAGTGTTAATAACTGGGTTCAGATCCACTGACATCTTTAAATTTCATCTGTTCATATACATTTAAAATAATTAAAGTGACTCACAAAGAGTTACATAACTAACATTGGCAATGTTAATTGGAATCCTGTAATACTCCTCTCTTTAGCAAATCCTTGACACAAAAAGCTAAATGATTTGTAAAGACTAAGAATTTACATTCACAATGTCCTTTCTCGGGATGTTTCAAATCTGGGCAGGTGAAGCAACAAGGTCTGAGTCAATTATACTAGGGATGTGTCCTCCTAGGGTGGGAAATTTCACTGTGGCACCAAGACTATGATCCTCAACCTAGCCCTCAGAGAAGAAAGGCAGAGATAAGAGGCAGTGAGCTGATGTAGAGAGGTGACCTTGGCTCTAACTTGTCCTGCTGTCTCCATCCAGTTGACAAATGGAGACGTCTTCTTTAATGAAAATTTTTGTCTGGGAAAGTGCGTTTGGGGAATGCTTCAGGCTTCAGTACCAGTGTCTTCAAAGGAAACAAATAGTAATGATGATGATGATGATGATACCTACCAAAATGTAAGGTGAAGTGTCATGAGCATATTTTATTAAATGTCAGATATTATTTATCCACTTTACTGATCAAACCCTGAATGATACATGAGTGATAATTAGGACAGTATGTACAAAGTTAAGAAAATGTGAAATTCAACTATGTTGAAGGAGACAAAGTCCTCGAATGTCAGTAAAATATTAGGAGGTTTTGCCTTGTGATATGGTACAAGCCCTTTTGAATGACTGTCAGGAGTACAGAAGTCTAATTTAAGCAGAGCTTAAGAGAGAGGTCCCACAGAGGGTTTTTCCTCCCCTCTAGAGTTTTAAAGATATATGGGCACACATAGGAAGGCAGAACTCTGTGGACATGGGGGGATTCTAAGGTTAACAGAACGAGATGCATGAAGGCTTTTCCAAATTTACTCAATTACCTATAGTTTAAACGAGAAGAGGGAGGAAGGCGTGTTTTGATCATCAAAGTGTAAGTTAAACTTTGGTCCTACTCGAAATTGTATTAAATGTTCTATGAAAGGGAGTCAGGGCTTGAAAGACCAGGAAGGAGACACACTGCTGGTTACTTTTGCTTCTCCTGAAAGGCCTTTTCATTCCTCAAGTAAACCGTGGCCTTGTGCAATTTAGGCCATTCTTGCCGAGTTCACCAGCCCACGGAGGTCAACAGTGGTACCATGTATAAATGAGCGTAGGAGGCTTTTAGGACCCAAGCCCAAACTTTCTGAAAGGTCTGGCCATATTTACTGTAAATGGCCAGATAATACATACTTTAGTGATTGTGGGTCATCTTAGTTTCTATCACTATTACCCAAGAGTACCCTTGTAACGCAAAAGTAGCCATAAGTAGGTAATATATAAGCTTGTATGATTGTGTCTGTACAGTTATCCAAGTCTATGCCCCAACGAGTAACGCTGAAGAAACTGAAGTTGAACAGTTTTATGAAGACCTACAAGACCTTTTAGAACTAACACCCAAAAAAGATGTCCTTTTCATTATAGGGGACTGGGATGCAAAAGTAGGAAGTCAAGAAACACCTGGAGTAACAAGCAAATTTGGCCTTGGAATGCGGAATGAAGCAGGGCAAAGACTAATAGAGTTTTGCCAAGAAAATGCACTGGTCATAGCAAACACCCTCTTCCAACAACACAAGAGAAGACTCTACACATGGACATCACCAGATGGTCAACACCGAAATCAGATTGATTATATTCTTTGCAGCCAAAGATGGAGAAGCTCTATACAGTCAACAAAAACAAGGTCGGGAGCTGACTGTGGCTCAGATCATGAACTCCTTATTACCAAATTCAGATTCAAATTGAAGAAAGTAGGGAAAACCGCTAGAGCATTCAGGTATGACCTAAATCAAATCCCTTATGATTATACAGTGGAAGTGAGAAATAGATTTAAGGGCCTAGATCTGATAGATAGAGTGCCTGATGAACTATGGACTGAGGTTCGTGACATTGTACAGGAGACAGGGATCAAGACCATCCCCATAGAAAAGAAATGCAAAAAAGCAAAATGGCTGTCTGGGGAGGCCTCACAAATAGCTGTGAAAAGAAGAGAGGTGAAAAGCAAAGGAGAAAAGGAAAGATATAAGCATCTGAATGCAGAGTTCCAAAGAATAGCAAGAAGAGATAAGAAAGCCTTCTTCAGCGATCAATGCAAAGAAATAGAGGAAAACAACAGAATGGGAAAGACTAGAGATCTCTTCAAGAAAATTAGAGATACCAAGGGAACATTTCATGCGAAGATGGGCTCGATAAAGGACAGAAATGGTGTGGACCTAACAGAAGCAGAAGATATTAAGAAGAGGTGGCAAGCATACATGGAAGAACTGTCCAAAAAAGATCTTCACGACCCAGGTAATCATGATGATGTGATCACTAATCTAGAGCCAGACATCTTGGAATGTGAAGCCAAGTGGGCCTTAGAAAACATCACTACGAAGAAAGCTAGTGGAGGTGATGGAATTGCAGTTGAGCTGTTTCAAATCCTGAAAGATGATGCTGTGAAAGTGCTGCACTCAATATGCCAGCAAATTTGGAAAACTCAGCAGTGGCCACAGGACTGGAAAAGGTCAGTTTTCATTCCAATTCCAATGAAAGGCAATGCCAAAGAATGCTCAAACTACCGCACAATTGCACTCATCTCACATGCTGGTAAAGTAATGCTCAAAATTCTCCAAGCCAGGCTTTAGCAATCCGTGAACCATGAACTCCCTGATGTTCAAGCTGGTTTTAGAAAAGGCAGAGGAACCAGAGATCAAATTGCCAACATCCGCTGGATCATGGAAAAAGCAAGAGAGTTCCAAAAAAATCTATTTCTGCTTTCTTGACTATGCCAAAGCCTTTGACTGTGTGGATCACAATAAACTGGAAAATTCTGAAAGAGATGGGAATAGCAGACCACCTGACCTGCCTCTTGAGAAATCTGTATGCAGGTCAGGAAGCAACAGTTAGAACTGGACATGGAACAACAGACTGGTTCCAAATAGGAAAAGGCGTATGTCAAGGCTGTATATTGTCACCCTGCTTATTTAACTTCTATGCAGAGTACATCATGAGAAACGCTGGACTGGAAGAAACACAAGCTGAAATCAAGATTGCCAGGAGAAATATCAATAACCTCAGACATGCAGATGACACCACCCTTATGGCAGAAAGTGAAAAGGAGCTAAAATGCCACTTGATGAAAGTGAAAGAGGAGAGCGAAAAAGTTGGTTTAAAGCTCAACATTCAGAAAATGAAGATCATGGCATCTGGTCCCATCACTTCATGGGAAATAGATGGGGAAACAGTGGAAACAGTGTCAGACTTTATATTTTTGGACTCCAAAATCACTGGAGATGTTGTCTGCAACCATGAAATTAAAAGACGCTTGCTCCTTGGAAGAAAAGTTATGACCAACCTAGATAGTATATTCAAAAGCAGAGGCATTACTTTTCCATTTAAGGTCTGTCTAGTCAAGGCTATGGTTTTTCCTGTGGTCATGTATGGATGTGAGAGTTGGACTGTGTAGAAGGCTGAGCGCCGAAGAATTGATGCTTTTGAACTGTGGTGTTGGAGAAGACTCTTGAGAGTCCCTTGGACTGCAAGGAGATCCAACCAGTCCATTCTGAAGGAGATCAACCCTGGGATTTCTTTGGAAGGAATGGTGCTAAAGCCTAAGCTCCAGTATTTTGGCCACCTCATGTGAAGAGTTGACTCATTGGAAAGGACTGTCATGCTGGGAGGGATTGAGGGCCGGAGAAGAAGGGGACGACCAAGGATGAGATGGCTGGATGGCATCACTGACTCGATGGACGTGAGTCTGAGTGAACTCAGGGAGATGGTGATGGACAGGGAGGCCTGGCGTGCTGTGATTCATAGGGTCGCAAAGAGTCGGACACGACTGAGCGACTGAACTGAACTGTATGATTGTATCTGTTTACAGAAGTGGATGGAGAACTCTAGTTCAACATCCGCTGCTCTGTGTCAGTGAAGTGTGTGTCCATGCCTTTGCTGTGTTTCCTGTGAGTAAAAACGGTGGTGCTAGTGGTCAGGAACCTGTTTGCTAAAGCAGGGGACTTGAGATGGGTTTGATACCTTGATTCCCCACTGGAAGATCCCCTGGAAGAGGGCATGGCAACCCACTCCAGTTTTCTTGTCTGGAGAATCCCATAGAGAGAGGAGACTGGCAGCCTACAGTCCTTAGGGTTGCAAAGAGTCAGACACAATTGAAGCGACTTAGCACACATGCAAAATATCTTTTGTAGAGGAGTTGTCTTTAGTGATTCTTTATGGAAAGTTTAGCAAACTTTTCTTCAGTATCGAGTATGGGGTCTGTACTGTATTAGTACTGTGTACTAGGGGGTTGGGAAGTTTGGGATGAGAAGAAAGGAGATAAAACCAAGTCTCCACCCTCCCTCCCCCACCCAAAGTGGCTTCGCTTTTCCTAGGGAACACAGGTATGTAGGTAACTAGGCAAGTATCAAAAGTAGGTTTAATGTATAAGCAGCCAGGTATGGGTTACAAACTGTATTTTTTTTAATATGTTCCATTGACCCAATATGGATAGTAAATATATGGATAGTAAAGAATTCTTCCCAAGCCCAGAGGATGTATATAGATAGCATTGACTGATGTGATTGTAATTCCATCTGTGAAATTCAACCCTTTTGATCTGATGTTATCTACTCCAACCTCTTCTTTGGAAAGACATGATTACTAAGGCTTTCATCTATCTGACACATCACTCCTTAAATGTTAATGTTCCTCAGTATCATCGGCAGGGGCTCTTGTTAAAATGCAGGTTCTGGTTTCATAGGACTCGGCTGGGGCCCAAGATTCTAAAATTCCAGCAGTGTCGCTGCTGCTCGTCACTGAGGACATACTCTGAAAGACAAGGTCTGAGAGTACTTCAGCAAGTCTACAGCCAGCATTCGTGTTATATGAGGAGAACAGTTCCCAAATAATGATTTTTCTACTAGAGGAATTTCCAAGTTTACATGTTGAATAGATAAATCATCCTACTTCCTTAAAATATCTTTCCAATTTCTTTCCCCAACAGTAAGTGTATGAATTCCTCATTTATTACTCGTTTATTTTATTGAATTATAATTGACATATAATGTTGTATGTTGAAGGTTTACAACATAGTGATTCACAATTCTTAAAGGTTATACTCCATTTATAGTGATTATAAAATATTGGTGATAATACCTCATGTTGTACAATGTATCTTTCTAGCTTATTTTATACATGAGACTTTGTACTTATTTTTATAATGTGAAGGCTGCTGTGGACATGTAAGGGTATCATCTGAGTTGGTTAACACTTTATGCTAAACTTTAATGTTGCACTTTACATAGACAAGGCTTCTCAGATAACTGTGAGCCCCCAAGCAGAAACATCAGAGAATAGGATACAAGGAAAGGGAAGTTTGATCAGGCACTAAAGGATCACAAATGCTAAAGTCATAGAATCTGGCTAAGACAGTTAAGGCAAGACTGAAACTACTGGAATAGCTGTGGAGACACAACTGGACTCCAGACTCAGGGCTGAAAGAGCAAGATGGGGAGACAAAGGTCCAGAGGAGATATGGGCAGGGAAATGACGCTGGGATTTCCTCCACTTCATAGCTGAAGAGGGTCTTGGGGATTATCTGGTTCTCTGTTTCTCACCTTTCTGGTCCCTCGTTCCTAAGGCATACTTGCCATCAGTAATAGTGGCCCATCACCAGAGTCCCTCTGAATCTATGAACCACATTCCACCCCTCAGACAGACATATCAGAATCTCAGGGAGGAAGCTGAGGATTCTGATGTCTGAAAGGTCCCACTATTTTGAGAATCCGTAAAGTTCACTTATTTTACAGATGGCAAAACCAAGGTATAGGGAAGTGATTTGCCAAAGTGATTTTCCAAAGTTTAGCCAAGTCACTTTTTGATAATTGTTCTTCAAACTCAGAACTCTTGAGACTCAAACTAATATCACTCTGTTACAGTCCCTACTGCCTTATTGATTGAGCATACTGTGGACTATTTATCACCTATTTATTAGCTCATTTCCCCCCAGAATTATGCAGCTATTCATCACAACTTTTTAAATGGGTAACAGATAGAATTTGCATTTTTAATTTATAAGGTACCACTTACCCTCATAATGGCCTGAACTATTGATTGTATGAACTTAAGAAAACCTTGATGTAGTCACTGTTACTACCTTATCCACTTAGTAGCAAGATTAATTTATTCAAAAATGTTTATTTGACAAATTGGGTGTGATAATAATATAAGAAGCATGCTAGGAAATATTATATATGTAAACAGGCTCTGTCCTTTAAAAGCTTGCATTTTTAGTGGTGAGACATATATTCCTTGAAGAAAAGCTCCATGATTTGTTAAGAAGAATTTGATAGAATTTCCCATAACATTTTATTAAAAAATATAACATGTGTACCATATTAGAATAGTTTATTACACTGAATTTTTAATTGTTTGCTGTGTGTTTGTTTGCATCTCACCACATTAAAAAAAAAAGAAAGCAGAAGTTAATCATTGCCTAGCATAATGAATATGCATATTATTCATTGGATAATTATTTGTTTATTGAATATGCATGAATACATAATCATGTGCTTTGTGTATATGGTATGGGATATATATGCATATAAAGTATACATCTAAGTACATATAATTTATTTAGCATGTTTTTATAGTTTATACCTTACATATAATGAGTCTGATCTTATATATAATCTTTTTCATTTTGAAAAAAATAATTTACCAGTATGGATATTTTGGTTCAGCAACTAAACCAATGCTTCTCAAATGTCAGTATGCAAAGTTATGCTATCAAATTTTGAAACTAATGTTGAATACCAAATATTTTGCATATACATGGTATATATATCTAAACACCAATATATTCCTCCTACAAAGAAGACATACCCTATTATAGTAAGTGCTTTGCATACATTATTTCATTTTTATCTTCACAACAACCTTATGAGATAGGAAGCAGTTATTCCTGCCATTTTTACAAACAAGAAAACTAAAGTAAGTTAGCTGAGGTCACTAAGTTTTTAAATGGTGAAAGCAAGACATAAACAGGACAAACTCCAGACCCCCGTTCTTTCAGCCTCTCAGGTACACTGCTAGGCTTGGCCATCAAGTATATCATTCAACTTTCCAAATGAATTGAATAGCTGCGCCCTAAATTTTGAAATATATGTTGTACTTAATATAGTGTGTGAAATGCATAGCTGGACCCCTCAGCCCAGTTTTGATCATGATTCTGATTAATATATATAGGTAAAATTTCAATATTATTTGTTACAGTTTCTATCATTTTGATCAGTGATTTGTAAGACACATTAAAACTATATTGTGTTAACTCTTGCTAGACATCCTTCAGAAGTTGGTTCAAGATGTATTGAAATGTAGTTATTAGGATTAACATTTTAAGATGTATTCTTCTTAAAAAGGCTACATTATGCATATAGTTTTGAAATCTAATGAATGTTTGGTGGTGTTCTTTTAGGGTGATAACTTCAAAATATATGTATTTTTAATTATATTTTCTTACCAAGTTCTATTTTAGGAGCTACAGAAAAACATACATTGTAAAATTGCTAATAAATTGTGGAGGGGTTGAGCAGCATATTTTTCTTACCAATTTTAAGGAGGAGTTTTTCAACATTATTGTGAATCATAATTATGTCATTATATGTTATAAATATATTACATGTATTTACACTACATAATTAGACCTAATTCTAATTATGTAGATTCATGGTAATCAGCTAAAATTTGCTTTAAAAAACCAAGATAATTCCTCTAACAGATGCTACCTTAATAGAATATTAAGTTCAGGAAAATCTCATGAAAATAGGAAAATTAATAAGTAATGATTAAACCTCTAACATGCAAGCGGAATTAGATACCATATCACCACTCTCCTAAAGCTTCATTATAAATAAGGAAAAGTATTTGTTCTGAGATATCCTCAACAATTTTGTAAATAGTGTTTTAGACAAATCATTTCTTAAATTAAAAAAGAAAGCAATCCAATAAAAAGACCTCAGTTTTAAAGACTTGTTTTGGTTATAACATAAATACTCTCTTTTCAAAGCTCTTTATGTGAAGTTTTAAAAAAATGTTCTAGTAACAAAGAGGTAAATAAAAACACTATTTCCCATTGGAATCTTGCTCTCTAGATGTTAAATCTAGCATCATTGCTGTAAATTGCTAGTTGTACTCTTTGATTGACATGTTTACCCAGATAATGTAACAGTTTTTGTGAAAGAAATCTACTTAGTGTCTGGATGACATGAAACATGTTTCTTGTGGAAGGAAAAGCCCCAAAGTGTTCTTTCAAATGGGAGTCTTCTCTCTCCAAATCCTACAAGCTGATAACGAATTGGATAATTTGTTTTATTCCCTCATTTACCCAACATTAGTTCAATTGCAGTGTGCATCTAAATATACTTTTAACAACCCCTCTGTGGCTCTGTCCTTGACTTTATTTCAGATTAATTTTTGACACTAAATTACAAAGAAGCCCCTTGAGTACCATATGATGCTTGACCCATGTGGTTGTCTTGAGCTTGCTCTGTCTTCTATTGGGTTTTAACCCTAGCTTTGTTTTCTGGATACACAAACAACTTCCCAGCATGCTCCAGATGAATGAAGTCACTCTCTATTACTAATATTTTCCCACTAAGTGTAAAGTACATTTTTTTCTTTCTCTATAAACTATTCTTCTTCTTCTTCTTCTTTTTTTTTTGAACCCCTGCAGATGTCAAATTAACATGAGGATGATTTCCCAAGCTTCTTGAACTTGTGTGCTCAAACTTGATCTTTACATGACTTTGAACCTTAAAGGTGTAACATACCAAATGATAAGGACAGGTCAAGGAGGAAGTGAAACAGCTGCTTCTCAAACAGTTGGTCAGAATGGACAGAAAACAGCCTGATAGTTAACTTGAAACTATTCAGTCAATGAACTTGATTATTTGTGATTGGTCTGTGCTGAATTCCTCTGCAACCATTCTACTTTGAACTGATAAGCCAATAACTTTAAACAGGCCAATCCCATTTTCCAGTGAATTTTGTGATCTTTACCTTTAGAAGCCCAACTTGCCTCAGATTTGGGAGGCAAGGGGAGGCAAAGCGATATTCTTACCCTTTTATGATCCATATCCAAGTCAATTACTAAGGCTTTATTCTGCTTCCAGTTAATAGCCCTTTGACAATCTGAAAACTTCAGCCCATATAGCCTAATCTCTGCATTGAGTCAGATTTTATTAGCTGTAGGGAAAGCTCAGGTTCACAGTCATTCTGTTGCAGGAAGCGGACCCCTTCCAGGGCCTGAAACTTGTCTCTTGTCTAACACTCGGAAATGAATTGTCTGAGAAGACACATGTGTTGACAAAGCAAGAGGTTTTATTGGGAAAGGGCGCCCAGGTGGAGAGCAGGAGGGTAAGGGAACCCAGGAGAACTGCTCTGTCACATGGCTTGCAGTCTAGGATTTTATGGTGATGGGATTAGTTTCCAGGTTGTTTTTAGCCAGTCATTCTGACTCAGAGTCCTTCCTGGTGGTGCATGCCTTGTTCAGCCAAGATGGATGCCAGAGAGGAGGATTCTGGGAGGTGGTCAGACATGTCGTGTCTCCTTTTGACCTTTCCCAAACATGTGGTGGTGGCTTATTAGTTCCGTGTTCCTTACCAAAACCTCCTGTCATAATACAACTCATGCAAATGGTTACTATGGTGTGTGGCCAGGGTGGGCAGTTTCAATCAGTGTGCTTCCCCTAACAATTACAAGCCTTTATTTTACTTTTACCAGGGAAACTAAATCATCCCTGATACAAAGAAATGAAGTCAACAAAGTTTTATGTCAACCCTAGCTGTAGCAGACCCTTAGCAGTTAAAGGTTTCATCTGTTTAATTTCACTTAGTCACATGTCATTTGCTCCTTTTTTGTGTGAAGATACAAGTTTGATGGTGCCCTTTAAAACTGGGTTAACTTAGAGTCATTTGATTGATCATGAAGCCTAGAACCTCATCTCAGAATAGCTTATTAATTTGATTCTCACTATATGTGCAACAATTGAGGAAAAGTGGCCAAACTTTCTTGTTTATAAACATTGGCTACTAATCTAATATCTGTTTGTCCTAGCCATAGAAATGGGAAGATTGAGAAAAAGAATTGTTTGTAACTAGAAAATCATGTTTTACATTATTATGTACCTAGCATTAATCTAAAGGCGTTGTTAACAACTATTTGGTTATCCTTTATTTGATTTTATGGGAGAAATAATAATGACATACAGTGTTATTTGGAGAGGAACTTCCCAAATGTTCATTGACAGGTCCTGCTGTCTGGCTGACTACTTACCTATATACATTCCACAGTAATTATCATATGGATAGCCACTGTTATTCCTAAAGAAGTACAAAAGTCTCATTGACCTGGTCTACTTAAAAGCATTCTTAAAGACTAAATCCCTACCACCATCTAGATGAAAAGAAAAATTGGCCTGATATTTATTCTTTGCAACTCAGAATGAAAAAAATACTAGAAAAATATTTTTAAAGAACTGTATAGATTTTGGAAGAAACTGTATGTTCCTGGGAAGTCGATACTCTGTGTGACTATTTTAAAATTAAGAGTATGGTTTGTGCCCGCACCTCCCACCCTCACAGGAGAAGCAGACCTCTACACCATTTGTTTTGATATAAAAGACATTTTTAAAATTATTATTTAATAGCCTGTCCACACAACCAAAAATAGTGCCTAAGGAAGAGGAAATGCTTCATCAGTACTTAAAAGTAATCTCCATTCATTTTTTTTCCTTTTGTGTATTTAATTATGCAACACAGAAGCAGCAGCATACCACCATCTCATCAGGTGCTCAAAATAATCTGGAGAGGAAGTTGGTTAAAATGACTGGAAATGAATGAGCCAGTGTGTGAAATATGTGCCATTATTCCTCTTGCGTTGTCCAAGGCAGACATCATTAATCCATCACAGCCCTCTTTCACGCTGAGCCTGGACACATCATCAGAGTCGTTCTCAATACAGGGCTCCCATCAGCCACTGCCAGTCAGCTGGAGTTGGCAGCTACTTCCAAACTATTTGCCATTGTTGGACTGTACTGTATCTCCCAAACCTTAAGCAAAAAGTAGCATCTTATAATCATGACACTCTCTTGCTTTCAAAGTACTGTTGTGATTACTTTCCTTTACCTGTGTTTTATAGTCAGCTAATCTCATGATTTTAAAATGTTAACCTAGGTGTAGGTGCTTTGTGAACACAATGGATTTAATCAGCAACTTTTTAGACTTCAGAGCCATAGTGCAAAATTAATTGTTTTGTTTATGCATTTTTACAGTTAAATGCAAATTTTCTTAAGAATAATTGGGGATGCATCCTTATCAAAGAAACTAAAGCATCCTTTTCTACTAATCCAGTGGTTCTCAGTGAGGAGTGATTTTACTTACCAGGAGACATTTGGCAATATCTGGAGTGATTTTTGGTTGTCCATGGTGGAGAGGAAGTGCTACTGGTATCTAGTGTGTGGAAGCCATGGATGCTGATAAACATCATGTACTATCAAAACAGTTCCCTACAGTGAAAGATTATCCAGACCCAAAATGTCAGTATTGTTGATGATGACAAATCCTTCACTAAGCTACTGAACTTAGTTCCAAAATATAGGCTGAAGGAGATAATTTTTTAACTGAAATCTTTATGCTATGAACTTAATTTAAAAGAGAAACTACTTACTCTTTTGACAAAAAAATATAGTCATACTCCTATTTGAAATTTGCCTTTGGGTCCTGTTTTTACCAATTTGATGAATAAGACATTCCTCAAAGGCAGTGGGATTCTGTGGGACCTGCCTAGAGATGGCAATTGAAACTCAGCATTGTATACTCCTTCTCCATCATTCTGAATGACCCAAGTGTGAGTTCTTCAATATTTCACACTATATTGAATCTCAAACTGAGAAACTACTCTTATAAGACAAGATGGATGTCAAGGGTTCTCCATTTTCTTTCAAGTGTTTAGTTTAGCCTAGAAATAATTTTTTTTCCTCACCAAAATTCAGTTCTGTTTCTCAAACAAATCAGTTGTTCATTTATCAAGTACTACTGTTACCCAGATGTGGTTGAGTTCTCCTAATGAAGTGATAGGAGTAAGAAGGTTTTTACGTACACCTCACAACCAGGGCTCAGCTGGTTAAGAATCCACCTGCAGTGCAGGAGACCCTGGTTCGATTCCTGGGTCCTGAAGATTTGCTGGAGAAGGGATAGGCTACCTATTCCAGTATTCTTGAATTTCCCTGGTGGCTCAGCTGGTAAAGAATCTACCTGAGATGCGGGAGGCCTGGGTTTGATCCCTGGGTTGGGAAGATACCCTGGAGAAGGGAACAGCTACCCACTCCGGTACCCTGATTTGGAGAATTCCTTGGACTACATAGTCCATGGGGTCAGAAAGAATCAGACACTGAGTGACTTTCACTTTCACATTCACCTCAAAACAATACTTTCTGAGAATTCAAGCCAGCACTCTACCTCCTACTATTGTCAACCAGAGATAGTGAATGTCTTTTAGACTAAAAGATTCTCAAGGCATAGTGGCTGAGAACATTTCATATTAACTCAAATATATAAGCCTTAATAAGCCAATTTCCCATTCAGTTTAATCTATTTTCAGCAGATCAAAATAATTAAAAATGCTAACAGTTATGGTAATTTTCAATACACTGCGAGAGAAGCAATTTAGATAGCACCTTCCCATCGAATCTATATTTGTATAAATGCTGATCGAGAATATTTGTTCAATTTTATATAAATCAAACATGAATAATTTCTTCCATATTACTCCTTCCATTGTTGTGTTTTCCCTCTGTCTAGTTATCCATTTGCTACTGGCATGCTGCTCTAGGAAGATTTGATTAAAATCAATAAGTTATTGGGAAGATGGCAATTAGCAATCTTTCACCTATAATAGCATTGTCTGTTAAGCTTCCTTTTGTTAATCACAATATTTTAGCAAGACTTTCCTATCCAGCCATGCAGTTTAATGAAATGGAAGGTTTGAAAAGCATCCTTAATTTGGGGCACTGGAAATATGCTTCTTTTTTACACTGTTTTGATAGGAATACCCAGCGTTTCTGCAGTACATCAGAATCTTCATCCCCTTTGAGAGTTTCTCAATTTTAAGATCTCAGAAATATCTGCACAGAAGTTAATACTGCATAAACCTCAAGTTGGTTCAATGTAGCATAAAAAAGTATGAGCAAATATCAATGTATAGATTTGTTTAACTATTTTGAAGTGACTCAATAGTTTGTTTGTAATAGATAATTGACATAGAGAAGTTCTTCACTTTGTGTGATATTGAGTGCGGAATGCCTGGGTTAAAGACTGAACCTTGACTAATGCCCCTTGACAGCAAGTAATGATTGTCAAAGTCATTAATTAGAATTAAGTCATGGTATCCTTCTTTTTTATATTTGTTATTTGCTTCTTTCTTCTGAAGACTCCTTAACTTCATTTTTGTTTTTCTTTAGCGGAAGCATAACACAGATAATGTGCTTGCTATTTAACTGTGCTTATAGGAAGGGCCACTTTTATTCAAATATTTTACATAATGACAGTTGTTCTAAAAATAAAGACACTTAAGCTAGTAAATGAATAGTGTTCATTTTAGACCTATAGCTAAGATCCTAATTCATAAATTTACTACTATTCTCTATTTAGAGAATTATTACCCCAAAAAGCATTAAAATGGAGACATTCGCATAAATAGTGGCAACTTAGAAATATTTCGATTTCTTAGAGCGTAGTCTATTCAGTTTTTGCCTAATAATATAAGACTTTGTGTGTTTGTCAGATGGAACCTCTGAAAATGCAAAGTTCTAAGCTAGGATATGTAAATTCTACAGAAGACATATGCAAATGGTTTTTACCCTCCAGAAATTATTTATCTAAAAAGCCAAAGGTATAAAACGATTACATGGGTAATTAAAAGCAACTAATTTTTGGAGTAAAAGAGAAACTAAAATAAGAATCGGATCTTCCCTAATGTATAATGTTCTCTAATCTACAAAATTCTCTAAATAATTGTTCAGTTCTCCATTATATTCACTTTTATAGATACAACCTAAAATAAATGAAGCAATTTAGAGCACTGTTTGCCTTAACATCATTATTTTATTTTTTAATAATTTTTTCTCTATACTAAGGAAGATTTCAGGTACTTGGTGTCATTTTATGTGCCTAGTAGATTCAAATGACTCTTTAATAATAATGGATCTCTTATTAGACTCAAAAGAAAGATGGATTTTTTTTTTTTTTGGCTAACATCTGAAATTCTTAGTGTAAAATCACTGTGTCGGTAATACTGACATCTATGTAACATTTATTACAGTATGAAAACTCCATAAAAAGTTTTTGCAATAAGAGCATGGCAGTGGGTAGGGATCCAAAGAGATGAAAGGACTTGAAATAAAATTTTTTGCTCAATTTGCATTTTGCCTAGAACATTAACATTGCTCTTAAGTTTGAAAATGACAACAATAACAAAAGCAAATCAGCTGGGATTCCCAAGTCCTACCTCTAGAGATTCTGTAAAACTGAAAGTCGCTTAGTCATGTCCAACTCTTTGCGACCCCATTGGCTGTCCATGGAATTCTCTAGGCCAGAATACTGAAGTGGGTAGCCTTTCCCTTCTCCAGGGGATCTTCCTAACCCAGGGATCAAACCCAGGTCTCCCGCATTGTGGGCGGATTCTTTACCAGCTGAGCCACAAGAGATTCTGACCTAGTCTTAATAGATGGGCCTAAAGAATGTGTATTTTAACAGATATCTTTGTGGATTCAGATGCAGGTGGACTAAAGTCTAGAACTTCAGAAACACTGGCGGAGGGACAAAGAAAATTCAAGTCTCTGTCATATTACAATTCACTACCACCTAGTCAATATTATTGCTACTGTATCAGATGTGAGTGAAACATTTGCTTAGTGTGATATGTTATATTAGAGACCTCACTAGAGATGGTGTAGGTTTTGCCCATTTCCTCAAAATTCTTGACTATGTCATAGAGTATTTTTGATGGAAGCCAATTATTGAATATTCAGAACATTATCAGATTCAGGGTCAGTTTCACAAGCAGCTACTTTGGCAGTTGTCTACATCATCTCTCTGTAAGGGACACTAGGGTATTACAGCAAGTATAATTAGATAGGGGAAATTGTATTTTCCAGAACCCTTGTTTGGCTGAAAGGATTAACATGATTAACTGTTTGGGAGGTGCTGAGTATAAGGGTAGGTGAGATCCCCAAAGTAACAGTTTGAGTAACTTCAATTTCATTCAAAGAAAAGAAAGTGTGGATAGCTGAAGGGAATTTATTTTGCTGAGTTGATAAGGAGTTGGGCTGGGGTGGGGGGTGTGGGTGGGAGATTGGGGAGTGGATTGGCAGAGCTAAGTCTCTTGAGATGGTAGAAAGATCATTTCCTATTTGTTGCATATCTTGTAGTAGAGCAAATTCATTTAAAGAGTTCTTTGACTTCTTCAGAGAGTAATATATATTAACTAGTTTTGGTCATTCATCAAATGTGTAATCATCTCTGGAAGGTGATTCTTTGACACTAGTCTGCCAACTTTCTGCTGGCTTTCTGAATAAAGTTGCTATTCCTTGCCTTCCCCCAGTCAATGACAAACAAACAAACAAACAAAAAGAACCCAGATTATCTCTGACAGTTTGGTGACTTTCATAATTAAAAGAACAGTTTCTTACTCTCAAGGATTTACAGTCTATTTGGAAAAAATAATACACACAAATATCTGTTATGACGGTATTTTAAATGTACAGAGTATAGCAGAAGCCTTGAGAAAGCCAAAGCTTGTTCTGCCTGAGGGTATCAGAGAAGGCTTCACACAGTAATATGTGAACTAGCAAGACAATACAGGTGTGACAAGGGAAGTCAGGACATTCTGAGTATTAGAACTAATGTATGCAATGGCAAGGAGGTACAAAAAAGAATGTTCAGTAAATGGCTCAAGTTTCTAAGACTAGAAGAGAATGTGAAGAAGAACTGGACAGCTGAACAGTGGACAAAGTACACTGGGATTTTTATATAGAGGATATATAGAGGGACAGTAAATTTGGGGGGCTTCTCTGTTGGCTCAGACAGTAAAAAAATCTGCCTGCAGTGCAGGAGATGTGGGTTCAATCCCTGGGGTGGAAAGATCCCATGGAGAAGAGAATGACAACCCACTCAAGTATTCTTACTTGGAGAATTCCATGGTTAGAGGAGTCTGGTGGCCTACAGTCCATGGTGTGGGGTCACAAAGAGCTGGACATGACTGAGCATACACATTAATTTTTTCAGGTGAATTTTACTAAAATTGAAATATATTGATACTGGATGTTTGTAATCACAAGGTATTTTGAGCTGGATGCTGATATGGTTGTAATGTCATGCAAGTTCCTTCTGAGAAAGAGTAAAAGATAAACTGAAGGTGGCAAGACAGGAGGGAGGTAGGAAACTACTGATACAAGCTAGAAAAAGATGACATGGTTCTCAACCAGGCTGGCAGTAATGAGGAGCAAAAGAAAGGAGTGAAAAAGAGAATAGGTTGGAGAGAAAGGAAGGGAAGTATGTTCTAAATGACTTGGCAACTGATGTGATGTAAGAGGTGAGGCCAAGGTAACACTTGGGTTGGCAACTGTGTCCATTTAAGTACCATTCGCTCAGAGAGAGAAGAGAAGCCATTTCTTTTTGGTCATCAGTATAGCTTGGGAAGAGGCAAGGTTACTTTTGAGAACACTGAGTAGAATAAACACTTCTGAAATTGATTAGGCCCTTATTAAAACACTGAACATATGTTTAATAGCTTTTGAATATTAAATTCTAAGTGGAAATATAAGTCTTATCATCATCTCCTTTATTTCTGTCCAAAAAAATCACGGAGAAAGAAAAGGTACCAGATAAAAGACAGCCAAGAGAGATCCTTTCTTGGATCATAGAAGCAAATAATTTTAGAGACCACTGTGTCTTGTGAAGTAAATACCTAGTTCTCCTCATGGGGACAAAGCAGGCTTCAATCGCCCAGAAGCAGTGCTCCAAATAAGAGTTGTTATTTCTGGAGACAAAGGTACACTGAAACCAGAGAGCACTTCCAAAAGAGATAAAATGGGATCTAAGGGGATCTGAGTGGAATAGAATACATTCTTGGCTCCAAAATCCTTTTGAGAACTCTCTAGAAGACTCCTGCTTATAGGATCTCCTGTCACTCTGAATTTTTGTTCACTGACTTTTTCATAAATGTAATGAATTAACTGTGGTATGATGGTTTAAAAATATATTCCTCCCTATCTGTATTATAAATGTCATTAGGGTAGAAATGTTATTATTTCTAGCTGTGTATGTCAGGGTTCAACCAGAGAAGCAGAACCACTAGGAGATACATCCATGTGGTTATCAAGTGATTCATTACTGGGCTTTGACTTTATGCAGTGCGGGTGTTGGTTAAACATTCTCTGTAAGGCTTTGTCTTCATGTCTCAAGATTTCCCTGGTGGCTCAGATGGTAAAGTGTCTGCCTACAATGTGGGAGACCTGAGTTGGAGACCTGGGTTCAATCCCTGGGTCGGGAAGATATCTTGGAGAAGGAAATGGCAGTCCACTCCAGTATTCTTGCCTGGAAAATCCCATGGACGGAGGAACCTGGTAGGCTACAGTCCATGGGGTTGCGAAGAGTCAGACACGATTGAGTGACTTGACTTTTACTTTCTTTGTCTTCATGTCTCATGCTGAAGTTCAAAGTTCACAAGCAGGCAGGCAAGAATAGAAGATGGGTGTAAGGTGGAGGTGATCAGGAGTAGGCTGGAACCCACAAACACGAGCTAAACCCCACAAGGATGGGCTGAAACCCATGTCGATTTTTGTTTCCTCCGGTGATGGTAGTATGGATGTCCTGCAGGAACCAGGGCCTATTTTGATGTAAGAAGCACACATTCCTGGCCAATGAGTCAAAGAACTTGAGGAAGATCCAGGGAAATGTGGAGCATTATTGGTCCAACTGCTAACTCACATCAGTGAGGTGAGCCCGTAGACCATTAACACTGTGTGTGAAATTCAAAACAGCTCTTGCTTTGCTTCCAGTCTCCAAATCTCCCACAAGAAAGGTCTTTTGTGGCTCACTCTGATACAGGAAAAGGAATTCTGTGAAATGTCATTCAGCCTCACTAAGTTGATACCTTACAAAGGCACCACAATAGCTATATCATCAGCAACTTCAGAATGCCTCCTACAGAGTGGGGAGTAAATTAACATTCATGGAATTAACAAATATTAACACTTGAATGACTTATGGAAGGGGCAGAGTTTACCACAAACTGAGTTCAACCTAACTTCAAAGAGCAAGAATGAAATAAATGTTTAACACATTGCAGAATGGAGTCAAATGCCAATGAGAAAATGCATGCAGTTCTGTTTCTCTCTCTCTTGTCTCTCTCCATGCATGCATGCATGCACACTGACACACACATACACACTCCATTTTTCCTCTTTAGAATGTGTAAAGTGTAGGTAATGAATTAGTTGAAACAGCGTTGTCCTACTTTCCAGGCTCTAAACTCATCACTGTAATAACTACAAAGCCTTTACAGTAATGGCACATGAGTAGGAACTTGTGAAATGAATTTTTTGGCAGTTCATTAGTAAATTTGGGTTTTGCCTCAGCCTCAGGGAACAGAAAGGATCCCAGAAGGTATAACAATCAGCAGATGAACTAACCCTCTCCTCAATAATATGAAATGCTGTTTTAAAAGAATTAAGCAATGAGAAGTAAAGCCTGGAAAATGAAATAATAGCTCATTAAAACTAATCTTTTTGTTATGTGGGATGGGACAAAATATATTCTAATCACCACTGTAATTCAAATAACCAATGTGATAGTTTCAAAGGATTTTTTATTGTGTGTTCCCCAAAACTCCTTTCACACTGGTTAGCTAAATATTTCAAGGTCTGTATCATGCTTTAATTCATTTTGTGTCCATGGAGCCTATCAGAGTGCCAGCATGTCTTAATGCTCAGTAATAGTTGTTGGAAGAATAAGTGAGAGAATGAATTAAGGGCATTTAAGAGGAACAGGCTGAAGTCAGTTAATGATACAGACTTGAGTTGTAGACACAGTACAACTTAGAACACTAAATAATGGATCCTTGTTGAGATGACAAACTGTCCTCTCCCAATGTCAATCCTAAGGAAATTACAGAAGCTGAAGAAAAGCCTGGATTTGAGGAATGAAGAGTGAAAAACCACAGAACCCCTGAGGTGTCTGAGGTGTGCCAGGGCTGTTTGGGAGTTTTGGATGGGAGATAGTTAAAGTACAAATCAGAGAAGAAAAGGAGGCAGTCGTGAGGATATAGCTTGTAGGATCCTTTTAAGCTTTGCTCCTGCTCTTTTACAATAGAAATTGTATGTATTACTTTAGGCCTCCATTGCTGTAGAAGAGCAGGGCTAAATTCAGGACTATGTAAAAGCCATGTTACGCTTCCCTGGTGACTCGGTGGTAAAGAATCTGCCTGCCAATTCAGGAGATGCAGGTTTGATCCATGGGTTGGGAAGATCCTTGGAGAAGGAAATGTTAGCCCACTCCTCCAGTATTTTTGCCTAGGCAGTCCCGTGGACAGAGGAGCCTGCCTGACTAGAGTACTTGGGGTTGCAAAAGAGTCAGATATGACTTAGTGACTAAACAGCAACAATAAAAGCCATATTGTTATTACTGAATGAAAACTGTCAGGTTGGCCAGACATGCTCAGGTATTCACATCGCTATTTCTCCAAACTCAGCAATAAAATATTAGCAGTCCCTACCTCCTGTTAGAGCCACTGCTACCTAAGTGTTTAAAGGTAAAGCAATGATCAGAAGAGTTGCCTGGTGGATTGGAAATAAACAGGAGTTCTTAGACTTTCTATAGTTCCTAGAGTACTGTGCTAAGGAGCTTTTCCATTTTTAACTCTGTATATTAACCTGGAGGTGTTCCAGCCAGATCTTGCAGCACTTTCTATTGCTGATTTCACACAGATCATCAGGTATCCATGAGATGAATTCACAGGCAAACTAGCTAGGCATTTGCAAAATAACCAACTACTGGTAAAGACATCGCAGAGGAACAACAGAAATCACCTGAGGAAGAATAATTGAAATATACGCATAAAGAACTTGAAATAAGTATGATGAATTCACTAAAAGATAAAGGAAGATGTTTGCAATACAAAGAATGAACCTGAAATGATACAAGAAGACAAGTGGAAAAACAGGAATAAAAATGATAGAAATAAAGAACTCAGTAGTTGGAATAAACATTAGGACATACAGAGTTAAGAAGAGAAGACCAGATAGATAGATTTTGAAAAAAGTTGAACAAAAAAGATGGAAAATAGAAAAAGATTGAATGAATAAGAATGTTGAAAAATAAAAATATTAATATCTAGGCAACAGAAAGAACAGAATTAGGGAGAAAAACACAAAAAAGGAACTATCTGAAGAAATAATCAAGATTACTAAATTAAAGTTGAAAATATCACATTATAATAAAAGGGCTCAGATTGATAGAGACAAAGGGCAAGGCAAACATTAGGGGTAAGACAATGTCACAGTTAAGTATTTAGTGAAATTTAAGGAAAAAGAAAAAAAATATTCCAGAGAAAAAGATCATGTCACCTATAAACACTGTCATTTATTCATTAATATGTTTGTTTATTTTTGAGAGCTAATTGGCATGTATCATTGTATTAGTTTCAGCTGTACAACACCATGACTCAGTTTTTATATCTGTTGTGAAAAGGTCACTACAGTAAGTCTACCCAGTCTCTGTGACTGTACGTAGTTACAAGTTTTTTTCCCTTGGGACAAGAAGTCTTAAGATTCATTCTCTTAACAACTTGTCAATATACAATAGGATATTATCAACTATAGTCACCATACTGTAGATTATATCCCCATGAGTTACTTATTTCACAACACAGAGCTTGTACCTTTTGATCTCCTTCACCCATTTGCACAGTCCCCTTCACACTCTGTCTTCCCCCCCGACCCCCTGACCCACCCCTCCCCACCTCTGGAAACCACCAATCTTTTCTCTGAGTCTATGAACTTGGGACGGTGGGGTGGGGGTAGAAGGGTTGTATCTTTTCTTTCTCTCTCTCTTCTTTTTTTTTTGATTCACACAGTATTTGCCTTTCTCTGTCTGACTTCACTTAGGATAATACCCTGAAGGCCCATACATGTTGTTACAAGTGACAGCATTCCATTGTGTGTGTGTGTGTTTATGTGTATCACTCTTTCGTTATCTATTCACCCCTCAATGGGCACTTAGGTCACTTCCACGTCTTGGCTGTTGTGAATATGCTGCCAAGAACCATGAACGTGAAGGTGCATACATCTTTTTGGGTTACCATTTTTGTTTTCTTTGAGTAAATACTAAGAAGGGGAACTGCTAGATCATACAGTAGTTCCGTTTTTTAATTCTTTGTGGAACCTCCATTTTGTTTTCCGTGGTAGTGGAACCAATTTACACTTCCAGAAGCCATACTCAAAAGTTCTCTGTTCTCCACATTCTTGCCAACACTTGTTATTTCCTGTCATTTTAGTAATAACCATTTTGATAGATGTGAGGTGATATCTCACTTTGGTTTTGATTTGAACTTCAGTGATTAGTAATGTTGACCGTCTTTTCATATACCTGTTGGCTATCTAGATGTCTTCTTTGGAAATCAGTTCAGTTCATTTCATTCACTCAGTCATGTCTGACTCTTTGAGACTCCGTGAACTGTAGCATGCCAGGCTTCCCTATCCATCACCAACTCCTGGAGCTTTCTCAAACTCATGTCCATCGAGTCAGTGATGACATCCATCTCATCCTCTGTCGACCCCTTTTCCTCCTGCCTTCAATCTTTCCCAGCATCAGAGTCTTTTCAATTGAGTCAGTTCTTTGCATCAAGTGGCCAAAGTATTGGAGTTTTGGCTTCAGCATCAGTCCTTCCAATGAATACTCAGGACTGATTTCTTTTAGGATTGAGTGGTTGGATCTCCTTGCAGTCCAAGGGACTCTCGAGAGTCTTTTCCAACACCACAGTTCAAAAACATCAGTTCTTCAGTGCTCAGCTTTCTTTATAGTCCAACTCTCACATCCATACTTAACTACTGGAAAAACCATAGTTTTGACTAGATGGACCTTTGTTTGCAAAGTAATGTCTCTGCATTTTAATATGCTATCTAGGTTGGTCATAACTTTTCTTCCAAGGAGTAAGCGTCTTTTAATTTCATGGCTGCAGTCACCATCTACAGTAATTTTGGAGCTCCCCAAAATAAAGTTTGTCACTGTTTCCACTATTTCCCCATCTATTTGCCATGAAGTGATGGGACCAGATGCCATGATCTTAGTTTTCTGAATGTTGAGTTTTAAGCCAACTTTTTCACTCTCCTCTTTCACTTTTATCAAGAGACTCTCTAGTTCTTCGTCACTTTCTGCCATAAAGGTGGTGTCATCTTTCTATCTGAGGTTATTGATGTCTTTGGAAATATATCTATTTAAATCCTCTGCCCATTTTATTAATCAGATTTTTAAAAATTGTGTTGTATGTATTCTTAATATATTTTGTATAGTAACCCTTTATCACAAGTATGGTTTGTAAATATTTTCTCCAATTTAGTATGTTACCTTTTCTATTTTGTTGATAGTTTCCTTTGCTTTGCAGAAGTTTTTAGTTTGAGGTAGTCTGATTTGTTTATTTTTGCTTTTGTTGCCTTTACTTTTGATGTCAAATTCTAAAAAGTATTGCCAGGCCCCGTGTCAACAGCTTACTGCCTATATTTTGTTTTAAGAATTTTAAGGTTTCAGATCTCACATTGGAGAAGGAAATGGCAGCCCACTCCAGTATTCTTGCCTGGAGAATCCTGTGGACAGAGGAGCCTGGTGGGCTGCTGTCCGTAGGGTCACATAGAGTCGGACATGACTGAGGCGACTTAGCATGCATGCATGCATTGGAGAAGGAAATGGCAACCCACTCCAGTATTCTTGCCTGGAGAAGCCCAGGGACAGAGGAGCCTGGTGGGCTGCCGCCTATGGGGTTGCACAGAGTTGGACATGACTGAAGCGACTTAGCAGCAGCAGCAGCTGCTTACATTAACCAGCAGCATATCTTACGTTCAAGTCTTTAATTCCTTCTGTGTCAGATTTTGTGTACTGCGTAAGATAATGGTCCAGTTTCATTCTTTTGCTTGTAGCTCTCCAGTTTCCCCAGCACTTTTATTGAAAAGACTGTTCTTCCCCCATTGTACAGTCTTAGACCCTTTGTCATAAATTAATTGATCATATATGCTTGGTTTTTTTAATGGACTATCTACTATGTTCCACTGATTTAGGTGTCTGTTTTTTAAGCCAATACCATACTTTTTTGATTAATATAACTTTGTGGTATAGTTTACACTCAGGACGTGGTGCATCTCCAGCTTTGTTCTTCATTTCAAAATTGCTTTGGCTATTTGAAGTCTTTTGTGGGTTCCATACAAATTTTAGGATTATTTGTTCTATTTCTGTTTTCATTCCAGAAATGCTACTGGAGTTTTGATAGGACTACAGTGAGTCTGTAGATTCCTTTAAGCGGTATTGATTCTTCCAACCCATGAACATGGAATATCTTTCCATTTATGTGTGTCATCTGCAATTTCCTTCAACAGTGTCTTATACATTCAGTGTGTGCTGGTCTTTCACCTCCTTGGCTAAATTTTTTCATAGGTATTTTATTCTTTTTGATGTACTTGGAAATGAGATGGTTTTCTTAATATCTCTTTCTGATAGTTTGTTTTTAGTGTATAGAAACACAACAGATTTTTCCATATTGATTTGTACCTGGCATATTCACTGAAATTGTTTATTAGTTCAAACAGTATTTTGGTAGAGTCTTCAACATTTTCTAGATATACTATGATGTCACAGAAAATGAAAGTGAAAGTTGCTCAGTCATGTCCGACTCTTTGTGATCCCATGGACTATACAGTCCATGGAATTCTCCAGGCCAGAACACTGAAGTAGGTAGCCTTTCCCTTCTCCAGGGGATCTTCCCAACCCAGGGATCAAACCCAGGTCTCCTGCATTGCAAGTGGATTCTTTACCAACTGAGCCACAGTGAAGCCCAAGAATACTGAAGTGGATAGCCTATCCCTTCTCCAGGGAATCTTCCTGACACAGGAATCAAACCAGGGTCTCTTACATTGCAAGTGGATTCTTTACCAGCTGAGCTATCAGGAAAGCCCATGATGTCACAGAAGAGGAAAACAATTCCGAGAGGATTTTGCAAATTATATGGGAGGTCAATTCAGTTAAGTTCAGTCACTCAATCATGTCTGACTCTTTGCAACCCCATCCACTGCAGCATGCCAGGCTTCCCTGTCCATCACCAACTCTCAGAGCTTACTCAAACTCATGTCCATCAAGTTGGTGATGCCATTAAACCATCTCACCCTCTGTCATCCCCTTCTCCTCCTGCCTTCAATCTTTCCCAGCATCAGGGTCTTTTCAAATGAGTCAGTTCTTTGCATCAGGTGGCCAAAGTATTGGAGTTTTGGCTTCAGCATCAGTCCTTCCAATGAATATTCAGACTGATTTCCTTTAGGATGGACTGGTTGGATCTCCTTGCAGTCCAAGGGACTCTCGAGAGTCTTCTCCAACACCACAGTTCCAAAGCATCAATTCTTTGGCACTCAGCTTTCTTTATAGTCCAACTCTCACGTCCATACGTCACTACTGGAAAAACCGTAGCTTTGACTAGACAGACCTTTGTTTGCAAAGTAATGTCTCCAGTTTTTAATATGCTGTCTAGGTTGGTCATAGCTTTTCTTCCAAGGATATGGGAGGTGATGGAAATCAAATAACTTAGGTATGCTTAAGTTTTCTTAATAGAGGAAAGAGAGATATAAGTGTATTTTTAACAATTCAGAGCAATCCAGAATGAAAATATAGAAAGTAAAGGAGGAGATGTCGATTGAGAAGTTCAGGAAATTAATGAATAAATAAATATAGCCTTGATCTTGAACGCAGAACATATGAATACAAATGTGTAACATACAGTTTCAAATGTGAAGAACAAAAGTTGTTTATATAGAAGAGAGTAAGAAATGAGAAGGTGAAGGATAAAAGTGCAGAAAATGAAATATCAAATGAAACAGCAGAAGTGTTCTGCTATAAAAATAACTTTAAAATTTATAATAGACAATAGCAGACAGTCTCAAAATGTTTTTTTAACATTAACAAAAATGATCCAGCAAAGTGGTCTTTTCAAAAAGAGTCATTTAACACAAAAAAATCAAAAATATTAAAAATAAAAGATGGAATACAGACAAGGCAAATGTGAGTGAAAACTAAAATGGAGTTGTACTCTTAATATCTGACAAAGTGTAATTTAAAGGGGAAAAATTGTGGTATAATGAGTACATTTGTTCAGGGCTTTGTTCTGGGTTACCTGAAAAAAGGAACAAGCCGGATTCAGTCTCATGTTTCTCTTTTCTATCAGGAAGAAAGAATGCATTTGAACTCAGTTTGCTATGAGATTAGTGGCCCTTCCCCTGCAGCTGGAGGAAAGATTGTTATAGACAACTTCTATAAAGAGCCGTTATCCACATTTAAAATACCTGGCACCCATAGGACTTTTCATTGATAAATTTCCTCTACAAAGAAGCTCAAAAAGGGTTTCAATTCTGACCCCCAACAAATAGACTCATGCTATGGGTCCATGGTCCTGCTCTTCCTCTCTGTGCAATGTAGGAAGGATGGGGGTTGGGGGATCTTCTCCAGTTGTTTTCTTTTGACCCTTGTCTTGTAAGATACCCCTTTTCCTTAACATGTACAATGTAATATTGTAGAATTCATCCTGAGGACTGGTGAAGAGAATCCACTCAGAATTGTAACCTCCACAAGAATATTGTAAGGGTCAGAAAAGGTTATCTACTTACAGAAAGAACATTAGAGGAAGATGCTATTATTGATATCCATATACATCTAACACATTAAAGATTAATTAAAAAACAAAAGTTGGTTCCTTGAAGAAATTTTCAGACTTGTTCCTGAGACTGACTACCAGAGTGGGGCTTCCCTGGTGGCTCAGTGATAAAGAATCACCTATCAATGCAAGAGGCCCAGGTTCTTTCTCTGGGTTGGGAAGATCCTCTGGAGAAGGAAATGGCAATCTATTCCAGTATTCTTGCCTGGGAAATTCTATGGGCAGAGAAATCTGGCAGGCTTCAGTCCATGGGGGTGTAGAAAAGTCAAACAAGACTTCGTGACTAAGACTGCCACGGTCGGGTGGGTGACAGAGGATTAATATCTAGAAATCACAAGTCAACAAAAAACACAACACTAAAGAAAAATGGCAAAGGATGACAACAGGCAATTTCTGTAAGTAGAATATCCAAAGGCTCATAAATATATCAAAATTTCTGAAATGTGTTAGTAATTAAACTACTACAAATGTGAGCTATTACTTTCAGTTCAGTTCAGTCACTCAGTTGTGTCCAACTCTTTGCAACCCCATGAACCGTAGCACACCAGGCCTCCCTGTCCATCACCAACTCCCAGAGTCCACCTAGTAAATAAACAACATATTAAAATATAGGAAAACACTAAACAGTGGTGAAATTGAAGATTATTGCCACTGCTCTGAAGATCTGTTGGCAGTTCCTGTTCAAATTCAATATGTGTGAGTGTATATATATATATATATATATATATAGTATGACTACTAAATATATATATATATATATATAATATATTTACACACATATATACATCAGTCCTGGGTTGATTGACTGATCAACCAATAAGCATTGGAAGGACTGATGCTGAAGCTGAAACTCCAATACTTTGGCCACCACATGCGAAGAGTTGACTCATTGGAAAAGACTCTGATGCTGGGAGGGATTGGGGGCAGGAGGAGAAGGGGATGACAGAGGACGAGATGGCTGGATGGCATCACTGACTCGATGGACGTGAGTCTGAGTGAACTCCGGGAGTTGGTGATGGACAGGGAGGCCTGGTGTGCTGTGCTTCATGGGGTCGCAAAGAGTCGGACATGACTGAGCAACTCAACTGAACTGAATACCTATAGTGAACACACGCACACACACACACACACACACGAGCAAGTAGTTGTGACCCTGAGTTTAAAGATTCTCTCACACAGATGATAAAGGAGCATGCTTGTCACAATATTGCTTATGGGGATTGGAAATTGGAGTCTCTTCTAAGCTGAGTATCTAGCAGTGGGGTACTACATAGGTCCACACTGGCAGATATATTCCATGAAGTACAATTCTGAAGCCTTCAGAATTCACAGAACCAGAAGCAAAACTGAATGACACAAAGGCAGCTAGATGGATTGTAAAAATATTGTTATGGGTATAAGGAAATGAGAGAGAGAATTATCCATTTATTGTTAAGATACATTAAGATACATACAGCAAAATAGGACTATTGTACAAATTGCACCAAGTGATGATTACCTGACTGAGTAAATGAAAGTTCAAGATACTGAGTTACATTTGAATTTCAAATAAAATGTTATATTTTTTAGCATAAGCTCATTATACTAAGTATTTAGTATAAACATGTTCCATACAATATTTGAGACTTGTACTAAAAATTATTTGTAGTTTATGTGAAATTCATATCTAACTGGGGATCCTGTATTTGATCTGCCAACCCTATACCAAACAAATCATATATAAGCACATTAGAATGGTTGCCTTTTGAGGGTGGGGAGGTATAGGAAAACACAGATAAAATGAAATAGACAAACAAGAATAAAAGCAAAAAAGGGCAATGCATAAATCAGTGATGATAAAGTGTCATGCTCTGAGCATAATTAACTAGCTGACTCTAAGAATAAAAAGATAAAAGGGACATTTTGGAGGAAAAAAGGAATCTTCTGCCATGATTTACATGAGCTGGGTTTTAAAAAATATGTGAAGATCGTGGTGTGGAACTGATTTGTCAGTGAAATTCCCTAGTAAATTAAAAATTTTGGTTTTGGGAATAACTATTTTTAAGCAAAAAAACCTATTTTCATTCTTTCTGGAATTTTCATCTTTAGTGAATAAAAATGTTTAATGAAAGCTCAGTGCATTAAAATGATAAGTTCAGGGTTATTGTGTGATTAAAAGCATATTTTAAAATACCATACTGTAGTTGAACACACATGGGTAAATGCACATGCAAAGTAATTACTTGAACAGCAAAGAGAGTTAGCTCTAAGGTACTCTGATCTCCACCTGCCTTTGCTGCTTAGAGAAACTGCCCTCAGCCAAAATAAACCAGACTCTTGAGTCACAAACCCCCCAACCCATCAGATGTTCAGGTATCTTAGCAGCATCGTCATCCTTATTGCCTTTTTTGTCCTAAGACAGACATAGTGTTTCATGCCTGGCCATTGAAACACCTTGCAAATTTGAAACAATGTGCAAATCCAGTGATGGACCGATAAACTCTAAAGAGCAGCCATGTTCAGACAAAGTGAGTTCACTCATGAGGCTGTCCAGGTGAGCAAGTGACAGGATTCTTTGTTAGAGTCTTGTTTTCATAATTGCATCTGTATCTGGAAATTTTCTACTCATTTGCCACAACTTGAGATGTTGGCATCTGTTAGAAATGAGACAAAAATTCACAGACCTAAATTCCCAGTCCTTCTAAATCCCCCATGCTTGTACAAAGGGAGAACCAATTTCCTTTCTCTTAGCTGTCTATTTCCCTTTACTCTTTATCTTACTGATAACTATTCATGCTCTATCCCTTTGCTTCCTAAGTCAGGTCAGTCAAGGCTGGTACCCTTCTCTTTCTTGCTTTAATACAGAGTTTCGTCAGTTGGTTCCTCATGGTTTAACTGTGTTCCTGCTTTTCCCAAGGTTTGTTTGTATAACTCAAGTCTTTCCTGAGTTTATCAATAAAGTGCCTGACTAAGTGTGCTGTGTGCTTAGTCTCTCAGTCATGTCCAATTCTTTGCAACATTTTGGACTATAACCCACCAGGCTCCTCTATCCGTGGTATTTTTCAGGAAAGAATACTGGAGTGGGGTGTCATTTCCTTCTCCAGGGACTCTTCCCAACTCAGGGATTGAAGTTGCACTTCCTGTGTCTCCTGCACTGCAGGTGGATTCGTTACCTGCTGAGCCATCAAGGGAGCCAAACTGACGTCAACTAACAGTTTATTTCTGAGATCAAAGATCTTGAGCCCTTTTCATATTTTCATAATAAACAGTTAAATGGCCCTCTGCAATTTGTCTCATAGTTTTCAGAGTCTAGTAGCTGTATTGTGGGGTCTGGAATTATTATACTGAATGCTTTGAAATCCAAGTACTGGTGGCCAATGGCTATGTAAATATGGCAAGTCTTTGAACTTCTCTCACCTGTATTTTTAATGTTCCAACCAAATACTCTGTTTATTTTTTAATGCAAATAAAGAAATGGTCATTGCCATTTCTTCTCTTATTTTTTTCAGCAAAGTTCTTCAAAGAAAGAGCAGAGCAGAAAAACACATTTCTAGTAGAAAATATCTGTACTCTTTGTCAATTAATTTGGTTGTCTTGGGCAGATAATTTCCATTTTTGTTTTATGTATAGATATGAATAGTAATAATATCTACTCATAATATTATAATGAATGTTAAAAATTCAGCAAATATTTATTGAATGTAATGTGTATCTTCAGTAAACAAGATGGTCTCTTAAAACTTGTTTCTAGGATAGGGAGAGAGAAAATAAGCAAGTAGGCAAATATTAAATATGAAAAGTATCACCAAATGATAGTGACTTATGAAATATGTGTTCAGTTTCCAAAATGTTTGTGTTGTTTGCTTTTAGTTCATATAATCATATGCATAGATATAAACAAATTGAGTTATATTCTCACAGTCCTAGATACTCTGCCAGATAAACCAGGGTTGGCAAACTTTTCTTTTCTGTAAAGGATAGATAATAAATGTTTTAGGCTCTGTAGGCCATAACATCTCTGTCATAATTGCTCAACTCTGTCACTGCAGCACTTAAGCAGCCACAGACAGTGCATCAACAAACAGACATATCTACATTCAATTAAAACTTTATGGACACTGAACATTGAATTTTATGTAATTTTCATGTGTCACTAAATAGTGATCTTCTTTTGATTTATTTTCAACCATTTGAAAATATAAATAGTACTCATATTTGACATGCCATACAAAACAGACAGCAGGCTGGATCTGGCCCCAAAGCTCCTTGGTGCAGACCAGCTTCTCACACTTTGAAACGTGTACAAATTACTTGAGATCTTGTTAAAATGCAGACTTGGTTTAGTGGGCCTAGATGGGACCTGATTCTCTGCTTCCAAGAAGCTCTGAGAGAATGCTGATGTTACAGATCTTGAGTAGCAAGAATATAGAAATTATTTTTGTGAATGTACAGAGAAAGTTCTGCAAGGATACAGAGAATGTGCTATCGAATACATCTTGCAGGACAATGGGGAGTAAATAGAATATTCCCTATTTTTGCTTTAAAATTCTATTTTGCTGATTTTTTTAAACTTAGATTTCACTTCCAAACTAATTTTTTAAAGGATATGAAATTCAGGGCAGGCAAAAGCAAACTTGGCAAAGTCATATGATGGCAGTTTAAGGAGCTATTAAAACTCACGTTTTCTAAGAATAGTAACAAACTTGGAAAATGTGTGTAATATCATGTCACGAGAAAAAAATCAGAATACACAGCATGTATTGTACCATACATATATACATCTATACATACGCACTAGAAAGAAATACCACAAAACATTGGCAGTGATTATACGTGGGGAGTAAGAGGGAGGTTTACTTTTTTTCTTTATACTGTCCATATTTTCCAAATTTTACATAGCAGACATATGTTATCTTAAAATCTGAAAAAACTGAGATACTTTTTGTTTTAACAGAAGATAAAGAAGCAAAAACTGGGCCATGCTAAATTCACAAATAGTCAAGTATGAGCTAGTTTACTGAGCAAATGCTCCCAGAGCACAGACCTGTGACCTTGAGAGAGTAGTAATAGTATTTTTGTTCTGCAAATCACGAAACTTCCAGTCAGGTCTAACAACTGATGAGTACCCTGACCTAGACTCCCACTGAGACCTTCTAACTCCAAGACCCATGTATCTTTTCCTCCTCTCTACTGATTCCTCCCTTGCAATGAAGAAGTCATACAAGGAAGCGTGCTCTTCATTCAGATCTATAGGTAAGATCACCCTTGGAAGAACTATAAATTTATAAATGTTTGGCTTAGACAATGCTGTGAACTAAGATGTACGTGTGTGTGTGTGTGTTCAGTTGTGTCCGACTCCTTTGTGACGCCATGGACTATAACCTGCCAGGCTTCTCTGTCCATGAGATTTTCCAGGCAAGAATACTGGAGTTGGTTGCATGTCAAGGGTACTTTCATTTTAACAGATGTAATAAAAAACGGTTGTATTTTGCATATTGATATTCAAAGTTTGTGAAAGAAGACCTTTCTTCTAAGAACTGGGTAAACACAACACAGAGGCTTAATTATTCTTTGGAGAACAGAAATGCCATCTATTTTTGTTCAATCTGAAGCAGATAAAAGGAAATAGAAATTTATGTAGTAAACCTTAGAAAATAAATCACGTGGTCTCTGGAAGTCCCCTCACTACCTCTCTAGGTAGCCCACGTTTTGTTTTGACAACATCAACATTTGCTCTTACAAAATCCTTAGGTTGGGTTTCAATTAGCAAACTGCTACCATCTGGGCTTCCTTGTCTTCCCTGGGGCCATGTGGAAAAGTCATGATATGTACAAGGCTCTTTTGTGAGAGGGCTGAGTTCCAGAATATCACTACCCTCCGGCTTAGGAAGTTGATGTCACAACTTAGCGCTGTTTAGCACTATACCATGTGTGTGTGCATCGCTTCAGTCGTGTCCGACTTTGTGTGACGCTACAGACTGTAGTCCTCCAGGCTCCTTTGTCCAGAGGGTTCTCCAGGTGAGAATCAGTTCAGTTCAGTCACTCAGTCATGTCCGACTCTTTGCGACCCTATGAATCGCAGCACGCCAGGCCTCCCTGTCCATCACCAACTCCCGGAGTTCACTCAGACTCACGTCCATCAAGTCCGTGATGCCATCTAGCCATCTCATCCTTGGTCGTCCCCTTCTCCTCCTGCCCCCAATCCCTCCCAGCATCAGAATCTTTTCCAATGAGTAAACCCTTCTCATGAGGTGGCCAGAGTACTGGAGATTCAGCTTTAGCATCATTCCCTCCAAAGAAATCCCAGGGTTGATCTCCTTCAGAATGAACAGGTTGGATGTCCTTGCAGTCCAAGGGACTCTCAAGAGCCTTCTCCAACATCACAGTTCAAAAGCATCAATTCTTCAGCGCTCTGCCTTCTTCACAGTCCAACTCTCACATCCATACATGACTACTGGAAAAACCATAGCCTTGACTAGACAGACCTTAGTTGGCAAAGTAATGTCTCTGCTTTTGAATATGCTATCTAGGTTGGTCATAACTTTCCTTCCAAGGAGTAAGCGTCTTTTAATTTCATGGCTGCAGTCACCATCTGCAGTGATTTTGGAGCCCCCAAAAATAAAGTCTGACACTGTTTCCACTGTTCCCCCATCTATTTCCCATGAAGTGATGGGACCGGATACCATGATCTTAGTTTTCTGAATGTTGACCTTTAAGCCAACTTTTCACTCTCCACTTTCACTTTCATCAAGAGGCTTCTTAGTTCCTCTTCACTTTCTGCCATAAGGGTGGCGTCATCTGCATATCTGAGGTTGTTGATATTTCTCCCGGCAATCTTGATTCCAGTTTGTGTTTCTTCCAGTCCAGCGTTTCTTATGATGTACTCTGCATAGAAGTTAAATAAGCAGGGTGACAATATACAGCCTTGGTGTACTCCTTTTCCTATTTGGAACCAGTCCGTTGTTCCATGTCCAGTTCTAACTGTTGCTTCCTGACCTGCATACAGATTTCATCAGAGGGCAGACACACTGAAACCATACGCACAGAAAACTAGTCAATCTAATCACACTAGGACCACAGCCTTGTCTAACTCAGTGAAACTAAGCCATGCCCTCAGGGCAACCCAAGATGGGCAGGTCATGGTGGAGAGGTCTGACAGAATGTGGTCCACTGGAGAAGGGAATGGCAAGCCACTTCAGTATTCTTGCCTTGAGAACCCCATGAACAGTATGAAAAGGCAAAATGATAGGATACTGAAAGAGGAACTCCCCAGGTCAGTAGGTGCCCAACACGCTACTGGAGATCAGTGGAGAAATAACTCCAGAAAGAATGAAGGGATGGAGCCAAAGCAAAAACAACACCCAGCTGTGGATATGACTGGTGATAGAAGCAAGGTCTGAAGCTGTAAAGAGCAATACTGCATAGGAACCTGGAATGTCAGGTCAATGAATCAAGGCAAATTGGAAGTGGTCAGACAAGAGATGGCAAGAGTGAACGTTGACATTCTAGGAATCAGCGAACTAAAATGGAGTGGAATGGGTGAATTTAACTCAGATGACCATTATATCTACTACTGCGGGCAGGAATCCCTCAGAAGAAATGGAGTAGCCATCATGGTCAACAAAAGAGTCCGAAATGCAGTACTTGGATGCAATCTCAAAAACGACAGAATGATCTCTGTTCGTTTCCAAGGCAAACCATTCAGTATCACAGTAATCCAAGTCTATGCCCCAACCAGTAATGCTGAAGAAACTGAAGTTGAATGGTTTTATGAAGACCTACAAGACCTTTTAGAACTAACACCCAAAGATATCCTTCTCATTATAGGCGACTGGAATGCGAAAGTAGGAAGTCAAGAAACAGCTGGAGTAACAGGCAAATTTGGCCTTGGAATGCGGAATGAAGCAGGGCAAAGACTAATAGAGTTTTGCCAAGAAAATGCACTGGTCATAGCAAACACCCTCTTCCAACAACACAAGAGAAGACTCTACACATGGACATCACCAGATGGTCAACACCGAAATCAGATTGATTATATTCTTTGCAGCCAAAGATGGAGAAGCTCTATACAGTCAACAAAAACAAGACCAGGAGCTGACTGTGGCTCAGATCATGAACTCCTTATTACCAAATTCAGACTCAAATTGAAGAAAGTAGGGAAAATGGCTAGACCATTCAGGTATGACCTACATCAAACCCCTTATGATTCTACAGTGGAAGTGAGAAATAGATTTAAGGGCCTAGATCTGATAGAGTGCCTGATGAACTATGGACTGAGGTTCGTGACATTGTACAGGAGACAGGGATCAAGACCATCCCCATGGAAAAGAAATCCAAAAAAGCAAAATGGCTGTCTGGGGAGGCCTCACATATAGCTGTGGAAAGAAGAGAGGTGAAAAGCAAAGGAGAAAAGGAAAGATACAAGCATCTGAATGCAGAGTTCCAAAGAATAGCAAGAAGAGATAAGAAAGCCTTCTTCAGCGATCAATGCAAAGAAATTGAGGAGAACAACAGAATGGGAAAGACTAGAGATCTCTTCAAGAAAATTAGAGATACCAAGGGAACATTTCATGCAAAGATGGGCTCGGTAAAGGACAGAAATGGTATGGACCTAACAGAAGCAGAAGATATTAAGAAGAGGTGGCAAGAATATACAGAATTAACTGCACAAAAAAGATCTTCACAACCCTGATAATCACGGTGGTGTGATCACTCATCTAGAGCCAGACTTCCTGGAATGTGAAGTCAAGTGGGCCTTAGCAAGCATCACTATGAACAAAGCTAGTGGAGGTGATGGAATTGCAGTTGAGCTATTTCAAATCCTGAAAGATGATGCTGTGAAAGTGCTGCACTCAATATGCCAGAAAATTTGGAAAACTCAGCAGTGGCCACAGGACTGGAAAAGGTCAGTTTTCATTCCTATCCCAAAGAAAGGCAATGCCAAAGAATGCTCAAACTACTGCACAATTGCACTCATCTCACATGCTAGTAAAGTAATGCTCAAAATTCTCCAAGCCAGGCTTCAGCAATACCTGAACCGTGAACTTCCAGATGTTCAAGCTGGTTTTAGAAAAGGCAGAGGAACCAGAGATCAAATTGCCAACATCTGCTGGATCATGGAAAAAGCAAGAGAGTTCCAGAAAAACATCTATTTCTGCTTTATTGACTATGCCAAAGCCTTTGAGATCACAATAAACTGTGGAAAATTCTGACGAGATGGGAATACCAGGTGAGAATAGTGGACTGAATTGCCATGCCCTCTTCCAGGGGATCTTCCTGATCCAGGGATCCAACCTCTTAAGTCTCCTGCATTGGCAGGTGAGTCCTTTACTACTAGCGCCACCTGGCAAGCTGTCACAGTGTGCTACACTTGAGTCCAACTTTGTATATTTCAAAGCCTTTAGTAACCTTCAGTTCAATTCAGTTCAGTTGCTCAGTCGTGTCCGACTCTTTGCAACCCCATGAATCGCAGCATGCCAGCCCTCCCTGTCCATCACCAGCTCCCGGAGTTCACTCAGACTCACCCCCATTGAGTCAGTGATGCCATCCAGCAATCTCATCCTTTGTCGTCCCCGTCTCCTCCTGCCCCCAATCCCTCCCAGCATCAGAGTTTTTTCCATTGAGTCAACTCTTTGCATGAGGTTGCCAAATCCTAACAACATCACAACTCCTGTGATGTCGGCTGGGCAGGGTCTTAAAAAACACAGCTCATAGTGTTTCTGAAACTTGCTCAAGGACACACAGCACAAAGACGGTAGATTTTACAATAAAAGTTGAAGTCTTCTGATTCTTGGCCCAATTCTCTTCACAAAACTTCCCTGTTGATTTCGCAAATGGGATAAACACAGAGCCAGATGATAGACAACTAGATTCATTAGGACATTTCACTTTGTTTCAAGTTAAAATTTTCAGCAGTTTTTTGGATCCTACATTAAATCTAGTGTGAGTAAAGCAGGAACTGAAGTAAACTAGGGCACATTTAGCCCTGATGTTATGTGTCAAAATACCATTTGGATCTGTCTATTTGAATCTACATTCTAGGATTCTTCACAGCAAAGAATAAATACATGCATTCTTGAGCACAGTGTTTCATGAATTTGGGAGTTTCATTTTGTGCCTTTTTTTTTTTTTTTTATAGCCTGATTACTATTCCAAGCTTATCTTTTGATCTTCTAAAGTAAATGCTGGTGTTTTTTTTTAAGGAATAGCTGTTGAAGTTGCTACTGTATTTTGGTTTTGATATGTTACTTTATTCACTTTTTTCCCCTTGTTTTTCTGCTATATATTACATTTCAGGGTCTTTGAGAAATGACCTCTTCATTTGCAAAATTCTGATTACAGATTTTTAATGAAAAAGGGGTATGGTTGCATTTGTTGTTATAGATTGAGTTAAAATCCATTAGTAAGTTAAACTGAAATTATTTCTTTTACAAAGGAAAAAAAAATTATAACTCAAGAAACCCAAGGTTACCATAGCAATCAGTGGCATCTAAAGACTGGAAACAGAGGACTATATTCTACTTTCTAGAAAACTCTTCATTAGAGGAAAGATATATGATGTGTCTTCAGGGTGGAATATGGCAAGAGTAGATCATTGCTTAACAAACATACTTCCATTTTTTTCCCTGACTAAAAATAATGCAAGGTAATTTGGAACAATTTTTATCAAAAATGTGCATAATGCTTCTCTGTCTTTGGCATCATTTGATATTTATTCAATAACAGGAATGGGGTAGGATTGTGTATTTAGCTGACTCTATTCAAACTGGGCAGAAGGAATGAGATGGGAGACAGGAAGGCATTGTTCTAAAAAGCAAGAAAAGAATCAAAGGGGAATAAAGTCAATCAGATGAGATGGGCTTTCTCTCGGAACTGACACAGAATTGTGTGTGTGTGTGTGTGAGAGAGAGATGCTTGTATCCTTGCATAGTTTCTGGTCTTTTGGCTCATCACAGATACCAAATAGACCTGCTGCAATGGACATCTGTTGTTTTTGCCTGCCCAGTATCCATTCCCCCTTCTTTTGGAAACAGCATTTCAATTTTCCTTTGCAAAACTACACTTTGCCCAACATGTATAGTCTTTGTGTGATATTCATTCAAGGTGCCTTGTTCTCTGGTCATAGAGTAGACACCTGAACCCAGTGGGCCAGCCAACCTCTCCTTTGGGCATCTGAATCTTTTGTAAATTATATATGGGCAGGAAAATGTTGGCAGGGCTCCATCTCAACCATAGAACCATGAAGAGATTCTCCTTTGATTCCTAAATTTTGCTACTCAGAGTTGCCCCATTACTGTCTTTTCAGAGGCTTGATTGCTCAGTTTGTCTTGTATTTAGAGGTTTTTTTTTAATTAGCTTAAGTCAGCCGGACTTAGTTTCTGTTACTTATAACCAAACCCTAACTGATATTCATGCCAAATAGGGATATGAGATACAATTGCCAGATTGCATATTCTACAGTTTTCTGTTTTCCTATTGAGTTTCATTTGGGAAGCACAATGATCCTAACATCATCATTTTCTAGGGGCTGAATTCTGTCCTTTCACCAGCTGCCAGTATCCTACTTAGCAGCTTAAATCTGAGATTCAGGATGCATGTGAGGAAGGAAAAGCATGACAGTCCAGAATACAAGCCAGTAGTGCAGTTTGGTTATTCCAGTGAAGCAGCAGAAGGGGAAGCAAGAAAATTAATCAGTGTTCTGGACACTTACACCCACAGGTAGGACTGTGTGCCAAAGACAACTGGAGACTTGAGCTACACTCAGAGGCTCCAGAACATGAGGAGGCCCAGATGAGAAGAAAAACTCAGTCATCCAAGTATTTTACAGAAATAGGGTAATTTATAAAAGTAGTTTCCAAAGAGCTTGGTGGAAAGAAGCATTTAACTTTTTGTGAAGGACATTAGAGCAAGAACAAGAGCAGCTGCTTTGATTTGCTTTACCAAGCCTGTAACTTATACTTGTTATTTTTTATTATTTGTTTTCTGAGTCACTGGCAGGTGGATTCTTTAAGGTTCAGGTGCTAAAGAATCTCCCTGTAATGCAGGAGACCCAGGTTTGATCACTGGATCAGGAAGATCCCCTGGAGAAGAGGACAGCAACCCACTCTGGTGTTCTTCCCTAGAGAATTCCATGGACAGAGGAGCCTGGTAGGCTACAGTCCATGGGGTCACACTGAGTCAGACATGACTGAGTGACTAACACTTTCTTTCACTTTCTGAATCAATTGTTGGGATTTCCTTTTATGAGTCAGAGAGATGAGAGCCCATTTTGCAGAGGAGAAAATTTAGTTATCTTTGGACAATGACTTATTCAAAATAACAAAGGTAGTGAGTGGAAAAGCCTAGTCAAGTCCTTGTTCTCAACAATCTGAAATTCTATACTTTTAAAATGTAACAACTCCATAAATTTCACAAATAATACCATACCATTGCATATGGTATTGCATGTATGATATTATAATGTGAATTTCTCTCAACATTGAAAGACGATTTCAGTCTCAAAAAGGCTGTCGATTTTTATCAGACCCCCAGATGATCTGAGGCATCTATGCCCCTCTAAATATAGGAGTTGATAGCGACGCTGCTAATAACAACAGGCAAGCATGGTGGATCACTTGCCTTTTCTCACTCTCTGTGTTAACCTCAGTGTATTCATTATTTCATTTAAAGTTTACAAAGTAGACATTATTAATATTACTGCTGTCTTCCTTTTATACATGAAGAAACTAGAGCTTAGGAGAGGTAAAAGTGAACTGCTTGAAGTCTCCCAGTTACTGAGACGTGGAAACAAACACAAGAAGTTTGTCTCTGAAGACAGGCTTTCCTAGTATCATACTCCTGTATTCTCAAATTGAACTTTGCTTTTTCTCAATGGGCTGCATCTTTGAGTTATCATTTCTTAAAAGGCTGTGCTAAAAATTACTAAGAACACTATATTTGTTACTGTCACAACAATATAGAAAAGGTCAAATTTCAATTCTTCTTTCAGGATCTTGCTCTCTGTCTGGTTCTATCTCTGTCTCTTTGTGTCTCTCTCTCTTGAATCTCTCTTGAATTAGTGCATGCATGCATGAAGAGTCACTTCAGTTGTGTCTGACTCTTTGCTACCCTTTGGACTGTAGCCCTCCAGGCTCCTCTGTCGCTGGGATTCTTCAGGCAAGAATACTGAAATGGGTTGCCACACCCTCCTTCAGGGGATCTTCCCCACCTTGGGATCGAACCCATGTCTCATGTCTCCTGGGTTGGCAGGTGGGTGCTTTGTCACTTGCATCACCAAGGAAGCCCCCTTTTGAATTACTAATAATATCTAATTCCAAAGGAACTGTGGCAAGCCTCCCTCCCACTCTATCTCCCATTTAACTCTTCTATTTCTTCTGTTTTGAGCTCCAACTTGAGCCATCCTTAGTTAACCTTCCCAGCAATTGATTGTTCTCTCCTCGGTTCCCCCATAAGACTGATAACAGTGTAAAATATCTTTTTTTGGTTACGTAGCTGGCTTCCTCATGAGACTGTGTATTGTTCTAAGTAGAGAACTCGGCTTGTTGTATTCCCAGTCTTACACACTGCCTGGCACATGGTGATACGCATGGTGCCCATGAATGAATGGCCTAAGGAAGTCATTCTTTGAAATCCACGTTGCCCTCTGCCTTTCAAGTACGTTTTTAAAAACAGGGCTCCCTACACATGATGTCCTCCCCTTTCCTTGATTTCAATTATTTACATCAGTATTACTTAATCATGTGGCAGATAATTAAGGAATACATTATTTATGTTAAATAAATTAAGCCGGCTTCCCTCCTCCTCTCCTTCCCCTTGGCTACTGAGCCGGGGTTTCTGTCATTTCACAAGGAGTGCTGGCGTCTTGCAGTCACGATCTTGCAGCCCTGGTGGCACACTGTCATGGCTGCCTGTTCTGCCAGATGCCCTGACAAGCTCACCTCCCACCTCTTGCCTTCACTTTGCTTTCTCTGTCCTGTTGCTTCCATACTTCAGTTTTTAGTCCTGGAAGTTCTATGACCACCGGGCAGCCCCCCAGCCTGTATGGGCCTCAGTTTCCTCATCTCTTCTCGATGCACAGAGTTGTGGGAAGGATTTAATGAGGTCATGCCTTGGACCTTTTAGGAAATAAAATGCCAGCTTAAATAATTTTATGCTTCAACATACATTAGTATCCTATTATATGTCTGTAGGAGGCATCTATATTTACCAGCAATAAATTGGAGTGCCATATCTATGGAATCTCAGAGCTGGAAGCACTTTATCATAATAATCTATTCCAATATCTTTTTCCACAGATGAGAAAATAGGCTCAGAATGCATAAGTTATTTACCCAAGATTTAGTTAGCTATTAACAGTAATGATGAAGTTATTAATAATAGCTAACATTTAATGAATCTTGGTCTATACCAGGTATTGTGCTAAGAGCTTAACATATTGTTTTGTGTTTCATGATCACAGTAATGCCTTGGAAAAAGTATTACTGTCTTCATTTGACTGATGAAGAAACTGAGGCAGAGAGTTTATATAATATGAACCAAGACTATGGAGATAGTAAGTGGAAGTGGTAGGGTTCAAGCCCAGGTTCATCTTAGATCAAGAGCCCAAGTTCTTGCTCATTGTGCTAAATTACTTCCCACAATTTCATCTGTTAGGAATAGGGCCCAGAGTAAGCACTGGAAGCCTGACATCTTGCTTCTAAGCCACTGAATCTTTGTGATACTCTTTTAGGCTACCAAATCCCCATACACACACCTCATAGGTACATAGCCCATCCCAGCAAGAATGTCCCTAATGACCTCTTGATAGAGCTTCATGACTGGGCTCTTGGTCACTATCCATATATCTATTTGGATATCTTCTTTATGTTAGCATTTTTGCTCATGGAGTTTTAGCATTGGTAAGAGCACTCTCTTCTTTACCACCAAATGGCAAATGTGCTCTGAAATATCTATAGGATTTTCACACCTAATGGATCTATCCATGCACATTGGTCAATAACACATTTAATCTCTAGACAATGGCTGTTTTCCTCTGATTCAGGTGGACACTTACTTGTGTGGTATATGACACTCAAGTGTACTGTCAGCCCCCACATAGAGATTTGTTTGATTTCACATGTTGAATATAATTGTTAATTCTGGCTCAGCAGTGTTCCATTTTCTGTCCACTGTTTATGTGGAAGCAGTTGAAGACTTCAGGGAATTTATGTAGCACACTGGTGCTTTAGTTCATATGCGGGAAGATGCTGTGTCTGTGTTTGCTGCATGGACTGTGTGTTTTATTAAATCTGCAATGATCATCAAACATGCTGTGTTGCACAGAAGACAGTGTTTTCCCCAGAGGGGAGCTCCTGTGTTTGATTGACAGAGCAGGTGACCATAGGTCAAGGTTGCTTAGTGGTATCGGCCATCTGTTTTCTTGGCAAGTATTTGACTGGCGGGCATTAATATGTTTGTAATTCCCCACTTGATCTGAGAATAAGGCTAAAAAGACATCATCACCAGTGGGAGCTGCAGAGCAGACCAACACCAGCAGTTGTCTCCTGGCTTCTTGCTCTCAGTGGTGTGGGCTGAGCTCAACTTTTCTTTCTGGGTCCTGCTCCCTGACAAGTAGTTGAAAAGACAGCCTGCTTTGTCATGCTGCTTAGAGAGAAAAACCAAGAGCAGATCTCATCAGCAGGATTATATAAACAGTTTTAAATCACTCCAAAAGGTCTTGATCATTGTAAAACCTTTCTAAAGTAAGGCAGCCAATTCTTGTTGTGCTCAAAAGCAATGAAATCTCAGTATCTATTCATATGTTTATTTCTCATTGCCGCATTTGGCTGAGAAGTCTGTACTGAAACATAGAATTTTGATTATGCCCTTAATATTCAAGGAAATATTTGTCTCTCGTTATGCCTGCTGTACGAGTGAGAACAGAAGTGATCACTCTGAAACTTTTGCAGTTAATGGTCAAGGCACTTTCCCGTACCTTCATCAATGCAAAATTCTCAACAAGTAAAACGTTCCAGAGAAAGATTAGCTGTAAAATGTCCTTCGAGCCAACGTGAAAACCCAGGTGAGCCATGCTGACTAACAGGAAATAAGATTTTAACATCCTAATGAATGCATTAGTGTATGCTACTTCTATTGATCCATTGAGTTTAGACAGCTCTTCCTTTTAAACTAAAACAAGGAATAAAAGCAGATGGAGAAGAAATTCTTAAGTTGACTGTAAATGATTCAAGAAAAATAACATATTTTCATATAGGGTGTGCTTTAAAAAATAAATAGTCACCCGGAGACATAGGAGGATTTATCAAGAAGGCTATTATTGCTGAAGCTTAGTTTTTAGTTGGGAATTCCAACTCCTTAGAAATGTTAGTCTAGTGGAGGGCCAACATGTATAAGTTCAATTTTCAGATGATATCTAAAAACATTAAAATATTATGAAGATAAACCCAGATCTCTCTTTCCTCATGATTTTTATCTTTAGCTGATAAATCATGGCTGAAAACACTCAAGCACATGTGTAGACCTTAAAACCAGTGATATCTGTGCAAGGAAATTAGACTTAGCCTTAAAGATGGATTCTCTAGATTTTCTAATTCCAGAGAGATGAAGGGACCTGGGGGACTCTGGTGGGGTTCAGAATGGAGTAATTCAGATTTTTTGACTATTATGATAACATTGCTTTATTTTTAGTTAATAAAAAGAAAACCATTCCTGAAAAGTACTACTTTCTTTATATTCCCCTGGTGGTGGTTTAGTCATGTCTGACTCTTGCAACCCCATGGACTGTAGCCCACCAGGCTCCTCTGTCCATAGGATTCTCCAGTCAAGAATACTAGAGTGGGTTGCTATTTCCTTCTCCAGCGGATCTTCCTGATACAGGGCTTGAACCCATGTTTCATGCATTGCAGGCAGACTCCTACCTTGCAGGGAGACTCTTTACCATCTGAGCCACCAGCTGCTGCTGCTGCTGCTAAGTCACTTCAGTCATGTCCAACTCTGTGTGACCCAGGGAAGCCCCTAAATGCATTCAAATCCTTCTCTTTGATAATTATTCCAAAAAAATCGTCTCTAATTTTTTGTTATTATAAGAAACTCAAAATTGAGTATCATTTTTTAAAAGTCCATTCAGTTTTACATGCCTCTGTAAATACTTATTTCTATATTTTACAGGTATAAATGGCATATCTCTATATATGTTATTGACTGAAAGTTCCACCTGAGGAATAAATGTAGGTCACTGCCCTCTACCATGTCAGATTAGTGTTTACTGAGCTCCAGAGGTATAAATTAATGCTTATTGATAGGGTGAAATATAACTGAGAAGAAAAGAAAGAGAATCATCCAGTGATTAAAATCAAGTCACTCTATCTTTCATTATTATTTGCTCAACTTCAGAGCAAATTTGCTGGCAGTGGATTCTTTAGTTTTCCTTCATCTGATAATACTTGGTTTTGTTTTGCTCTTCATTTCTGAAGGATATTTTCATGGTATAAATCTTTAGGTTCACAGTATTTTTCATTCAGCACTTTAAAAATGCTTGGAAACTTCGTTCTGGTCCCATGGTTTCTGAAAAGAAATCTACTATCATTCAAATAATTTTTCTCTCATAGGGAATATGTTGTTTTTCCATGTTTTTGTTTGTTTGGGGGATTTTCTTTTTGTCTTTTGTTTTTAGCAATTTAATTATGCTTTGAGGCATTGATTTTTTTTTTTTTCTTGTCTGAGATTTGCTGAACTTCTTATATCTGTAGATTTATGTATTTCACCAACTTGAAAAGTTTCTAGCTGTTATTTCTTCAAAATGTTCTTGGTACTTCCTTCTTTCTCTTCTCTCAGAGACAATAATAGACATTCTGTTATTGTCCCACAAGTCCCTAAGACTCTCCTTTTTTTTTTTTTTTTTTTCCTTTTTGTTGTACAGATGGGATAATTTCTATTGTTCTATATTCAAATTCACTAAATGCTCTGTTATCTCTATTTTGCTAATGAGCCCATCCAGTGAGTTTATAATTTCATTTATTATATATTTTTAAGTTCATTAGTCTAATTAATTCTTTTTTTGTATTATCTTTTTCTCTGAGGAGACTTTCTATTTTTCTGTTTGCTTTAAGTGTATTTGCAGTTGTTCATTAAAGCAGTTTTATGCTTTAAATTCTTTATCAGATAATTGTGACATTTTTCTCATCTGAGCATCAATATCCGTTAATTGTCTTTTCCCATCCAAGTTGAGAGTTTTTGAGTCGTGGACATTTTGAATATTATGTTATGAAATTTTGAGTCTGTTAAATTATAAGGAGAATGTTTACACTTTTGTTTGACCAGTTCAGATTCAACTTGCAAGTTATAATGTGCCTTCTTTGGGCTGTAGCCACAGTGTCAGCTCAGTGTTCAAATCCTTTGTAGTGCTGTTCAGATCTGTTCCACATGTGTGCCACATAGTGACCAGTCTGGGATCTGGGCAGTGTTCTATTCATTCAGCTCTGAAATTATTCAGTGTGCTGGTTATAATCAAATCCATACCGTGCATAACAAAGTTCATAGGGCTATTATTCTAAACTACTTTCATTTGATCTCCCCTGTATTTAGCAGTTGTCTGGAGTGCTCCTTTTCAGTTTTCCATCCAGAATGCTGGGGCTTTAGCAACCCAATGTCCAGCCTTGGTGTGCACTGCTGTGATTGTGTCTGTATCTGAGACCAAGTGGCAAGAGGACAGAGAGAGAGAGGGAACCTTCTCCCCGCTGTCTTTGAACTATAATTTCGTAAAATAGAAACGTGTTCCTCTGTTTGAATTTTGTCTCCGGCAGGGTCCCTGTCTGCCACTACTGCTGCTAGCGCAGGATTTCCTGGGAGCAGCAGCAGCATGAAGAAATGGAGAAATAGTAAAAGGGAAAAAAAAAAAAAGATCCTTTCTGCCCTCTCTCTGAGTGTTTGGAAATTCTTTCTACTCTTTGAGCAAAATGAGAAGGAACTCAGTTACCACTTTTAGTTCTCAGATTACGTTGAGATTGGTTAGGTTGAAAGAAATAAAACGAAAAATTGTCAGAAAGCTCATTGCCAGTTCAGGAGTATTAATGAATTCTATTGTTCTTCCTCAATCTGCTTGCTGCGCTTTATTTTTCAGAGTCTTCAGTTAGTTGCTCCTTGTATGCTGTTAGGTTTTGTAGCTATGTAGAGGTTGTACAGGGCTTCCTGGGTGGCTGAGACAGTGAAGAATCTGATTGTAATGCAGGAGAACTGGGTTTGATCCCTGGATTGGGGAGATCGCCTGGAGGAGGACATGGCACCCCACTCCACTATTATTGCCTGGGAAATCCCATGGACAGAGGAGTCTGGCAGGCTGCAGTCCATGGGGTTGCAAAGAGTCAGACACGACTGAGCGACTAACACACATACACAATTGGTGTACAGCTGTGTCGAGAATATATACGGTGTGACTGGTAGGGTGGAATGTGCTTCCTCTACCTCATCAGGCCCTGGAGCCAGTTTGTTTAATGTTAAAGTATTAGTAATAATAGGAGCAGTCTTACCTAGAACCCTTGAAATACAAAGTTCTTGAAATGTATAATGCTAGTGCCTTTAATTCTGCTTTACTATTACTACCAAAAGAAAAGTCTACAACTGTGCATTAGTGATTTTAAAACTTAATAGGTTATTCTAAATGTTGTCCACTGGGTGTGTAGTTATCACAAAAGATGGTCTCTTCTCTAAGCCCACAAACTGTCTTAGTGAGGATGCCTAGCTGCCACAGTAAGTACTTATAGCAAAGAAGTGTACTTTGCTTATTATTTTGTGTGTGTGTGTGAACTGACTAATGTTACATTTAAAGAAAATTGTAATATGCTCTCCACCTTGTTAGAAAAGGGAAGGGCAGTATCCTGTTCAAGATAGAGTCTCAGAATATCAAAGCAAAAGAAATAAGTCATTTTGTAAAACAGTTTATCATTATTTAAATTCTATATAAATAAATGTCCAAGAAAATTTCAAGTTGCTCTGTTCAAGGGGATGCAACATTTGGGCCTATGGGGACTGTGGTCTACTTTAATAGATATTCTAGGTAGTATTTCTTCTTAAGAAGAAACTGAGGTAAATGGTTTTGGGTATCCAAAATAAAAGTCATTACTGGCAGCCTTCTTATATTTTCCCAAATGGAAGGGTGGATACAATCATAAATACGTTCCCTCATAATATCGCTTGCCCTTCCTGGCACCTCTCTGCTCGTCTTTCCCATTTCTATGAGATCGTGTTATGTTTTTCTAAGCCAACAAGATGATCAGTGATTTCCATTTATTAAAGTTTTGGCTGAAAACTCTATTATGTCTCTTTAAAAAAATTTTTTTTAAAAGATGGTAAATTGTTAAAGAATAGATGAAATGATGAGATCCAGTAGTAGATTTTGGGGCATGTTAGTTAGCAAGAGAGAGAAATTCTAGTTAAGAAAGAGTCCCATTCCTCTAAAATTAAACCATCTTTGTATGTGCTTATTTATAACCCAAGTCCATTCTTAACCCCTTTATTGCCTTTGAAACGTATTGTTTTTAGCACTATCATTCCTAAAGCTGGGAAAGGTCAATGGAATACAGCATCACCAAATGAAAGAGAAATTTCATTAACTATTTATTAATGTATTTGTAAATGAGGGCAGCAGTTCCTTTAACAAACTATAAATGGTAGCTGTGGGTGTTCTTTTTCCCCCAGTGACTTGGTACTTTTTGTTCTGTAATGACAATATTCTACTTCCAAAAGGGATGACTCAATCGGTAAAACAATGTCTTCTTACTTGCAGAATAAGATTGAAAAAACTGAAAGAATGGATCCCTGTATTTTGATGCCTACTGTCTCTTAGGTTTCCAGGTGACAAAAAGTATTTTGTGTTACCCATGAAAGAAGAATTCAGATAGCTAAAATTTATCAAGTCCTTATAAGTGCCAAACATTGTGTTAAGTACCACATGCATTAACTAATCACACATATACCACCCAACCTATGTGGGCAGATGCTGTCTTTATGCATATTTTATAGATATATTAAACTGACACTCAAGAGAATCCAGGTAGCAAGTGGCAGGGTTGGCATTTAAAACCCAACTTTGTCTAATATCCAGGACAATGTCTTGTCTGTTCTGCTGTCAATAAATAGGAAATAACTATTGCTTATAACCTTTTACTTTACTTTTTATTATTTTCCATTTATCCCTACCCACTTTTGCTATCTCATTAGACCTCCTTATCCTCACCAAAGTGGCTTCCCAGGTGGCTCAGTGGTAAAGAATCCACCAGCCGATGCAGGAAATGCAGGAGATGCAAGTTTCATCTCTGGGTTGGGAAGATCCCCTGAAGTAGTAAATGGCAACCCACTTCAGTATTCTTGTCTGAGGAATCTCATGGACAGAGAAGCCTGGGTATGGGGCTGAGGGGCTGCAATCCATGGGATTCCCAAGAGTCAGACACAACTGAATGATAGAGCATGCACTCATCCCCACTAAAGCTACCACAAGTGTTTTAGCAGGTCCCAGGCTTTTCTTATAGGGCTCCTGATATAGTTTTTACAGCATTTGCATGGCATCCAGATTTCATTTTTCCTTTTAGTTTCAATGGTGTTACAAGAGGGTCCCCACTGCCCTCACTGCAGACACCTCTTGCTGCCCTCCTTGGATTCAGCCACTGGCTTGCAGATGTTCCATTGTTGTAATGCCTCATTACACCTAAAGTTGTACCTTTAGAAATGTTGATCTTGACTCCCTTTTTCCAACTCTTTTCATCCCATTGGATTGTAGCCCACCAGGCTTCTCTGTCCTTGGAATTCTCCAGCTAAGAATATTGGAGTGGGTAGCCATTCCTTTCTCCAGGAGATCTTCCCAACTCAGGGATCTAACCCTGATCTCTTGTGCTGCAGGCTGATTCTTTATTGTCTGAGGCACCAGTGAAGCTCCTTCCCTTTCCCGGTTTGATCTAACTATATTAGCTGTTAGAGTCCTGTTCTTCTAACTCTTCCCAATTTTATCTTCTCATCTTATAAGTCTCCTCCAAGACATCTTCTTTGATCTCATCATCTAAATTGTATCTGTACTCACACTCATGTTCATTTCCATCAGGTCACTAATTATAATATATTACACACACATATATATGTATATATATGCCTTTTAACTTAATTGTCTTTTCATCTGCTTAAATGGTAAGTTCCGTGAAATGGACCCTCTTTCATCAAACGCTTCAGTATTCCCAGGGATTCACATTATGCCTGGCATGAATAAACACTTGTTGAATGAGTGAATGAACTTCACCCTGGGTTTGAGCCCCTTAATCTAGGTATGGAATAATATAATCGACATATAAAGGTGGCTGCATTTATCCCAAGTTAATAGAAAAGAAATATTAGACATTATGTTTTCTTTTTAGATGAACATTAGACATGGAATTAATTTAATAACTTTATATAAAAATTGGTATGATATATCCGTGGGGCAGAATGGGAAACCTATATAATGGGCTGTTGACAGAGGGCGCCCCCCTCTTTATTTCTTGAACATATTGAGACATATTATTGCTTTTTACATATGCTTTGTTAAATGGATTTGCAGAATATATTGCCAGTTTTTAACTAAACAGATTCTTACAAAGAAACTGCAGATTGATGATAGCAAAACACTAATGATAGAAATATAAGTGAGCAACTGAAAATGAAAGAACTGACACTTCCTGTTTTAGAATATTATCTTCAAAAGCCGCAAAATGAGGTAAAATACAAACACGTCAATAATGACCATCTAATCACATTTGACTGAAAAGTTGGTGCCCACAAATTGAATTTATCGAGAATAATATCTGATGTAAGGATTTATATTTATTTTTGTCTAGGGTCAACTTTGCACTAAGTGTGGGTTGTGCCTTGAAACATTAGCTAATGTAGAATGAAGCCATCACAGTTAACAAGACATTTAAAAACTAACCATGTGGAACTTGAAGGCAAACCCTCGAGTTGCTTGGAGGCAAACTCTATAGAGTTGTTTCCGGGATATTAAAAGGCACACAGTTCTTATTCCAGTACTTAACAAAATTGTATTATACTTAATGATTATATGTAGGAGTCTATTTTAAGGTTTCTTAATAGCAAGAATTAAAAAGCCACATATTTGTTCTTTCTGCTACTGCAGAAATAACTGAAATAACATTAAAAAATAATATAGAACACAAACTGAAATATATTTGTTAATAAATACTATAAAATGCATTGAAAATATGAACAACCATCATTTTGAATAATGGAATGTGGAATTTATGCAGTTGAATAAATATTTAGATTTATAATTTTTTCAAATAATGTAATTACTTAATTTTTATTCACAATATATACAAATATAATCTTTTTAAGTCAATATAAAGAAGGGTGGTCCCATGAAGTTATTTTTCTCTCACACAGCTTCTCTAATACAAACTATGTTTTGCAGAAAACTGTAGGATTATTTCAGTAAGTGGAATATTGATGGCTAGCCTTGTTGACTAGAATAGAAAAGATTACCATATTAAGATTGTGGAAAAGGCATCAGATATGAAGTTCATACACCACCTCATTGAGGGGTAAACTAAAAATTCCTATTTTAATAAAGGTTATCAACAATACAGCTAATTTTATAAAAGCAAAACTATTAAAGATGAGTCTTTGTCTACCATACAATGAAATGGTGATTGATTATAAAGACTTTTGTCCCTCATAGAGATTCTCAGATTCTCTCTTGTCAGAGTTCTTAAAAGTATTATTGAACTCAAAGATGAGTTACATGTTAGTGTGCTAATTAATAAGTATATATTTTAAAAAGGCACACTTAAACAGTCTCTGATGGAAACGCATTTTGAAATGCAACGTTTGGAAAACTTTACATTGAAAGGCAATTTCATTGCCAAAAACAATGCATGTCACATTAAAAACAAACAGAATACAACCCAAAACACTCATGTCTGAGCACTTGAAAATTTGGAAATAGCCTTTTTTCAAACCTATTTTAACCCTCCAAATAGTGTTTTTAAGCTGAATTTTTAACTAATCTTTACATTTTAATAAAAACAACACTTTGACACTAGTTTGCAAGAATAGTTGAATGACATTAAAGAAGACTGAAATTTATAAGCTACACTTAAGCCAAAAAATTACCCTTACATAATTGATGGATGAGATTGAAAACTGAATATCATGATTTAGTAAGCACAGTCAGTGACCTGTGAGATTTCCTTTTTATCAATGACAATGGTTAAGAACACATGTTAGGAATTAAAAAGATCAAAACTGAACTTGAAACTAGACCTGTGAATCACTGTAACACAAACTGCATATTCACTTTGCCCTCACTAAAATATATACTAAAACACACGATGATGATGTGAGTCACTTCAGTTGTGTCTCACTCTTTGCCCCCTCATGGTCTGTAGCCTACCAGGTTCTTCTGTCCATGAGATTCTCCAGGCAAGAGTACTGAAGTGGGTTGCCATTCTCTCCTCCAGGGTATCTTCCGGACTCAGGGATTGAACCCACATCTCTTATGTCTCCTATATTGGCAGGCGGGTTCTTTACCACTAGAGCCACCTGGGAAGCCCATGAGGATAATGATATTCTTGTACTTCGAGACTCAAATACAGGAACAAATAACAAATGGAAAAGGTATTAAAGGAGTCAATCCGCAAACAAAGCCTTTGTTTTCCTAACATCCAAATATAACTGTCTCCTCATTCTCCAAATTCGAATCAAACATAAAAAAAATACGATGCCTATTTGTCAAAATAATACTAATATATTCAATATCAGTTCAGTTCAGTCGCTCAGTCATGTCCGACTCTTTGAGACCTCATGAATTGCAGCACGCCAGGCCTCCCTGTCCATCACCATCTCCCGGAGTTCACTCAAACTCACATCCATCAATTTGGTAATGCCATCCAGCCATCTCATCCTCTGTCATCCCCTTTTCCTCCTGCCCCCAATCCCTCCCAGCATCAGGTCTTTTCCAATGAGTCAACTCTTTGCATGAGGTAGCCAAAATACTGGAGTTTCAGCTTCAGCATCATTCCTTCCAAGAAACACCCAGGGCTGATAATAATGAGAACTCTCAATATATTTGAGAAAGAGCATATATAATAATATGACATTTCATGCTTATCTCACCATTTTCTATTTTTCATGTATTTATAATGTATATAATTTGATGCATGTTTAAATATATATAATGTATATTTAAGAATTTGTCGGATTCATGATCAGCCAGTTTCTTTTGTGAAGTCTGCTCCATTTAAAAGCTTGAGAGGCCAATGGAATGAGATTTCTGTGCATGGGCGGTAGCAGAAGATGGTGGCATAAAGCATAGCTTTTGGAGTCAGACAGCTCTGTGTTTGAAGATCAAGCCAGCTCTGTGTATCCCAGTTTCTTCTATTCTCCAAACCCGTTTCTGTTTCTGTAAAATGGAGATAAAATTGCTGACTTCAGATTGTTTCAATGAGAGGTATATTATATAAAACACAGAGCACAGTAGTCATACCTCATAAGAGTGTAATACATTAAAAAAATTATTTAAGGCAACATCATTGGTTGCATAGACTGTACAAAGAAGTGACAACATGTCTTGGACATATTTGTTCTGAGCAGATAAGAATTTATCTTTACAAATGATCAAGAACGGTAGCACCAGCATTGCTTATAATTGTATGAAAAGTGGAAACTGTGTGTCGTAGTTGAAAAGAGTATATAATTTGTATTTTATTCATCTAAGTGTATAGTATATGAAATGAAAACAAATGTGCTAATATGGATAAATCGCAAAAATGCAATAGGAGGTTGTTTCTTTTAAACAAAAACAAATCATATAAAATTTAAAAAGCAAGTTGTACAATATAACAATACATAAGCAATTTTGTAAACTTGACAAACTGTTGGTGCCTATAGAATGAAGGTATAAAGAAATGCTTGGGAAAGATAGGTACCATATTCTGGGGAATGATTCTCTTAGTGTGTGGGAAAGGAATGAACTTCAACAGCCTTTCTAAGGTTTTATTCCTTAATTTTGATAAGAGAAACATGAAAAAGTTCATTGTATTCCTCTTTCTACCTTTTTATTGCCATAGTTTGCCTGATCTTTTTTTTTTAAAGCAAAGAGAGAAAAATATTTGTATGAAAAAAAGTGAATGGCCAAACCCTTGAGACTGCTGCCTTAAAGGGAAGAGGAGGAGGGAGCGAGAAAGGAAGAAAGAAAAAATATTTTGAATAAAAATAATTTGCTTGACATTTTCCTTCAAAAGGCATTTTGAACAAGCAAGCCAAAAAAAAAAAAAAAAAGGCGGCAGGGGGAGGGCAGGAGGAGGCACGGGTGGTTAAGGGACTGGCATTGAATGCTTAATTATTCCATTTCTGACACAAGGACATGTTTAACATCTTGAAAATCCAGGTAACTTTCCTTATGTGAAGTCTGAGTGAGAAAAGGGAAAGCATTGTTAGTCTCTAGATCTTTTTTTCTTTTTATTTTAATAAGAAATGGTATCATCGTAGGCAGACAATTTGATGTCATATTTTTCTATGATATTTTCACAGTGCGCACCAGGGCGCCTGTACTCTGCAGCTATATGACATGCAGAGATTTTTTTTTTTCCCTTCGCATCAGAGCCTAAGAAACAAGCTGTACAGCATCAGGCACAAAGACTATCAATAAACATTCCATCTTTTCATTTTCTCTCGTTATTTAATAAAGAAAAGTCAGAGCCATGATTTTTGACTGTCCAATAGCAATCTTTCAGAAATGATTTCTCGTGGGACTTTGATGACCAGGAGTCCTCCCACCTTCAGCCTCTCTGCTTGACTCCCCCCAGGGATGGACACGAAGCCTCTCTAGGGAATGCAGTTCACAAACTTGCCCAGTACAGTCACTGGCCTCTCTCCGGATCAGATTGCCTACAGCTGGCAGGAATATCTGGCATCTGTGTGTGTCCTCTTTCTGGCTGCACCCATTGATGTTCCCGCCTAGGCTTTGCTATCAGTAGGAGTGGCTTGCCGACATACCTGGCAAAATGCTGGGCACTCCTGTTAGCATACCAGCAATGCAGCCTGGGTTGCTAGGGAGCTGCCCTTGAGCATCCCTTGATCTATTTTTAAATTTCCATGCTTGTTTCCTCTGTGAAAGGAAGGAGAGAATAATATCGCTTGGCTTTCTCCTCTCTTAAGAAACAAAGTAACCAACAAGGCTAAGACCTGTTGTGAAGTTAAAAAGCATTTGCTAATTAAGCCTCAGAATGTTAGGGTATTTGTGCCCATCTAGTTTCTGCTTAATTAATTTCCAGATAAGGCAGCATCTCAGAAAAGGTAGAAGCCAGTGTCTTTAAGAAGCATAGGTGAAATGTACTGGTCCTTTTTTTTTTTTTTCTTTTTAAAAAATCTATTATGAAGCTCTTGAAATACTGTTCTTCCAAGCATTTAATGATAAACCATTGTGAGGCACCCATGTCCCCCCACCATGGGTAATAAATGAGAAATTTGAAGGGCTATTGAACAGTGAGTTTTCACAGCTGATACACAGAGAAGTATTTAGCACAGGTGTTTTGGTAACTGTGAAATACTGGGGAAATTCAGTCTTCTGTGACACTTTGATTCACTGTCTTGTGTGGGATGGAGTCTTATGGAACTTGCAAAATATCTGTAATATAAATAAAAGAAGAAGGAGGACAAAATTAGCTTTTCACAGAACTCCAAAAATTGTTCCTTGTATGGAAAAGTCTTCCTTCTTGGCCATTGGTAACTAGCAGTTTTCTTAGTAATTTTTTTCCATGTTAAAATGAATCCAATTTCAAATGTTGTTAGTGAATTTTTAAAAGGATGTGTTATATGCATGCAGGTGTGGAGAAATCTGGTGGAATAACAAGTGTGCTAGTCTCCATGTGTCAGAATATTTTTTTTTGAGTCTTTAAGAAAAGATTTTTTTCTCTCTTTCTCCATGGCCAGTTTCAACCCCCCCACAGCCCCTGATCAACAAGGTTAGGAGCTGTTTGCTCTTCAGGTTACAATGCTAGAAATAAGTTACAGTTTCTAGAGTCTATAGTAACATTCCAAGATTAACATTTGGGAAGTTGGGAGCTTGGATATCCTGGTTTTTCTGTACATCAGTGAAGGGTTCAGTTAGTCTGAATTTTGGGGTAATGGTCTATATAAAATTCCATGAAATTTCTTGTCTTCTCTTTTACAATCTTAATCTTATTAAGCCTGCTTTTTTTTCTTTAACCAGATGAGATATTGTTTTTAAAAATGCATCTGTAGAAACAATTATATAGAAAACACTAGAATTACGGTGGAATTTCTTCATTTAAAGCCCGCAGTTAATTTCTAACATCTGTTGATAACTTTCTGGGGACCAGTCATTTTTCTAAATTCTTCATTGCCCTTAAAGAAATCCTTAAAGCAGATGCTATTGTTGTTCTCATTTTTACAATGGAAACAACTCCTATTTCCTGAGAGAAAGTTATGTGTCTTAGGTCGTTCAGACACAGAGATATCAGATCACAGAACCTATACTCTTACCTACTACTATCCTATGTGATCTCACTTCTTTGGACAAATATCACCTGTGATTGATGTTAGCTGGAATTTTTAAAGTTTCTCTTTCAACAAATTCAAGACATCTACCAATATATATCCTGCGGTTGCACGTGGATTGGATCATTCTTCAGACATTAGCCAAGGAGACACGGTTTGGCCACGGGGATCAGCAAAGCAATTTTAATCCTGGCCCCTCTAGTGACTACCTGAATTTGGACGAGTTATCAAAGCTCCATTCCCCTATCTGTAAAACGTTGAGATTACCTCCCTCCCTTGGTTCAAGGATTAAGTGAGATGCTGTAGGTGAAAAACTTAATAAACAGTAGCTTAAAATTAAGATTTACACTGTCAAAAGTGTAACTTAGAAACTGTAATCACAAATTACCCTATAACTTTAAGAGTCTTATTCTTCCAAGTTGAAGGATACACATAGTGTAAAGGTCTGAGCACCAAGGCTCGCTTTCATATTTTTAGTAACTTGGGTAAGAGCATAGCTCTAGCCTTTGAAGGAAGAAACCAGAAGGCAGGACATGTGATCACTGGAAACTGTCAGGGCAAATGGAGTGTACTTTCCTTTGTCCATGTCCTTAGTGTTTTGGTGGGTAATGATGTTCTTGGAGAGACAAGAATTGCTCCTTGTTGTCATGGTTTGTTTTGCTTTATATGGCTGTAAAATCCTTTGATACAAAATGAAATATTGGTGGCAAAGGATTGACTTTAATTTTTTTGAGTATGCTGGCATGGCTTGGAAGCCAGTGACTTTGACATTCTGAATTCTCATCCTGATGACTTACCATTTGTAGAATAGGACCACAAGGAAACATTGAGTCTCTCTAGCCAAATATGATTGTCTTGTTCTGTTCTGTAGGTGCAGACCTATAAGGAGAAGAGGGGAACAGAGGACTCAGAGATGGTGAATAGCATCATTGACTCAGTGGACATGAGTTTAAGCAAACTCCCAGAGACAGTGAAGGTCAGGGAAGCCTGATGTGCTGCAGTTCATGGGGTCACAAAGAATTGGACACAACTTAGTGACTGAACAATCAAGCATCATTCCTCATCTTGAATAGTGCAGACACTGCAATGTTACTGGCTCCAAAGATGAACTAAGAATGAGCTAAGAGAATCTCTTTCATTTACTGAGTCCCTACTACATCCTCAAAACACAAAGCACACAGTGTCAAGTCCTATGCAGAAAATACTGCCTGTACTGAGTATATAGACACCAATTGGCTCACTTGCATGAAAAATCAAGCAGGTGAACAGGACCACAAGTGCCCTAATTGTTCTCTAAGAATATTGCTGAGGGAAGTTGGGGAAGCTGGGATGGACTTTTTTACTTTCTTTCCAGGAAATTCCTGTTATTAATTCCCTTCTCCCCTTTGGCTTCCAAACCAATTGAGAAGTAAATCTAGGAAATGAGAGAGCATACAACTTGTCAACCTCATTATAGTAAAGCACAATTGGAGAGTGTGACTTAGACTGAAGACCATAATGGATTTCTCCCAGCCTCCAGCCCTGTTGGCCTGCCCAAATGAACCCATTTGGGTTCCTTGGTCTCTGACACAGGACCCAGACTGCAGCTGGTTCAGCTCCCTTGGCTAGGGCATGGGGCAGTACTCCCAAGGATGGCTCACCAGACAGAAAAGGAAATAGGTGACTAGCTTCATAGAGAGCCTTGAGAGGAATATGAATGTGCACTTTTCCTCTTACCACAAAGTTAAGTCCCTCTGCTACTCCTGAAGGTAAGTGAGAAATGGGGTTGGAAAAAAGGGTGTGCACTCACCTCCACCCAGGAGGCCAAAAGACTGTGTGGCTCACAAAAGAAACACATTTCAAGGAGAAAATCTGTTCCCTTGACAATGCTCCTTTGAGCTGAATCATGCAAGACCAAGAGGAGCCTGAAGAAGAAGAAAGGGAAAAGTGTTTCAGACAGATGACATAGCATGTGCAGAGAAGGAGATAAAAGGGCCTGGTGTGAGATCCAGGTGAATAAAGAGAAGAAAATAGATGTGTTTGTGGGTTTCTGTTTACTGCTCCCGATGTACTTCACTATCAATATTTCCTTTTGATCTTTGTAATAAAACCGTGAGAGAAAATTTTGATAGCATTTGATATTCTTAGTTTATATGGCATCCGTAATTGAATGAGCTGAGTCATATAAAGCACTCCACGCAGTGTCTAAAGGACAATTGACAAATACTAGCTACTGTCAGTTACCACTATGATGCTATTTGTTACTATTGCTGTGGTGGTGGTTGTTATTGCTGTTGTTATTGCCAAGGTCCCATGGCTACGAAGTGCCATCATTAGCGACACAGCTAGTAGGTGGTGTAGCTGGTGAATCTTGCTGCAAGTAAGTGGTAGAAGTGGGACTCAGTGACATGGTATCTAAGAGAGTCCAGGGACTTAACAAGCGCTCCCAAAAGCTATGAAAGGCTGTGAGTTTGCCCTATTACCTGAACAAGCTGGCCTGTGACTGTTTCACAGGTCGTGGTTCACAAGACTTCTAGCTCAGAAAAAAATAACTTTATGACTCATGGCACAGCAGGAAGCAAGGGCTTTACTCTCTCATTTGTTCTTCTTGGTCCCAAGTCCCACAAAGGTCAATGTGGGGTGACCTATGGGGCTATACTCAGAGTGCGCTTGCACCACAGCTGAGAAATCCAAAGCTTCAGAACCCCCTGATTTCATGAAGAGTTGAAACTTCCTGACCTTTAACTAGAGGGGAGATGTTATCTTTATTATTCTGACCAGGAGACAAATCTGCCCTCTGTCCCCTGAGAAAGACAGGATCTCCATCGTTTAATGCTGTTTGCTATACAGACAACTTGGGAAATTACAGTACAGAGCAACAACCAAAAAATGGATATAAAACATGCAGAAACAGGGAAGAGTCTCTCAACAAGCATGTTGACAGAAAGTTACTCTTAGATTTTGGGAATTAGTCATTTAATAGTACCCAGAGAAAGCTTTGTTGTTCAGTTGCTAAGTCACGTCCGACTCTTTGCAACCCCATGTACTTGCAGCATGCCAGGCTCCTCTGTCCTTCATTATCTCCCAGAGTTTGCTCAAATTCATGTCCATTCAGCCAGTGATGCTACCTAACCATATCCTCCTCTGCCACCCCCTTCCTCCTCCCACCTTCAATCTTTCCCAGCATCAGGGTCTTTTCCAATGCAGTTCTTCCCATCTGGTGGCCAAAGTATTGGAGGTTCATCTGCAGCATCAGTCCTTCCAATGAATATTCAGGTTTGATTTCCTTTAGGATTGACCGGTTTGATCTTCCTACTGTCCAAGGGACTCTCAAGAGTATTCTCCAGCACCACAACTTGAAAGCACTAGTTCTTCAGCACTTTGTGGTCCAACTCCTACTCGATGCAAATAATAAAGAGGTCATAGTAGTTAACTTTGGTAAACAGATTTCATTCACCAGAAACTTTCTTGCAACTCTTCCCTTACGGTACTTGCAAAAGAAAAGGGAACTTTTCCCAGGAGAAACCCAGCAGAATCTATGATCCCTCAGACCGTGGATTCTCAGAATCCCATAGGAACCAGAGCCCTTCAGTGCTTGGAAGGAAGCATCAGCACCTTGCGCATCACATGCTCCAAACGTGATGATGGAAGAGTATATATTACAAAACGGAGACTTGGTCTAAAAGTGAAAAACAGTGACTGACTACAGAGGAGCGGATATGAGGTCATATGCTCCTCTGGGTAGAAACATAGATTCAAGCACTGAATCCTCTCTTTTCCCACGATGCCCAGGTGTATATTTTGATGAATTATTTAACTTTTTGAAATACCTGTTCCTGGTTCCCAACCCTAAGCTTTCTCATTCAATATAATCTGAGGAATCTCTTCTTTGAAAACTCTCTCGAGGTGATGAATGTACAGCAAGGACTAGGAAGTGCTCTTTGTGGATACATTTAATACTTGGTTTCATATGCAGTTGAGATAAGTGATTTGTAAATAACTGTTACAGCAGCTTATAATTTAAGAATTATCTTTCAAGAAAAAAAGAATCTTCCCAGACAAAGTAGCAAGAATTAAATAGTAATCTTTTAAATCTTGTCTTATATTTGGAATTAAGATGTGTTGTTTCATTAAGTATCTACTCTTGGAAACTCTAATGCTTCCTCTTGTAAGAAAATAGGTTATGGTAATAAAAATGCTATGCTAGATAGCAGACTTGAGTTTTGTTTTGTTTTGTCTTTGCTTTAGAGAAATCAGGTTTCCCAAATATACTCAAGAAGGGATATTCATGTCAGCTTCTCTCATTTGTGGTGCCAGTGTAACACAACTTCAGGTTCATCTTGAGTCTGTCAATTCCACTATTTAATCTCTAATCAAAAATAGGTGCTAGGTGACTCTGGTTCACATGCTAATGTGACTTTCTCTTTTTCTTGACACTCTGATACACTGTCAAGACTCTTCCTAACTCTCTTCCACCTTCAGTTCTTCCAAGAGCAGACCTAGCCGCTGGAGGCCATAAAATTGGCTTCACGTTTTCCATATGTGCAGATCAAATGCATTCACATTGGCTCCAAGACAACTGATTGTATAGACACCTCCAGTTTCACACTGAACTATATAGAGGAATATTTTATTCTCCCCGAATATGGGTATTAATATTCAATAGATTGGCCAAACCTTGTCTTACCTGAGGCAGGAGTGCTCAGAGGCATATTTTAGGACATTATGAAAGAGGACTTTTTTGTGTGTGGTTAAATTGGTATTGTTTAATATATGTTTTCTTAGGAAAATTCTGCCTCATGTACTGGAGTTGTTATGTTAGAACTAATTGCTTTAACTAGGATTTCTTTAAAAAAAAAAAAAAATATATATATATATATATATATATATATATGTAGTGGAAACAGTTAAAGTTAATTTGAAGATAGGAATGAGACCAAAATTTTAGGGAAAGGGACTGTTTACTATGTTTCATATTTGATGACTATTTAATTCAACAAAAAATAATTGAATGCCTTTTAGGGCAGCATAGTAACAGTACTAAGAAATATTCAAAATAATAATGCCATTATTTCCTTCAAATATCATTTGAATGTTAAACACCTCTTGGATGCTTATTTTCTTATTTCATAAAGATGGAGAAAGTATAGCATTTTTATTCAGGGAGATTATATAATTTGAAGGTAGAGGGGTTGGAGGAGTGTGGTAGCATAAGTAATAAGTTAGCTAATAGGCTACATGTTAAAATGCAATCTCTTGGCAATAAAAGATTATATAAAATAAAGTATGGATACACAATTTATTTGACAGTCATGATGAGTGGGACCAAATTATGAGCTTAAGACACATAGTCTAGTTTAGTGTTAGTCACTCAGTCATGTACAGCTCTTTGCAACCTCACATACTGCAGCCCACCAGACGCCTTCTTTCCATGGGATTCTCCAGGCAAGAATACTGGAGTGGGTTGCCGTTTCCTTCTCCAGAGGATCTTCCTGACCCAAGGATGAAACCTGGGTCTCCTACATAAGTTCAAGTGAAAAATGGCTTCTCTTTAAGAGAATATAATTGCATTTTAATTAAGAAATTAAAAAATTTCTTAAGCAGTATAACTTTTAAAGAGCCTTTGCCGTTATGCTTTTTAAGAGAAAAGAGTGCGTCCTCCTCAATGCTGACTTTAGCTGCTCGTTAACAGTTATTATAACGGGACCCCAAAGATGAACGGGCCCCTTCTTCTGTCACAGATACTGTAAAGGCCAGAAGAAGGAGTAAGGTTGTCCATGATTTTGAGGCAAGCTCACTATCTATAGTCCATTCCAGCATCTAAAGAGGATGAAGACTAAAACCAGGAAAACTGGGTTTTCCAAAGGTGACTAATAATTCTAAATCAGGGTGAACTAGTTTCTAAACTATCAAGCCTTACTCTGGATTCATCAGTAACCACAAATGCTCTTTAAACACTTGTTCTTTTCTTTAGAAAAGAACCTCATAAATAGAAGAAAACTTTTCTGTTGTGTGTAGTTATCTATTCCTGTGTAATAAAAGTGAATGTGTTAGTCATTAGTCGTGTCTGACTCTTTATACTGGAGTGGGTTGCCATTCCCTTCACCAGGGGATCTTTCTGACCCAAAGATCGAACCTGGGTCTCCTGCTTTGTAAGGCAGATTCTTTACAGTCCGAGCCACCAGGGAAGTCAAACTCAAAACTTTGTACCTTAAAATTACAAGCATATAATACCTTAAAATTCTGTGGGTCAGGAATCCAGGCACATTTAACTTGTCCTCTGTGTATAGTCTCTCGCTAGGTTACAATCAAGGCTACAGTCTAAGTGCTAACCAGGGCTTCAATCATCCCATGCCTTGTCTTTGGGAGGATTCATTTCCACCTTCACTCACACTGTGGACCTCCTCATAGGGTTTTTCACAACTTAGAAGTTTTCTCCCAAGAGAGTAAAAGATTGGGGTGATGATGGGGAAGAAAATGGTAGTAGGGGAGAGAGAGACAGATCACAGTCTTTGCATCATAATCTCAGAAGTTTCATCTTATCACTTTCAATTAATTCTAATTCAACTATTTATTAGAAGTGAATAAATAGTCCACACTCAGAGAGAGGGAAGTAAAGAGAGGGATTTACACAGGGCGTGAATACCAAAGGTGGATCTTTGGGAGCCATTTCAAAGACTCTCTTTCACGTATAGACATAATCTAATCCAGCCTGTCATTTTACACCCAAGAAAACCAAGACAAAAGTAGTTTACTTGTTTTGTTGTATAGCATGTGGCTGTTGTTGCAAGAGCCTCTATATCTCTGATAAGAGAAGGACAAGAGTGCGTGAGGTGGAACCATAGAAGCTATCTTCTACAACAGTGATTTGCAAACTGTTGTTCATAGAATAAACAGTTGAGATGGCTCATCTGGCCCTTCCAACAGTACAAACTATATTTCAGTTAGTTTTACATATTGGTCTTTCTTTGAATGAAATGGTTCTGCTGGTCAAAATATCTTGACAGTAATTGTCCTTCATGAATTTTATTTGATAACATTTTTCAGGGTTAATCCTAGAGCTGATCACATTTGTGCATCTTTTTCTGACCCTTACATCATTTTATCTAGAAATTATCATTTCTTATAAGTAGATAAAGGTTTTTTAATAATTAGTTTTCTTGTAAGACTCAGTATGTTTGAAACTGTCAGTTTTTAATCCTTTTATCAATAACTTAATTAAGCCAATTCAAAGTATACCTTCTTTGAATTGTTCTTGCACATCTTATTAGGAAGAATGGGATGGTGAGACTTCTTGGGACCAGTGATGTGATATCTTTGAATAAACTTTTGTCATGCAATAAAAAAGACAGGTACACATCTGTCTGAGGACATATTACATGTAACTAGATCTTACATATATTTCTATCAAAATCATTTTATATCCCATGGCATACATTGAATAAAACAGCTGCAAACCTCAGGAAGACATGCACATAAAAAGAGAAAACTTCATGTGAGGTCTATTTATTCTTTTGCCAAATTTATGAAACTTTTGCTTGGAGACTGAATTTTTTTTTTTTTTTTTTTAGTATATCACCTCAGCAATCTGTTTTTCAGCCTGCTCGTTTCACTTACAAGTTTAAGAAACCCTGTTTAATTTATCTGAAAACACATTTTAAATCATTTTCACCCTTCATTGTCATTTAGAATGTTTCTAACTTTAAAGATTTATTATAAATACTGTAAGACTGTATACTTGTATCTATGTACCTTTCTCTGAGTACATCTCCTTCTGATAATTCTCCAGGAGTCAAATTTCAGAGTGAAAGGCTACTTAAAGATTTTTGGCATAAATGACCAAATTGCCCTTGAGAAATTTTACATTCCCAGGAGAAGACTAGGAAAATAGAGGAATCTAAATATAGGTTTCCACAACAACTTTTGTTTGTGACAGCCCTTTTGTTTAAAAGATACACACACACACACACACACGAGTTGTTGTTGTTGTTGTTGTTGTTGGTTTCCTGGAAAGGCAGCAGTCACCATTTTCTAAGAGGTAGGAAACTTGTATAGTAGGAAAACATGAATTTAGATTCGTGTCTCAATGCCCAAGAGGTCCAAGTGGATACTCCTCTTGGCCCAGTGCACTCTTGCATTCCTAATCACCCTTGTGTTATACCAGGAAAAGGTGGTGCTATGTTTTGCTCAGTCTCTCTTCCACCCATTCTGACACTGCATCGCTTTAGGAAATATTAAAAAATATATCACAAACATTTAGAGGGGAGCAGGGTAACTCATTGATTTTCTGAAAGCAATTTGTTAATTAACATCAAAGGAATGAAATCTGACTTGCATAGCCTAGTGAGTGGCATTTTTCCATAGTCCTGGTTGCTATGGTGATGAAGGAAACTCGTTTGTTCTGGGTCACTCCTAAATTTGTGCATGAAAGCATAAGAGATTATTCCTGTCTAATCAAGTTATATGGAAAAGTTGAAGGGGAGGTGCTGTGTTTTACAGCCATCAACCCTCACCAGAATAAAACACAATAGCTGAGAAAAGGGGATTATATCTTCCTTTTAAAATCAGAGCAGAGAATTTCTAACTGACCCCAAAGCCTCTTCCAGTGGAATATCTTCTTTTTTTTCTTTCCTCCTGCACTAATATGAGGAATGTGGAATCACGTTTCTTAAAGGGAATCAGAGCACATATTGAAAAACTCTACAACCCGACTTTGCATAATGAATAAGGAGTAGGGTGTGCATTCATTAAACAATTTTACTTTTGAACTTAAATTCTACAGTGTGTCAAATGCCTCACTAGCTCTGCTTTGCCAGGAAGCCAAGTTCTGTTACAATTAACATAATTGGGAAAGCTGGAATGGAGAAGGAATGGCTCACCTCTTTTTTACCAGATGTCTTGGCCCCTGTGGTGTATAGATTTAACCATCTTTTGCACATTCCTCTGCCTGCCCAACACCTCAGTTACTCCTTAAGCAGCTGGTAGTTTTGTATGTCATTACTGGACTTTCTGTATCAACCCAAACATTATTTTTATAAAAGATTGTGGTTTCCTTATATTTTGATTTTTATTTCTACAAACTTACTTAAAAGAAAATTCCTGAGATAGGTAGATATGAATTCAGATCTTTATCCTGCCATTTATTAGCTGTGTGTTTGGGAAAATCCCTTAACATATTTGTACCTCTACTGCCTTATCTATAGAATGAATAGATTTACTTATGTAGGATTTTTTAAGGTTTTCCCTTATATTAGTCATCTATTATAGCATAACAAAATGCATTCAATATTTAGCAGCTAAAAACAATAAACATTTGTGATATGACAGAGTTTCTGAGGGTCAGGGGTCTGGAGCAGCTTAGCTGGGGGATTCTGGCTCAGGACCTCCCATATGACTGCAGTCGGTCATCAGCCACAAGTACAGTCATCTTGAGATTTGACTGAGGCTAGAAAACCTGCTTCCAGGCTCACTCACATGATTGTTTAAAGTTTCCACTCCATGCTGGCTGTTGACCTAAGACCACTGTTCCTAGTCATGTGGTCCTGTCCATTAGCAGCTGGCTTCTCCAGGAATGAGTGATCTGGGAAGAAAAGTGAGAGAACACAAGAACGAGAAAGCCACAGTCTTTTTTATAACCTTATCTCAGAAGTGACAACTCGTCATTCTTCCTGTATGTTATTTATTAAAAGCAAGCTACTGACACAAGAGTCCAGCAAACCCATAACCAAGGAGAAGAGAATTAAGCTCTACTTCTGAAAGATGAAATATCAAAGGATTTGTGGATATATTTATAAAACCACCAAGTCTTCCATTGTATACAGTTTACATTCATCTCACGTACAAAATATATACCCATCTCAAGGCCACCAAAACTCTCATCCACTTGCAGCCTCAGTTGAGAAACCAGAATCTTACCATCTAAATTGAGTCCAGGTACAGATAAGACTCTTTGAATTTAATCCCCTAAGTGTGGTCCCTTGAGTACAATTTCTCTCTACTTATGAAACTAAAGGCATATATTATCTGTTGCCAACACACACAGTATACATACACACCTATAATATTGGAGCAGACTTAAGATAACCACTCTGGGCTTTCCAAATCTAAACAAGTAAAAATAGGCACTGAAAGTAATTGGTGCATAACTATATATTATGGAATCTTGCTGGGCAACTGTTGGATATTTATGGATAAGTTCTCAAAGTTTGGGAATACTTTTCCATGGTTTTCAGTTTCACCATCTGGGCCCTTGATTCGCCCTCATCCTTTGCTTTTTATGACACACAGAATGTATTTGCAGCTAAGTAGTTTTCCCAGCCTGCTTTCTGATAGTAGAAATTTGGAGGTCCAAAACCTTCGTTTCATTTTCTATTGCATTTGTCTTTTTCAATTCAAGCTGGCAATGTTTTTGCATATATAATTCTTCTATAAAAGTTATTTGTGTGAATCTTATAAGGTTCACTCTATTAGACAAAAGTCACACCCCCAGTTTCCTTAAGTCCTTCTTTAGCATAGGATTCTGCTGAGACTGTTGAAGGACAATACCCGTAAGTTTCCTTAACATTTCTGTTGTTTGAGAGGTTCTGTAAGACACTCCATTGATATCTGTTGTGAGCCTTTTGTTGATCAAAGGAACTCTGAAGAACTGCTGTAACTTCTTCTGAGCTCTCATGAAATAATTTTACAGTCACACACTTGGCTTCACCTTTAGAAGAGTTTCAGAAGTTTGGTAACAGTCTGGTTACCAGTAACAGTCTGTAATGGTAACAGTCTGTATATGCGCTTTGCTGGGAAGCCATTGCTTAATTTTAGAATTGTTTACTATCTGGAATGTCCGAGATTTTTCCAAACCATCAAGTCTTGGTTCCTTCAAGTTTAATAACCTTTCCTTTATTTTTCCCCTCTCTCATTTTACTGTAAGGAGCAAGAAGAAACCAGGCAGTGCTTAGAACAACTTTCTTAGAAATTATGACGTTGCAGTCAGCTGTAGCTGTAGTTGTCTCAAGGTTTAATTGCAGCTGGTGAATCTACTTACAAGTTCACTCATAGGGTACTGATAGTTGGCAGAGTTCAGTACCTCACTGGCTCTTGATTAGAGGCCTCTTTTCTTCATTATATAGGTCTTTATGGCAGGTGGCTTCTCCTGGATCAAACAGCCGATGAGGATAGGACTCAAATGTGAGAGTAAGAGCACACAGGTTGAAGCTGCAGCCTTTGTGTAGCCTATTCTTGGAATGACATCTCATCAGCTCTGTCATATTCTGTTCATCAGAGAAGTAAGTTATGAATCCAGTCTGCACTCTCAAGAAGAGGGGAATTAAATATCACCTCTTAAAAAGAAGAGTATCAAAGAATTTTTGGATGTATCTGAAAAACCACCATGTCTTACTCTTATTGGCTTACATCCTCCCCAAAATCATATATTAAAGTCCTGACTCCCCAATTTGACTGTATTAAGAGATAGGATCTTTAAGAAAGTAATTAAGGTTAAATGAAATGATTGGATTGGGACCCTAATCCTGAAGGGACTGGTGTCTGTAAGAAAAGGAAAAAACACCAAGATGTTACAGTCTGTCTTTATAGTGTGTGCACAAATAAAAGGCCAGATGAGAACACATCAAGAAGCCAAGAAACGTGGCCTTACCAGAAATCATCAGCCTTTAGAATTGTGAGAAAAGAAATGTCAATTATTTAAGCCTTTCAGTCTGTAGTATTTCTTTACAGCAGCCTGAGGAGACTAACACATTCAAACTGCTAAGGAAGGAATCAAACTTCTGAAAGTCAAAAAATCCAGCCCCCAATTTACTAGCATGTGAGAAATTTGTTTGTAGTGTTTTTTTTTATTTGTAAAGTTTATGAAAATATTATGTTATATAAGATTAGGTAAAAATGATGTTGTGGAATGATGTGCTATGTTATATTGTGAATAATGAGTAGGGAGCTCATTACACATAGTAGGTATGCAATAAATAGTAATATTTTTAATTAAAACAGGCATTTATTGATATGTTATTCTAATCTATATTAAAAACCACATGAGAATTAATACTATTATCCCAGCTTTCCATGTAAGAATTGGGCACAGAAAAGTCAATGGATTTGTCCCATCTTGGCACTACCAAATAGTGACAGAACTGTGCTAGAGCTGTGTTCTTGCCACTATCCAAATCTACCTTTCTAAACACGTGACACTGGTATTTTAAAATAATTCACTTTTTGGACAATTGACATTTTAAATTGGAAAATTTTAGGATCCTCCCATGACAAATATGATTGCCTGGAGAATCCCGTGGACAGAGGAGCCTGGCCGGCTGCAGTCCATAGTTTCACAGAGAGTTGAACACGACTTCAGTGACTTAGCGTGCATGTGACAAATACCATGAGAAGAGAACCAATAAATGATTATCTTATCTTACAGAATCTTTGCTTCCATGAAACTCATAATTGACAAACAACAAGCTTTACATATCAGCACACTTTGGGAAATAGAAAAAATTCATTCAACATTGTTTGGATACTCATACACTGCAAGGCATTGTTTTAGTTATTTTGGATGTCGAAGAGAAGGCTTTCAAGGACCCTGAACAACTCATATTATCTCATAAAGGAAATTAAGTATGACCACAAAGAATGAACTTCATTGCTTCAGTTACTATTGCCACAGTAAGTAGGGAAAACCACTAGACCATTCAGGTATGACCTAAATCAAATCCCTTATGATTATACAGTAGAAGTGAGAAATAGATTTAAGGGGCTAGATCTGATAGATAGAGTGCCTGATGAACTATGGAATGAGGTTCGTGACACTGTACAGGAGACAGGGATCAAGACCATTCCCATGGAAAAGAAATGCAAAAAAGCAAAATGGCTGTCTGGGGAGGCCTTACAAATAGCTGTGACAAGAAGAGAAGCGAAAAGCCAAGGAGAAAAGGAAAGATACAAGCATCTGAATGCAGAGTTCCAAAGAATAGCAAGAAGAGACAAAAAAGCCTTCCTCAGTGATCGATGCAAAGAAATAGAGGAAAAGAACAGAATGGGAAAGACTAGAGATCTCTTCAAGAAAATGAGAGATACCAAGGGAACATTTCATGCAAAGATGGGCTCGATAAAGGACAGAAATGGTACGGACCTAACAGAAGCAGAAGATATTAAGAAGAGGTGGCAAGAATACACAGAAGAACTGTACAAAAAAGATCTTCACGACCCAGATAATCACGATGGTGTGATCACTAATCTAGAGCCAGACATCTTGGAATGTGAAGTCAAGTGGGCCTTAGAAAGCATCACTATGAACAAAGCTAGTGGAGGTGATGGAATTGCAGTTGAGCTATTTCAAATCCTGAAAGATGATGCTGTGAAAGTGTGGCAACAGTTAGAACTGGACATGGAACAACGGACTGGTTCCAAATAGGAAAAGGAGTACATCAAGGCTGTATATTGTCACCCTGCTTATTTAACCTATATGCAGAGTACATCATGAGAAACACTGGGCTGGAAGAAACACAAGCTGGAATCAAGATTGCTGGGAGAAATATCAATAACCTCAGATATGCAGATGACACCACCCTTATGGCAGAAAGTGAAGAGGAACTAAAAAGTCTCATGATGAAAGTGAAAGAGGAGAGTGAAAAAGTTGGCTTAAAGCTCAACATTCAGAAAACTAAGATCATGGCATCTGGTCCCATCTCTTCATGGGAAATAGGTGGGGAAACAATGGAAACAGTGTCAGACTTTATTTTTTTGGACTCCAAAATCACTGCAGATGGTGACTGCAGCCATGAAATTAAAAGATGCTTACTCCTTGGAAGAAAAGTTATGACCAACCTAGATAGCATATTCAAAAGCAGAGACATTACTTTGCCAACAAAGGTCCATCTAGTCAAGGCTATGGTTATTTCAGTAGTCGTGTATGGATGTGAGAGTTGGACTGAGAAGAAAGCTGAGCGCCGAAGAATTGATGCTTTTGAACTCTGGTGTTGGAGAAGACTCCTGAAAGTCCCTTGGACTGCAAGGAGATCAACCCTGGGATTTCTTTGGAGAGAATGATGCTGAAGCTGAAACTCCAGTACTTTGGCCACCTCATGCGAAGAGTTGACTCATTGGAAAATACTTTGATGCTGGGAGGAATTGGGGGCAGGAGGAGAAGGGGACAACAGAGGATGAGATGGCTGGATGGCATCAATGACTTGATGGACGTGAGTCTGAGTGAATTCCGGGAGTTGGTGATGGACAGGGAGGCCTGGCATGCTGCAATTCATGGGGTCTCAAAGAGTCGGACATGACTGAGTGAGTGAACTGAACTGAATGCTGGGTAACAAACCATTCCAATACTCAGTGACCTATAACAATTATTTATTCTTGCTTACTTGTCCGTAGGTTGCCTAAGCAGGTGTTATCTGACCTTGCGCTTTGCTTGGTTTGACACCAAGTGATAGATTGCATCAAGATTTGTTCCAAGTGTCTCCATCCAAAGAAGAGCCAAAGAATGCTCTTCTAATGCCGATGACAGATGCCTAAGAAGGCAGCCTAAAACATCCAGTGCCTCTTAAACACTAGGCTCTGGTCACACTGCTACTAATCTCATATTCCACTGGCAAAAGAAGTCATATCATCAAGCTCAACCTTAACGGTGTTAGAAAATCACATCTGCCTTCAGTGGAGGACTTAGGGAGACCAAAAGACATGGATACAGAGAAGGGTAATAAGTTGAGAATAATAATACATTTTGTCAATATAAGTAACAGAATATGATAAACTCCTTAAGAGGCATCCAGGAAAGAAAAAAGTAAGAATATAAAAAAGGAGTAGAAAAGATGTTAAAGCTTGTTTTAAATCCCTCTCCTTCTTTAGTTAAAAATAAATTCATTGTTTAACTATTTGATGCTTCTGTTTCATCATCTTAAAATCATTTTTGTAAAGATAAAATCTGATCGGAGCATGGGCATGAGTACCAGTGCTTGGCACTTAGCAAGAACTCAAAAAAAAAAAAAAAAAGAGAGAGAGAAATACAACACTAAAGTTGTAAGAGTTAACATTCTACTGAAGGAAGCAAGACATCCAGTTGTGAAACAACCTGGAATGATTACAGCAACCTCAAAGTAAGAATAAATAAGATATCAAACTTCATCCATGTGGAGAGGGCTTAGCCAGGAAAGTCGTCTTTATCCATGAAGAATGAAACTCACCAAATGAATAACTTTAGTTCTCTTTCTCTCTTTTATTTCTTAACAATTAATTTCAGGAGAACATGCATACATTTCCATTCATCTTAGCTGTTTATAAGATACTCTGGCAATGAAATGACATGGTTGTCATGGAAGCAATTGGGAATCAGGAATCAGAACTCAGGAGAGTATAGGCAGCTGACCATGGCTCATTTTTGACAACACAAAAGACTTTGGGCATTTTCTTTGCAGTAAGTCACTTGTGAAAGAGCATGTCTAACAAAATTTTCATTTTATGATTCCAAATTATATTCACTAAGCAAATATAGTCCCCATGTCTAGATGCAGACGCTTTATGTACTTTATGTGCATCATACATATTTGTGCATTTTAGGTATGGCTAATTCTCATTCCCTCAATGCCTTGGCTAAGTTTAGAATTTTCCTAGTGTCCTGGATATTAAGCCTAAAGCTCAGCTCAGGGATCCTTTATTCAGCTTTGCTTCCTCAGGGGCAAAACCTGTCTATTCTCAAGCAGTTTCCAGTTTTTAGCAGACTCTTCCCGCATCCATGGCTTTGCTTTCTATGTTTCTTTGCCCTCCAGTTACTCCCAGTCAATCATGACCTGGAAATAATATATGGAAAATTCTAGAAATCAACAATTCATAAATTTTGAATTGCTGGTCATTCTGAGTGACATGATGAAATCTCATGCCATCCTTCTCCATTTACCCAGGAAATGCATCATCCCTTTGCCCAGCATATCCACCCTGTGTATATTCTGACCCTCTCTCCTCATTAGTCACTTAGTAGCCCTTTAGGTTATCAGATGGATTGTCATGATATCTAAGTGCTTGTGTTCAAGTAACACTTATTTTACTTAATAATGGCCCTAGAATGCAAGATTAGTGATGCTGGCGAGTTGGTTGTTCTCTTGCTGTGCCTAATTTATAAATTAAACATTATCTTAAGTGTGTCTATGTAAGAAAGTCATAGTGTATGTAAGTTTTGGTATGATCCACAGTTTCAGGCATCCGCTGAGGATCTGGGAATGTATCCCTTATGGATAAGAGAGGACTATTATATTTGAGGAAATGAAGAACTTTTTTTTTTTAATGTTCAAGGAAACAGAAAAGAACATACAGAAGTAATAATCAGGTTCCCCTAGATCCTGTTCTATGCATTCTGGCTCTACCCTCTTCATATTTTTAAGTATTTGAACAGATTATTTTCCAAGGTGTCATCTTCATTTGTTTTACCCAAAATCTTTATTTCTGTTTAACTTGGCAATGATCACAAATGTTCTAACGATAGAAGGACTGTGGGAGGTACAGCATAGACAAACAGCAACAAAAAGAGCCACCGCAGTTGCTCAGAGAGATCCTAGCACATAGGAAGTCAAATACAAAGTTGTCTGTTTTGTAACGTTAGCCAGAAGAGTGAAAGTTTGTGTTTACTTTCCTCTAAGGGAGGAAAGGACTTCCCTGGTAGCTCAGACGCTAAAGCGTCTGTCTACAGTGTGGGAGACCCGAGTTAAATCCCTGGGTTGGGAAGATCCCTTGGAGAAGGAAATGGCAACCCACTCCAGTACTCTTGCCTGGAAAATCCCATGCATGGAGAAGCTTGGTAGGCTGCAGTCCAAGGGGTCGCTAGAGTCAGACACGACTGAGCGACTTCACTTTCACTTTTCACTTTCATGCATTGGAGAAGGAAATGGCAACCCACTCCAGTATTCTTGCCTGGAGAATCCCAGGGACAGGGGAGCCTGGTGGGCTGCCGTCTATGGGATTGCACAGAGTTGGACACGACTGAAGCGACTTAGCAACAGTAGCAGCAGCAAGGGAGGAAGAATTCATAAAATAAGTGACATTTGAGCTGCACTTAATTGATGGATAAAATTTCATTAAAGAAACACAGAGTGGAGGCAAAGTACGCTAGAAATTAAAATATGGAGATGTCTGCAGGCTTTTGAAATGACGCGTCTTGAGTTCAGTTCATTTCAGTCACTCAGTCGTGTCCGACTCTTTGTGGCCCCATGAATCGCAGCACGCCAGGCCTCCCTGTCCATCACCAACTCCCAGAGTTCACCCAGACTCATGTGCATCAAGTCGGTGATGCTATCCAGCCATCTCATCCTCTGTCGTCCCCTTCTCCTCCTGCCCCCAATCCCTCCCAGCATCAGGGTCTTTTCCAATGAGTCAACTCTTTGCATGAGGTGGCCAAAGTATTGGAGTTTCAGCCTCAGCATCAGTCCTTCCAGTGAACACCCAGGACGGGTCTCCCTTAGGATGGACTGGATGCATCTTAGACTTAGGCAAAACACCAAAGCTGGAAATGTAGTTATGGAAGTTATAATAACAGTGGTGTTATATAAAGCCACATGTATAGAGAGAGCCATAGACAAAGAGATGGTGAACAGAAGGAAAGAAAACATAATGGATGATTAAAGAAAAAAAAAACCACAGTATTGGCGATTAAGAAATGATCACGAAGGGCCATAAAGAGAGTGCAGTATCATGGAAAATGAGGAAGTATCAAATTCAAAAGAAAAATCAACTGGAGTAGAAATGAGGATCAGGAGCAGGAAGTAGGTGAAAATTAATTTTCTTACTAGAAGTAGGATTATTTTTTCCTAATTTCAAGGAGAATGGGAGAGAAATTGAAGAGGTCCATATTAAAGGATCATAGTGTTACGTTTTACTGAATGATCTGGACCTAAGTGATGTCACACTGTGAGTTCATTCTCTCTTTCATGTGTGTGTGCATGCTCAGTTGCTCAGTCGTGTCTGACTCTTTGCAATCCGTGGACTGTAACCCACCACGCTCCTGTGTCCGTGGAACTTTCCAGACAAAAATACTGGAATGGATTGCCATTTCCTTCTCCAGAGGATCATCCTGACCCAGGGATCAAACCGCATCTCTTGCATCTCCTGCATTGGCAGGCAGATTCTTTATCACTGCACCACCTGAAAAGCTCTATTCTTACTTTCACTGTCCCTTAAACTGGATGCTTTCAGAATCTGGGTAAATTCTTTAAAAATCTGAGTAAAATCTCAGTTGGGTATCACTGCTTTTCTGACCTCTTTAATTCTCAAGAATAGTCTTATTTTGCTAATTGAATAGTTCCAAACAATATAATATTTAATTTCAGTGGCACTCAATCTAAAATTGTCTCTTCTTCCCCAGCTCAGGCTAACTTTAGACATAGAAGCTTGCTGTGGGAAGGGATGAATGACTTCATTCTTCTCTTTCCCTTTTTTTACCTGTTCCCCCACTTCCTATTTATTTTTATCCCTCCAGGACCTAGTGGGCTTCCCTTGTGGCTCAACTGGTAAAGAATCTGCCTACAGTATGAGAGATCTGGGTTCAATCCCTGGGTTAGGAAGATCCCCTGGAGAAGTATACCTGGAGTATACTTTAGGTATACCTGGAGAAGAATACCCACTCCAGTATTCTGGCCTAGAGAATTCCATGGACCATATAGTTCATGGGGTCACAAAGAATTGGACAACGACTGAGCAACTTTTATTTTTCACTTTCAGGACCTAGTAAAGTAGAAAGTGAAAGGGGGAAATTGCTCTGTCTATAAAAGCAGAGACATTACTTTGCCGACTAATGTCCGTCTAGTCAAGGCTATGGTTTTTCCTGTGGTCATGTATGGATGTGAGAGTTGGACTGTGAAGCAGGCTGAGCACCGAAGAATTGATGCTTTTGAACTGTGGTGTTGGAGAAGACTCTTGAAAGTCCCTTGGACTGCAAGGAGATCCAACCAGTCCACTCTGAAGGAGATCAATCCTGGGATTTCTTTGGAAGGAATGATGCTAAAGCTGAAGCTCCAGTACTTTGGACACCTCACGCGAAGAGCTGACTCATTGGAAAAGACTCTGATGCTGGGAGGGATTGGGGGCAGGAGAAGGGGATGACTGAGGATGAGATGGCTGGATGGCATCACGGACTCGATGGACGTGAGTCTGAGTGAACTCCGGGAGTTGGTGATGGACAGGGAGGCCTGGCGTGCTGGGATTCATAGCGTTGCAAAGAGTCGGACACGACTGAGCGACTGAACTGAACTGATGTGACTACACTAGTTATCATCTGTTGTCCTTATCTTCTCAAGATAGATGTACAATTTTAGCTCCATGTCTCTTTTGTTGAGTTTCTTGGAAGAGATTCTTTTGTTGAGTTTTTCAAAGATATGCCTGTTGGTACTTATCATGGCAGCTTTTGTGACCCAGGCAAGACTTCCACTCTGACTGGCTGCTTTTAATTCCACCTTCATCTCATCCTCTGGCCACCTGGCTGTGCAGCTCTCTGCTGTCATTTGAGCTGTCCATGAAGTTCCTAAGGTGATCCCATACTGACACGCTATCTTGAGAGCCAATTTATTTCCCAGGTAATGTGCACCTTCTCTAGCTATTGGTGGAGAGCTGCTTCCTCCTAATGCAGGTCAATCTAAGGAACTGACTGACTTTTCCCTTAAGACTTTTCCCAGTAAGAATCTCATGCCAAACCTTAGACCCAGCTCCAGGGTCATATATTAAGGTCTCCTTGGAAGTCCTTTTGAAAAATCTTTCACTTGGTATAAGATGAGGAACAAAGACAGGATATAACAGTATTTCAAATGTTCTCCCCAGTGAATATCCTCATGACCTCTTAAACTTCAACATCTTATGCATTCAAAAGGTAGTGATGGGCCTTTGCTAGCAGAATTGGTTTTGAGCCATATCTTTTCCAAGTCCTGTGTAGCTGGTTTAGCAACTCTCTTTAGAATGGGGGAGTATTTGGCAACTACTGTGTTATTCTCAGCCAAGAACCTCTGCAGAAAATTCAAAGCAACAGGAAGAGTTGAATTTAACATCCTGATACATTAGTAAAATGGGAGATTAGATCACTTATTGAGACTCTATGAGGGCATTTAGGGATTTTTGTGGTTAATAAAAGAGAAATAGCGACTCTAATAAAGGAGGTAGGCAGTCAATTAGCAATAAGAAAAGGATTTGGTGAATAACAATGGGGGGGGTTGATAACATCGATTTGAACTACAAGCCATCAGTACAGTTATGGGAATTTTGCTGTCAAAAACCAGTAATAGGGAAGCTAAAGGGAAAGTAAGAATAGTGAATTTATTTTCTAATGATAATGACTGGCAAAATGTTTTGCAGCATAAGATGGTACTAATTAATGGTTAAGGCCTAGAAGAGAAACCAGACTAAACAGAAAGGGAATAGCAGTAATGGTCTTAATCATCTGTTAAGCATTTTCTGTGTGCCAGGGAGATGCTAACATCTTTATATACATATACTTATGTAATATTATCTTTGTTTTATGAAAAAGAAAAAGGGGGTCTTAAGATAGATTAAAGAACTTATCTTAAAGTCCTGTAGTTCTAAGTAGAAGTTGTGGTTTGAACTCAGATTTGTTCCACAGTGACAGTACTCAAAGGTGAATCAGAAGAGTACAAACCAACTTGGAGATGAATACTTTCACAGATCCAAGTGAAAAGTGTGGTCACCATGAAATGAAATGATGGGAGCCTATCAGTTAAGAGCAGAAATTCCAAGTTACTATCATAGTGGCTTCCCTGGTTGTTCAGTGGTAAAGAGTCCACCTGCCAATGCAGGAGACAAAAGAGACACAGGTTCTGCCCCTAGGTCAGGAAGGTCCCCTGGAGAAGAAAATGGCAACCCACTCCAGTATTCTTATTTGGAAAATCCCAAGGACAGAGGAACCTGGCAGGCTACAGTCCATAGGGTCTCAAAGAGTTGGACGTGACTAAGCAACAACATCATAGAGTACTAATGAAGTGCATACGTGACTTTGCATATGGATTGCCCTTTTGGAATAGAGCTGAAGGTCATTGGAGTACAAATACATCCAAGAAATGATACACTAGGATGTTGTTTCCTTGATCCTTGTGAATCAAGTATCCATCCAAGCTAAAGATGGAGGATAAGGTGCAAAAGACAGAATCTATGATTTAGGGAATAAAGATGTCCAAGAATGCAAGGGAAATGCCATGGAAGTTGGCAAAATTTGATGGCCAAATGAGAAGTGTTTAATGGGATAGGCTTCATTAAAAGTTTGAATTATTTAATGAAAGGGATTGGAAAATAATTAGGAAGTAGCAATATGAAGCCAGCTTGGCTTCAGTGTGTGAGAAAGGAATCACTTCTAGAGGGAACTGAACAGGATATATGGTTTTTAAGAAAAGAAAGATCATTGTCCATACTTTCTTCTCAACCTAAAGTGACCCCCTCCTTCAATCGTTCTCTGTCACATTAGTTTTCTTTTGTCCCTGTGGTTTTATTTTTATATAAAGCTACTATTATTATCTATTACTTTATCCATCACTGACACATGAATAACATGAGGGCAGGGACTTTGATTGATTAACCACTGCTGTAGCCCCATCATGGAAAACAGAGTTTGGCTCATAGTAGGTACTCAATAAACATGTGTCAGACATTCATGAATTACAGTGAAAGTCTGAGGAAAATCCTGAGTGTACGTTGAAGCTTTTTAACAGTAAAATAGGAGTATCACAGTGGAAAAGGATGAAAGGTGGTCATTTTACATTACGACAGATGTGCCTGATCTAGATGGAGAAAATGGTTAGTTAAACAGAAGGTGTAAAATAACTAAAGAATTTTAGCTTATGTTGATAAATGGAAATCCCCTGAATGATGGAGATAGAGAGGCATGGAGCAGCAGGTTGTAGGATCAAGTTCACTACTGGAAGATAATTGGATTAAAAAACTCAATATTCCAAAGACATTTTTGGGACTTGGGTAAATTGTGGATTCTTCACCACCTGGGACTCTACCTGGTTCAGTTGCTTGTGATTGCTGTGAAAAGTAATAATGTCATTGAATATTATCCCATTCCTCTCCTATTTATCATATTTTTCATAAAAATCATAAGATAATTCTTTGATTAGTGGTAAACAGCAGACTGTTTTTCAGGTAAAATGAAGTGGAATGTTGATGTTGTTGCATAAAAAATTTTGTGTCTTAAGTACATTGGAGAAAAATATAGGGCAGGAGAGCCCACAAAATAATTTCATTCCTTTCAAGTTTCAGATGGTAGAGGAAAAGGAGAAAATGGGCTATTTAAGGTACGATTTAAGACTATATATTAAGACAATTTATATTTAAGGCTATATAAGTTATACTTAAGGTTACTTAAGGTATGGAGTTGTGAAGAGTCAGACATGACTTGGTGACTGAGCAACAGCAAGGTATGATTATTTCACAGCATTAAAGTTTAAAATAGGTAGAGAAATCAGTGAATGGAGGAATGCAGAAGGGCTGAGAAACCTGGAATTATTCCCTTTAAATGGAAAAAAGCCCTGGAATTTGGATTAAGTAAACAATGTAATTATCAGACTCTACCACATTTACTTTGGGTTCTAGACTGTAGTTAACCAGTAACAACCTTCAAAATGTCTGCCTGGAATGGCTACTTGGCCTTTTGTTTCAAGGGTGTGAGATGGTCTGATGAACCTCACGAACTCTCTTGCATTTAGAACTCTGCAGGCGAATCTCCTTTTACGACAGTCTAGAAAAAAATCAAACAAAGGGTAAAAGGTCTTGGGGTTTGCATTGGAAGCTTATTTAGACCTGAACTGATTCAAGAAAAGAAAATCACACCAATGCTTAAAAAAATGATTATCTAAATTCTGACCAGAGAGTTTGGAATGGTTGTTTATCCTAATCCGTTAGGGTTCATTAGATAAAACACAAGAACTGTTAGAGAGGATTTGCGGGGTTTCTCTTTGTTTGTATTTCCTTATTGGGATTTATAAATTCAGCCATGGACAGAGGAGGACTACAGCAGTGACTGATCTTAAAAGAAATGAATTAAAATATTGGAAAACAACAGATTTCGTAAATGATCCAGGTTAAAACTTTGAACAAACATGGGAGAGACACAGAAAAAACACACATAAAAAGTTAGAAACAAATTGAGGCAAGAAGTCTCATTCTGTCTGTAGTCTCCTTGTAAGAATCTTGAAAGAAGCACTTAAAAAGCCCAGGAGGCCAAGGTACTACCCCTGGGTGTCTATGACATCAGAGGCTATGTAGTGCAATGGTAAAGGCTGCTGCACTCTATAGTTAAATTGCTGGGTTCATAATCCAGCCAGATGGCTTCTTAGCACATCTTGGGCCAATGACTTCGCCTCTCTGAACCCTGTCTTCTCATCTGTGAAATGAGGATAAGAACAGAATTAACCTCACAGGATGGCTGTAAGGATCAAATGAGAGCATGCATAGAATAATATCTGCCTCCCATACATGGTAATTATTATTTTACCATCATCATCATCTGTGGTGCCTCTTAGAGTGTCTGACTTTTCTTCCAAGGAGTAAGCGTCTTTTAATTTCATGGCTGCAGTCACCATCTGCAGTGATTTTGGAGCCCCAAAAAATAAAGTCTGACACTGTTTCCACTGTTTCCCCATCTATTTCCCATGAAGTGATGGGACCAGATGCCATGATCTTCATTTTCTGAATGTTGAGCTTTAAGCCAACTTTTTCACTCTTCACTTTCACTTTCATCAAGAGGCTTTTTAGTTCCTCTTCACTTTCTGCCATAAGGGTGGTGTCATCTGCATATCTGAGATTATTAATATTTCTCCTGGCAATCTTGATTCCAACTTGTGCTTCTTCCAGCCCAGCGTTTCTCATGATGTACTCTGCATAGAAGTTAAATAAGCAGGGTGACAATATATAGCCTTGATGTACAGCAGATGTTGGCAATTTGATCTCTGGTGAAATTAAAAGAAATTAAAAGATGCTTACTCCTTGGAAGAAAAGTTATGACCAACCTAGATAGCATATTCAAAAGCAGAGACATTACTTTGCCAACAAAGGTCTGTCTAGTCAAGGCTATGGTTTTTCCATGGTCATGTATGGATGTGAGAGTTGGACTGTGAAGAAAGCTGAGCACTGAAGAATTGATGCTTTTGAACTGTGGTGTTGGAGAAGACTTCTGAAAGTCCCTTGGACTGCAAGGAGATCCAACCAGTCCATTCTGAAGGAGATCAACCCTGGGGTTTCTTTGGAGGGAATGATGCTGAAGCTGAAACTCCAGTACTTTGGCCACCTCATGCGAAGAGTTGACTCATTGGAAAAGACTCTGATGCTGGGAGGGATTGGGGGCAGGAGGAGAAGGGGACGACAGAGGATGAAATGGCTGGATGGCATCACTGACTCAATGGACGTGAATCTGAGTGAACTCTGGGAGTTGGTGATGGACAGGGAGGCCTGGTGTGCTGCAATTCATGGGGCCGCAAAGAGTCGGACACGACTGAGCAACTGAACTGAATTGAGAGTGTCTGACACATGACAGACACTCAATAAATATGTGATGAATGACTGAAAGAATGAATGCTAGCCAAAATGAATCTGTCTGCTTCCTATTATCACACTTAAAGTTGACCGTGAGGGGCTTAAGTTGGGCCACAAACTTAGTATCTATATGGTTCATTCAAGGTTTATAAATGAGTCAAGGGTGATTAGTGTAAGAAAAGTGGATTACTCTTTTTGTTTTCACTTTAGGTAGATCTGATCATTGAGAAGCATTTCTGTACTCTCAATAAAATAATAGCTCAAACACTGATAAATGACAACTGGCTATTTCTCTTTGTCAAGGGTGTGATAGGCAATGGTGGTGACTGTGGCAACCTGGAGACCCCTTAACCTTGGAAAGCAGACACCTTCTACACAGTTCCAGCTGATTGCTGCATTTCAGAATGCAAGCATAGAATTGCCAACTCTTTGATTTTCCAGAAGAACCTGGAAAGGGAGCATAAAATCAAGTTTTTCACATGTTGTCTCAATAGTCTTTGTAGCTTCAGCTAGTCTTTTAAACACTGGGCAGGTAAACATGCCCTCACATCATGTTGATGGCCCAGTGCAAGGTTTTTTAGGTGGGAGAGTAACCTGTTAAAATGCAAATCCCCTGAGAATGCAGAGCTCCTAACCACACTGTTGTTTCTATGTGTCACTGGAGGAGAGAGGACTGGAGGTGAGGAGATCTCAGGGAGGAAAGGTAAAAGACAGATGAGAGGTAGCTGGAGGGGAAACTGCTGACTCTACTGTTCAGCTAAAACTCGTCGTAAGACAGAGACTGGAGAAAAATGAGAGGTTATTTTTGAGTGATCATGAAGGGAGTGCTAAGAGGACTGTTTAAAAGTAGGCATTCTTGGGAAAGATGAATAAACTTAGAATTATAAATACTGTTTTTCAATCAATGTAAGTGTCTAACTGTTCATCTTAAAACCACCCACTTAGAAATCTAGTATTTTCCACCTACTTCCATCGATCTCATGTTTATTTCTTAGAGACCCAGCTACTTCAGTGTTTTTTAATCTGTGAGACGTTTGGGAAAATTGAGAATTCTCTATTTGTATCACTGCTGAGGATATTTTTGTTCTGCCTAAGCTTGCTGCTCTTGTCTTTGATAATGGCCTTGTCATATATTTGCAGAATGTCTGCCTTGATTATGGTCATGAACTAAACTTAAAACACATCTAGTAGTTCCCATCACTGTAGAAGTTGGTCACATTCCTGCCCCCAGGTACTGGTTTCCTGCCATTGCCTACATCATTGATTTAGGACCCACTGCATTTAATTCCCTATTCAAGGAAAGTTAGACAATAAAACTGAAATACAGAGGACAGAATTGTGACTGTTTAGGAGCCTAAAATCTAATAGAGAAGACAAAACATTAACCAACTACAATGTAAGACTAGTATACTAATTATAGTATGCATGTAATGTACACAATAATATATATAGTACAGGGTTTATATATAGTATACTGTGTATAATATATAACATAACATTGCAATGGAATAGGTAGTACTGCTTGCAGTAGAAAAAAACAGGGGTTTAATTTTGTTTCTCTGTTGACTAGCCGGTTGACTTTGGACTTATCTGTGAAAATGGAATCAAGATACCTAATTCTCAAAAGGTTGAAAATGAAAACAAATACTATTTGTTCATCCCTTAGGATGCAGTCCTTAGCTTATAGTGAGTGCTCCAAAAGGCAAATTATAAAATACTGCTTGCCTTCAGACTGCTTATGTTCTAATTACAAGCAAAATATATTCTGTGCAAAAATTTAAATAGCAGTACTTCACTCTGGATTAGAATAATAAGCTGTCTCAAGACAATGACTGATAATTCATAAATGATGATGACAAGAGACATCACTTGGGCTTGCTGTTTGGAATATTAAGATCAGGCAGGAGGAGAAGGGATGACAGAGGATGAGATGGTTGGATAGCATCACCAACTCAGTGGACATAAGTCTGAGTAAACTCCAGGAGTTGGTGATGAACAGGGAGGCCTGGCGTGCTGCGGTCCATGGGGTTGTAAAGAGTTGGACATGACTGAGTGACTGAACTGAACTGAAAAGCAAATGTGTAATAAACCAAATGGACCTTAAGTGCACAGCTCAGTGGATTTTTTTCCCCATGTGAACACCCATGTCACTACTACCAGTGAAGATGTAGAACATTGCTGTCTGTAAGTTTATTTTCCCCCTTTCCTGCCTATATATCCCTGTCATCCACCTTCAAATAACTGCTTAATATTACTATTCCCAACCCTTTTATCTGATTATGAGAGTTTTTTTAATAGATGTGCTTTGTGTGTTATGTGTTAGTCGTTCAGTCGTGTCCGACTCTTTGCAACCCCATGGACTGTAGCCCACCAGGCCCCTCTGCCCATGGAACTCTCCAGGCAAGAATACTGGAATGGATTGCCATTCCCTTCTCCAGAGGAACTTCCCAACCCAGGAATCGAACCCTGGTCTCCTGCATGGCAGGCAGACCCTTTACCATTTGAGCTACAGGGAAGTCTTTTGTAAGATCTCTTTTGTAAAGGAGCAAGACAAATTACCATGGCAACATTTGAAAGAATTTAAAGATGTGCTGTAAATATGTGTATATATATATACTTGTTTGTTTGTTTGTTTGGCTGTGCTGAATGTTGCTGTGTGAGCTACTATCCTGTTGCGGCGCACGGGCTTCTCGTTGCAGTAGCATCTCTTGTTGCAGAGCAGGGGCTCTAGGTCACACAGACTTGAGTAGTTGCAGCCTGTGGGCTCAGTCACGGTGCATGTACTGAGTTGCTTCGTGGCATGTTCAATCTGCTCAGACCAGGTATTGAACCTGAGTCTCCTGGCAGGTGAATTCTTTACTACTGAACTACCAGGGAAGCCAGTGAGAGTTGTTAATTACTGAAATAACTCTTTCTAGTGCTGCAGTGCCTACTCAGTGACTCTGGACAGGTCTCAGATACCTCATCTACATCTTCGCGCTGGAGATACTATGTGAAGTAACTGGAGACAATTCCAGCCATAGAATATCTCTTTTGTTTTTGTTGAATAAATGCATTTGTTCAAAACTTGAATTTACTCCCAAATGCCTATGTTGAGATTTTGTCCTTTAGTCCCATCCTCCAAAGTTTTCTAAATATTTGGAGAAGAACATCTGTAACCGAAAGGGATTCTGCCTGATTTTAATTGTTTTCACCAACAGAAGTAATAGGCCCACTGGAAATTTGACTCCAATTTTCTTTTAACCTATATGGAATGCCAAGGAGCAAATTTCTCCCTAATCTATGGAGAAAGAGTCAAATAAATTGCTTGACAGAGAAGTCTGAAATAACTTATTTAAAGAGATTGCTTATTCTCCCTTATAGCTTAACTATCAGTGTTAATGGAAGATTGCAATTTATATCACCATATTAGTTTTCTAGGGCTGCCATGATAAAACACCACAGACTGGGTAGCTTAAACAATAGGATTTATTTTCTCATAGTTTTGAAGGCTGACAGTCCATAAGCAAAGTTATCAACTGGTTTGGTTTCTTTTGAGGCTTCTTTCCTTCACTTGCAGGTAACTCCCCTCTATTTCTCCTCACATGATCTTTCCTCTGTGCTTGCATAGTCCTGGTATCTCTTTGGGTATCCATATTTATTCTCCTATAAGAACATCAGTCAGACTGGATTAGGGTCCATCCTAACAACCTTATTTCAACTTATCATCATTAAAAAGCTCTATCTTTAAATACAGCCACATTTTGAGATCCTAGAGATTAAATCTTAAGCATATTAATTTTGAGGAGGACACAATAATAAACACTGATGTGTATTTTAGAGGGCTGATAAGAAAAAGTGCCAGATTATTAAGTGAAAATGTTGGTCACTCAGTCATGTCTGACTCTTCGCAATCCCATGGACAATAGCCAGCCAGGCTCCTCTGTCCATGGGATTCTCCAGCCAAGAATACTGGAGTGGGTTGCCATTCCCTTCTCTAAGGGATCTTTCCAACCCACATATTGAACCTAGGTCTCCCACATTGCAGGCAAATTCTTTACCATCTGAGCCACCAGGGAAGCCAGATTAGTAAACAGAGGTTATGTCCAACAATCTGTAAATATGTATTTGTCATTGAAGCTGAGAGTTCAAGAAATGGAATAAACACAGAAATTCTACAAATCAACATTGCCCAGGGGTACAAAAGAGTTGAAAGTAGACTGAAATGAAAAATGCTGAGAAGATCCAGTTAATGCATACCTGTTGAACCAAAAGGAATCTTGAAGGGAGCTGCTCTGATTGAGAAGAATGGGAGCTGATTTTGAACAATATGAAGATCACAGACTTTCAGGAAGACAGAGGACATTATCTCAGAGAAAGAAATTAAGTGCTGGGGCCGAGGATGTCAGTCAGATGAAAATGCTGCTACTGCTGCTAAGTTGCTTCAGTCGTGTCCGACTCTGTGTGACTCCATAGACAAGAGCCCACCAGGCTCCGCCATCCCTGGGATTCTCCAGGCAAGAACACTGGAGTGGGTTGCCATTTCCTTCTCCAGTGCATGAAAGTGAAAAGTGAAAGTGAAGTCGTTCAGTCGTGTCTGACTCTTTGCAGACACCATGGACTGCAGCCTTCCAGGCTCCTCCGTCCATGGGATTTTCCAGGCAAGAGTACTGGAGTGGGGTGCCATTGCCTTCTCCCAGATGAAAATGGGTATGATATAAATATGATAGCTTACATTTACTTGATTCTTTTCAGATCTGCCTTCATAAAACTCACTTTGATGTATAAAATCCTGTCATTGGAATGAAAAACATTTATTAAATAACCTCTTGGAACCAAATTCTCATGAGCTTTAAGCTCTTATTTCTTGAATGGGAAAAATAAATAATATTATGCCATCTAATACTACTCATAATCTGTCTGCCACTGTGTTCTCACCAGTGTCTCCAAATCCTTCAACTCAGCTATCTTGTGGAAGATCTTTCGTTCTCTGGGAACATATCACACCAATAATCTAACACAGCAGTTCCTAGCCAAGATCAGTGGCAGAAAGAAAAGTAGAAGGATAGCCATCTCCCTTCTGCCAGGGGTTTAGGACCCACTGGATGTCCCATGTCTATGGAGGTCCCAAGTGAGGCAGTCACTGGACATAACCAAGGAGAAAAATCTTTGGGAACTCTTTGCCTAATAAGCTACATGTCTAAAACGTGTTAAACTTTTCCATCTGTTGAAAATGCAATTTTCTACTTTTAAAATCAAAATTGAACTAGATTTTTACACTGTTCTCCACATTCAACTCTGCTCATTATTTAAGAGAAATCGAATAATACAGCAGAATATAAGGAAGAAAACAAAAATCACCTGACAGTTTCTCATCCTGAGTTAAACATTGTTATCTGTTTGATGGCTATCATTGTTAACATCTCTCTATGACTAGGTATTTTTAAAATTTTACATAATTGAGATCATACCATACTGGCTTATTGGCAACCTGCTTTTGCCATTTAATGATGCCATGGACTCCTTTTGATCTCAACATGCTTATATCTACATCATTATTTTTAATGGCTGCATGGTACTCCTTTGAATGGATGGAACCATTCTTAAGCTAATCCCTTTTTGAAGGACCTTGAAATTGTTTGCAACTTTTTTGCTTTTATAAGCAGGCTTTATAGAACATTCTTGTATACTACTGCATGCTAATTCTATTTTGTTCTTCAGATAAATTCCTAGAATCTGTGGACATCTTTTTATTTCTTTCTAACTTTTATTGGCATATAGTTGCTTTACAATGTTGTGTTTCTACTATACAAAAAAGTGAGTCAAATATACATATACATATACCCCCTCTTTCTTTTTTGGATTTCTTTCCCATTTATGTCACCACAGAGCATTGAGTAGAATTCCCTGTGCTATACTTTGTATTGAATATTTGCAATTTTCTTTTGTTTTCAAGGATTCTCCAATGCACCTTTACTCTCTGACGTTCTAGGTTGGTCAGAAGAAGAGAGTATGCATTGCTGTTTTCAGTTTTATGTTCAAGTAGCCATAGATTGTAATGAAAGAGTGGGGATGATAGAAACTCTTATTAGTCCAGTGAAATGCAAGATTGTTGTAAGATGAATGGTTTTTGCATGGATCTTACGAGAAGGGTGGAATTTAGGTAAAGCATGTTAGGGAGGGAAAACTGCAAGAATGGATAAGGTAATTGTAATGTGTTTAACATCTGAGGGGAAAGGAGGGAAGTAGCGATTAAAATATTTTTGTTCAAGATTTGTCGGTACCTATTTACTTTTCCAGATGCATCTCTTCATTTGTCTTCTTGATCTCTACCCCATCTAAGCAATGTCTTTTAATTCCTTGAACAGGGCAAGCTCTCTGCTACCTCTACTTTGTGGCTCGGACACTCCTTCCCTGACATCCCTCCCTCCCTAGAATATACACTCTTCACTTGACTAAGAAATGTTTAGTAAACAGGTCAGAATATGCCCAATTAAGGAGGCCAGTCTCATTAGGAAGCCTTCCCTGAATCACCCAGGCTGAATTAGATGCCCCTTCTATTTGCAGCCATACTTCCACTAGCATTGTATTGATTTCATTGGATTTAAATATTCCATTTTAATGATCTGTTCCCCCTTATTCAAGGATGATATACCTTGAATATAGAGGTCTGTGTCTGTCATTTTCATCACTCATAGTCTATACAGTCCTACAGAACTGTAGAATCTAAACTGAGACATGACAAAAGGTTTCCAGAGCTCCATTAGCTATTGTAATTAAACATCTTTTCTTGCAAAATTAATGGCAGCCAATGCACACTTCATGCTGGCTACCTGGGAATTTGGCTATCGCAAGTAGTACAGAAATTTGTTGGGAAAACATATGCTCCTCTAGAAGATGGGAGAAGTGAATATGAAAAGAAAACTCTGGACAAGAGAGTTTCTCAAGTCGTGGTTAACTTAGAAGAGCCTTTTCCAAAGTGGTATTTTGTGGAAAACAATTTAGATGATAATAATAGATGTGCACAATGACATTTAAGGTTGTGAAACGTTGCCTACAAAATCCATTTCTGGAATATTCACATACATTAGCATATTAGATGCTCTGAGAACTCCTATAAGAAAATTGTTTAGCTTCTTTTAACCCCATGTTTCCCAAACATAATTATAACACAGAAAGCTTTTCAAAGCATACCTTTCTGTTTGTTGCAGAAAAACAGGATGAGGAAACATTGTCCTCAGAAGTCAGAGGGAGAATTTCTGAGATTATTCAGGACTAATGTATTTGAAACCAGTTGCACCTGTGGTTCATAGGGCTTATTGATCTTGTGTGCTCTGATTACAATTAAATTACTGATTTTAAATTATTTAAATGAATCCTATACTCACTACTTGAAGACAAATCTGTGGAGACAAAAAGTCTAAGCTAAAGCACCTGAATGATAAATTATATGTCTATCATTCTTGAGTACATGTGAGACAAATATATCTTGAGAAGGAAAGGTGCCACTAGACTTTAATGATCATGTAAAAATCGTTTGAGGTTGGCATACTGATTTTTTGAGTCCCTCAAATGTGTTTTCCTAAGAAGGATAAATACTCCCACTGAACTCTTACTTATCCTTCTAATTTTCTCATCTCAAATTCTATAAGTCAATGAATTTCAAATTGGAAGAGTCTGAATTAATGTGATTTAGATCATAGATCAAAGACTTAGCATTTTAAATGGAAATATATTTTCTATTGTTCTTCTGTGGCAGAGTTTTCTGAAGTGTAAAAAGCAGCCTTCATATGAGCAAGCAACCCTAAGAATTATCTTTCATTCACTTTCAGACTTTTCTGAGAAAATATTTCTGCTTGAGAAACTTTTTGATATGTAAAGAAACCCAGTAAACAAGAGCAGATAAAAGTAGACTATCTTGTTTGATGTGGGAGATCATCATCATTAAACAATAACCACAGGGTAGGACACAGGAAATTGCTTCAATCTGATATATGTACATTAAGATAGAGACTATTGCATATGTTGAAGGTATATTACAAGGTTGAAAATGTGTAATTGGGTTCAAGTTGCAGAGCTACACTTCCTAATTCTGTAACCTTGGCAAGTTACATCTATAAAACTGAAAAAATACCATTACTTCCTCTTGATGATTATTGTGATAGCTAAAGAGTTAATAAATATAAAGTATTTACCATGTGGTCAGTACACAGAAAGAGCTCAGGAGATATTATTTATAGTTATTATAAAATTATTATAATTCAGTTCCTGTACTTAAATTTTCTTAGCATTTTTCAGCTGTTTCAGGAGACAACTATCTTATTTACACCTGACTTTACATGCTCAAAAATACATTTTGTACATTGTGGGTATTCAAGATTGATTTGTTATTTATTACCTGATTTAATATTATTTATTGATTTGCTAATATTTAGGTGTTTACACTTTAAAAATCTATTTTACTGGCTTTTTACCAAGTCCCTATTTTCCAAGTACTAGGGGAAAGTCCATCATACCTTTTCTTCCTTCATCTTCCCATGTCATTGTTAATTTTTCTCCTAGCCCAAGGGAGAATTTCTCCTAGCCCAATGTTCCTTTTTCTGAAAGTTTTTTTTTTTTTTTTTGCTTGGGGAAAGGAATAGTTCTTTTCTTTCTTTCTTTCTTTCTTTTTTTTTAAGTTTCAGGTGCATAGCATTATCACTCAGCATCTGTACAGAGGATCACCATCACAAATCTTGTTACCATTCATTTCCATACAGTTGACCCTCTTTACCCATTTCAGTTCAGTTCAGTTCAGTTGCTCAGTCGTGTCCTACTCTTTGTGACCGCATGAACCATAGTACTCCAGGCCTCCGTGTCCATCACCAAATCCCGGAGTCCACCCAAACCCATGTCCATCGAGTCGATGATGCCATACAACCATCTCATCCTCTGTCGTCCCCTTCTCCTCCTGCCCTCAATCTTTGCCAGCATCAGGGTCTTTTCCAATGAGTCAGCTCTTCACATGAGGTGGCCAAAGGATTGGAGTTTCAGCTTCAACATCAGTCCTTCCAAATGAACACCCAAGACTGATCTCCTTTAGGATGGACTGGTTGGATCTCCTTGTAGTCCAAGGGACTCTCAAGAGTCTTCTCCAACACCACAGATTAAAAGTATCAATTCTTTGGCGCTCACCTTTCTTTATAGTCCAACTCTCACATCCATACATGACTACTGGAAAAGCCATAGCCTTGACTAGATGGACCTTTGTTCACCCACCCCCTTAATACCCTTCCTTTCTGGTAACCACTAATCTAATCTCTGTATCTATGAGTTTGTTTTAGTTTTATTTTGTTTGTTCTTTTTAAAAATTTCTTAGATTCCATGTATGAGTGAAATTATATGGTATTCATCTTTTTCCATCTGACTTATTTCACTTAGCATAATACCTACATGATCTATCAAGGTCGCATATGGCAGGATTTCATTCTTTTTTATGGCTAGTGTGTGTGTGTTTATCTTCTTTATCCATTCCTTTATCAGACACATTGATTATTTTCATAGATTGACTGTTATAAACAAATGCTGTAAAAAGAGTACATACATCTTTTCAAAAGAGTGTTTTTCTGTTGACTTTTTAGTACAGATTTTCAGTGGACAGTGTCCTTCTTTGTCTTCATTTTGACCTATTAGTCTTCAGTTCAGATTTAGGTTTTACTCCTACTGCTTCTTGTTTTGTTCCATTTTGTTTGAAAGGAGTGAAGAATATTTTTGCCACCTACATCAAAATGTAACATCCAGTGAAGGGTAATGATTTTTAAAAATGGACTTTGGACACAAAGGGACTTAGGTTCATTTTGCCTGCTTTTCCCTTGCTACCCTACCAATGTAGTTGGTTATTCCTGCATCAAGAACCTCAGCATACTCATCTGTATAATGAACATACTACTAACTTTGGTGAGGATGAGAAAACATAATATGTCTAGGATGGAGGGAATTTATAAATGTTGACTCTGATCATTATCATTGCTCTGTTTTGTTATAACAATTCATCATTCAGTTAGCAGATCAAAAGCCACAATTTATTTCAGTGTTTAATTTTCAGCAAAATAGGAATATGCTTAATCATCACACATAATTTGAAACTGGCAGGGGCTAACTTCAGAATATTCTCCTATTTGAGCTGATGAAGCATTATTTAACTTCTTTTCTGCATGTTAAACACATTGGATATTAACTTTGAATTTTAAAAGAGTCCATTTTAAAGATCCCAATCATTGGAGACATCCGCATTTGATGGTTTGCCAACGTTTTAGGAAAAGATGTTTTGAAGAGTATGAAGAGCTCAAAGCATCTTCTAGATACATTAGATAATTTTAGCCTCCAATTAAAATCTTACTTGAAATGTTATACAGTGTAAATGAACAAACACTAATTTCATGGTGTCTGTGTTTATAAATCACATATCTCCTCTTCCTCTCTAGGGAGAGGTAGAAATTTCTGCCAAACTTAAAGGTAAAAAAGCAAATTTTGAGAAACCAAGTGATTGGTGTGATACAAGTCAGAATCATTCAGACATAAACTCATTCAAAAATGGATCTGCTGGCATACCTTGACTTTGGGGTGTTATGATCCTGAATTCAAACTCTCTGTGCCACTCATTGGCTTACAACCATGAGTAAACTTGTTAGCCTCTCTGATCATCTTTTTCCATGGGAATACTGGTACCTACACTCTAAGGTGATTGTTAAGGAAAGGGGAGATAATATGCTTGCCACATAGTGATGACTCTGATTGCTGCTGCTGTTTAGTTGCTAAATTGTGTCTAACTCTTTGGGACCCCATGGACTCTGGTCCACCAGGCTCCTCTGACCATGGAATTTCCCAGGCAAGAATATTGGAATGGGTTGCCATTTCCTTCTCCAGGAAATCTTCCTGACATAGGGAGTCAGTGTCTCCCGCTTGGCAGAAAGATTCTCTACAGCTGAGCCACCTGGGAAGCCCTGACTCTCTGATTACAAGTGTACTTTTCCTGATAGCCCTTCACTATTTGTTTAGAAGTTGTTAAAACAAAACAAAGCAAAAAATAAATAAATAAATAAAAATGAACAAAAAACCCCACAAAGTATGGCTAGGAGAAAGCTCCTGCCCTTGTGGAGATCCCAGTCTAACTGTTGCTGAAAGTGCTGACCGAGATTGATGCCCTAACTGGGGCAAACACCCATGTGTTAATTTCATACCTCAGCAAAGTTTGGACTTTGAAAATGGATTTTCCTGGGTAATTCCTAGCTCTGCAAGTTTAGGCAAGTTGCGTAACCCTTCTGAGTTTGAGTTTCCTCACCTATAAAATAGGGGCTTCCTTGATAACTCAGTTGGTAAAGAATCTGCCTATAATGCAGGAAATCTGGGTTCGATTCCTGGGTCAGGAAGATCCGCTGGAGCAGGGATAAGCTACCTACTCCAGTATTCTTGGGCTTCCCTTGTGGCTCAGCTGGTAAAGAATCTGCCTGCATTGCAGGAGACCTGGGTTCAATCCCTAGGTTGGGAAGATCCCCTGGAGAAGGGAAAGGCTACCCACTCCACCATTCTGTCCTGGAGAATTCCATGGGATCACAAAGAGTTGGACACAACTGAATTACTTTCACAACAACACCTATAAAATAAAGCTAATAAGGATCATGAACATTACTTGCAGCATACATTTATTTGCAAAGTTTAAGGACTCAGTGAAAGCTTTGTTATTACTACTGCTTACTAATAACTCTTCTGCAAATAAGCAGATATACTTGATTCATGGTTTTAAGAAGAATTTCTTACAGTTATCACAAATTCTAGGCGAGCTCATAAGGAAGTTAAACAAACATAGACAGCAGTGATCTTTATTCTGTTTCATCTTTTTCAGACACTCAGACACTAGGTTCTCATTGAGCACCACATTGGAAGCACCGAGATTAATATTAATAAGAAGGATGATGGCCCCTTTATAGCCTCAGAGAAAGAACAAGACATCAGTTTTCTAATACTCCTCTGAAGGAGCCTACCGTTGCCTTCTCTAAGTGCTCAGAACATTATCTTGCTATGGATATCTCCACCCTTGTGACAGAATCTACATCATTGTGGTATCTCTAATCATAACACAGTGAGATTCAGATATTTTACTCTAATTAATGTCATCCTAAAGGGTGTGCTGTGATGAATATATGTAAATATCTCATGAATTTGACCAGGCTTTCAGATCTGAACTCTGGCTTCAAGAAGTCAGTAGGAACTAATTGAATAATAGAAAACTCATAATTTCTGTAAAGAAATTGAAATTGCTCTGTACACTATGCAACTAGGTCAGGATACATGATTATCTTTAGAATAAAATATGAAAGAATTCTTCAATGTCTTTGTGTCTTCTGAATTTTAGCTGAAGATATTAAAGTGGAGGAAAGGACACATTACAACTTTGGAAGCTGAAGACTTCCTATGGTCCGCGATGTAATACCTCATACTTAGGTCCTCAGTGGGTGCTCCATAGATGCTTGTTAACCACAAGAAAAACACCAGAAGGTCACAGAAGAAATGGGTAGAACTCCTCTGCGCTCTTTTTTCAGGTTTGTCTTGCTGTATATCCTCAGGCAATACTCTGGATTTCTCTCTCTTAGCTGAGAGGGATAACAATCCTGTCTTCTCTCTCCCCTAAGGCCAGACCTTCATCCAGTCCCATTTCCATTGCTGCAGCTGTGTTCTGCCTTGCGTGGCCTTTTCCAACCAGCACATAACTGCCAGATTAGTCTCCCTAGTACATGACTTTCAGCACATTATCCTCTTAAAAGGACTCTGAAATGCTCTGGAATACTCTTGCCTGGTCAAATAATATAGTAGTAGGAAAGATTATAACCAAAGATGATAGTTATGAACCGTGGCAGTCATAGCTGTTGAAAGCAAGGAAAAATACAACTTATACTGACAAATTAAATACACAGGCAAACAGCATTTACTGAATAACTCAGTAAAAGAGTCCAGTAAAATGTCTGACTTCAAGTGCTCCAGGTATCATGTTTCTGGTCTGGTTTCGTCTGACCTTCATTTTCGTCTGACCATCCTTCTCCATGAATTGGCTTCATTGTACGTTGGCTTTCCCCCTTGATGAATGTATCAGTCATCCCTAGCTATCCTGGGCATGGATTTCTGATGATATCCACAACTGTCCTGAGGAAATCCGCAAATTCCCTCTCATTGGACAGTGTTGGTCATGTGATCATCCCCTGACCAATGACTATCACCAGAGGAATAAAATTTAATAATAGACTTGGGTCTAAATAGCACACTGCACTCCTGGAATCCCCTCAGAGGTGGCAGAGACTGAGGATAGGTGGATTATTGAATGCTGATCAGGAAGTTTTGCCTGAAATAAGTGTAAAAGGCCCAAACAGATGTATGGCATGTACTTCTACTATCAGTTTACCCCCTTGAACACAGTATTAGCACAACTTTTAAACTGGTAGACTGTAGAATGTGTAGGTTTAGATGAATTCAGATGTCACACAATATGTCACTTGCTATAAACTCTTTATATAAAAGGTTTGAATATATGTTTTCTGGCTACTCAAAGGAAAATCTGAACATCTCCTGAGAAGAAACAGGAGGAAACCACACAGGATTCTCTGCCTATAAACCCCACCACCAAAAAAGAAGAAAAAAAAACAAAACTGTAACTTTGCTATATGGTGTTTTAGAAGTTAAAAATTTTAATTTATGTATTATAGGAAAAGGTAAAATGAGACAAGTAATGCAAGAAGTTAAGTCAAGATAAAAGGATAAGACAATTTGATTACCAGTTAATATATGATTTGAGAAAATATATGCAATAAAAGATGTAAAGATTTAATTTGAAGCATTTTTTAAACTTCAGAATATGAAGCTTTTGCAGCTTCAATAGTTTCACACTACTTGCTGTTGCTGTTCAACAGGGCTCATGTTTTCAATGCCACACAGGACTCGTAAGAATGGAAAATGAAAAAGAAACCTTTGTTCTGTGTTTCTGATGAGGATCAATTCTTTCATACAAATGGGAGTGTCTGTGGATTTCCCTCTGCAGGTTGGAGAGCTGAGCTGCATATATTTCCTACATAGGAGTTAGTCCCTGAGTATCATACTCCCCACATTCATTCTCCCTAATTTGTTTTTGTATGTAAAATTAATCACATCTTAATGTCAATGCTGGTAATTTTAGAGCAGATGAAGATTCTTTGCAATCTCTTCCGGGTGAAAGTTGCTGTCCTCTATAATTTTCCAAGTCAGCTTTCTTATCTTCTGTTACGTAGGAGGCTATCTTGCTAGTGTAACCTACATGAAGTGGACTGTGCAGGGTTAGATATGAGAGCATCAAATATCCAGCAGACTCTGTTTGAAGTATTGCCACTCTGCTGTGGCAGGAGATATTTGAAATCAAAGGAACAGAAAGCACCATAGAAAAAAACACTCTTTTTCGTGAAGGTTTGTATTTCTGGAGATACTGCTTGGAAGCCAGACTTTTCCCTCCAAAATGTTGATTTCCTCACAGTGAATGGATAGTTCTTTTTACCATTTGGAGAGTTAGGGACAGAAAGAGATGATGGGGCCACGGAACATGGTGTAGGTGGCCACAGGGAAGGGAAAGGAAGGAGAAGAGCAGAGAAGGCGTTTATTATCTTCAGGATTAGAATGGAGACTGGAGACAGCAATCAGCTAAAATGTAAAACTCATGGTGTGACACATAAGAGACCAGTCTAGAACTGAGGTTGGCAAACAACATTCACTGGGCCAAATTTGGCCTGTCACCTGTTTTTTGTACAGCTCATGAGCCAAGTATAGTATTTATATTGGTAAGTGTTTGAAAAAAAAATCAAAAGAAAAATAGCATTTCATGATACATAAAAACCATATGAAATTCATATTTAAGTATCTCTACACAAAGTTTTTCCAATGAGTCAACTCTTCACATGCTGGGAGGGATTGGGGGCAGGAGAAGAAGGGGACGACAGAGGATGAGATGGCTGGATGGCATCACTGACTCGATGGACGTGAGTCTGAGTGAACTCTGGGAGTCGGTGATGGACAGGGAGGCCTGGCGTGCTGCGATTCATGGGGCTGCAAAGAGTCAGACATGACTGAGCGACTGAACTGAACACAAAGTTTTATTGAAGCACAGACATGTTCATTCATTTACATACTGACTATGTTTTCATGCTGCAAAGGCCATATCAAGTATTCGTGACAGAAGCCTATGAGCTGCAAAGCCTAAAATATTTACTGCCTGGCCCTTTATAGAAAAAGTTTGCAGACCCCAGATCAAGAAGAAAAAGGTGATACATGAAAGAACAGGAACAGGAACGTCGCTCAGTCGTGTCCAACTCTTTGCAACCCCATGGACTGTAGCCAACCAGGCTCCTCTGTCCATGGGATTTTCCAGGCAATAGTACTGGAGTGGATTGCCATTTCCTTCTCCAGTGGATGGATCTTCCTGACCCAGGGATCGAACCCAGGCCTCCCGCATTGTAGACAGACGCTTTACCGTCTGAGCCACCAGGGAAGTCCTATGAAAGAACAGTGAACCACTATATTTATAGTTTTTAAATTAACTACTTGCTAAAAGTGCTTTGGTTCACGAGTAACTCCCCATTGTTTAAATCAAATGAAAAATTCCTGTTATTAGTTTTATTGTTTGTAATAGAAGTACAAGAATTGAGGGAGACAGTAACCACATCTAGGTTAAAAGGGAGTCTTCAGTCTGGTGGAGACACCTGTTCTTCAGACAGAGAGGACAAGGTGAATTTCCCCCAAGATGTATTTTTTTCCACATTGTTAACATCTCCTGAACAGAAAGTAGAACAGAGATGCTTTTTTCTGTTTCCAAATAGAATAGATCTAATTCCCTAAGCTTTGGGCATTCTTGATCTTGTGTCAAGGATGCCACCCTGACATGAAAAGTGCTTATGTTATGAGACATATCACATATGAAGTTTGTATGAGCTAATGAAGTATAGATTTTGAACAAATTCACAACTAATCAGAATTTAAGTGAGTCAGTTTTAGCTTTTAGTGCAGATACATTACTTAGTTTGATGGGAGGAGACCCAGGAGCCTGCCTGTTATCATTGTTGTATGACCAATACAAGAACCCATATTCATTGGAGTGAGGATACTAGCCTACTTTTTTCTTTTTAATAATGTAGGAAAATTATGGACTTACTTCTGTATGAAGTGAAGAGATATGGAGACAAATAGACATTGTATGTTTCTTTTCTTTTTTCCAGCACATACATTTTGAATGATGAATGGAGACAGAGCAGTACTACCCATTTAGACATTTTTAGAGTGGATACCTATGTAAAAAAAAAACAACCTTCCTATTTTTTTCTTTAAATTTTTATAAAACTTTTAAAATATTTTATTTATGTATTTGTTCATTTTTTAAAATGAAGTATAGTTGATTTACAATGTGGTGTTAGTTTCAGATGTACAGCACAGTGGTTCAGTTGTGTATACATCTATATCTGTTTTTTCAGATTATTTTCCTTTATAGGTTATTACAAAATATTGAGTATAATTCCCTGTACTATAGTAGATCCTTGTTGGTTATTTATTTTATATATAGCAGTGTACCAATTTCTTCTTACTTTATTTTTATGAAACCATTTAATTTTTATATATGAGACACATGAACAAGTGGCATGGCAAAATTGCTTGTTCCAGTCAGTCATTTCAGATTCTTATGAATGATTTCCTAATTGCTTGTCAATTAAAGCTCCTGGCCTCAAGGTTTTATACTCTAATCAAAGAGACATGAACAAGTGACCTAAAATTAGGAATCTAACGGGAAATGTGGATGAATTTCTTTCATTTTTAGACTTGATAATGATTCAGTATGTCTTATAATTTACAATTTAAGAATAAAGGAAACTCCTAGTAATATAGTATTATAAGTAATTAATGTGGAGCCTAAAATATTTACTAATTGGCCCTTCACGGAAAAGTTTGTTGATACCTCATCTAAAACATCTTACTAGTTGTCTTTATTCTTTACTTGGCTTTAATAGAAAGGTTTTTGCTTTCTGTATTCCTACTTATTGTCAAAAATATTGATTTAACAATTTTGATTTCTTTTAGATCACCTGTATTTGGTATTAATGACTATTTTGGCACCTGTAGAAATACTGAGAATCAACAAGGAAAATGAAAGCAATAAAAAATATACAGGCTATAAAGAGACAGTTCTAGAAAACTATAATGGCTATCAAATTTGTGGAGAAAGTCTCAACAACATTAGCTGTCAGAAGTTGGAAATCAAAACAAAAATGAAATTTCACTTTACATCAGAATTACAAAAGTTAGAAGGATGGATATTATCAAGTGTTGGATAGGATATTTTCAAATAGGAAATTTCATCTCCTGTCATATATATTTGAGCAAATTCTAGATGAAATAAGCTGACAGAAGCTAGTAAATTTAAGCCTCTAATTACCTTATATTTTAGAGATATACTTTTGAGTACTTATCAACAACAACAACAGAAAGTCTCTCACAAGTATATGGCAAGGGCTATTCATAGGTCAGTGCTGAAGCAAGACACCTAAAGTCCAAAACAAGCGCCACAAAATACCAACCAAAAAAAAACCACAACACACAATAAAAAAAAACTCCCAAAAAAGCCCTTCCAAAACAAGAAAACTCAACCCTAACCCACTGTAAAATGAATATTATTATGAAAGACTCCTTGGGAATCTCTAGTCTAATACCTCTAGAAGAGACCATAGTTTTGCTTTACTTAGTTTTAATATTTTACTCAGAGGCTTTGGCTTCTGCAGAAGTCCCAGGAACTTCTATGTTCTATAGAAGCATTAATGATTAGAATATATCGTCTCCTCTGACAGAGGTTTATTTTTGTTAAAAAATACCCTTAATATAATCTTCCTCACCTATCCCTCTCCCAGACATGTGAGTTATACATTAAGGAATTTTTTTTTTTTGATTGAGAAAATGTCCATATTCATTCTTCATTCTCCTTTCTAATTGTCTACTTGAAGCTGTTAAACCTTAACTAACAATCATTCTGTAATTCTGACAAATTCTCTTTAAAAAAAATATCTTGAGAGGCTGGGAAGCAAGAGAAAAGATATTCCTCCCTCCTGTTTATTTACAATAAGCTTGAGTCGTTTTCTGAGACAAGATTATCATGGATAATCCACTTAGTATATTTTTCCAATCAGTCCACAAAGTAGCTCATAGGCACACACAAACATACTTATTTGAATAAATATGCTCAATTTCACGAAGACAGAGGGGAGCCTTGGCCTAAAACTGAGTACGGTTCAATTCAGTCACTCAGTCCTATCCGACGCTTTGTGACCCCAGGAACTGCAGCACGCCAGGCCTCCCTGTCCATCAGCAATCCTGGAGTCCACCCAAACCCATGTCCATTGAGATGGTGATGCCATCCAACCATCTCATCCTCTGTCATCCCCTTCTTCTGCCCTCAATCTTTCTCAGCATCAGGGTCTTTCAAAAGATGTCAGCTCTTCCCATCAAATGACCAAAGTATTGGAGTTTCAGCTTTAACATCAGTCCTTCCAATCTCCTTTAGGATGGACTGGATCTCCTTGCAGTCCAAGGGACTCTCAAGAGTCTTCTCCAATACCACAGTTCAAAAGCATCAATTCTTATACACTAAGCTTTCTTTATAGTCCAACTCTCACATCCATACATGACTACTGGAAAAACCATAGCCTTGACTAGACGGACCTTTGTTGACAAAGTAATGTCTCTGCTTTTTATAATGTCTGCTGGCGACGGAATGAAACACCAACACTGCAGAGTGGTTTGAATATTTATATTTTAACTCCTTGTTTCTTACAGCTGCTTTACTTTATACCTTTTGCACAACAATCTACAGGGCAAGTTGCCAAACACCACAATCCAGTGACTATACAGTGTGCAGGCGCAGGGCGAGATAACCTTTACCTTGACTTATTTACTGCAGCTAAGACTTTGTTTTGGGGAACTTCCTTATCAACTTAGAATCCGTTTTGTCCCTGGGTCTGTTCCTTTTGAGGAATCAGAGAAACATCCTTGTGTGCAAGAAATGTTCTTTTCCCACGGGAACAAACAGAGGATTCTTAGCTGAACATCTCGTTTGCAAGAATGTTCAGCCCTGGTTGAGAGTCTCATTTGCAAGCACTTCTCAACCTTCCTTATACCTTGTTCCCTACAAATGTCTCTGCTTTTTAATATGCTGTCTAGGTTGGTCATAACTTTCCTACCAAGGAGTAAGCATCTTTTAATTTCATGGCTGCAATCACCATCTCCAGTGATTTTGGAGCCCCCAAAAATAAAGTCTGACACTGTTTCCACTGTTTCCCCTTCTATTTCTCATGAAGTGATGGGACCAGATGCCATGATCTTCGTTTTCTGAATGTTGAGCTTAAAGCCACCTTTTTCACTCTCCTCTTTCACTTTCATCAAGAGGCTTTTTAGTTCTTCACTTTCTGCCATAAGGGTGGTGTCATCTGCATATCTGAGGTTATTGATATTTCTCCCATCAATCTTGATTCTAGCTTGTAATTCCTCAAGCCCAGCATTTCTCACAATGTACTCTGCATATAAGTTAAATAAGCAGGGTGACAATATACAGCCTTGATGTACGCCTTTTCCTATTTGGAACCAGTCTGTTGTTCATGTCCAGTTCTAACTGTTGCTTCCTGAGCTTCATACAGGTTTCTCAAGAGTCAGGTCAGGTGGTCTGGCATTCCCGTCTCCTTCAGAATTTTCCACAGTTTATTGTGATCCACAGAGTCAAAGGCTTTGGCATAGTCAATAAAGCAGAAATAGATGTGTTTCTGGAACTCTCTTGCTTTTTCCGTGATCCAGCGGATGTTGGCAATTTGATCTCTGGTTCCTCTGCCTTTTCTAAAACCAGCTTGAACATCAGGAAGTTCACGGTTCGGGTATTGCTGAAGCCTGGCTTGGAGAGCATTACTTCACTAGCATGTGAGATGAGTGCAATTGTGCATTAGTTTGAGCATTCTTTGGCATTGCCTTTCATTGGAATTGAAATGAAAACTGACCTTTTCCAGTCCTGTGGCTGCTGCTGAGTTTTCCAAATTTGCGGACATTCTGAGTGCAGCGCTTTCACAGCATCATCTTTCAGGATTTGAAACAGCTCAACTGGAATTCCATCTCCTCCACTAGCTTTGTTTGTAGTGATGCTTCCTAAGGCCCACTTGATTTCACATTCCAGAATGTCTGGCTCTAGGTGAGTGTGTGTGATCACACCATTGTGATTATCTGGTTCATGAAGATTTTTTTTGTACGATTCTTCTGTGTATTCTTTCCACCTCTTCTTAATATCTTCTGCTCTGTTAGGTCCATACCATTTCTGTCCTTTATTGTGCCCGTCTTTGCATGAAATATTCCTTTGGTATCTCTAATTTTCTTGAAGAGATCTCTAATCTTTTCCATTCTATTGTTTTCCTCTATTTCTTTGCATTGATCGCGGAAGAAGGCTTTCTTATCTCTCCTTGGTATTCTTTGGAACTCTGCATTCAAAATTCCTTGGTCCCTGTTTCCTAGGCTCAAGGGCAGTCTGCCTCCAGTAACCTTTTCACTCATTAATGTTTATGTGTTGATGTTCTTTTGGAGCAAACTTCCTGTCATTTATGCTTGGTAAACTCTGCCTTTATCAGTGTATTTGCAAAGCCCTCTCAAGTCATGACAGTTGGCTTTCATGCATACATTTCCAGAAATAAGTTTTATTGGTTTGACACTGTTCAAAGGAAGAACCAAGGTCTGAATGTGGTAAACTGTGGCAGCAGAAAGACCTAGGATTAGTCAAGGATTCCTACCTTTCAAAATCCAGAGAAGCATTCTGGAACTTTCAGGAATGATTTGTGTTGATGCAGTTAACTTTGAAGAAGAGAGATGAAAATGTAATGGCTTTGTTTTACATTTTTTGGTTTTCTTTCATTTTCTTAAAAAATATTGCTGTGTTAAAAAGACTGTTTAAAAGAACTTGATCCACCTATTGCAAATGCTTGCATTCTCTCTGCACCACCTTTAAGATTTGTGATCAGACAGTTTTTAGGGGTGCCTTTATAGTAATGAATCATAGGACAATTGAATTAATAAAGCAGGAACAAAGTGATTATTGTGCACAGTTCACATACTGAGAAACTATTGCATCTTCATGTTTTATTCCATTCCCTTGCTATTCTAATACTGTTTCTTGGAAAGTCACATCTGTGCAATTGCAAATATGACTTGCCTGCATCTCTGAGTGGTTCCAAGGGCATTTCTCCTTTTCTGTGCCTTGCAAACTTAAACATAGCCAACAAGGTTATCATTTCATAGCTGTTGAAACACTGCCATTCATCTTCTGTGATGTAATTTTACATAGTCAGTCCAAACCATAGCTGTGCATAACAATTTCATTGATATTCTGTCAAATGTCACAAGCTTTCAAGTTCAGTACCTACATATTTATTGCATTGAAGCTGGAGATTACCTGAAAATCGTCTTGTCAGGTGCTGCTTCCCATTAGCTCTAAGGAAGATGTAGAGGGCAAGAGAAGGGCCCCTGCGGCCTTCATGTGTAAGCTGAAAAAGAGTTTTCTGAAGTTTTCCAAAATAATGATTGCAGCTTATTTGTTTTGGTAGCTCATTGCCTTGTGTTTTGTGAGAAATGAATAAATGAATTTTAAATCCTGTTGTCAGTCAACAAAGCATGACTTAGCAGTCATTGATCTTAGAACCTTCTACCGTGCACTCTGTAGGTGAATATAGAAGGAACATATGAGAGGAAAAAACACAATATGCAAAAGAAGAAGAATGAGAAGAAGGCAAAGGAGGAGGGAATTGCTTATTAAAGTTGTTATCATAATATAATCTAATTCTCAGGAATACAGTTAGAAAAAATCAGTCATCATTTCCAAATATGCCATTTTCTTGTCATGTGACCCAATATAATGAAAATAACTCTTAGTGACTATTAATTTGTGCCAGGGACTCTTGAAGCAATTTACTCACATAAAAATTACTTAACTCTAACAACTCTATGAGATGTGTTTTTAGTAGTATTGTTAATTGTCTTCCCTAATTTGTAAGTGAGGAAGCACACAGAGATGATAAATAACCTACTCAGCTAATAAGTAGCAAAGCTAGAGCTGAATTCAGTTCTCATCCTTAAACATGTTGGACTACTGACTCAATACTTCCCCTCAAGTAATTGAACTTTTCTAAACCCCACTTTATGAACATATCAAAAGAGATACTGATACCTACTTTACAAGACTTGATGTAAAAATTACATTAGGTAAATCTCAGGGATGAAAATATCCCTATGACGCCAGAGACTGTGGGGACATTCCAGTCAGTGACTCACTCTTCCTGTGTTCTTGCCTTCATTGCTAACTCAGGGTCTCCCAACGTTCTGCAAAGTCACCCCTCTCCCACTGGCATTTATGTTATGCCTCAGTTGTACCTCACATGGTCTCATGAAGCTGCCCATCAGGAAAAGCTAACCCTCTTTTTTTTTTACTCTCCCACTTTGCTATCAATGACTTCTACTCACGGAAATTTTGAGCATGACCCTCTAATGGTACAACCAAGGGCATCCTTGTGAGCATGCCATTATTTCTGCCAAGTCTATTATTTCTGGCCCTGGTTCCATAGCCAGCAGTTCTTTAGGAAATCTGGGACCTCTTAAGAACAGTGAGCATCTCTCCACCGTAGCTTGGCTTCCAACACAATGCTTCAGATTTAGGGCAACCTGATAGCATATCAGAAATGTTTATGAAAACTGCATCTTGAGCTTTTGTTCCTAACCCATCTCCTTGCTTGGGCTTAACACCAATTCAGGGAGGTGGGCAACATGAAGATGTTCTTCCTTTCCCTTTAGTGGTCTCCTAGGATCTCTAGAACATGTGCACACTTGCATAGCCTCACTCAGCATTCAGGCAAAAGCCAAAAACCCTTAGGCAAATTAACACACGCAAGTAGATACTACATATACTGTCTTGTGGTACTGATTAGTCATCAGTAGACTTACTTAGATAAATCCAAATTAGTTTAAAATTCAGCCAGACCAGATATACACAAAATACTTTAAAATATATTAAACATTCATTCTCTCTATTACCATTAACCCAGGAAACAGATATATTAAAGTTAGCCCTCTGATTACACATCAAGTCATTTCTTTAGCAGTTTTCTTTTTTGAAACATAACCTATAAAGTTTACAAAGAAAATATAGGAAGAGGATAAGCCACACCACAGTCTCTGCAATCCAGATGTTTATAATCCCTTTGAATAAAAGAGACACACATACTAGAAACACTTAAGTAGTTAAGTAAATAAATGTGCAAATGTTAACTTTCATTTATTGATTCAGTCTCCAAATATGCATCACCTACCATGTACCAGCACTGCATTAGGAGTCAAAAATGCTGTTATAGATAAAAGAGATGATGAAAACTAGGAATAAAGCCACCATATGACCCAGCAATCCCACTCCTAGGCATATACCCCAAGGAAAAAATAATTGAAAAAGAGACATGTATCCCATTGTTCACTGCAGCACTATTTACAATAGCTAGAACATGGAAACATTGATCTGTCCATTGACAGATGAATGGATAAATAAGTTGTGGTACATATACACAATGGAATATAACTCAGCCATAAAAAGGAACACATTTGAGTCAGGCCTAATGAGGTGGATGAAACTAGAGCCTATTATACAGAGTGAAGTAAGTCAGAAAGAGATAAATGTCATATACTAATGCATATATACGGAATCTAGAAAGATGGTACCAAAGAATATATTTGCAGGGCAGCAGTGGGGAAACAGACATAGAGAACAGACTTACGGACATGAGGAGAGGGGAGGAGAGGGTGAGATGTATGAAAGAGTAACATGGAAGCTTACATTGCCATATGTAAAATAGATAGCCAACGGGAATTTGCTGTATGTCTCAGGAAGCTCAAATGGAGGCTCTGTATCAACCTAGAGGGGTAGGGATTGGGAGGGAGGTTCAAAAGGGAGGGGATATTTGTATACCTATGGCTGACTCATGTTGAGGTTTGACAGAAAACACCAAAATTCTGTAAAGCAGTTATCCTTCCATTAAAAAATAAATTAATTTAAAAAAAAGAGAGAGAGAGATGGGCTGTTCTCTGTCTTCATGTATTATAGTGGAGGAGATGGAAAAAAAAATACACAACAGGATGAGAAAAGATTGTGAAAAAAATGATGCAGGAAATAGAATACAGACTGGAAGAATAGGATTTCAGAGAAGGAGATTATGTTATTTTGCTTAGGTTGCCCTAACAAAATACTGCAGACTGGTGGCTGAAACAACAGACATTGGTTTCCTCACAGTTATGGAGGGTAGGAGTGCAGCATCAAGGTATTGATTCCTTCTGAAGCCACTCTCCTTGGGTTGTAGATGGCTGTTTTCTTCCAGTGCCTTCACCTGGTCGGTCTTTCCTCTGTTTGTGTGTCTGTGTCCTAATCATCTCCTCTTAAAGGAACACCAGTCATATTGGATTAGGGCTCATCATCGTGACTTCATTTTTTAACTCACTTACCACTTTAAATACCCTATTTCAAAGTACAGTCATGTTCTGAGGCACTAGAAGATTAGGTTTTCAGTGTATAAATTGGGCTGTGAGGGTACAATTCAGCCCATAAGAGCACATCAGCATAATTTTTGCCAGATTTCCCTAGCACTGATCCAAAATTAGTTGGACTAGACTTATCTGAGAATAAAATATAGCAATTTGGGCCCTACTCCTGGTGAGTGTGGGACATAGAAAAGTGATATTATTAAACTTTCCAGATGATTCTGATGTGGATTCAGGTTTGGGAATGTCTAGTACAGTAGGCAGGAATAGTTGCAAAGATATCATGTACGTGGTCAAGCTTGAGTTGAACACTAAAGGATGAGGACATTTGCATAGCATAGGTTCTCGATCTTTTTAGTGTTTTGAACTCTTTGAAGATGGTTAAGAACGGTAATGCTTCTAAATTTTATCTATCAAATACTTTCCATGTTAGAAATTTAAAGTGACACACAAAATATTAATAGCTCAAAAATTTTTTAAAAATTATGTGAACAGCAAATAAAATAATTTTTATGACTATGTTTTCTAAAACAAAAAAAAAGCAAAAAGAATGACATTATTTTAACATTTATGCAACTCTCTTTCAAATGTAGCTCAGATACAACACCTGGATTATCATCTCTGCTTCTGCATTTAGTCTGTTGTGATATCATTTGTCATGCAACCTCTAGAAAACTCCACTATACATTTATGAGACAATGAAAAGGATAATAAGATATTAGTAACATCATTAAAGCTGTTTTGATCTGATAGACCCCTGAATGGGTCTCAGGAATTTCCAGGGGTTCTTGGAGCATACTTTGTGAGTTACTGATCCAGATTTGAAGTGATTACTTTTTTGCTTCCATTAGGTGAACTATATGAGAAAACACTTCCCAGCAGAAATGTCTATGATCTGTTTAAGGATAATGAGGTTATCTTGACTAAGAATGTAGAAAAGTGTTTATTTTCCTTTTACCAAATTGTTTCCCTTGTGCCAGATTATTGCCCTTGAACATCATTCTCCATTCATAAATGTAGTCCCAGTGTTGGAGTCAGGCATTTGTTCTTGTATAGCTGCTGTTTTTTATTTTCACCCCATTTGTTTGACTGTAGTTTTCTTCCTAATGATTAGCTTTGGCAGTGATATGGATAATTATTAAGAACTTTGTGATTAAAGGAATTGCAGATTCAGTAAAGGCCAGATCATCAACATTTTAGGCTTTGAAGTGTATGTGGGCCCTGTCGTTACTCCATTCTGCTATAGTTGCAGCAAGCAACCACAGAAGAAATGTAAAGGAAGGAGTGTGGCTTTGTTCCAATAAAGCTTTAGTTATTGTGGACACAGAAGCTTGAATTTCATATAATTTCAAGTGTCATGAAGAACTATTCTTTTTGGCTCCTAGTCATTTAAAATGTAAAAACTATTCTTAACTCTGGCCATGCAGTAACAGGCAGTGATCCAAAACTTGCTCCCGAGGCTACAGCTTGCCTCACAGTTAGGAGTGTGGGGTTTGCAATCACATCAGAAGTCCATCACCAATTCAGCAATTTATTAGCTCAGAGATCACACTCAAGGCAAGCCCTCTAAAACCTCTTTCCCCATCTGTGAAATGGCAATAATGATAACTTACTTCATGAGGGTGTCTTGTGGTTAACATGAACAAATGACTAATCAGAGTGTCAGGATCAAATAAGCACTCAATTACTGATCACTGCTAGGACCATTGCTAGTTTTTGTTTTTATCAGTCACTGTACCAGTATTCTGGATCTTTCCCAGTGGCTCAGAGGTAAAACATCTATCAGAAATGCAGGAGACATGAATTCAATTCCTGGGTCAGGAAGATCCCCTGGAGGAGAGCATGGCAACCCACTCCTGTATTCTTCCCTGGAGAGTCCATGGACAGAGGAGCCTGGTGGGCCACAGACCATAGAGTCGCAAAGAATCAGACACAACTGAAGCACGCATGCACGTAGCTATATTCTATTTATGACTTTGACCTGAATTCTACCATGAACTTATTTTTGAATTTGTAGTGAAGGATGATACATTCTTTATAGGAAAAAGACCTAAACTAGCTGTGGGTAAATTTGGGCAAGGCATTTTTTTCTCTGGGCCTCATTTTCTTCACCTTTAAAATAAAGTTGGTGAAAGGCCAGGTTTACTTTAAAATTCTAATGACTCTGAACTCAGAAAAGTTAATTGGCTTGCTTGTGTCCTTATTTTTCCCATCAAAAAATGAGAGTGAAACAATATGGCTATGCCTCTGGGAAATATGGAATTTTTAAGTATCCCCTGGAGAAAGAAAGTTTAACACTTCAGGTCATTTTAATGAACTGACAAATATAAGGCCCCATGAGACCATGGAAAATTGTTGATTTCTCTTCCACTTTTTGTTATTTACCCAGGCTGGTTACAAATTTCAACTTTCTAAATTGACTTTCAACTTTGAGGGGATAGAATAAATTATGTGTTTTATTTGTTTTCTGTCACCACTAAATAAGTCAGTCTGAGCTGAAATAGAGTTCTGGAACAAAGAACTTGCAGTTCTGTCATTTAAGCATCTCTGATAGGAACAGAGACCCAATCAGGCCAACTTAAATGGAAATTTACTATATGGGTACACATGGCAGGTCACTCAAAACCTTCAACTTCTTGAGGATCTAGCTCATCACAGCTTGATTTTAATTTAGTGTCCACTGAATTCTTCTCTCACTGACAACCAGCCAGTATCTACCTATATGTTATTCAGACCAAATCTTGGAAAGAGCCATTTCTACTGGTTTACACTATTAGGTAGAGATTTTAAAACTAAGCCATATCATGGGGATAGCGGTTCAATATTTTATTAAGTACCTACTATATTCAAGGTTCTCCATTAGGCACTGGAGATGGAAAACTGAATAAAATGATAAGATCCTGTTCTTAAAATGGAAAAGAAGAAAAAAAAAATGAAGAATTGATAAGTGCTTGAAAGAAATGGTTTGAGGGCTTCTTTAGATGGGTTGGTGAGTTCAGGCCTGTCTGGAGAGGAAATAGTCAAACCAAGGCCTGTAGGAAGTAAAGGAGTCGATCATGCAAAGCTGATGGTGATGATGAAAATGATGGTGATGATGGTGGTGGTGGTGGTGATAAGCATGATGATAGAAGCAAACACACAGAGTGCTACCCTATGCAGACGTCTCTCTCTCTGTGTTACTTACACCAACTTATTTAATCCTCAAAATCACTTTACAGATAGATAGTATTATGAATTGGTTTTATGTGACAGGAATCTGAAACACAGAGATGAAGTCATTTGTTCAAGGTCAGTGTAAGTGCCAGAACTAGAATTTGAACCCAAATTCTGTCGTTTAACTAAAACACTACAATGCTCCTGAGAAAAGAGCATTCTAGGCAGAAAGAATACCAAATACAAGGTCTATTTGTTGAGTTAGTCAGTAGCCTGATTGCTGATTATTGCTTCCTTAGCTAGAGATTGTTGATGAGCAGGTTTCAGCAAGAATTGGAAGTTGGTTGGATTGTCATTGTGACGAGCATGTCATGTATAACTGGACTGGGATGACCCAGTAGGTTGGGGGGGAAAAAAATTGAAGGTTAGAATTTCATTTACCAGCACATTGAAAAATTATTTATTAGTGCAAATTATTGGTCTCAATTTAATTCAGAAAAACTGGTTTGACAGTTTTTGTGCAAACAAATTTGGCCATTTGGATTCAGACTTAGATATTGATGATGTACATTAAAGTATGCTTTCCATTAGTTTATTTATTCTACTATGATGTTATGTGTGCTACATTATTTATTTTACCGTGCTTGCTGCTAAAACAGATTTGTTATTTTATCACATAGAATGTGGTATTATTTTCTTGGCCATAGTTTATTTTCTAGGTAACTAAACCTTGGAAGTTCTATCAATCAAATCAACATGAAAACCAAAGAAGGCCTAGAATCTCTGTGTTTGTCTTGGAGATGTGTGTACCTCTGCACTGTCAGAACAACTGCATGACATCCTTTTGAAATGTTGTAAGCATGGTTGGAAGGCATAGTAGGAACCCCATTGTTCCAGGGCTGTGGATGAACACTGTTTTAATAAGAATACCAAACACAGTAGCATACAGTAAAAGAGAGGAAAATAAATTCATTCAAGTAACTATTTCAAAAACAGCAGTTAATGATGAAAATAGTACATTTTAATTTCCAAGTTGTTTTCCAAACTGCTTATAAAACAATGATTAACTGAGAATTCTTCCACTGAAAAACAGGTGTGGTTTTTAGACACTGGCTTGAGTATAACTTTATTGGTAGAGAAATTTCTCCTCTTTGACTCAATTTTGGTCATTATGTGATGTGACATAACAAAATAACTTAAATAACTCATTATTTTCCTGTATCTCACCCTTCTAGTACATACAGCATGCCTTCATCCCAGTATTTATGGGACAAAGAAGTGTACAAGACATTCTACCAGGAATGTGAGTCACTGAGACATCAAAGTATACTGTAATATAGTGTAAGATACATCATAAATAACTATAATGCAATAATAATAATGACATTGATGATGCTAACATTTAAGGTACATTTACTGTGTGCTCAATACCATGTGGAGTGTATTAATGCACTCTCTCTAATCCTCAGAAGATGGTTTCAAGGTAGTTGTTATTAATTCTGAAGAAGTAGAAGCTCAGAGAGGCTAAATAGCTTGCCCACAGAGCTAATAAGTAGCAAAATCAGAATTTGAACATGTTTGTCAGACTCCAAAGAATATGTCTATTCTATTATGACATTTCCTTGTGTGTTCAACAGAATGTTATTAAAAATGATGAACAAAATGTTTACAAGGTCAAATCAGTTTTGGAACATTGGGTTAGACAAAGTTAAACAGGTTTATTAACTGAAGGGCTTCTCAGAGTCTTTAAATGCTAATATGTAAAGTAGAGCTACAAGAAAATAACAAAGTATAAATGTTGACCACGCATATTGAACTGCTGAACCCAGCATCCACTCCCAAGACACACAGATTATGGTTTAAGAGTATTGATTTTTGAATACACTTTTGATGGGCCTCTTCCACCCAATATTTTAATGTTTTAAAAGAAGAGAGGCATAAGATACATTAGGGAGAGAAAATGGAGAGGACCGAGTGGAGGGAACAAACAGAAGTAAACTGAGTTTTCAACTCAACACTGGGAAAATACAGAAATTTGAAAGGACAATAGAAAATGAGAGTGTAGAACTTAGAGGAAAGACTAGAGATATGAAGAAAGCACTGTAATAACAAAAGAGCAAAACTGGCCATCTCAGCTGCTGGTAAAAGGAGTCAAGGAGTAGAGAAATAAGAGTGGGTAGCACTGACGAACAGATACACATTGCAAACTATTGTGAAAGCTGCAGGGGTAGGGATGACTTTGAAGAGAAAAAGGACATCAAGTCTGTCAATTAATTCTTCAGTGAGCCTTGAGATAATGGTTTGTTGTGAGCAGTGAGGGCTGAAACCCTTCTAGGTGGGGTTAGGAAAAGTGCAGATAGAGAATGTAGAAAAGTTGGCAGTGTCGAGAGCAATTTTATCTTAAAAAAAAGGACATGAGTAAACTTGAAGGTAGAGATCAGGGACATAGTCAGATGGTAAAGGTGAATATGAAGGATAATTAAGAACCAATATTCCAGATGAGATGTTAGGACTTGAGAAACAAAGGTATGGGCAGACCTTGTTGAATCTAAGGCCAAGGAAACTTCTCAGAGGGCAGAGAAAAAGCTGATATAATGAAAAAAGTAGAGAAATTATGAAGAAGAGGAAAAATCGAACTCTTTCTTGTGATCATTCAACCTATCCAGTATAAAATAGTGTAAGGAGAAAGTACAAGTGTGAGGTTGTTAATATGATGGTAGTGACACAATTTTTAAAATCTCTACTGGAAATATTATTTGTAATTAAAATCAGGTCAAATCTTATGAAGCTGCTTGTAATTTGACCATTTCAAACGTAATGTATTACTTTGGCATGCAAAAATTTTATATGGTTTAGCCTAATGATATAAATGGCTCACAGATGGGGTCCAACTGAAGCTGAATAGCAAGAATTTGCAGTCCACACATATTTTCTGCAATTTTTTTTTTTTTTTTGAGGACAAAACAGTGAACAGCAGCAGAAGTAAGAAACCAGGAAGTGAGGCTGTCAAAGGGACAAATCAAATAATAAAAAGTAAACAATGGTCCTTTATTTAGCACCACAGGGTGCTAATGCGAGTCTTCAAACAAATGATCAATTAATAATACAGTATCTCATGCCAGAGGGGACTGGCTTGAGGGATCAGGGCATATGTGAAGAAAGGAGTTCTGAAAAAAAAAGAAGCAAAATTAAGAAATTAATTTAGAAATGAAATTGTTTGTAAAATAATAGTATAATTTATTTCTGGTTTCCTGAGTAAATGATACTACTGTCCATGTTCCTGAAACACTGTTGAACTCTCAGGCAAGGTTGGGCTTCCCAGTCCCGTGGACTTAGGTACCCAAGCTTGGAATGGGAAGAGGAAAAAAGCAATTGCAGAAAAAATGCAAAAAGCAAGAGAAGACAACAGATTGGGCGAAATGAGATGAAAGAACTAAGATATGCTCAAGGTGAACTTAGAGATGGCTTAGTATTTTTTATTTTCCTTATAACAAGTTACCACAAACTTAGTGGCTTACAACAACACATATTTATTTCCTAACTGTCCTGTGTGTAGGTCAGAAACTCCAACTTGAGTCTCACTGGAATAAAAGCAAGGTGTTAACAGGGCTGCTTTTTTTTTTTTTTTTTTTTTTTTTTAAGGAGGCTCTAGAAGGTAAATTCATTGCTTTTCTTTTTCCACATTCTAGAGCCTGTCCACGTTCCTTGGTTCATGGTCTCCTTTCTTAATCATTAAAGTTAGCAGCATTTCATTTCTGACCATCCTTTCATCTTTCTATGACTCCTTCCTGCTTCCCTCTTCCACTTTTAGGGACCTCTGTGATTACATTCAACCCACCTGGATAATCTAGGATAATCTCTTTTCCTTAAGGTCAATTTATTAGCAACCTTAATTTTATCTACAACATTAATTTCCTTCTGGCATGTAATATAGCATGTTCATAGTCTCCAGGGATGTGTAGGTACCCTTTGCTTTTCAAAAGTTCATTTTACACAACTTTGCTTTTATGAAAACCAACGTTAGTACATATTTTCATGAATTGAAAGAAATCTGAAGAGGATTTTTACTTTTACAAAAAATAGAAAAAGGTGCAGAAGGAAAATGGATTTCTCCAAGTGTCTTTCCTGAGAACTACTCTCAGCATCTCAGCATCAGTCCACCATAGCTTTGAACTGTGTCTGTGAGCATCTGTGCTTCATCTCGATTTACTTTGTGCATCACTTAACAGGATGGGTCCTAAAGTAATTACTTCTTTGCTCTACACCATTTCAGCTTACAAAAGACTTTGTAGAAGCACTCTGCTTTCAGAGAGCAGGGGTAACTTGTATTGGAGGATTGAGACATTGAAGTCAGGCATTATACTGTCTACCACAGACTAAGCAAGAGGACATGCTCATGTCGTATTAAACCCTCTTTGGGAAGCCTGTCATGATTTCACCTTGAAGCGCCTTTATGAAAATAAAATAAGAACATGGGAATAAAGTGGTTAGAACAGTGTTTGGTAGTTAGTAAATTATTCTGGGTGCTTTGCATTTTCTGTTTCATGCAAGGAAATAGTGAGTCCATGAAGAAAGGATTTAAACCAGGTCTGACTGACTCAAAACCCATGCATGTAAACATTGTAAGCCTCTGACAAGGTGAGACCTTAAATAGCAGAGATCATATATTGATGTTGCTGCTGCTGCTGCTGCTAAGTCGCTTCAGTCGTGTCCGACTCTGTGCGACCCTATAGACAGCAGCCCACTAGGCTCCTCTGTCCCTGGGATTCTCCAGGCAAGAATACTGGAGTGGGTTGCCATTTCCTTCTCCAATATTGATGTTATTTTGCTATAAGTCTTTTCTAATAAATGATAGAAAAAGTACCAGGACTTATGGGGAGCTGATTAAATTTATTTTTATCAGAGCCTATTGAGTACCTATACTATACCAGATCCTTTTGTAGGCACTGGGAGAAATGGCAATCAACAAGACAAACTTCAAACTTTTATGGAATTTGTATTCTAGGTGTATTTTTTTTTTTTTTCTGTTTTGTTTTGAGGGGGTGTGGACTTTTACCCAACAAAGCAGGTAATAACAGCTATGTTCTGAGGGTTAAGAGGCAGTGTAGTAAGTAGAATTAAGGCCTCCCTCCCCTTTAAAAATGTTCATATCCTAATCCCCAGAATATGTAAACATGTTTCCTTAAATGTTTCCTGAATGAGACTTTGAAGGTGTGATTAAATTAACGAACTTGAAATAGGGATATTATCCAGGGTTATCTGGAATGGTCCAATGTAATCATATAATTCTTTTCAATACAAGTGGAAGAGTGAGGCAGGGGAGGAGGTCATAGCAATGTGATGTGAGAAGAACTGAATCTGCTGTTGATGACTTTGAAGATGGGAGAAGGAGACCATGAGCCTAGGAATGAAGGCAGCTTCTAGGAGCTATTAAAAAACAAGGAAATGTATCCTCCCCTAGGGACTCCAGAAAGGAACTCAGCCATGCAACACTGTGACTTTAGCCTGCTGAGACCTGTGTCTGATGAAAAATAGTAAATCTGTATTGTTTTAAGCCACTCAATTTTTGATTCTTGATTGATTCAACAGTCGGCTCCTATAGGTGGTGATAGGTGAATTAAGGACCATCTTGACTGTCATCTTCACTAAGATACTTTGTATACTGAGGATGTTCTCCTGAAACAATAAGGAATCTTTTTGTTTAGCAAACCAAACCAGGCTAGATGGGAGAGTTCACTATAAATGGACAGGAATATCCCATAAAACCTAAGGAGATATAGTCAGTCCCTTGAACATGTCCTGAACTACCAGCAGGAAGATTGTCTAGACTTTTCTCTTCCACATGTCCTTTCTGTTCCTCTCTAAACATCTCTCTACCCTAGCTCCTTTAGTCTCCTCCGTCTGCCCAATTGAACACGGTCATTGGCAGATCAAAGTTTCATGCTACGCAAGTCCAGTCACCCAAAGGCAGAATCTCAATGGAAACCGTTCTAGCTTTCCTTTTCCCATCTTCATTTTTGGCAAATAAATCTCCGTTGCTTCAGTTTGGGTTAGGTGCCTTGGTGCAGATGCATTGTATAGGAATAAGGACAAATCAGGGAAATAGAGATTGTGATAAACAGTCCAAAATGTTTATTAACATGCTTATTTCACAACTGGGAAGGTAATTTTAGGAAAATATGTCTTTCTGCTTCATCAGTCTTATTCAATATCTGTTTAAAACAAATAATTGTGTGAGGTAACATGAAATATACAAAGGCAAGCAACAGATATCATTCCAGCATCTATTTTTATGACAATAATAGTAGTGTGTTCTTAGTCACATCCAACTCTGTGACCCCACGGACTGTATAGCCCATTAGGCTCCTCTGTTCATGGGATTTTCCAGGCAAGAATACAGGAGTGGTTTGACATTTCCTTCTCCAGGGGATCATCCCAACCCAAAGATCAAACCTGAGTCTTCTGCATTTACAGGTGGATTTTTTTTTTTTCTTTACCAGTAGCACCACCTGGGAAGCCCAAGACCTTTGCTAAATACTTATGACATAAAGCAACGTGTTTAAGGAATGGTGGAGAGAGGACAGTTTGGATTATTGTGTGATGTGTGCTGAGTGGAAGTTATGTGCTGAATGTCCTCTCAATGAAACGTTACATCCTGCTAGGTCAGCTGGAATGGGGTGGGACTGGGGCAAATTCCCAGAGAAGGTAGTTGGAACTTCCAGGTGAACAAGGGAGGAAAATACATCTCAGGAAGGAGGAGAGCCCTGCAAATCCAAGTCATGAAAATAATCAGGGAAGTGAAGAGCCAGTGGGTAGTTCTGAGAGATGGCTTGTGGGGGCCGGTGGAAGGGGATAAATTCCAGTTTTTCAAGGCTTGTAGTCTAGTAGAGGATTCAAAGTAGGCAATAAACAGCCGTCACAAGGTCTGAATACATCAACATAATAATGCAGTGACAGAAAAACACACAGTTTTGGAGGTAAATTTGGGGATATAGTGGAAAGTTAAAAAATCCAGTTGGGAAAAATAGTACATTCCTAGGATAAGCTGACTTTTAAGCAGTTGCATAAATAGTCTGTGGTTGACAGGAATGAGCAAAATAGAACTCAAATTTAATTAAAATGTTCCTCTTTGGTTTCAAAGCACACAAACATTATGCAAAGCGACTTACCAGGATGTGGATCACTACAGCAAAGGCATAGCATTGGCTCCCCAAGGTGACATGGTTTCCATGAAACCGAAACTCTGTAATAATTTCTATCATCTCTCTTTCTTTTTTTCAGTGGTTGTCTGGCCCCTTTAGAGGAGAAGGCTAGACTATGCCAGGAAAAATATGGTAAAAGCATCTTGAATATGGAATGGCAATGGGAAACCCCAGAGGAAAAGAATTTCCATCACAAAGTGTTCTCGTCTCATGGAATCTTTGAAGTAGGCCACTGGACTGCACAGACCAAATTCCTCTTGCTTTGTTTCTTTTTTAAATTAATCATTTGAACATGTTGGGGCTTCAGATGTTTACTGGGTGATTATAAACACACTGAAGTACTGAAGGAAAACTCCTGGGACATCATATTCACCCTCCTCATCTTTTTAGATTTCATTTTGACTCACCATCAATTGGAATTTTTAATTCAGACTATTCTCAAATGTTATAGCAATTTTACATAGTATATTATCAAAGTTCCAAGTCTTTTGATAGGGTAATTAAACATGCCAAGTTTGTTTCTAGAGCCCCGAATCTACAGCCTCTCATCAACTGGTTAGTTACCATCCTTCATTGGGCTACTTTCTGTGTATGTCTTTTATAGTGTTTGAGAAATTTATTCACCTTTAATTCCTTTTAAGTTTAAAGAAAAGGGAACCCGATTGCTGACAACCTATGTGGGTGAAATTCCCAAAGACCTGCCATGCTTCTGAAGCCCTTTCATCTCTTTTTTTATTTTTAAAACTATTTTCTTCTAAAGAGAAGATTCCATCTTCCAAGGCTCAGGTATTGATTTTATCACTCCCTTTGACATAATTCTTTATTCCTTATGCATATAAAAACACCATTGATTTTCATAAGCTGGTGGCATTTTTTTTTTCTTTTTTCTGTCACTAGAAGTTTTGTTTGGAAAAAGGAGAATGGAAGCCAGTTCAGAGTAATCTATCTTTCCACATAAGTATTTCTGTGGCACTTATCACAGCAGTATCTGGACACTCAAAAGCACTATTAGACTAAAACACATACACTAGAGGAGGGAAAAAAAAATTGATGCTAAGAAAACAAAGTGTAAAACATCAAGAGAAATAGAAAAAAAATATTCTTTGTTCATGGACAACCAATGGGAGTTTAAAGAAATTCTCAGGAGCAGTAGGAAAGATATTCTTTGCCCACATCCATTTATTTATTTAAAGCCTTCTAAAGGACTGTTCTGGGCCTTTGACTCAGGTACAAAATACCAGTGATACTTGCTGTGGCAAATTAAGGATGGAAAATGATACTTTTTCTGGTACCTGGGTAGAAGACAAGGAGAAAGTCAAGAAAATGACATTAAAATGACTGAGTACGAATGAACCATAAGTGTTTGAAATTCTCCAGTAGGGCAGTGAGTTGTTTTTTTTTTTTTTTGGGGGGGGGGTACTCAAAAAAGTAGATCCGATGCTTATCCAGTTGAGTGTCCATAGGTTGTAGTATCTGTAATGAAATACCCTTAGGAAATGCATTGTTTGATGGTGGAAATTGCTGAATTAACTAATTGAAAGAGAAAGGGACTGAATCAAATTTCAAACTGACTTTGTCACTCAAGTGTCTTTTATCCCTAACCGTAAGGTCAGTAAAATTACAGTGTTATATGCCAGAAGTTAATTAGGAGGACAGAATAGTTTATAACATAGAAGGCCATTTATTCTATTCTTTTTAATATATAAAAGAGAAATTACTGAATAATTGCCCGGTTTCATATCAAAAATATAATCTGTTATACAATTATTATATATGAAACTTCCTATTTGGATATAAACTGGTTCTCTTTGGCACATGGAATTTACAGATTTATATTACAACTTAAGCCAACACATGGAGAAAAGGCCCAGTAATGGGAAAGGAATAAATACCTAATTTACAGAAGAGTAACCACCATAAAGTTTTATTTGTTTCACGATGTAATTTCTGAGTAAAAATACTCTCTGCTCCATTTCATGGTGGGTAACCTGCCGATTCTTATGATTTCCCTCCTATTTTAACAAAAACAACTCAGACTTTTTATTTGACCTCATTATATAGTCAGAAATACCGTGGATAGAAATTACATTTCAATGAGTGAAGCAATCTTTACCTCAGATTTACGTAGAAGTTGGCAAATTAAAAGTATTTTAATAAGACTAGCAGTGATAGTTCAGGAATGAGATTTAAACTGAGCTTCTGTGCCGATGAGTGCATTAACTTTATTCAAAAATAGTGTATGTAAAATGGCACACAACTGACATGAGCTGATTATGATAATGTCTTAGTGCAAATTTTTGAAAATCAGGTACTATAAAAATATACCATTAACTTTATGTTAATAAAATATTTTGCTTGATGCCTTTTAAATTATTCATTTGAAGTAGTCTAAAAATATAAAAGAACTCTTATTATCATTCAATTTACATGATTACTTTTAAGTTCACTTTTTGGGTTTAACATAAACAGAGTGTAAAATTCACATCAAGCTTTTGGTATTTAAAATGTGTAATTTTTATGCAAAAATTGGATGCTGTGTTACATTTTTAAGGTTGTCATTAGTATAAATATAATTTTGACTTCTGATTTGAAACAATTTAACCCTTAGGAGAAATTATCAGGTTTCCCAGGTTGACTCATTACTGCTGCTTTGATTATAGATGAATTCCTTTGTAAAAACACATTTTAAAGAATCTAAGCATTGACTTGAAGCCCCAGGGGTTTCCACAGATGCATTTGATGAAATGATGGCAATTACCAGAGAAAAGGTTCCCTTTTCTCCCCAAAAGCTCAGCTATTTCAGGGTATATGCCCAGATGTGGGATTGGTGGGCCATGTAATAGCTTTTTTCCTAGCTTTTTAAGGAATCTCCATGCTGTTCCCCACCATTGGTGCAGAGGGGTTCCCTCTTCACTACATCCTCTCCAGCATTTATTATTGGTAGACTTTTTGATCATCACCAAACCTAGAGCCTTTTATACAGAGTGAAGCAGGTATGAAAGAGAAGAACAAATATTGTATATTAATGCATATATATGAAATCTAGAAAAATGGTACTGATAAACCTATTTGAATGGAAGGAATGGAGATACAGATGTAAGAATGGACTTGTGAACATAGTGGAAGAAGGAGAGGGTAGGATGAACTGAGAAAGTCGCATTAACATATACACATTATCAAATATAAAATAGATAGCAGGAAGCTGCTGTATAATATAGGGAGCCCAGCCTGGTATCTGATGACCTAGAACAGTGGAATGGGGTGCAGAGGCTCAAGAGAAGGATATATATATATATGACTAATTAGCATTCTCGTACAGCAGAAACCAACACAAAATTGTAAAGAAATTTTCTTTCAATTAAAAAACAATACAAAAACTCACCTTTGATTCTAAATGTTAAAAAAAAAAAATTATGTGCCCAGGTTTGTGCTCGGCTCTTGATGGGTTTGCACTGGAGGACAGCACCCTAACTGCCTCTTATAGCTTATAGTCAAATGGAGATTCCTTACCATCACTTACAATCACTGTAATGGGCTTCCCTGGTGGTTCAGCTGGTGAAAAATCTGTCTGCAATGCAGGAAACCAGGGTTCTATCCTTGGGTTGGGAAGATCCCCTGGAGAAAGGAAAGGCTACCCACTCCAGTATACTGGCCTGGAGAATTCCATGGAGTGCATAATTAATGGGGTAGCAAAGAGTCCAACACGACTAAGTGACTTTCACTTTTGTTCAATGCAGTGCTCAGTACATAATGCTGCCTGGGAAGCAGAATTTACATAGCCAAAAAAGAAAAAAATAATATAGGAAAATAAAATTGGGTAAGAATTGTAAATATGGTGGGGCTTAAGTAGAAAGAATGTGATCTAGATTTTTGGAGAAGAGGTAAGTGCTTCCGTGGTTCAACAGTGAAGAATCCGCCTACAATGCAGGAAACGCATGAGATGCTGCTTCCATTTCTGGGTTGGGATGATCCCCTAGAGGAGGACAAGGTAACCCACTCCAGTATTCTTGCCTGGAGAATCCCCATGGACAGAGGAGCCTGGCAGGCTACAGTCCATAGGATTGCAAAGAGTCAGACATGACTGAAGCATTTGAGCACACACTAGTCGCTCAGTCGAGTCTGGCTCTTCGCCAGGCAAGAATACTGGAGTGGGTTGCTATGCCTTTCTCCAGCGGATCTTACCAACCCAGGGACTGAACCCAGGTCTCTCACATTGCAGGCTGATTCTTTACCATCTGAGCCACAGCCCTTCAAATAAGAGAATTGGAATAAAATATTAGTGCTATCTTCTTTAGAATATATACAGCATACCAAACCTAGTTCTGCTCGCAGTAAATAATTAAAAATTCACATTTACATATACATGTATATATACTTCAGCCCACATGCAAATATAAAGCCAGTTATATAAATCATTACTTCAAGCCATACGAAATTCTAAATATATCTAGATATATAAAAAAAAAAGTTCTTTAAATGCCAGACAATGGCTCACTTATTTCGAAAGGTGTTTTGAAGCTCTATTCTTGGGAAGGAAAAGAGAGCAGAAGAAAAAGGAAGTAGGAATTTGACTTGCATGTGCTATATATCAGCCGAATGCTTCTTTCTTATATGGGCCCAAGTTGTGATTGCCTGGTTCTTACATATTTAAGAGAATGAGGCTCTGTTGCATATCATCACAGGCCAACTTGCCATCAGTTATAGTGTTTGGCACAGGCAAGAGTTTCTGACTTTTACATGGTTCAGTATAGCCCTATCTCCCAAGAACAGTCCTAATTTGACATGACCAGACAAGGCACTAAGATTCTCAGGAGTTTGGTAATATTTGTAGAATCAGAATATCTTATCCTTTCAAATTTGTGAGAAACCTTATGAATTAGTCATCTCTCCTCCCACCCAACTGAAACTTCTTGTATAATGCCCAAGAGATGTTCATGTGTGCCTGCTAAGTTGCTTCAGTCATGTCTGATTCTTTGCGACCCCATGAACTGTAGCCCGCCAGGCTCCTCTGTCCATGGAATTTTCCAGGCAAGAATACTGAAGTGGGTTGCCATGCTCCTCTCCAGGGGATCTTCCCAACCCAGCGATCGGACCAGCATCTCTTATGTCTCCTGCATTGGCAGGTGGGTTCTTTACCACTAGTACCACCTAGGAATGCCAAAGCTCAGTTTGAAAGACTAAAGAAAAATAGGATCAGTTTTCAATCCAGTCCCAAAGAAGGGCAATGCCAAAGAAGTTTCATAATACATACAATTATTTTCATTTCAAATGCTAGCAAGGTAATGCTCAAAATCCTACAAGCTAGTCTTCAGCAGTATGTGAACTGAGAACTTCAATGTACAAGCTAGATTTAGGAAAGACAGAGGAACTAGAAATCAAATTGCCAACATCTGTTGGATCATAGAGAAAGCAAGAGAATTCAAGAGAAACATCCACTGCTTGATTGACTACACTAAAGCCTTTGACTGTATGGATCACAACAAACTGTGGAAAATTCTTAAAGAGATGGGAATACCAGATCTCCTTACCTGCCTCCTAAGAAGCCTGTATGTAGGACAAGAAGCATTAGTTAGAACCAGACATGGAAAAATGATCTGTTTCAAAATTGGGAAAGGAGTACATCAAGGCTGTATATTGTCACACTGCTTATTTAGCTTATATATGTGAAATGCCGGGCTGGATGAATTACAGCCTGGAATCAAGATTGTCGGGAGAAGTATCAGCAACCTCAAAAATGCAGATGATATCACTCCAATGGCAGAAAGCAAAGAAGAACTAAACAGCCTCAATGAAAGTGAAAGAGGAGAGTGAAAAACCTGGTATTAAACTCAACATTCAGAAAACTAAGGTCGTGGCATCTGATCCTATCACTTCATGGCAAATAGATGGGGAAAATTGGAAACAGTGACAGATTTTATTTTCTTAGACTCCAAAATCACCACAGATGGTAACTGCAACTGTGAAATTAAAAGACACTTGCTCTTTGGAAGAAAAGCTATGACAAACCTAGACAGCATATTAAAAAGCAGACATCACTTTGCTGACAAAGATCCATCTAGTCAAAGCTGTGGTTTTTCCAGTAGTTATGTATGTGAGAGTTGGACCAAAAGGGAGGCTGAGCACCAAAGAACTGATGCTTTTGAACTGTGGTGTTGGAGAAGACTCTTTAGAGTCCCTTGGACTGCAAGGAGATCAAACCAGTCAATCCTAAAGGAAATCAACCCTGAATATTCATTGGAAGGACCTGATGCCGAATCTGAATTCTAATACTTTGGTCAGCTGATGCAAAGAGCTGACTCAGTGGAAAAGACCCTGATGCTGGGAAAGATTGGAAGCAAAAGGAGAAGATGCAGGCACTGGATGAGATGGCTAGATAGCATTGCCAACTCCATGGACATGACTTTGAGCAAACTCTGGGAGATAGTGGAGGATAGAGGGCCTGGCATGCTGCAGTCCATGGGGTCACAAAGAGTTGGACATGACTTAGCAACTGAATAACTTCTATGAGTACCACTGACTCATCTCAGATCTTCAAAAATTTAAAGGCAGCCACCATATTATTTCAGTGTCCTCTGCCAAGCTTAGAATATTTGTTCTTCTTTTCATGAAAGAGTTTCCAAGTTATCTTCAATATTCTCATCTTTGTTAGGGCACCTTCAGGTTTCTTTTCTTTTTCTTTTTTTTTTACTTTTTAAAGCATGTTTACTGATGCTACCACATGATGATCCATTGGTAAAACACACACATACCATGCATGCATGTACACATACATACATCACCTGATCCTAGCCTCAAGAAATTTATATTTAAAGAGGGCAGGTAAACATAAAGAATAACAAAAATACATAAATGTGATCTGTGTTAAGCATAAAAAGATCATTCAAAACCAAAACAGAATATCCAGGATGCTACATAAATTCTAGACCCGATCTGACCTGCATGAAAACAGAAAAGATGTGACTGTCCTTGATCTGATTTCTACCTGATACTACAGCCAAAAAGATGACTTTAGCAGACACATTTTGAGTTCATGGTTAACAAACCTCTGTCATTTTCAAATGTATTTCTGTTTATCAACTTTCCCCTACCCTCTACTTACATCACTGATTTTTGAACATCAACGCAAAACCTTACAATTAGGAATGTCAGATTCCATAATCTTGGTTTTGGCCCCTGGGTCTAACGTGAATCATAATTAAGGCAGCCAACATTTTAAGTAAACTTTTAGATCAACTGGAAATATGATAAACATCATTCATTGATTTCAATAAGGCCTAAGACAAAGGTAAAGCCCTAAGGTATGCATCAAATGCTTCTCTAAGTTGATATACTAATACACATATAAAGCTTTCCAGTGCCTAACCATCTGTAGTGGACAGTTGGTGTTCATGCTCCCTGTCCTCCACTTTTCCTTCCTTCTGGCAGTGTGTTTCCTTTAGAACCATTCTTCTGCTGTTTTCATGTTACATCATTTTGAGAGCTCAGTCTATCCCTGGTTCTCGGAAAGTCATGTGACCAAACTTGGTCCATGAGAACGTTGACCTTTGCTGGCTGCAGAACTGGTAACATTATCCAAACCATTCCAAGGAAATAAAAGTCTTGACCTTTTGTATAATTTTTGAGGAAAGAGACTCTCTGAATGAAATTGAAACTGGGACAATTTAAGGTTGGGATTGCTAGGAGTCACCATATGGACAGGACCTCGTTAATCATTCAACTGACAGATGAAAGTGAAGCCTGGAGAGAAAGAGAAAGAGATCAAACCCACATCTAGCCATTCTAGAGTCAAAGCCAGGTCTAGACTGTGCTGTTACATAAGCAATAATATGAACCCTTTGGCTTCAGCCAGTTTGTGTTAGGTTTCTGTCATTACATTTCTGTCATTTGCCAAATGTTCCAACTGATACACCATATTATTATCTAGTCCACATTTCCCTTTGGTGACAAGAATATCATGGGAGTCTTTGTCATCTGTTTTATTGAAATCTATATATAGAATCTCTACAATACTTTATATGCTAATGAGGCTAGTAACTCTTTTGTCAAAGGAAATTAGATTTGTTTGTTTGCAGTAAATTTATGCTGGTTCACAGTGATCATCTCTTTTCTAAAGCCATCTGGTTAATAATCCACTATAGAAGCTTAACCAGTTTAGAAGACAAATTTCACTTGCTCTTTGCATCACTAACCATGGAATAATAGGTATTATTTTCCTCTGATATTTTGGACAATTTTTCTAAAGACTCAGGCACAGAATTCCTGAGGTTTCTGAGTATGAGCACCTTTTTAAAATACAGTAATCTCAGACCTCCAGAGTCTGGTTGTTGCATTTTTTAGTTACTGTTTGTTGAAAAGATATATTAAGGCAAAAAATGATCATGAACCTGTCACTTTTAAGTGAAATTCTGTTTTATTAAGCAGAATTGACAAATTATCCTACTTGGATATAGGAAATATTATTTATTCAATCTGTGAATAAATCTGTGTATAAATGACTTCCTGTTAACTTTCAGTCTGGCCGCAGGAATAAGTGAACCAGATGGGGATAGTTCAGTTAGAGCGTATTTATTTGACACTCTAAATGCCTAACATTTTATCCCTGGCCCTTTTCAGATACATGCAAGACCCCAAGGTCCCTTTCTTCTAAAATCTACTTCACTACTTCCTGTGAACCTCTATGGAGGGTGCACTTTTGACTCTGCTCAATAGGAGTCTTGGAATAAAAAGTGATGACCTGATGGGGAAGAACATTTGGGCTCTCAAACCCACAAAGAAGCTGGGGCGTGAGCTGACCCCAGAAAAACTTCACTTAGAACCAGAAAGTGGGGTTGGACATGGGGCAGTTCCCTTGGCTGTCTCTAGCACAGAAAAAAAAGAGAAACTATACTCCCAATACTCTCAGGAGATAATTACCTGACAGACTGACTCTAATGAAAAAAGCATCACACAGCACCTTCTTAAAAGCTTTCGATATGTGGTTTCTTAGTAGTGGTGCTCAAACATGGACAGCTGATAATGCCCCTATTTTCTTTCTGCCTGCTTTAAGCAGTGCATTTAAAAAAACATGGTTAAGCAAACTGCGGTTTAGGGGGAAATATATTTACTTTGACTGCAATAAACATTGTCATTTGGGCATATCACCTTTATGGTTGACACAGCCTTGACATTGTGACACGTTAGCTCAGAATAAATACCAGGTAGCATTATTTTCTTTAACTCTATTGTTGCTGCTGTTGTTAGGAGTTGCCACCTATAAAAGGTTTCAGGCCAAAGTCTGACACTCTGTAACTCTTAGTGGGTAATTAGTGCCTTGAATGGCAAATGCTTTTATGCTCCTGGATGCAGTGATGAGATGTACTCTTTGGCCAGTCTCTGCCTTAATTTTTGAGAACATGGTTCATGGTGGACACAAAGCTGATACACATATTTAGTGTCTGCACATGACTAATGATTGAAATATTGTCAGAGGTTGTTTCCAAACACCAAGGCGTAAACTACTCGAATGAAGAGTTTTGTAGTGCATAGTTTTGAGTCAAGTTTATCCTAAGAGATGTTGCACAGGAAGCTGAAGGATTTCAGAGAATGGTTCTTTTAATGTCTGGGTTAATGTGAATAGCTGAAGAGCTGTCATATTTGGGTTAAAATACCTTTGTAAGTGACTAGTGCTTTGAAACACAGGGAGGCAAATGTATAGTTCTCAGTGACAACGAACCCTTAAAATATAATGCCAGCACTCTTATTTTTGCCAAATATCATTCTAGAGAAGCAGTTAGTTGCTTGGCTCAGAGGTATCTCTGCTGCTGTTGCTGCTGCTGCTGCTGCTGCTGCTAAGTCGCTTCAGTAGTGTCCGACTCTGTGCGACCCCAAAGATGGCAGCCCACCAGGCTCCCCCTTCTCTGGGATTCTCCAGGCAAGAATACTGGAGTGGGTTGCCATTGCCTTCTCTGCATATTCCAACAGCTTGAGACTTTGACACCTGATGCCTGAATCATTGGAACCATCTTCCAAGTTATCTTCTCATCTCTGATCCACTTTTTCTCCCCCACCCAGAATAATCTTCATAAAATTACTCCTATAGCACATATTCTTTTTGTCATTCTGCATTCACATTTCAGGGCTACAGACTAGGAGGAAATAGCCTTCAGTGGTGTGCTAGTTATCACAAATCTGAAATGAAAAGTGATGGAGAAATGTCCCATACTTTTTACAGTGGTTTTATGCCCTAGCTTACTTTCTTTCTCACCCTGTTAGTTGTGTATGTTGTATGGATAGGACAGTACAATGACAGGCAGGGTGACAGAGTATAAAGGGTATGATTTAGGACAGAGTCATAAAAGGTTATCTCTCAAGAGCCACATAGTCTCTGTTACAACTACTCAACTCTGCTACTGTAGTCAGAAAGCAGCCATAGACAAAACCTAAACAAATGAGCTTGGTGTTCCAATAAAATGGTATTTATGGACACAGTAATTGGAATTCCATTTCGTTTTCATGTCTCCTGGATATATGTCTCCAAATATGCTTTCTTTGATTTTTTTCCCAACCGTTTAAAAATGTAAAAAAAAGAAAAAAAAAACCATTCTTAGCTCATGAGCCATACAAAAACAGGCCGTGGACCAGCTTTGGCTTGCAAGCTAGAGTTTATTGACCAAAATCACTGCAGATGGTGACTGTAGCCATGAAATTAAAAGATGCTTGCTTCTTGGAAGAAAAGTTATGACCAACCTAGACAGCGTATTAAAAAGCAGAGACATTACTTTGCCAACAAAGGTCCGTCTAGTCAAAGCTATGGTTTTCCAGTAGTCGTGCATGGATGTGAGAGTTGGACTATAAAGAAAGCTGAGCACCAAAGAATCGATGCTTTTGAACAGTGGTGGTGGAGAAGACTCGTGAGAGTCCCTTGGACTGCAAGGAGATCCAACCATTCCATCCTAAAGGAGATCTGTCCTGAAAATTCACTGGAAGGACTGATGCTGAAGCTGAAACTCCAATAGTTTGGCCACCTGATATAAAGAACGGACTCATTTGAAAAAACCCTGATGCTGGGCAAGACGAAGGCAGGAGGAAAAGGGGACGACAGAGGATGAGATGGTTGGATGGCGTCACTGACTCGGTGGACATGAGACTGAGTAAACTCCAGGAGTTGGTGATGGACAGGGAGGCCTGGCGTGCTGCAGTTCATGGGGTTTTAAAGAGTTGGATAGCACTGAGCGACTGAACTGACTGACTGTTTAGGAAAGAGATTGATTTGGTTATGGATCTGGGCTCTACCATGTGTATGATACTAGGTACAGGTGATCAAGCTTCTCTGGATATTAGTTTAATTGTTTAAGTGTGTGTGTGCACGCATGTGTACATTTACATGTATACACATAAATTTGCAGAATGTGATACCGATTAGTAATCAAGACCACTGCTTGGATTTGATCTTGTAACTCAAGAATTATGACCTGCCTGTTCTTTGGGAAATCAGGTAATACATCTCTCATATTAACCTTGAGAGCATCATTATCTCATATGTATGCAATAATCACTGCTGATGTGAAAAGACTAGATTTCACCTCTCCACTATCTTAAGCTGTGAAGTGAAACAGCTTTGATTCAAATTCTGCTGCATGGACCTGGGAAATTTTTTGTAATTTTTTGATTTTTCAATTCTTCACCTTAATCTGGAAGCAATAATGATCTCTGCCATACAAGGTTGCTCTCAAAATTACATGAAATAATGCATATAAAATACTTAGTACCTATCCTGAAAGGATGACTCAACAAACAGAAAGTTGCTATTAGCAATAATACTAATATAAATATATTCAATTTGAATATAAATATATTCAAAAGATTTCAGAGAAACTGTTGGATTAAATCTAAGTTATACAACTTCATTCCCACTGTGTAATCAACTGGCTATCCTAATTTTTCAAAATTCTTCTCTCCATGTACTGCATACTTCTGTTCTGCCTGTTTTACTTAATCCTTCTCACAACTAGCTTATTCCAACTTAGGTGTCTTTGTTCACGAGCTTTCTCTTATCTGTTATTGCCATAACTTTTCTTCAGTTATTTGCTGTCAAAACCTCCAGATTCTTCTCAATAGGGTCATCCCTAAGACAACCTTAGGCTTCCAGGCTGCTCAGTGGTAATGAATCTGCCTGCCAATGGATGTGGGTTCAGTCCCTGGGTCAGGAAGATCCCCTGGAGGAGGAAGTGGCAACCCACTCCAATATTCTTGCCTGTGAAATCTCACGGACAGAGGAGCCTGGCACACATAGATCATGGGGTTGCAAATAGTTGGACACAACTGAGCATGCACACTTTGCAATATAATTTTGCACTTAATTATATATGATCACTTTTTAGTCTCTATTTCTTTTGTATTTATAAGTCTAACATTGAGAATGAGATTGTGATCACCTGTAAAAGACGAAATGGTGATATCCACTGGTTCCGTTTTCTCTAAACTAGCCTACATGCTTTGAGCACCCATATGCTAACTAAAGGTATGTCTTGAGTAGACTAAGTCTACCAGAGTGCAGACATACTGAAACCATACTCACAGAAAACTAGTCAATCTAATCACACTAGGACCACAGCCTTGTCTAACTCAATGAAACTAAGCCATGCCCGCGGGGCAACCCACGATTGGCGAGTTATAGTAGAGAGGTCTGACAGAATGTGGCCCACTAGAGAAGGGAATGGCAAACCACTTCAGTATTCTTGCCTTGAGAACCACATGAACAGTATGAAAAAGCAAAATGATAGGATACTGAAAGAGGAACTCCCCAGGTCAGTAGGTGCCCAATATGCTACTGGAGATCAGTGGAGAAATAACTCCAGAAAGAATGAAGAGATAGAGCCAAAGCAAAAACAATACCCAGCTGTGGATGTGACTGGTGATAGAAGCAAGATCCGATGCTGTAAAGAGCAATATTGCATAGGAACCTGGAATGTCAGGTCCATGAATCAAGGCAAATTGGAAGTGGTCAAACGAGATGGGAAGAGTGAATGTTGACATTCTAGGAATGGACTGGAATGGGTGAATTTAACTCAGATGACCATTATATCTACTACTGCGGGCAGGAATCCCTCAGAAGAAATGGAGTAGCCATCGTGGTAAACAAAAGAGTCCGAAATGCAGTACTTGGATGCAGTCTCAAAAATGACAGAATGATCTCTGTTCATCTCCAAGGGAAACCATTCAATATCACGGTAATCTAAGTCTATGCCCCAACCAGTAATGCTGAAGAAGCTGAACAGTTCTATGAAGACCTATAAGACCTTTTAGAACTAACACCCAAAAAAGATGTCGTTTTCATTATAGGGGACTGAAATGCAAAAGTAGGAAGTCAAGAAACACCTGGAGTAACAGGCAGATTTGGCCTTGGAATGCGGAATGAAGCAGGGCAAAAACTAATAGAGTTTTGCCAAGAAAATGCACTGGTCATAGCAAACACCCTCTTCCAACAACACAAGAGAAGACTCTACACATGGACATCACCAGATGGTCAGCACCGAAATCAGATTGATTATATTCTTTGCAGCCAAAGATGGAGAAGCTCTATACAGTCAACAAAAACAAGACCAGGAGCTGACTGTGGCTCAGATTGAACTCCTTATTACCAAATTCAGACTCAAACTGAAGCAAGTAGGGAAAACGGCTAGACCATTCAGGTATGACTTAAACCAAATCCCTTATGATTATACAGTGGAAGTGAGAAATAGATTTAAGGGCCTAGATCTGATAGATAGAGTGCCTGATGAACTATGGACTGAGGTTCGTGACATTGTACAGGAGACAGGGATCAAGACCATCCCCATGGAAAAGAAATGCAGAAAAGCAAAATGGCTGTCTGGGGAGGCAATACAAATAGCTGTGACAAGAAGAGAAGGGAAAAGCCAAGGAGAAAAGGAAAGATATAAGCATCTGAATGCAGAGTTCCAAATAATAGCAAGAAGAGACAAGAAAGCCTTTTTCAGCGATCAATGCAAAGAAATAGAGGAAAACAACAGAATGGGAAAGACTAGAGATCTCTTCAAGAAGATTAGAGATACCAAGGGAACATTTCATGCAAAGATGGGCTCGGTAAAGGACAGAATGGTATGGACCTAACAGAAGCAGAAGATATTAAGAAGAGGTGGCAAGAATACACAGAAGAACTGCACAAAAAGGATCTTCATGACCCAGATAATCACAATGATGTGATCACTCACCTAGAGCCAGACATCCTGGAATGTGAAGCCAAGTGGGCCTTAGAAAGCATCACTACAAACAAAGCTAGTGGAGGTGATGGAATTGCAGTTGAGCTATTTCAAATCCTGAAAGATGATGCTATGAAAATGCTACACTCAATATGCCAGCAAATTTGGAAAACTCAGCAGTGGCCCCAGGACAGGAAAATGTCAGTTTTCATTCCAATCCCAAAGAAAGGCAATGCCAAAGAATGCTCAAACTACCGCACTATTGCACTCATCTCACATGCTAGTGAAGTAATGCTCAAAATTCTCCAAGCCAGGCTTCAGCAATACGTGAACCGTGAACTTCCTGATGTCCAAGCTGGTTTTAGAAAAGGCAGAGGAACCAGAGATCAAATTGCCAACATCTGCTGGATCATGGAAAAAGCAAGAGAGTTCCAGAAAAACATCTATTTCTGCTTTCTTGACTATGCCAAAGCCTTTGACTGTGTGGATCACAATAAACTATGGAAGATTCTGAAAGAGATGGGAATAGCAGACCACCTGACCTGCCTCTTGAGAAATCTGTATGCAGGTCAGGAAGCAACAGTTAGAACTGGACATGGAACAACAGACTGGTTCCAAATAGGAAAAGGAGTACGCCAAGGCTGTATATTGTTACCCTGCTTATTTAACTTATATGCAGAGTACATCATGAGAAACGCTGGACTGGAAGAAGCACAAGCTGGAATCAAGATTGCTGGGAGAAATATCAATCACCTCAGATATGTAGATGACACCACCCTTATGGCAGAAAGTGAAGAAGAACTAAAGAGCCTCTTGATGAACGTGAAAGAGGAGAGTGAAAAAGTTGGCTTAAAGCTTAATATTCAGAAAATGAAGATCATGGCATCCGGTCCCATCACTTCATGGGAAATAGATGGGGAAACAGTGGAAACAGTGTCAGACTTTCTTTTTTGGGGCTCCAAAATCACTGAAGATGGTGACTGCAGCCATGAAATTAAAAGGCGCTTACTCCTTGGAAGGAAAGTTATGACCAACCTAGATAGCATATTCAAAAGCAGAGACATTACTTGGCCGACTAAGGTCCGTCTAGTCAAGGCTATGGTTTTTCCAGTGGTCATGTATGGATGTGAGAGTTGGACTGTGAAGAAGGCTGAGCACCGAAGAATTGATGCTTTGAACTGTGGTGTTGGAGAAGACTCTTGAGAGTCCCTTGGACTGCAAGGAGATCCAACCAGTCCATTCTGAGGGAGATCAGCCCTGGGATTTCTTTGGAAGGAATGATGCTAAACTTGAAACTCCAGTACTTTGGCCACCTCATGCAAAGAGCTGACTCATTGGAAAAGACTTTGATGCTGGGAGTGATTGGGGACAGGAGAAGAAGGGGACGACAGAGGATGAGATGGCTGGATGGCATCACTGACTTGATGGACGTGAGTTTGAGTGAACTCCGGGAGTTGGTGATGGACAGGGAGGCCTGGTGTGCTGCAATTCACGGGGTCGCAAAGAGTCAAACACTACTGAACGACTGAACTGAACTGAACTGAACACTATTCCCAATTGTGAATCTACCTTTATCCGGATCCTGTGTAAAGACCTCCATATAATGGAATATTCTCTTTCCACCGGAGGTTGTCATTCACTGCCTTTTCCCCTCGTGCTTGCTTACCTGTAACATCACTGCTTGAGCTCTGTTTCAGCTGTTTCTGGGCCAGAGATACATTTTACTATTAAAATCAGTTTATCTTGTTGAAACTTTTAAGCAAATCTTGTTACACCAAGTGAAGTGCCTCCTTTTTGAAATATTGAGTTTTTGAATTCCCTTTTGAGTATTTCATGTAGATTCTGAGTTATTCACCACATGATGCCTGATTTTTTCCACCGGAGTTCATTGGAAGCCGGGTTAATTGTGATGCATTGAGTAGCAGTTGGCAAGACTAGATGAGGTCATTGAAACAAAGATTTCGCACTTCTGGACACATTGTATTTTGTTGCATTGGAGATTAGGGGGAGGTAAATTTTCTTTTCTTCTCTTGCCTTTTTCCCTTAATATTATATATGCATTTTATTTTTAATTCAGAGGGTGAGGAAAAAGGGTGGGACCTGGGAGAAGGGTGATTATGATGACATCATTACTTTCTGCCAGTGTAGTATCCCTTCTTCTCAATGCCTCTGGCCAAGGAGGTTTCATCCAAATGCCCTTCCAAGCTTGTGATTTCCTCTATCCCATCAGCCACAGGGTGCTCAGTGCTAAACCTTCTGGTTTGACAATTCCACAGACCCATGCAAAGAGGAGAGGAAAAGCTGCCTTGGTATTGAGTTGTAGATTGGAAAAAATGGGAAGAGACTTAAATGAAAAAATTATTTGCCAGCTCATCTCTGGTCTTCTCCTATCCCCTTCAGCAGGGAAAGATATCAAGCTGCTGAAATTTAAAACAATAGGAAAAGCAAGCCCTGCATCTTACTGAATAAATCCAGTTCCCCTGAGCTTGGAGATAATACCATTAAAGCCCAGCTTTGGTCAGAAAGACTGAGCCTCTTTCTGGGAGCTCTGAAAAAGCAAAAGAAATGAAAAGGAAATCATCTCTTTATTTAATAAAAGCAACGAAGAAAACCACTTTTCAGCTGTAGCTCTTCCCTACTCTGTGTTATCTTTTTGTTTGGGCAGCAATTGCAGACCCATATGCTAAGCAGTGGAAGATATTTTTCAGAAGCATTTGTCTCCTTGGGAGGCTTCTAAGCTTGTTTTATTGGCCACTGTGAAACCACCACTGGGCCTGTCGTGTGGCTTTTCTCCAGATGGTTTGCATGGGTGGCTCGTTTCTACTGGATGAAATCTCCCTTTGGACTCCAGTTTGGATTTGAGAAATTTGTGCACCATCTAATCTTTACTTTCATTTGGCAAAATTCTCATACTGTTTCACCTGTAGGCCCTTTGTCTTTGGAGTTTTGATGAGTAAGAAGGAAGTAACATGGTGGAAGCCAATGTCAGTAGCACTGATACAAAGGAACAGTCTCTGAAGCTTCATCAGCCGTCATTGTCACTTCCAGTTAGGATGGGTGACAAGTGGTCTGACAGTTTTCTCAGCACATACAGAAACCAGCATCCAATGGAGGCTCAAAAAATCTTACAGAAATTCACCTAAAGGCAGATGGCAAAACTTTTATTACACATGTGGGTTTGGGTTTTTTTTTTTTTTTTTTTTTTCCCTTCTCTTCTCCGAGACAGTTACTCACACAATTCATGGCAAGGACATTTGTGAGTATCCAGGAGAGAGCAGTCCTTTCAGATACATTCATTTCACTATTACCACTTAAAAATAGAATGCAAAAGTACATAATGCGTTATTCTAGTCTGCAGAGGATAAAAGTTGCACTGTAACTTTTTTTTCCCATTGTAACTTTTTTCCCCACTGTAACTTTTTACATATTTCATTTTCATTTCTTCAGTTGCCAAATATATTCTAACTGATTGTGCTTTACATGGGGTCAAGGAGGTAACTGTCTAGTATATCATGCAGTTGGCTTTTTAGGGTTATACAGAAATGGATTTGAATGGCTACACAATTGCTCACTGATGGGTGTACTCTGGCAGGTTACTTAGGATTTCTGAATCTGTTTTTCCTTCTGTAAAATGGGGCAACATGACCTTACTCAGGGTTGATATGAAGATTAGATAATACAACATGTTAAATCTTAGCAAAGGGTTGTTACCTAATAAACTCAGCTTTTGTTGTTTTCTCTTTGCTAGTTCTGCTTTTTGTACTATATGTGTTTTAACTCAGCTAATTTTCATAACAACTTTGCATGCTAAGTAATATAACCCCCTGCTCATATGGGGAAGCTAAGGCAAAAAAAGGTTAACTTTCACAAGGAAACAAAGGAATAATTACTGGCAGTGGAATTTGCTCCTGTGCTCTTAATCACTACTCCATTTTTGCCTCTCTGTGTAGTATGTAGATGACCAAAGAATTTTAATTCTCTTTGTCACCAGTTTTCTGAACCTTTAATTTCCCTTACCTGTACGACTGAAAGAAATAGAAACACCCTGATATTGGACCCTCCTGGACCCAGTCTATGAACATTCCCATTTTGTACTATTTACTTATTTTGACTCTGGCAATATTAATGTTTCTGATGCAGAGGTCATTCTGATACAAAGCCCTAGAAAGATAATCAGGGTAGAAAAAGGCATATTAACCAAAAAAAAAAAAAAAAAATCTCAGCTTTCTGTTATCTGCAATTTTACATCAATCCACATGCAGAACAAGAATCTCTGTTTTTGAAAATGGTAAGCTACATCTCCTAACTGAGGGTAACTAGAGTCAATGTATGGCTGTAATTTTTTTCACTCCAAGATTTCGCCACCTGGTTCTCCCTTGTAAGTGACCTTGGGCCTTTAAGGTATTCACATGGAGCTATCATGCTTCTTTGTAGTTTAAACAGTTCTCATTTCAGCAATGTGTTTGGCAGCAGCCTCCCCCTTTTTACATGGCAATAGTACAATACAGGCTTTTAAGGCACTCTTAACAGAATTACCCCCATGCTGTTTCTTTTCCTGATATGTCTTTTCCCTTAGTTCATTTTTAGTACTTATGAAGGATTGTGTGGGGTTTTTTTTAGCATTCATCTGTACCAAGAGTAAGTTGTAATCAAATTCCTTAATATTAATAAATGGCAGATGGAATTTTTTATGGCAAGGGAAGAAAAAAATGAATTTAAGTTCACTGTGCTGCTAAATGTTAATCTAAATGAATCTCTTTCTTACTGAATCAACCAGCTTACCATCTTTACAGATGTGTATGCCCATCCTAACTTAAGGCAGCAAAGTAACATCTGCTTTCCTAGAAGTTCCATAGGCGATGAGCATGTGTGTGTGTATATGTGTGCACACGCAGACTCCTTGTTCTTTCAGGACATCTATAGATTAAAAATAGGATGCAATAGCAAAAGTCATTGTGAAACTTATGCACTGAGAGTATCTGAAGATTTGGTATCAGGCATCATCGGGAACAACAGCAAGAATCATCAGGAAACCAAAACCTACTAATACTGGTCTAAAATGATTCCTTGCATAGAAAAATAGGGAAGCAAGCATTAAGGAGAAATCGACAAGGCTATTTTTAAGATGGTTAAGACTGAGTGCTTACCACCACATAGTCACTGCTCTATATACTTTAGTGTGTATTATTTCATTTAGTTATCACAGCAACCCTGTGAGCTGAAGGCCATTATTGCTATTCCCAATTTCCAGATGAAGAAACTGAATCTCAGAGATGTTCAGCAACTCATCTTAGGTCACTCAGCTGGAAATGATGGAGACGAGATCTCATCTGACTTCATAGCTTGAGTTCTTTGAGGACATGTATCACAACTTTCCAGTTGGGTGAACTAATAAGGTTAGAGAGCCAAGTAGCCACATGTTATATGCAGATGGCACCACCCTTATGGCAGAAAGTGAAGAAGAACTAAAGAGCCTCTTGAGGAAAGTGAAAGAGGAAAGTGAAAAAGGTGGCTTAAAGCTCAACATTCATAAAACTAAGATCATGGCATCCAGTACCATCACTTCACAGCAAATAGATGGGGCAACAGTGGCTGACTTTATTTTTGGGGGCTCCAGAATCACTGCAGATGGTGATTGCAGTCATGAAATTAAAAGACGCTTGCTCCTTGGAAAGAAAGTTATGACCAACCTAGACAGCATATTAAAAAGCAGAGACATTACTTTGTCAACAAAGGTCCATCTAGTCAAGGCTATGGTTTTTCCTGTGGTCATGTATGGATGTGAGAGTTGGACTGTAAAGAAAGCTGAGTGCTGAAGAATTGATGCTTTTGAACTGTGGTGCTGGAGAAGACTCTTGAGAGTCCCTTTGACTCCAAGGAGATCCAACCAGTTCATCCTAAAGGAGATCAGTCCTGGGTGTCCATTGGAAGGACTGGTGCTAAAGTTGAAACTCCAATCCTTTGGCCACCTGATGCGAAGAGCTGACTCATTTGAAACGACCATGATGTGAAGAGCTGACTCCTGCGAAGAGCTGATTGGAAGAGCTGACTCATTTGATGCTGGGAAAGATTGAGGGCAGGAGGAGAAGGGGATGACAGAGGATGAGATGGTTGGATGGCATCACCGACTCAATGGACATGGGTTTGGGTGGACTCCGGGAGTTGGTGATGGACAGGGAGGGCTGGCATGCTGCAGTTCATGGGGTTGCAAAGAGTCAGACACGACTGAGCGACTGAACTAAACTGAACTAGAAGTAAAATGCTGTTGCTTAGACTAAAAGGAAAGTGTGGGAGCACCCTTTAACTGCTCTGAAAATCAAATTGCTCATCCATGAAGTGGAGTCATGGGAAAAGCAATAAAAAGAAAGAAGTCAAAAGAAAAATGGAAAAGAGAGGCTACAGATAGCGGAAGTAGCCAGAGCGGCAAAGGAGTTTGCCCATCTGAAGAGTAGAGAAGAATGCTAAGTTTCAATGAAAGAGAAGACAGCTTTTTAATAAGCAGCTTCCATCTTCACATCCCACAGAGCACTGGGGTGCCACATTAGAGATACATCCATCACTGGACAGAGCTACAGAGAGAGTAGGCCCTGGGGCATTTAAGGAAAGTGCCAGTCAGGTCCTGCTTTTTGCCTTAGCCTCTGAGAGTATGAATCTTTTTTCACCTAATCCCACTTTGTGTTAATCAAAACAGATGAGGGGTGAGGCTTACTCAGGAATGACATGGGATCATTCACTCTGCTGCAATAGAAAGCTAAGCTTTGTTATAGTAGGACATACAAGTTATAAAACACAACAAAAATCTATATGCATCCATAATGATTAGTCCAAACTTCAAGGAAAATCAGAGAGTACCCTTCTGAGAAAACAGATTTTAGTTTTCTCTTTGAACAAACCTAGGCAGAGTACCTGCTATATAGTTGACATTCAATAGATGAGAGAGACAAAGAAGGAAGAAATAAAGAGGAACAAGAAGCAGGAAGAGAGATGGCAAGAAAGAAAGAGGTGGGGAGAGGAAAGGAGGCCACACATATGTATAAATGACTAAGTGAGCATTGTATCCTCATTCACTTAAATGCTTTTATTTATTTATTTTTGGTTGCACATCATTACATATGGAACTTCTCTGACCAGGGATTGAACCCATGCCCCCTGTGGTGGAAGCATGGAGTCTTGACCCCTGGACCACCAGAGAATTCCTATGTGCTTAGTCACTCAATCATGTCCAAAGCTTTGTGACCCCATGGACTGTAGCCCACGAGGCTCCTCTGTCCATGGGGATTCTCTAGACAAGTATATCAGACTGGGTTGCCATGACCTCCTCCAGGGGATCTTCCCAACCGTAGGATAGAACTCAGGTATCCCGCATTGCAGGCAGATTCTTTACCATCTGAGACACGAGGGAAGCCCTTAATCCTTCATAAATATTACTATTATTATACATTTGATGTAACCATTGAACCCGAATCTTATTTAGAACATTAAGGTACTATATTGTGAGAATGTTGAAGCCTATTGTGACTTTAAAGGTTAAATAATTATTTTTTTCTTACACCCTAAAATCTCTTTGAATATCTGAGTCCTTTTAAATAATTTATCACTCTACATCCTAGCTCTATGTTAACAACTTCTGGTTATAAACAGTATGCAGGTTTGGAGTTATCCCTTCCTTAAAGCTCTTTTGATGTTGCTCAATTTTTGATATTCCATCCCCCCTCCCAGTGGATTCACTGTGAGTAAGCTAGAATGACATATAGATGGAGACTTAATAATTCCTCATTTTACTCATGCAGGAATCATTCACTATGCTCTGACTTTGGTTGATAAGACGAAGAAAGAGAATACCATGCAAAAAGATTATTTTTTAGGGGAGAAGACAGTTGCTTGAGAAATCAATATTTTGAGCTTTTATTCCCTAATATGTTTTGTACAAAGTTGGTTGTATTGTCTTTCCATGTGTCTGACATGTGAATACAATTGTCTCCATTCTTTAAGAAAAATGCAAATGTCCTAAATAAAATCTGCTGACATTCAAGTATTTTTTTCAAGAATATAAATTTTTATTATAAGGGTCTTATTCACTTAACTCTGCAAGACACTGTGTCTTCCACTTGTGAAATAGTAGCATGACTGATGATTGAAATGAATGCTTTATACTATCAAGGGAAAGTAAAGCCTTATCTAATATTCAGTACTAAAGAAGGCAGAAAGGCCTGCAACACTTTTAGAAAGAGTTCTACTCCCTGGTGGATCAGATGGTAAAGAATCTCCCGGCAATGTGGGAGACCTGGGTCCAATCCTTGAGTGGGGAAGATTCCCCTGGAGAAGGGAATGGCTACTGACTCCAGTATTCTTGCCAGGAGAATTCATAGACAGAGAAGCCTGGTGGGCTACAGTCCACAGGGTTGAAAAGAATCAGACATGACTAGGTGACTAACACTTTTGCTTTTTTCACTTTTCTACTCCTCAGCAATTAACAATGTAAATTTTAGTTCCCTTAAGTGTTTTATTATCTACCTGGGAAAATTCAGTTACCTACAACAACTTTTGATGCCCAATAAGCCGATTTCTTGTTCCTCAAGTCAATAACCCATTCTAGATATACCGTACATAATTAAATCTGGAGTAAGTTTCAGAGTTTCTGCTCTGGTTTCGACATTTTGAAGTCCTGGGACCTTCAGCAAATTACTTAAAGTCTCTAAATCTCAGTTTGTTCATATAGAAAAATGGAAATGATAGTAATGCCTGCCTCACAATGTTGAGGAATTTCCATTGAATATTTAATATAATGCCTGGCACAGTGGACATCCTTAATAAATGACAGATATTTTTACTTCAAATATTTCACTTTAAATATTTTGGGAGCAATATGAGAGTTTCTAAAGACTAATTAAAGGCAATATATTTTCTAACAACTTTGAAGTCATGCCCTCTAAATATAATTAGCATGAAATTCTCAGCACAAAGGTGTAAGTTCATCAATAGTCATTAGTCCCTCTGTGTCCCTTCATGATCTCCAGCAGTCCAAACACTCTCCACAAACCCAGTTTCTAGACGATTTAATTCTGTAGTCAAATGGTGTCCAGGTCACCTTACTGTTCCCTGCCTAGGCCGTGTCAAGCTATTAATATATAGTAAAAGATGACAGCCAGGAAGGAACTAAAGTGTTTATAACCAGTAAATAAGTAATAAACGTATACTAATGGCACCCCACTCCGGTACTCTTGCCTGGAAAATCCCATGGACGGAGGAGCCTGGTGGGCTGCAGTCTATGTGGTCGCTAAGAGTCAGACACGACTGAGCGACTTCACTTTCACTTTTCACTTTCATGCATTGGAGAAGGAAATGGCAACCCACTCCAGTTCTTGCCTGGAGAATCCCAGGGATGGGGGAGCCTGGTGGGCTGCCGTCTGTGGGGCCATACAGAATCGAACACGACTGAAGCGACTGAGCAGCAGCAGCAGCATGGGTTCTAAAGCAGAGAGTTTTAGGTTGAAGTCTTCATTCTGCCTTCATTAGCTTGATGACCCTGGTATACTTTCTTTTCTTCTTTTTTCAAATGTGGATGACAGTATATGCACTTCAGAGGGCTGTTGTAAGTGTTAAATTGAATAGCGAATATTAAGAGCGTTTAGTATATTGTTAGCTTCTTGTGCAACCCTTCTTTAGCCTCTCATCATGTCCTCTGGGTTTCCTCCAGCCTCAGAGCAGGGTCCTTCTCAGCCTCCCTGCCAGCCCCGTGCCCTGCTTGACAAGAAATGGAGTGCCTGAAGGTTCTTGGTCCTTTTACCTACATAGTTCGCCCAGACGTCCTTATCCAACCCCACATCTTAAAGCACCACCTAATTCTCAATGGAAGCTCTAATTTCCAACTTACCAACACTGCTGAAGTAGTTTACATTGGCCAGAACCATACAGAAAGGGTGGAATTGGCATAAAATCACATCTGTCTGATCCTCAAGTCCAACTATTGAAAATGTAAGTGGGAGAGAGAGAAAAAAAAAAATGATTTAGTGCGAGTGCCACAAGTACAAGTTCCAAACAAGAAAAAGAGAAGGAAGCATTAGAGTGTTTACTTGACTTACTCAATCTGAAGGAATCATGCAGTTTTTCCATATGATGGTACAGCTTATCCTTTAATTAAAATTTTAAAAACAGTTTTTGAAGGTTAAGAGTTCTATCTAAAACTTCACATCATTTTCAAGGAAAATTAATGAAAATTATTAATTGTTATAGCTCATTTGTAAGAAGCTAGATGAGAACATTATGAAAAATTAGTGAAATTATTATCAGATGGAATAATTAAAGATCAATTGTGAAATAATCACATAATTCTAGCTATACGCTGTATTGCTCTTCATTAATCAAAGATAATCTGGAATTGCAATACTTAATTAAATGCAAAAAAGTGTTTGTGTGTTCTGGCTCTGAAAGGAGATAATTGGAGAGTACAGAAGCTGTACAGTTATCAGCTTTTGCTGATTTTTTTGTAAAAATGTAAATTCTACAGTGTGGGGGTTGGACACTTTGTGGACTGTGTAAATCTCACTTAACATAGATATTCCTGCTTTCAATGAGGTAATAGTTGTCTCTTAATCCTGAAAGAAAGGCGGGGCTGGGGGGGGAAGCAATTAATTCATCAGTAAGAAGAAAGTAATGCATCTTATTTTGGCAAATGTATTGGATCTCAAAGGCCCATGAACAAATTCCATCTCACTTTGCTTTCTTCTTTGCCAAATTAGCGACCTACTGGCTAAAATCCTCAGTGTTCCTTGAAAGAGAAAATAATTCATTTTTTCTCCCATTTGTATAATAAAGTGAAGTGAAGTCACTCAGTTGTGTCCGACTCTTTACGACCCCATGGACTGTAGCCTACCAGGCTCCTCTGTCCATGGGATTTTCCAGGCAAGAGAACTGGAGTGGATTGCCATTTCCTTCTCCAGGGGATCTTTCCTGACCCAGGGATTGAACCCAGGTCTCCCACATTGCAAGCGGACGCTTTACAGTCTGAGCCACCAGGGAAGCTCTAGGTCATGTGTAATTTTCCTATCAATCTTTATTTCTCTCCAGGAAGTTACATGTTAATTTCAAATGCCTTTTAAAAAAATAATTAACTTAAAATTTATATGCAATAAATTGTTAATTTATTAAAAGATATGAATTAAAATGTTAATTTATTAAAAGATACAAATTATTAATATTTGACAAGCATATACACACACACACACACACATATATATAAATATACACAAGCACATCTTTGGTATCACCATGACAATAAAGATATGAAACATTTCCTTCTTTCTAGAAATGTCCTTGTGCTCCATCCCAGTCAGTCCCCACTCCCACCTTTGCATAAGGCAACCACTGTTCTGCTTGTATCATAATATAGATTTGTCTTTTCTAGAGTATTTTTCTAAATGCAAGCATACAGTGTGTACTTTTTTAGGTCTGGCTTCTTTTGCTTGCCATGATTCTTTTGAAATCCATTCCTGTCAACTCTTTCCCTTTTTCATTCCTAAGTAGTACTTCACTGGGCTTTCCTGGTGGCTTAGCTGATAAAGAACAGCCTGCCAGTGCAGGAGATGCAAGAGACTCGGATTTGATCCCTGGGTTGGGAAGATCCCCTGGAGAAAAAAGTGGCAACCCTCTCCAGTATTCTTGCTTGAAAAATTATATGGACAGAGGTGGGCTACAGTCCATGGGGTCTCAGAGATTTGGACACAACTGAGCGATCACTCAGACAGTACTTCATTGGCCTTCCCTGGGGCCTCAGATGGTAAATTAATCCAACGGCAATGAGGGAGACCTGAGTTCAATCCCTGGTTCAGGAAGATCTCGCTGAAGAAGGGAATGGCTATCCACTCCAGTATTCTTGCCTGGAGAATTGCATGGACGGAGGAGACTAGTGAGTTCTTGTCTGGTGAGAATTGCATGGACAGAAGAGTCCATGGGTCACAGAGAGTCTGACATGACTGAGTGACTGACACTTTCACTTTCAGTACTTCATTGGATGAATATGCCACAGTATACTTATTTTTATTTACCTTTTGATACATGTTTCACTTATTTTCAGTTTTGAACTACATTTTTAAAAAAAAAGCTACTTTGAACACTTGTGTATAAGTCATTTGGTCATATTGTGAATCACTTTTCATATTGTTTTATGTCAATTGTTCATTCATGTTTACTGTATCAACCAAGTAAAAATCAATTTCAGAAATATCTCCAGGATGAAGGAAAATTGCTTTCCACACTGCATGTGGAAATACAGTCAAACATTGAAATGTCTTCTTTTTGAAAAGAAAACATGTTTACATACATCATTTCCTTACTTCTTCGCATTGTGCTTTTGCAGTAAGTAGGAAGATACTATTATTACTCTTAGCTTACAGATTTGTCAGCTGAGTCTAAGAGGAGTTATGCAGTTTACTCAACACCGCATGTCAAAACCAGAACCTGCATTGCAGCTTCTCAATCTGAGGTGCACTTTCCACTCTGCCATGTAATTTTTTTTTTTACTTCCTTCGTGTATTTATTAAGTTCCTTCTGCTTACCTGACACAATGTTAGAGTATAGGGAGTCACATAACAACAACAAAAATCCATGTGCTTCCTCGAGGAATTTATTAAATTGAGAAGACAATGCATGTACATGAAAGAAATTGAGTGCAATTGTAAGCAATTAGTTAAGGTTGTTAGAAACTTGCATTCTGTGCTGCATTGAAAACAGATGTTGAATTAATCAACATCTAAATAAAGAGGTAGGGAGTTATTTGGAAGAGGTTCATTAAGGAAGTGATTTTTGTGCTAGATATTGAAAACTAAAAATATGGCTGGAGAAAGAAGAGGTAAGATAAAAATTCAAGTATGTAAGTTTATGTAATAAGGAGGAATTTGGATCAGTGGGACTGAGAGGATTTACTTTCAGATTGAGCACACAGGGCGGGGCCAGTTGAATGGCAAGTTGAATTATATGGAATTTTCTCTGTGGAGAGCAGACAGGCATTGCAGATTCTTAAGCAACGGGTGCAAGTGAAAGAGGAGAGTGAAAAAGTTGGCTTAACACTCAGCATTCAGAAAACAAAGATCATGGAATCCGGTCCCATCACTTCATGGCAAATAGATGGGGAAACAGTGGAAACAGTGTCTGACTTTATTTTTCTGGGCTCCAAGATCACTGCAGATGGTGACTGCAGTCATGAAATTAAAAGATGCTTACTCCTTGGAAGGAAAGTTATGGCCAAGCTAGACAGCATATTAAAAAGCAGAGATATTACTTTGCCAACAAAGGTCCATCTAGTCGAAGTTGTGGTTTTTCCAGTGGTCATGTATGGATGTGAGAGTTGGACTGTGAAGAAAACTGAGTGCAGAAGAATTGATGCTTTTGAGCTGTGGTTTTGGAGAAGACTCTTGAGAGTCCCTTGGACTTCAAGGAGATCCAACCAGTCCATCCTAAAGGAGATCAGTCCTGGGTGTTCATTGGAAGGACTGATGTTGAAGCTGAAACTCCAGTACTTTGGCCACCTCATGTGAAGACCTGACTCATTTGAAAAGACCCTGATGCTGGGAAAGATTGAGGGCAGGAGGAGAAGGGGATGACAGAGGATGAGCTGGTTGGATGGCATCACAGACTCAATGGACATGGGTTTGGGTGGACTCCGGGTGTTGGTGATGGACAGGGAGGCCTGGTGTGCTGCGGTTCAGGAGGTCACAAAGAGTCAGACACGACTGAGCGAATGAACTGAAGTGAACTGAAGCAATAGGTGGATAGTGAGTGACATGGTCCAAGTGAAGTTTTAGAAAGGGTCAACTGGTCACATCTTGCAGAATAGGGTAGACTGCCAAAGAGGCTCATGCAGATACTATCTGTGACCTAGGTATGAGGGGATGAAGACCCAGACCAAGGACAGGAAAAGAGAAGTGTGAATGTTTTTATAAAAACAGATGAGCTATTACCACTCTTCACTGAATGGTATCCTAATTCAGAGGCATTCAAACAAAATTTCTCTAGAAACGAAATGTCCTTGTGCTAACAGAACCAGATTTTACAGCCATAGAAATGATCATAAAGCTATGCTTTGCAGGACTTAATTTTGGCCTGAAGCTTAATTTCTTTTGCTATAATTCACCGCCTGTCAACTTACAAAGGATGCACTGACTTGCTTATTTCAGCTTTTCTCTTTAGAGTATGGTTTAAAATAGCACCCATCAGTCTTAATCTCAAGTATTTTCCAAAATGTTTCCCAAATTATTAAGTGCAGGATTAGGACCAGTAAACCTATAGGGGAATATGACAAAAATAGCTTACCCACAATTAGAACTGAAATCTTCTTTCATTGAGCAATAGGAAATTGGCCAAACTCAGCAGCTTTTCATATTGTGCTGTGTCAAGGGGTCCTTAAGGCAAGTGCTCGCCAAGTTCTCTGTCCCTGTGGCCCAGTGATCTTGTGGATGGCTTTATTTTGTTCCCCATTTTCAGGCTGCCAACTTCAGTCTCATTCACCATGTCCTGGGCCGGCATGTAGGTTGGATCATGATAATTAAATTAACTATCCTCTTAAAGGGATCTTAATTAAATTACCGTATCCTCTTAACCAGATTTCAATTACAGGTGCATGTGGACCATGGCGGATTGAAGACCCTGTCCCACAACATACATGCTCTCTAGAAAACAGACTAGAGCTGTAACTTTTGATTGATTTGAAAGCCAAAGAAGCTCTTAACCAGAAATTATAATAATGAAGTTGTTATTTACTCTTGTCTTTCTGAAATGAGTCCAGTAGTTGTTTCTATGCTTTACCATTGGGAAGACCTCATAAACTTGAGGAAGAGATAAACTTCAAATCTTGTTCTGTCTGCCTATGCTCCATACAGTATAGTCATTTGACCTCAGACATGTGACTTGTCTTTCTTTTTCTCATGTTCTTCATCTGTAAAGTTAAAATAATACTGGTACTTGTCCCAAAGACTCAAGAAATATTAAATAAAGTGACCTATTTAAAGTGCTAAGTATTATGCTTGACCCATACCAAACTCTTAAATATCAGTGATGACTTTCAGCCCTGTGCTCCTGCTACTGTTGTTGCTTTAATTCAGATTTTTAGTGATTCTTATCAAGATATTTCAGTGTAATAGGAGAACCTAAAATATAAATACCCCACGGCAAAATTTTTAAAGTTCTGTATATTGCTACAAACAAAATACTATGGAAACAGTAGAAGAAGGAATAATTCTGCAGGTGCAATCAGAGACCATTGGGTGGATTGATGCATTAAAGTTGAATTTGCAAGGTAGAATTTTTAATTTAATCCCAGGCAAAGGAAACCTGCTGGAGATTTTTTGAAAGATGAACCTAACCTGCATTTTATCTGCAATATTGTGTAAAGGGGGCAGTATAAGAGAAAAGTTAGAAGTCCTGAAAGAAAAGCAAATTAGAAATGTGTACCTTTTTGTTGACTGTTTTTGTGAGATGATAAACCAAAAGTGGGAGGGAGACAGAGAAGTAAAAGGGAGGCTGAATGATGTAAAAGGGAGGCAGAGAAGTAAAAGGGAGACGGATGATGAAGGGCTAGGAAATACCTTTGATCTATGGACTACATCCAATCCATCACTAGTCCTGTCATTGAATACCCCTCTTACATACATCTTGGAGTTCATCCCTTTTTCTCCCCTTTTTGTTATCTGAACTCAGCAGAATTTCTCACAGTGGACCCCTCTCTGCTCCTTGAACTTCTTCCTGCTCTTGGCTCTCATGACACACTCTGGTTTTCCTCCAACCCCTTGGTTTCCATTCCTTACTCTTCCAGACGTCTTCTGCTCTGTTTGCCCACAGAACACTCCAAACCTCAGCGTTTTCTGTCTACACATGCATCTACTTTTATGCAGTAAAACACCACCTATTTCCTAATGAGTGTTGTATTTGTATCTCCTTTGTGAACTTAGCCCCAACTCTATAGACTCCTGACCCTAACTTTGAACCTGATATATTTATCATCGGCATGCCAATATTGACAACTTAGGCTCTCTAATCCTGCTCTTCCCTAAGTTGTATCATCTCACAAATGTGCCATCTCAGTACATCTATCTAATTGCCAGATTTCAAGATACAGACTTTTTTCTTGATTTCTTTCTTCCAACCTCCGTATTCAATTCATCAGTAAGGCTGTCAATGTTACCTCCAAAATCTCCCAAACTGTGCCTCTGTTCTCCATCCCTGTTGCTTTCATCTTTGTCATTTGTGCCTGAGTAAAAAATTTATGAAATGGTCTAGCCTCATTTCTTTGACTCCTATAATCCACAGCCTACACAGGAGCCAGAGTGGTCTCTTAAAAACCTAATTTCAACCATATTATTTCCCTTCATAGAAGTCTTCACTTAACATCCAAACTCTTACCCAACTGCACAAGTCCTATTTCTCTTTTATCAACTTTAATTCTCCATTCATCGTGCCAATTTTCATGCTGTGCCTTGAATTTATCAGCTTTGTTCCTGCTTAGCGTACTTTGTCAGTGCTTCTCCTGTGGGCCAGTGCTTTGGTTTGGTGTCCTCTGTTCATAGTGCACATTTTTCCTAATCTCCCAGTCTGAAGTCTCCTCCACCTCTCCCGGAGTTACATCATCCTACAGTACCCAGTTTTATCTATCATTTATTTATTCATTTTTACTTCTCAGTTTCCTCCAATTAGAAAGTAAGCTTTATTAGAGAAATAATACTATCACTTGTGTCCAAAACTTCCCCCAACATCTAAACTAGACCTAACATGGTAGCTGTTTAATAAATAATATTTAAATCAGTGAATATTTTAATACTGTCGTATATACTGTCATCTGGTGTGCAGTTCACTATTCTTTCTTGCTTGGATTATAGCAAGCCAGCTCACTCTTGGTATCACTTTAATATCCATACCTCCAATTCACTATATGCTTACAATCTTTTAAAACTGCAATCTAAATATAACAGCCTCCTCTCTCTCATAAATACATACCATACAAGACCTGACTCAATCTTCTTCTCCATCTCATCCCCTGTTACTCTCCCTCTCTAAGTTCAATGTGCCTTTTCTTCATCCCCTGCCCCCCACCAAATACACTAATAGTGAAAGATGGTTGGAGATGGCTTCACTACATTTTTCAGTCATCAGTATTCAGAAATGCTGGTAGTTTTCTACTCTTGCAACCTCACTATATTGCCTATGCACTCTGCACCAGGATGTTTTTACAGGCTCCTTTTTAATTTGTAAAGAGAAGGAACAGGAGGCCCAAAGGTGATTACCAGTCAGAGAGGCTCATTATTAAAAAGGTCTGAGACTTGTGGCAAATGGATGACTGTAAGATACAGGTCAAATGGATTTCGTACTATTCAGGCTCAGGCTGAATTACAAAAATTAAATAGCAGTCTAATTAACCAGACTAGTTAGTACATAATTCAGTTCTCTGGAACTTCAGCTGATTGTGGTTTTTCAAATATTGCATAACGTACAAATAACAAAAAGAAAACAAAATCCTGATCTGGTTGGTTTTCCATATACAGACTTCAAGGATAAGAAAAGATTACAGATTTCTGCAGAAGCAGAATTTTTCTTACACTCTAGGAGAAAAAAAGGTGAATTCTGTTTTTCAAAGAGAATAAAGGATTAACCTCGTGAAGGATAAAAGAAGTTTTGCATTCTGTTGTTAACTGCGCATAAATCCTGATTTGGGCATTTTAGGACTACACCAGATGAATGAAAAGGATAGGAGATAAGATGAAAACAAAATTGTATCAAGTTTTATATCTAAACCTGCCTCTCTGATTGCCCTCTGAAGGTGTAGGGTAGTCATTCTCCGCCAAATGTAAGTGAACACAGAGGAGTGCGACTGAGATGAACCTAAGATTTGCTAAATAAAGAGAATGATGACGTCAGCAACAATTACTAAAATTCCTGATAGAGGCACAAAACATGTTAGGAAACTTCTCAGGGAGACTTGAGATATGAGAGGGCTCTGTGCAAATACTCCAGAAATTTTCGAATTAAAGCCTCTGCATATAAAGCAAAAACCAAAATGAAGCCTGATTTTACTATTGCACAAGAGAAGCACTGGGGAATCACCAAAAAATATGGGCAAATATAAAAGCTGATACATGGAGCAAGCAAGTGGTTCCTTTAGAAATTAAATAAAATATCAACAAAGGAAAAATACAACAAAAATTGCTGTTTTCAAATACCTAAATTTTAAGTCAGTGAAATATTTGAATTTGAGGGTTCATTTTATACTTTTTACAGTAAGTCACTTCATTTTTAAATTTTCACATACATGATTTCATATAATCCCGTAATAACCCTTTTTATCCACCCCTCCACCTTCCCCTCTCCCTGTTGATAACCAGTTGTTTGTTCTCTATATCTGTGAATCTGCATCTTATTTTGTTTACTAGTTTGTTGTATTTTTTGGATTCTACATATACTGTATCATACAGTAATTTGTCTTTTGCTGTCTGACTTTTTTCACTTAGCATAATGCCCTCCAAGTCCATTATGGATTTTTAAAAAATACCTTTAAATAATAGATCTCAGCTTTAGACTTATAATTTAGTTCTATACCACTAAAAAAATGAATTAGTTATATTATTATGGCTATCACCCTGAATTTTCTATTACAGATAGCAATGTCCATAGTTTCTCTCAACTTTAATGAAGGTCTGTTTATGATCGGATAATTTATTCATTTATGCAATAAACAAGTATTTATAAAGTACTTCCTGTGTACAAGACACTGCTTTCATGATAAAGAATCCCATTTCCTTTTCTTTATGGAGCTAAGAGTCTAGTTGTAGAGGGTGGGAAGAGACATAGGCAAAAGGAAAATGTCAGATAATAAGAATTTCTATGAAGAATATAAAGCAGGATGATATGATGGAATAATACTGATGGGTGGATGTGGCCATTTTAAAAGAATGGTCTGAGAAGGCCTCATTGAAGATGTGACATTCAATCTGAGACCTTTATGATAAGAGTGAAGCATGCAAAGTTCTCGGGGAAGATTCCAGGCGGAGAGAAGAGGGCAAAGGCCACAAAATGAAAACATGTGATGTGCCTGAGGAACAGAAATTCCGTGTGCCTAGAGTGTAGAAAATGTCAGAGGAATGTTGGGATGAAGGAGAAGGTATCGCTGGGGGACAGTAGGCCTTGGTAAATGTTGCAGTTTTATTTTCAGTGCAGTAAGAAACCACTGGAGGGTGATTTGCAACTTGGAGGATTAATTTGGGGCTGGCTATAGGACTTACTTTAAGAACTTTGAATTTCACAGCTAGGAAGGCTTTTTTTTTTTTTTTTTTTTGCCTCAAATAACAAGAAGATATGGGAAAAGCCTGAAGATCTTGAGCCTTTGTGTTACATTGAAACTGGAGTTTAAGCCTTTAGATCTTGAGGCCACTCAGCAAGACACACTTTACATATTTAACTTAATCAGTGTGCCAGGCACTATTTTAGGCACTGGGGATACAGCTGTGAATAAGAAAAGTTTCTTCAGACTCACAGACATAGAGAACAGACTTGTGGTTGCTAAGGAGGAAGGGAGACAGGGGAGGGATGGAGCCGGAGTTTGAGGTTAGCAAATGCGAACTGTTATATGTAGGATGGATAAAGAATGAGGTCCCACTGTAACATAGGAAACTATATTCCATATCCTGTGATAAGCCATAATGGGATAGAATATAAAAAAGAATATAAATATATATATGTATATATAAGTGAATCTCTCTACTGCAGCAAAAATTAACACAATTTTGTAACTATGTTTCAATTAAAACAAGTTTCTTGTCTTCAGTTCAGTTCAGTTCAGTCACTCAGTCGTTTCCGACTCTTTGCGACCCCATGAATCACTGCACGCCAGGCCTCCCTGTCCATCACAGCACGCCAGGCCTCCCTGTCCATCACCAACTCCCGGAGTTCACTCAGACTCACGTCCATCGAGTCAGTGATGCCATCCAGCCATCTCATCCTTGGTCGTCCCCTTCTCCTGCCTCCAATCCCTCCCAGCATCAGAGTCTTTTCCAATGAGTTAACTTTTCTCATGAGGTGGCCAAAGTACTGGAGTTTCAGCTTCAGCATCATTCCCTCCAAAGAAATCCCAGGGCTGATCTCCTTCAGAATGACCCTGGTTGGATCTCCTTGCAGTCCAAGGGACTCTCAAGAGTCTTCTCCAACACCACAGTTCAAAAGCATCAATTCTTCGGCGCTCAGCCTTCACAGTCCAACTCTCACATCCATACATGACCACTGGAAAAACCATAGCCATGACTAGATGGACCTTTGTTGGCAAAGTAATGTCCCTGCTTTTCAATATGCTATCTAGGTTGGTCATAACTTTTCTTCCAAGGAGTAAGCATCTTTTAATTTCATGGCTGCAATCACCTTATATTCTAGGCAATAGAATAGAGGGAACATATTATAACATTGAGCACTTGCTGAGGGTTCTTTTTAATACACAGGTTTCTCTATTGGTCTTTCAGCTACGGGACCCAACTGTATTAAGTTTATCAATTTTGATTGCCCTTGAACCCATTAAAATGCTTGACGCTTAGTAGGTGCTCAGTAATTCTTAACTGAACTGAAATAAACATTAGCTTTAATCTCATTGATACATAATGTTTCGTTCTATGAATGTCTTCTCTATTTTTTCAAAACCATATTCTACTTTTGAACATAAACATACTGGAAAATCATTTTTTTCTGAGAAGGGTTTATGTTTTTACAAGCCTTTGCTATATTAGTCACTATCCTATCCTCAAATCTGTGACGTGCAGTCTACCTTAATCCTGTGAACTTAAATCTCTATGGCATATATCTATTTAAATGATGAAATGTGAAATCAGTTAAAGTACCCAATTTTTGGTAAACAGTGTTTTTCATAGCCACCTAAACATGCCCAGTTTTGCCTTTGCATATCATAAAGGAAGTCATGAAATAGAGATTCTTTGTTCTTTTCTGTTTTCCATTTACACGTCCTATTATTTTAAAAGTGCACTAATTTATGATTATTGCAAAAGGTAGTTTAAAATACCATGTCATTTTGGTCTTCCTTTGGATTTTCCCCTTACTCTTTATGTTCCAGGTCCAAAGAATCATGGACAGTTCCCCCAAAGTGTCATGTTCTCTTGCATGGTACCCATTCAACAAGATTAGTGAGTGAAGTCACTCAGTCATGTCCGACTCTTTGCGACCCCGTGGACTGTAGCCCACCAGGCTCCTCCGTCCATGGGATTCTCCAGGCAAGAATACTGGAGTGGGTTGCCATTTCCTTCTCCAGGGGATCTTCCTGACCCAGAGATCGAACCCAGGTCTCTCGCATTGCAGGCAGACACTTTAACCTCTGAGCCACCAGGGCATTCAACAAGATTAGAATGTCTTTTTCCCTCTTCTCCTCCCTCTCATGGACTTTATCGTCAACGTTTTGGTCTTAGCTTAACTGTAACAATTTCTAAAAGACTTTGTTTAACCTTCCGCATCTGGATTAGCAATTTATGTTTGTCTGATTACCAACTTTGTCACATGCTATTGTAATTTCTATTACTCTAAGTTTCTTTTCTAGACTATAAACTCTCCAAGGGCTGGGACTTGATTGTAATTACAATTCTGAGGCCACATCCTGACTCAATGACTGTTGAAGAATGGACCTACTATAACAAAAAAATCTACTGAGTGAATGAATAAATGGATAAATAATTAGCCATCATTTTCTAAGGCAGATGATAATTTGTTCTCATTGTTTGGTACATGAAACTGAAAGTCTTTGTTCATACCTATGGCTTTCCTAGTCTCCCAAGTTCTATATTTAGAATTTTCTTTATTTTGTATAGTATGATACTTATGTTACTTCAGAGCAATACAGCTTTTTAAAGTCTGGGGTAGAAAAGAAAGAAGACAATCTATTATTGGTATAAATCTGCTCTTAGGACCCATTTCTCAGGAAAAGCCGATTGGAAAGAATGGTGGTTGAAGATCGAAGGGCAGGAGTCATTAAGGGACTGAACCAAGAATCATTTCCACACTCAGTTTTGTTCCTCTGATATTCCGGTTCACAAAAGCTCTGGCTTGACTGTTGACAGTCAACATGTGAGAACTGAGGTTTCTGCTTCTTTGTACAAGACATCTTGTGTGGTTGTATGAGAAGGAGTGAGAATGTTTTTGTCTCATGAATAAAAACTGTGCATTTTGATATTGCTGACAAAGAACTAAAGTTACTAAACCAATGATATACTCCTGGGGAATATGTTGAAAAAATAATTCACTCTTTTTTCTTTCTTTTTTCCCTCTCCTAGCTCTTCACCAGTGTTTAATTCAACCTGAGGAACCAGGAACTGAGGAGGAAGGAAGTAATTGATATTCAAAGCCTCTATTTTTAGACACCTTTACACTTTTCTTTTACGTCTAACTAGCAAGGATTTTTCCAAACAAGCTTTTAATTAGCAGGTGAGTTTAATTGATATGTGGGTTTCTCAGAAGGGGAAGGGACCTCAATGTGGAGGAGGAGGGGGGAGGGCTTCCATCATTCTCACAATACAAGACCATTAATTCATTTGCACCTGGATGCTTTAAAAGATCCATTTACTGTAGCAAAGAAAGAAGGCAGAGACTCAAAAGGGTGGAATCTGTCAGAGAAGAAAGAGAGGCACTATAATTTAACATGCTATCTGGATGATTTAAACCTTGGAGAAATATTGCTACTGATGACCAGATATAGAAACTAACCTGTTTGCATACAGCCAGGTTCTGTCCAAGAGCTGAGAAGAGATTAATGTTTCAAAATCAATGAGGTTAATATTTTTTTTAAAAAAAGTTTTTAGTTGGCAGGAAAGTGAAAAATAAAACATATAGGTAAATCACTTTCTTTGGTCTTAAAATAATATTAATATAAGTGAGTGTGAGAATGATTTAAAAGTGAAATCCTGGGTAGTTTTGCTATTTATGGAGGCAGGAGAGAACACATATCCTGTGTTCAGTTTTGCAGAATGGCAAGTTGTGGGAGGCATCGGGGGTAGGGGTATATACATCATGAATCATAAACCATTGGTTGCATGCAACAACAACCAATACTGAGTAACGTAGGTAGAAAAACAAAAGGATAAATTAAAATCATATTGGCTATATCACAAAATCAAATGAATAGCTGAAGAGAAGGATAGGAGCTGAAAAGTTCAGAAATCTAGGTAAGAAACTAGTAGAGGGTGTGATTGGCATCTGGTTGGTGAAATTTGATTAAAATCTGTTTTCTTCTCCCCCCATTGACAGGGGAAGCAAGATACTTCCATTCAACCAATATCATCTCTGGTGAGGGACAGTGTTCATCAGTTTACAAAATTCTAGATGCTGATACAGTTTTGACCTACTCTAAAACTTTATGTATGTAAACACACATGCACCTATCACCTGTACATGAATATGTAGACATCCATGGTCACAACATTGCAATTACCAAATTTTCTTCTGATATTCCAGCACCAGAACTCCCTGCCTGCCTCAAAATAATTATAGGTGTTGAGCAGGCATGTTGAAACTCTGTACCACGCCAGACATTGTTAAAATGAGTAGTGTCCATTAGCCTGAGTGGAAGTCTGCCTTCCAGAGGGAGAAAATTCTCCTTTGATTCCCTGCAGCTAGCAGCCATAAAAATATGGCTGCAGTGTTACCCTTTAAGATGCCATTTCAGATTATTTGATATTTATTCTTTAAAAGAGCCTTAAATAATAGCCTGGACCCTGCTGAGTTCACCACAGAACTGTCAGAGACTTGTATTTATTGGACAAACAGTAGTTACTTAGAACACAGAGTCCTAGACGAAAAGCCAGCTACATAAACATCTCCTACCCCCAAATATCTGCTTCAGTGATGGACCCAAACTGAAATTTTTATTGAGTATTATTACAGTAGAAAATGATTATTTGTTTGTAATGGGAAGATATAGTTCATTAGTTAAGAAAGAACCCACCTTCTTCAAGATACATTTGGGGCATTCCTCATATGTATCCTGAAGACTCTATTTCCTTTTCTTCATTAGAAAATAAAATGAGTGAGAATGTTTGGAAGACTTTTGAATGACCTCATGGTTAGTCCAAATGGAAATGCATTACTGTCTTTAACAGAGTATTTAGATTCATAACTTGGCTTATGTATAGGTGCTGTGTGTAACAGAAATATCTGAAGAGAACAGCATATCCAATTACAGTTCTGCCTTGTATGATTTGTGGTCTTCTCTGTGTATCCTTCACTAGAATGTAAGCAGTGCAAGCTCTCAGAGCAGGCAGCTCCCCTAGTCTAGCCTGTGCTAACGATGGGAAGGTAATGAAAATAAGAACCCTCGAAGGTTGTAATTGGTGATTCAGCCTCCTCGACCACATGGAAATTAATTGGCCAGATGTTCCCTACCCAACTGTAAAAGGGGGATAATGTGGGAGACTGAGTTTTCAACCTTCCCCAGGTGTGCACATTTCAGCAGGGAAAAGGGACTGTAAGTGACGTGATGACAGGCGCCGTCCCCATGTTCCACAGTGCCCTTGTGTATCTGTTATATATTTAGGACTTTTCCCCTGAGGCACTTCAGAGAAGTGAAAATAGATAAGGAACTAAACCAAAGGACCCTTAAAAATAGAAAAGAAATAGTTTTGTATTATGTGAATATTAATTATATTGTTATTTAAGGCTATATTTATACCTATTGTATTTATACCTATACAGGTATAAATTATAATTATATCAGGTGCTGTACCAAGCATTTTGTAGATAACCTTCATGACCTTAGCAGTGGATACTTATATCATCTTACTTTTTAGATACATCAACTGGAGTTCAGAGACACTGAATCAATCTTTCACAGTTACACAGGAAGTAAGAGAGCACATCTTGAGGATCTAATATCAGAGCCATGGGTTTACCTACTAAGCTAGATAGTTTCCAAAGAGCAGGTTTGTTCACATCTGCAAGGTAAGGTGATAAGCCCAGTATTTGTACTATCTCATTTAATCCTCAAAACCACAGAGAGATACAAAAATATGTCCCCATTTCACAGAGAAAAATATAGAGGTGACAAGAGATTGAACTTGACCAAGTTCCCAGGTAACTATGGAACAGAGAAAGTGCTCAGATTTAGTTTCCTCTGACTGCAAAGCCAGGAGTTAACCACAGTGAAGCTGCACCACAGAAGGAATACTTCTTTTGAAATTGTAAATATAGCTTTGTTACTCTGATTTAAGTCTGGTTTCCTTCCTTGTCCATATTCACATGCTTACATTCCCAGCAAAAGTGATTATCCTGCCGTCTTCTCTGCAGCATTTCTTTGAGCGTCAATTTTGAATGGAGCCCAAAATGTCCCTTGATTATTCTATGCAATTGCCCTCAAGGACTATTTAGGAAGAAAATGTTGTTCTTCTAATAAAACAGCACAGCTGTCTCAAAGAGCTTTTAATCCATCTTTTTAAAAGATGTGGACTTTCTAAAATAATGTCGCCCCCATTTGTCTTCTCTGAAAGAAGATATTTCAAACCCAGGAGCACCTATCATAATAAACCATTAAGATGACTCCAGCCTTTCAGTGTATTTTTAGAATTTCATATTTCACCAAATGTTGTTATATATAATTCATGGTAGTGGGATATGATGGGCTATGACATTTATCTCATTTGCGAAGAAAGACCAAATAACTCATTGTCCCACATACACAAATAAATTATTCTTGTCCCCAAGCATAAGATTCTGTTTTGTTAGTTTCCTCACCTTAATGGATTTTATTTTCTACATTAATACTTTTTGCAAAAGACTCTGACCCTTAATATAAGTTGGCTATTGTGAAGGAAGGAAAATCCCTGGAAACCAGACTCACTGATCAAAAAATGAAGCATTAACAAAGCAGTCTATACATCTAGAAGTAAAAGCAGGTCTTGAGTGATAATTATTTTGTAGGATTTCATTCAGCGTTTTTGTCACATGTCAAACACGAAGAGAAAGCTTAAATTTTCCCTGCCCTTTGAGTGGACACCATCTATTTTAGCTCAAGGAGGGCTCAGGGTTCTATTTTTCTTTCTTTCTTCAATTTTTAAAGGGTCCTATATTTGATTCTAACATTACAGTGCTATACTTGATTCAAGAACTTCTAAAAACTGAATTTGAGAGTCTTAATGTGATGCTTTAGTCCATATGACATTTAAACATATATATGAAAACGTATAAGTGGATTTTTTCCCTAATTAAATTGTAACAGTATGTTGAGAATATGCCTCACTAAGTTTTGTCTGTATTTTCACTTCTTATTCTTCATAGGCATGCATATTTCTTAAGGTTTTTAATCTTACCTGGTGTGAATTTTAGTCTGTGGTGTCCTAGTTGATTAACCTCCTTGAGATAGATAGTTCTTATTCTTTCTCGCTTTCCCAATTCATTGGACATTCATAAAAGCACTCGAGAACTCTTTTGCAAATGGAAGTGAAATTAATTTAATGCATTTTTAAGCCTTTTGTCATGAAAATTTCTAAGCACATATTCATAGAATGACTAAAGATATACATAAATGCTTTTATCATAAGCAGCCAATATATAGTATATAAGTAATATATAGAAAGCATTTAAATTTACATTTATATATACATAAGCTTACACAAAATAACTTACTTGATATAAGCATCATTACATGCTTATATATTCATTGAACTATAAATATTAAATTGTTACGGTAGATGGTAGGTACAGCATGTATGTGTTCTCTTTGCTAAATGTTTCTGTGTTGGGGGGTGGTTATATAAACCTCTACTGCATCAAAAGGCACTGATGGCTTAGCTATAATCTTTTATCAGGAAATATGTAGGACAGAGGAGGGAAAAAAACATCCAAGTTAATAGTTCTAGTATCAGCGGTTACCACACCTCAGCTGGACTTCCTGCATTTTGATATCATCTGAGTACAAAGCTAATAATAATTTCAAAGTTATATGGCCACTGGTCTCCACTAAGAGTGCCACAGAAGGGACTTTTTAGAGCCCACTGCAGTGGAGAGTTTTAGAGTAGTGAGACAGTCCTGCTAACATCCTTTTAATAACATCTTTTGAGCCAGACAAATTGCTACCTACTTGACCATTTTGCATTAATTCTGGTTATTTTTCAGTAATCAGATGATTAGGACAAGGAAACAACCCGTGGTAATTCAACAGATTCTGCAAAATGTAATTGCTTACTTGGACATAGAGTAGCCAGTAAAATTATACCACTTAATGCATTTAATATTTAACATAAAGACTGAGAGGTAGAAAATTACAGAAATAGGACTAGATGAAAATATAAAGTCCTTAGGGAGGGTAGCAACGGAGCTGAACACATTTTGCGTGTCTCTGAGGTGCCAGTTCCTCTCTGACAGGTATGTTACACCCACAGTCTTATTTAAGTATCGTCCTTAGAGGGTAAATTGATTATTTCTAGTTTTCAGATAAGGAAATTGAAATCTGGAGTGTTTAAGTGACTTGCCAATGTGTTTACTTCTAAGAGGGCTTCCCTGGTGACGCAGATGGTAAAGCATCTGCCTGCCATGAAGGAGACCCAGGATGGATCCCTGGGTCAGGAAGATCCCTTGGAGAAGGGAATGGCTACCCACTGCAGTTTTCTTGCCTGGAGAATCCCATGGACAGGAGCCTGGTGGGCAACAGTCCATTTGTTCACAAAAAATCAGACACAACAGAGTGGTTAACACTTTCTCCTACTTCTAAGAAGTCTCTCTTTCCACTTCCATTCTGGATAAAAGGATTGTTGATTGCTGCCATCCTCTTCCTAAGCCCTTGAATTTAAGCTTCTTGAGGACTTGGACTTTATCTTATTCTTTATTGTGCTCCAGAGTCTGATACATTCACTAAATGCATTCAACCCATATTTCTTAAATGCCCAGTATATGCCAAGCCTAAGAAATAATGCAAACAAACAAACAGCACTCCCTATCCTCCTATCCTCCAAAAGCTGACATTTTAGTGTAGGGAGGCGAAGAGTAAGCATAAGCATTAAGTAAACTATATACGATGTTAAACAGAAAAATGCACTGTGGAAAATAGTAAAGCAGAACAGGGGGCTAGGAAGAGAGTGATCAGGGAGTTTTCACAGAGAGATGGACATCTGAACCCAGACCTGACGAAGTGAAGGAGGAAGCCATGAGTACATGTCAAAGGAAGAGTGTTTCCCTAAGCAGAGGGAAGAGCCAGTACATGGGTGTGAGCTGGAAACAGGCCTGACTTGTCTGAGTACAGCAAGGAGGCAAGTATGACTGGAAAGGAGTGAATGAGGCCCAGAAGACTGCAGTGTAGGAGCAGACAGATGTTAGAAGAGGAGGATGAAAACTCCTAAGCCGTTGTAGGCAATATACGCTGAGTGAGATGTGAAGCCAGTGGAAGTTTGAACAAAGGATGTGGTGTGACCTGACTTACCTTTCCTCAGATGATCACAGATGGCCACATAGAGAACAGACTGAAAGAGGTCAAGAATGGAAGCAGGGAGAATATTTGGAAAGTCTTAAAATAATACAGGGAAGGATAATCACATATGGCTTAAGCTGAGAATACGTTGACAGTGAAGGTGGTGAGTAGTGTGACCCATTTGAATGTAGAGTTCCAAAGAATAGCAAGGAGAGATAAGAAAGCCATCCTCAGTGAACAACGCAAAGAAATAGAGGAAAACAATAGAAGGGGAAAGACTAGAGATCTCTTCAAGAAAATTAGAGATATCGGGGAACATTTCATTCAAAGAATTGATGCTTTAAAACTGTGGTGTTGGAGAAGACTCTTGAGAGTCCCTTGGACTGCAAGGAGATCCAACCAGTCCATCCTAAAGGAGATCAGTCCTGGGTGTTCATTGGATGGACTGATGCTGAAGCTGAAACTCCAGTACTTTGGCCCCCTGATGTGAAGAGCTGACTCATTTGAAAAGACCCTGATGCTGGGAAAGATTGAGGGCAAGAGGAGAAGGGGACGACAGAGGATGAGATGGTTGGATGGCATCACTGACTCAATGGACATGAGTTTGGGTAAACTTCAGGAGTTGGTGATGGACAAAGAGGCCTGGTGTGCTGCAGTTCATGGGTTCGCGAAGAGTTGGACATGACTGAGCAAGTGAACTGAACTGAAGTGTGATTCTGGATATATTCTGAACATAAATCTGACACCAAATATCAACAGAGTGTGAATAAAAAAAGGCCAGTCAAAGATGACCTCAAGGACTGTGGCCAGAACAACTGGAAAGATGGGGTTACCCTTTTACAGAGAGTCGGTCTATTGTAAGACTGAATGTTCTGGGGAAAAGATATGGACCTGGGTTTTTGGCATGCTAACCTCAAGATGCCTGGTAAACATCTTACCTCAGATACTAATTAGTCTGGTGACTGGATATCCACCATTATCTGGAGTCCAAGAAAAAGTTGGGGCTTGAGGTATATAAATAGATATAGTGTCATTGCTATAAAAATTATCTCAAAAAGCCTTAAGGTTTAATGAAATCTCCATGGGAGTTAGTGTGGTCTCAGTGGATACTAGCTCTTAGTTGATACATGAATGGATGTATACAATAGAGATGAGATTGGAAGAAGCCTAGTTCCTCTAACTTCCAAGACAGCATGTTTGCTATTCTTTATGTATTTCCAGATTTTTAGTTGCCATCAAGAAAAAGTTTCTGGTTATTCTAAGGAGCAATGATAACAAAATAATTCATGTAAAAGGTACTGGGGTACTTAAAAGAATTTTTTGAAGGAACTGGAGAAACAAGTTCAAATGCTACCTAAGCAAAAATGGAGCTTAAAATTTCAGTGATTTAAAAGAAAAAGGTCATCAGTATATCAGTCTTAGCACCAGAGAAAGAGTAGTGATGGTACTAATAATATTTGATATTAAGGAAAAGGGGATCCTTTTTAGTCAGTGTCTGCAGTGTGACAGAGCATTAGCTCATTTAGTCTTCATACCGTTTTTATGAAATGCACATTACTCTCCTTACTCTGTAGATGAAGAAGCTGAGAGTCAGGGGAGATTATTAGTCCTGGTGGGTCACACAAATGATGGGTATCAGAGTCTGGATTCTGATCTGGATTTGTCTCATTCCCAAGTCCATACTTCTCCCATTTTACCAGACTGCCTTTCTAAAGTGGTTAAGAGTTGGGGCTTGAAATATGTAAATATATGCCTCATTCATTCAGAATAAGGCTTGCTTTCTTTTCAGTACACTGTGAGTTCAGCAGGGCTGATGGCTTTTTCCTGTTTAGAAAGGAAAACTAGAGCTAATGACCTGACCCAACTCGACTCCTTCTAAAAGCAGACCCAAGATCTGGCTTCCAGTTCGTTGAATGCGAGTCCAAGCTCTCTCCCCCCACTGTGAACTAAACTTTGCAAATCTAATGATTATCCTAATTAATACATCTCTACTCTTTTGCAGAGGTTTCTTACAAGTTATGGATTGCCTTCAATACCAGTATAAATGAATGAACTAAACACTTACATTAATTAATTGTAAAGCTGAATATTTTAGACAGTCTAGCAGCACCTCTTTATGCATTTCTATGTGACTTCAGTCCTAACTGTGATAGCATTTTCCCCTCATGCTACATAAGTGCTCTGGATTCTAATATTTTTCACTTTTCACTTGATTTTTAATTTGTCCTTAATTGCTTCCTCCCCTCCTCCAATCACTCTTATTTGGAAATAAGAAATCCCTCTTTTTCCCCAGGTTCTCTCATTCTGATGTGGACAATCAATCTTTCTTTGTCAATACAATATTTCTCTGCCTGCTTTGTCATTTATTTTTGTATTGGATTGTCTTTTACTTTATTTCTCTGGTCCCTTTTCTTTTGAATCTTTAAAAAGTTTATTTCACCCTACTGAATCGTTTCAGTTCGGTGGAATGAGATTGTGCCAACTTTTTCTCCTTCAAAGTGTTATGTTTATCATGAGATTAACATCTTTATTTTTTGCCTCTGAAGTCTCCTGAACATTTTCTCTCAGGCATGTTTATTTTCTCCTTGCATTCGTGGTTCTGTGTTGAAGTTTTTGATGGCCTGTTCTCTGCCTATCTTTTAGTTCGTCCTGTCTTCCTACTCCAGCTTGTTGGATGGTTTTATTCTTCAATTTTTTACATGATGATATCAGAAGTTGTTGCTACCAGATACAGTCGAAAAATTATAAGCCCTCTGCTCTGTTCCACTCTCTGCACATGGTTATTAGTAAATAGATAGTATTGGAAGAGGTTCCATTCTTACACTAGGCTTGTCCAGAGTTTCATTTATTAAAAAAAAGTGTTTCCATCAAAAAGAAACTATATCTCAAAATAGGACTCAGTTTTATGAAAACTTACTGTGGTTTTGGCAATCTGCAATGGATTTTTTTTTTTTTTTGAGTTTTTACTTCACATGGAGTTATTTAAAGTTTTGATAAATATTTTACAAATTAAAAAGGATTAAAAAGGATAACAACTGCAGACAAAAGTCATTTTGTGGCAGGCATTTAACTTGAGTGAATAGAGCTGATAAAACTGGGCCACCAGTTGGAAGTGATGGACAGCATTGAGCTTTGAAGTTAAGCAGATTTGAGTTTGAATCCTGGTTTCAACTTCTCCAAGGTTGTAGCATTTGGACAAATTATATTTCTCATCTCCAATTTCTCTTTTCTTAAAACTGAGGTAATTGTATCTGCTCTGTGAATAGTTGGAAGGCTAAATGTTCTATCACAAATAAACATTTTAATTCAGCGGCTAACATAAGGTGCTCTGTAACTTATAGCCTTTGTTGTTGTTATTTTGTATAAGATCTTAACATTTCTAGTCTTTTTTAAATTTGAAATCATTTCCAAAAGTAGCCATGACTACTTTTATCCCACCTCTTCAATTTGAGAACATTTGTCTTCTTCTTATAAAGTATTCATTATTTTATAATTAAAATTTGAATACATACTTGTCTAATAGGGAAAAGAAAATACCTAACAACCGAGAGATGATTTGACCGCTGTAAGTAAAAAGTTGATTTTGTCTTAAGGGAAAAAGCTTAAAAATGGGTAACTATTTCTGAATTATATCATCACAGAGTAGTGAAAATCATTATTAAGGAAAGTCTGAATAAACCTTTTATTAAGGCACATTAAGAACTGTTATAAGAAATCTAATGAAACAGGAGTTTACATAACCTGATGGAGTTGTTAATGCTAAAGATAAGACTCATTTCCTCAGTCCTTATGAAGCCCTCTGCAGACGGCTCCCTCAATAATTTCAGTTACAGTTAGGAGTAAAAGAATCCCATTCTCATAAGTCAGTGTTTTATGAAAAGAGAACAAAATTCTGATTGTGAACTTACTTGTCTTTGCAGTCAACTTCATCTAGGTTCAAAACATTTATCACTCATCCTGATGTCCTTGAGTGTTGTCCTTCTCCTGGTTGAATAGCACACTGTACTTGATATACACCTCACCTCAACTTCAACAAGTCAAAACACCTCCATCCCTTCTAACCACTCACCTAAAGTATTCCCCCAACTGTACTTTATCATCTATGTCAGTGGTCCCAGTATCTTACTAAGTCCTTTAAGTCATCCGTATTCTGTCTTTCAATATCTCTATGACCTTGTTTTCTAACTCTTTTGATTTCTACTTTTATATTCTTGACTGATGATCTCATGTGTGCACATTGATATTCTGCTTACTTTGGTACCAATAAAAACTCTGGGAAGTGCTTTCAGATAAAGCACTTCACAAACAAATCTATTAACATGTATAAAAATTAGAGCTGTTTATTATCAGCATAGAGTGGCCTGAAGTCAGCAGGGGCTCAGAAACACAACATGATCCCCACTTATTTTCACTATGAGGGATTCATTAAATACTTCTCTTAAAGATGAAATATTTTGAAACCCTGCAAACACCTACCTGTAGACTTTCTTTTGTCCCTTCCTTAGTCTAAGTCTATAGTTCTAAAAACTTTGTCCATTAAAAAATCTAATCTCTAGGGTTGTATGCATAACTGTCACATGAGGTGAATCTTCACCATGCTGTTGGTTATGAGAGATTTAAATGATTTCATGATGAATTTTGCCCATCTCTGATTTTTGCTTTACATGCTGCTTTCATATCTAAACACTGCTTAATTTAGGACTACATGGTCCCCTTTCTTGCCTAGTTAGGGAGTCATTTACTAACTACAGAATGGGCTCAGTGGTAAAGAATCCAGCTGCCAATGCAGGAGACACAGGTTCGATCCCTGGGTTGGGAAGATCCCCTGGAGGAAGGAATGACAGCCCACTCCAGTATTTTTGCCTGTAGAATCCCATGGACAGAGGAGCTAGGCAGGCTATAGTTTATGGGTTCACAAAACAGTTGGACAAGACTTAGCGACTAAACAACAACAGCAACTACAGAATAAATTTCAAGTTCTTTAATCCCTTACTCAATTCTTCAACCACATCTATTATCATTCCACAGAACCTCAGAAGTATCACATCAGGGATGTTCATTTTTCCCTATAGACTACTTCCATGTTGGAAATTTGCCCCAGTCCCTTATGTCTGCTATAATCTCCCTCCATTTCCACCTAGAGCATCCTTATCTGTATGGTACCCATTGAGTTGATTGATCACCCACAGCTAGAAATAAGATCTCCTTCCTCTGGACCACACCCCCTGGTTTCTAGCACACTCTTGTCACTTATCTCCACCATGCAAACTTTGGGAAAATGAACAATGCAGAAAACAAAAGGAAAACATGACTCATTATCTTACCTCCAGGGACACTAACTATTAACATTCAATAGTATAGGTTTAAGGTTTTTTTCCCCCTCTCTTATGTATCACCATCCTTCTCATAATTAAAAGCAGAAGTAGAAATGCTATCATTATTTTATTATGTGTCAGATATAATTTTGTAATTTTACAACTATTGTATTCACAATTGCTGTAGGAGTATCTTATGTTTATCCTTATTTAACAAACCCAAAGCTTAGATATGTTAGGCCAGTTTCCCAAGGTCACAAAGCTAGAAAGAACTAGAAAGTGAGGATGAGTCCAGGTCTGCTTCTCTTCAGTTTTCAGTGTTAACTGCAACCCAGTGCTGCCTCTTTGTGCATAGATGCTGCTGTATATAATCACAACAAAATTAGCTCTCCATATATGTATATATAAATATTAAAACTTTTAGACAAAATGGAAAAATGAAATTTCTAACACTAAAACTCTCCCTTAAGGCGACACTGGTGAATCATGATCTTACAAGGGGAGACATTCTCATAAGAATAATTATGGGTTCACACCTTGATGAATGGTGCTTACCACATGCCGGGTAGTGTTCTAAGTGTTATAGAATTGTTGCACCCTCAAAATAACTCCATGGGATAAATACTGTAATTGTCACTATTTTATAGATGTGGAAACTGAGGAGCACATGAGTGAAATGATCAATCTAAGGCTATTGGGATGCCTCAGCTTATAAGAGTGGAGAAGGAAATGGCAATCCACTCCAGTATTCTTGCCTGGAGAATCCCATGGACAGAGGAACCTGGCAGGCTACAGTCCATGGGGTCACCAAGAGTCAGACGCGACTGAATGACTAGCACACACACAGCCTATAAGAGAGCACTACACTATATATATTATATTGCATGTTATTATTATATTATGTAGTTATAACTAATACTATATACATAAGGAGAAGGCAGTGGTCTTGCCTGGAAAATCCCATGGTCAGATGAGCCTGGTAGGCTGCAGTCCATGTTGTCGCTAAGAGTCGGACATGGCTGAGCGACTTCACTTTCACTTTTCACTTTCATGCATTGGAGAAGGAAATGTCAACCCACTCCAGTGTTCTTGCCTGGAGAATCCCAGGGACGGGGAGCCTGGTGGGCTGCCGTCTATGGGGTCGCACAGAGTCAGACACGACTGAAGCGACTTAGCAGCATATAGTCTATAAAGAAGTTAATTCTTTTCTGAGATTGCCAAGAACAATGGCACTATGGCATGAAGTAGGACTTCAGGAAATTGAAATTGGTAGCAGTGTGTAATTTTTATGTTAGAATAGTGCAGGAGAAGGCAATGGCACCCCACTCCAGTACTCTTGCCTGGAAAATCCCGTGATTGGAGGAGCCTGGTAGGCTGCAGTCCATGGAGTCGCTAAGAGTCAGACATGACTGAGCGACTTCACTTTCAATTTTCACTTTCATGCATTGGAGAAGGAAATGGCAACCCACTCCAGTGTTCTTGCCTGGAGAATCCCAGGGACGAGGGAGCCTGGTGGGCTGCCATCTATGGGGTCACACAGAATCGGATATGACTGAAGCGACTTAGCAGCAGCAGCATATACATATACACATGTATAAACATATGTGTTTGTGTGTGTGTGCATGCGTGCAAGCTCAGTTGCTAAGTCATGTCTGACTCTGTGACCCAGGGTACTGTAACCCACCAGCCTCCTCTGTCATGGGATTCTTTCGGCAAGAATACTGGAGTGGGTTGCTGTGCTCTCTTCTAGGCGATCTTCCCAACCCAGGGATCAAACCTGTGTTTGCTGCATTGCAGGCAGATTCTTTACTGCTGAACCACCAGGGAAGCTCATATATATACACACACACACACACACACACACATACATGCACTTCTGACTTCTAACCTTGTGTTGTTATTCATTTTTCTTATTATAACCACAGTGTTCTTACCTTGACCATAATATGACATTGAATATGTAATCAGCAGCTCAAAAACAGGGTATGATTCTTGAACCAGTTCTGTTTATAGAAGCAAGGCACTAACTTTAATTAACTTTAACTAGGACTGCTTACAGCTCCATGTGAAAAGAGACACAAAAAGGCCCATTAACTCTGAACATCATTTCTGTGTTTTTGCTTCTGTATGCCCTCAAGATAGTATTTTTTCCCTGCTGTTCTTTGATTTTTGCCTCTTTTTTTTTTCCATTTTTTAAAATGTATTAGCAAAGGATCCGAGTCTAAAATTAGTCATGCATCCACTGTAGCCTTTTGGTTGATATAAACATATTGTTTCTAGAGAAACAGTAGAAATTTTTGAGGAAAATTCTATTTTAAATGTTGAAACACCCTGTTTTGAGGAATCCGTTCATCCAATTTATGGGTCATTATTTGATCTCGATTTTTTCCTGAGAATGTGTGAGTCCATGTGTTTTAAAGATCCATTTTTAACAATTCTCACTCTAAAGCAGTTGTCTTAAACACGGTAACAGCAGGATCTCACTCTCCCTCTAATACACGCTTGTCTGGAAGAATAAAAATGGCGAACTTTCAGATATTTAACGTGCAATTGTAAAACTCTGCTACGTGAGTCCACAGGCAAACATTTTATGAAAACTAGCACTTAAAATGACTTTCTGCTATTTTCGTGACTCTAGATTTTGCAGGAACGCTTCAGTGACAGCTGAAGTGAAGCATATAGCAGTTACCGTCCTTTTTGTATTCTGTGCCAGGCACAAGGGCTCTTTTCCTCTTGAAAGTTTTATCATGTACAAGGCTATTAACATTATGAGGATAGGCTGAAACATGAATAAATCCTGAGACTTACTGATGATGTCATTACATCGGTCAATAAAATACATAGAGAGAAAGGCTTCCCACGCTACCAGGCTCGGCTAACTAAATCAGGATACACGAGCAATTAACTCTTTAATTAAGATGAATGGGTGACATTAGCCCTCCTTAAACTCTGCTCGTCAGCATTTACAAATAGAAAAAGACGGATGCCTCCTTCCTAAGAAATGTGGGTTTTATTTTTCCTTCATTGACACAGTCTTATTCTTCCTACTTTGTAAAGAAAGTCGCCAAACTATAGGAGTGGTCAGGGAGATTTTAACAGGTTCATTTCATCAGTCATATCTCTCACTGCTTAAGGACCCCATATTGGAATTTATTAGGTTTTTTATAAAGTTAACTTTATCCCCATTATTTTTGAACACAGTTGCTTTGCCCATGAGGAACATGCATGTCAGACTCTCCACAGTACGTGCAGTGCAGCATGGACACATTACCCACCCATTTGTTCTTCCAGTAGCTGGTCACTGCTACCTGCCACTCTGCCAACAGTGTGACTCAGAAATGCAAGCCTAGAAATTTGTGTTCCAGTTCTGCTGTGTCTCTAGTTAACCTTAGGACCCTAGGCAAGTATATCTCTGAAACCCTATCTTGCTCATCTGTAAAATTTGGTTACTAGAGCACTTAATCCTGTAATTCTGTTTCAATAATATTTAACACAATAAAAAGGAAAACAAAGATATGACTAATTCTAGGAACAGAGTGTCTAGTCCAGCAGTGTCCAATAGAAATCTAAGGTGATCCATACATGCAATTTAAAATTCTCTAAAGGCCACGTTATAAAAGAAACAGTGGTATTAATGTTGCTATTTTGTGGTGGTGGTTGTTCAGTCACTAAGTTGTGTCTGACTCTTAGTGACTTATAAGACTGCAGCATGCCAAGCTTCCATGACCTCTACTATCTCCCGGAGTTTGCTTATGATGCTGTCCAACCATGTGCTATTTTATTTAACCCAATATATACAAAGGATTATTTTAGCATGTGATCATATATGTACACACATATGTAGTACATATTTAAATAGGCATATATATATATACACACACATATTTATACAAACATGATTTTATGATCTATTTCATATATGACCTGTTTAAGTTCTATGCTAAGTTACTAAGTCATATCTGACTCTTTGCGACTCCATGGGTTGTAACTCACCATACTCCTCTGTCCGTGTGATTTCCCAGGCAAGAATACTGGAGTGGGTTGCCATTTCACACACCACCATTTATATTAAATTTTATACTGTCTTTCAGATCTTAGGGCATACTTAAATTCAGAATAGTTCAAAAGTCACATGTTGCCTAGTGGTTACAATGCTGGACAATACAATTCCAGTGTTAAAAATATAAGAACAGATACAGCTATATCTTTTCATTATTTGTCAATTTAAACTAAACTTTTAAAATAAAAATGTGCCTAAGTCTCCAAAAATAAACACAAAACTTTATTGTCCATGTGAAGTGAAGTTGCTCAGTCGTGTCTGACTCTTTGTGACCCCGTGGACTGTAGCCCACCAGGCTCCTCAGTCTATGGGATTCTCCAGGCAAGAATACTAGAGTGGGTTGCCATTTCCTTCTCCAGGGGATCTTCCTGACCCAGGGATTGAACCCAGGTCTCCCACATTGCAGGCAGATGCTTTAACCTCTGAGCCACCAGGGAAGGCAATAGAATTTCTCTGAATAAATACGATGTCTTATAAAGGGAATATTCACTAATAAGTGAATATATTACTATGATGTGGCATAAAATGAGAAGATCCAAGTGCAGAAAGGGATAATGTCACATTAATTTGCTTGTTGTAAATGATAAGTGGTGTCCATTCTTTGTTTATGGGCTTTCCTTGTAGCTCGGCTGGTAAAAAAATCCACCTGCAATGCGAGAGACCTGAGTCTGATCCCTGGGTTGGGAAGATCCCCTGGAGAAGGGAAAGGCTACCCACTCCAGTATTCTGGCCTGGAGGATTCTGTGGACTACGTTGCATGGGGTCACAAAGAGTTGGACACAACTGAGTGACTTTCACTTCACTCCACTCTTTGTTTATAAGATCTTCAGCTACATAGCTAGTAACACTAACAGTCTACTGAATCAGATGTACTAATCAATAGAAAGATACTACCTATACTGTATAGATATACACCATTTAAATTAGATCTTTTATTTTGCTATTTAATTCCTTATTCAGTTCCATTTTAAGTGGAAATATTTGAATTTCAGCAATAATGTCATGTCTATGTCTGTTTATATATAGCATATTTTGCTTTATCTAATCCTATTTGTTTCTAGTTAAATTGGACTTGATAAATATTTATGGAGTTAAAAATAAATTGTGAACTGTAGAAAAATATTTTGTTTAGAGATCAAAGATTTTGATCTTTACAGCTTCTTTGTATCCTGCATTATCTGGATTTTTTTTTTTTTTTCAGTTTGAGATATTTCCTCGAATAGATAGTAACAACAATTAAAATGTTAATTCTATTTACCTTTACTAAATGCTAGGGATGATGATAACAGTATTATAAATTTTAAATAATAGAACCTAACTTGGATCTGTATATATTAAAAAACTAACTGAAAAGCAACCTCTCTGATTCTATCTCTGAGAAACCTTTCTCCTTTATAAACACTAAGGAACTTTATAGACTTCTTTATTTTCTGTATGAATGAATGCATATTGATGACTTAAATTACCTGGAATAAGAGCTAGAACACAGAAAGCATTACTGAATATTTCTTGAAGAAATTATGTAAATAATTATTGGTTTATAAATAAGTCAGATATTCAGGACCTTTTTAAAGTGAATAAAATGAATATATTTTTAAAAATCTTTCTCTTTGAAGGACCCTTTACCAAGTGAAAAACATAAATATTAAAAGATAGTCAAACATAGTTCCTCACCTTATGAGAATTCACCATTCAGTGGATAAAACAGATGCTCAGGTAATCCCAAAACCACATTATAAAATGCTCTGTAGAAGATTTGGAACAGCAAGATTAAGTCCTCTAAGAAAGAGTAAAAACACAGGAAAGGCAGCATTCTAGGTGAATTTAAAAGAAGTTGAACCTTCCCGGGTATGAATATCACAAGCCACAGGGATACAGAAATGAAAGAGCACGTAAGAACTCTTTTTTGAGAAGCCTGTGAGCTCAAGAATTAGCACTTAGTGGGAAGTAGCAGAATCTAAGACCGGAAAGATACATATATTTGTCTCATATAGGATGTAGCCTTTGACTTGTAAGCAATGGGAAGTGATTAGAGATTTTCAACTAAAGAAGTTAAAATCAGATCTAAGTTTTAAAACAGTAATCATAGCATCACAGTGGTAGATGATTTGAGAAAGCAGGGCTCTAATTGTAGGCCATTGCAATAGTAAAGAGTGCATATAGCAAGGGTCCAGGCAAGACTGGAAGAGTAGTTGTGAAGGAGAAAAAGATTTCGACCTCATTTCTAAGACAGGTTCCACAGGGCTTGTTAAAGGTAGCTGATGAAAGGGAGACATCCAGTGTAGCATGAGAAGCTCTAGCCATGTCATTGGTGGTATTATTAAATATTAAAACTGCTCTGGACTTAATCATTTTTGCTGGATTCAAAGACACTTTCAGGATTTAGTAATATTCCCTGTCAGTGATTTGAGCAGTAGTTTATTGTAATGCTGTGGAAAATACACTGAACAGGGAGTATGAAAATTTATTTGTTTATTTTTTTATTTCTTTTTTATTTTAAATTTTTTTTAATTGAAAAATAATTGCTTTACAGAATTTTGTTGGTTTCTGAAAACATCAACATGTATCAGCCATAGATATACATATGTCCTCTCCCTCTTGAACCTCCCAGGGAGTAAGAAAAATGATTTAATTTGCATTGCTTCTGAAAATGATGCATGAGATTCTTGGCTCTGAGAAGATCAAAGATGGGGTAAGGATAAAGATGGGGTAAGGATCAAGCCTGTGAACAATCTTTGGTTACGGAAAAGTCACTTAACAGTTGTCACTTAACTGATTCTTCCTTATAGTCTAGGATTTGCAGGAAAATTAGTAAGTAACATATATGTATTTTAAAAATCATTCACAATAAGTATTCTGCAGGGTGGGGAAAGACCTTGAAATCATCCCACATATTCCAGAGGATAGAAAAGTTAGTGAGGATTTTGATGAGATCAGGGAACATAAAGCTATATGTACTTTTTCTCATATCCCTCCTTTCAAAAAGTAAAAGTTTGGAGATACCCCTTGACTGTTTAAAACTATCCTTTTTCAAACATTCCCCCTCAAAGGGTGATTGAATGGTCAGGTTATTTGTTGTAGTATAGAAATAAGTCATCATGGTGTTCCTAATGATGTATTATATTACACTTTGGGTTGTAAGTAATCAGTTATTGGCCGCATGATCCTTTCAGGTTGCGGAAATATAGGCCAGTGCCTCTCAGAGTCATTTGCCTTCCAGAAGACTTGTAGCAACTTGGGGTTATCATGACTGGGAATTCTTGCTGGCATCTAATAGGTAGAGACCAAGGATGCTACAAAAATGTTACAATTCATAGGACAGACCCTTCCACCACCACCCAAAAATGATCCGGGAGTTGGTGATGGACAGGGAGGCCTGGCATGCTGCGATTCATGGGGTTGCAAAGAGTTGGACATGACTGAGCGACTGAACTGAACTGAACTGAAAATGTCAGCAGTGAGGAGACTGAGAAATTCTGATATACACCGTGTATAACGTTTCTGAGTTTCCAAGAGGTGCTGTCATAAGTTACAGAGAGTTGTTTAATATTTTAAACTAAAACATCATCGAGTGGGGCGATTCATGAACAATGCACTCTGTGACCTTCACATGGAAGATGGGAATGAAAGTCTGTGTTACCTCATTTTCTTACTCAGTAAGCATGTGTTTCCCTGCTTGAAGGACTAATTCTCTTTGAAGTCCTTCATAGGCCACTTAGCATTCTCCTTGGCAAGTCACTTTAAAAAAAAAAAAATCAGAGGTATAATTTTAATTCCAGGGAAAATGGGCCACATAGATCTGCACAGTATTCCACTGGAGAGTCATCCTCCCATGTGTGGTCTGTTTATATCCCTGTCTGCTCAGGAAAGCGAACTTAAGTTTAGAGCTAGGGTTTCAAGTTTAATGTTTAGGGCAGGGTATTCAGCACCAAGTCGGGGTTCCTTCACAACAGTTCAAATATAGTTGCTGCCTCAAACTCCCCAGGGAGCTCTAAGCTGCCCCAAGTGTCCTGCGTAATTAGCTTGGTTCCGCTCTCACTGAGACACTCAGTACCACAACAAAAGGGTGAATTTGTAGCAGAGCAGGGCACCCCAGGACACTGCCTCTAGGTGTGCAACCAAGGCGGCAATAATTCCCAGTGCTTTGGCCCCAAGCCACACCTGCTGTTACATAGTCATGGTTCCAGGTAGATAAATGGGTGAAGTGGACCAGGTGTAAGATGCTCTGGGACTGATGACATGGAGCCTGACTGAAGAGTAAACACTCAGGAGTGGCGGGGATGGTGGGGCACGAAGAGCAGGTGTCACTGTAAACATGAGCAGCCCCCACCAGATCCAGCAGATGGTCGCCATGTGGGAATGCAGGCCTGGAGTTGCCAGCTTTTTCAAGAGAAGCAGTGAAATCTAATGATTTTTAAACATTGGCAATTAATTCAAATGTAAAACACTATTCAACCCCCACTGCAGCCTATATAATCTCTTCTGGGGCTAACCCATGGGCCAGCAGTTCACAAATTCCACTGAGGAGGGATGGAGAGAGGAAAGTCTTGAGTCTCAGTTCCAACATGGAATCATTTCTCTGAGTCCAAGCCTACTCTCTCCAACACTGAAAAGAATTTTTCAGAAACACCATTGCAGATAAATTCCAACTGCAGCTGGTATTTGAGACAGCAGTGGTCCTGCCTCTTAAAGAGCCAGACAGTTGACACTTCGGGCTGAACCTTTTAAGGCACAGAGCTTGTATCTCCACATGACCAAAGAAAAGACTGACTGCAAGTACTCACATGTCAAATTTGGAAGGAAACATTCCCTATAGACGGTTTAAATATGAGCTTCATTTTATGCTCAGGTAGGTGTGAAATTCAGGGAACATATTTATGATTTGACCTGAGGAAATGCATCGTCAAAAACAGATGCTAAATACTCTTTTCCAAGTATATATTACTAATGAAAATATATCAGGAAACCCACTTAAAATGAATCCAGGTTCAGGTGACAGAAGAATGCACTTAATGTTCAAGTTTAGAAGAATGAAACAGTTCAATACCTCTGCTCCCAAATAATTGATCCTCCAATGAGCTTCCCTGGTTTTCTTTATATCAATACTTCTGTCAATTCTTTGAAAAATATTCATGTATTTGCTGTCTTCTCCCCAGTTTAGGGTCCTTATCCCTAGGTAATAATTTGTATATAATAAGACTGGGATAAATATTTCACTGAAAACACTGAATAAGCAACTCATTGAGTTTTCATTCTATAGCTAAACTGTAGAAGTCGCTGTTGTGAAAATAGACAGTGAAGGGTCTGGTAAACTACCTGGAAGGCAGGAAACATGCATTCAAGTTAAAAAGGAATCATTCCCACTGTGTATGCATGCTAAGTCTCTTCAGTCATTTCTGACTCTTTGTGATCCTGTGGACTGTAGCCTGCCAGGGTCCTCTGTCCATGGATTCTCTAGGCAAGAATACTGGAGTGGATTGCCATGCCCTCCTTCAGAGGATCTTCCCGACCCAAGGATTGAACCTGTGTCTCTTATGTCTCCTGCATTGGCAGGCATGTTCTTTACCATTAACACTGCTTGGGAAGCCCAATAACCAGGTACAAAAACCCTAAAAAGGTATAAAAAGGGTAGCGTGTGTGTGCTAGTTGCTCGGTCATATCTGACTCTTTATGACCCCGTGGACTGCAGCCCACCAGGCCTATCTGTCCATAGGATTCTCCAGGCAAGGACACTGGAGTGGATTGCCATTTCCTCTTCCAGAAGATCTTACTGACCCAGGGATCAAACTCAAGTCTCCTGCACTGCAGACAGATTCTTTTACCATCTGAGCCACCAGGGAAGCCCTACAAAGGGTGGAAAAGAGTCAGATGGACAAGTTCCACACAGTTCATGGCAACCATCACATCACTCCTGAAAGATTCTTAAGAAGAAGTAAGCTTTAGCTCTTCCGCATTCCAGCAGAGGAAATTTAAGTCTAGAAAGGGGATACCCTAGAAACTCCCAAAGGCGCAGAGCTCGTTTTCTGGTGACTATTATTTTTCCCTCTGCTGCTATTCCTGCTGTCATATTTCTTGTGGCCATTTCATATGATTGGGGTAAGAAAATGTGAGAAGAAACCTGTGAATCAGTGTGTGTGTGTGTGTGTGTGTGTGTGTGTGTGTGTGTGTGTGTGTGCATGCACACGCACATATGATTTGTTGGAACTCTGTTGATAATGTTCAAGGAGGAGGAAATCACACCCAAGGACTAGAAGAGATTGTAGTATTCTAGTAATTCTCGACTATTTCTCATGCCGAATAAGTCAAAAGCTGTTAATGTCTCACAGTAACCCATATTGGTTCTGAAGGACTGAAGGTTTTCCTTCAGAGGAAGGAAGTGGCATTTACTGAGTGCCTTTTATGTACTTTCTCTCTCTCTTTTTACTATTTATCATTATTTACTTGGTGGCACCGAGTCTTTGTTGCAGCATGCAGGATCTTCAGTTGTGGCATGCAAGGTCGTAGCTACAACATGTGCGATCTAGTTCCCCAACCAGAGATCGAACCCAGGCCCCTGCAGTGAGAGCACACAGTCAGCCACTGGAGCACCAGGGAAGTCCCTGTGTATTTTCTCTTAACATACATTATTTCATTGTAATCCCACAGAAGTTTGAGAAGTGAACTTCTCAGAGAAGTGAAGTTGCTTTCATAAGGCTATCATTACTGGCCAAGCAGGCAGTCAGGTGTAGTGGATAGAGCACTCCTCCCTAGCCCACTGCTTGTGATGTGAACCCCAGGCTCCAACACCCCCAAGGTGGAAACCTTTGATCTACTTAATTCAGTCTCTAAGTGTGAGTTCTCTCATCAGCAAAATAGGAAAAATCATTGCTCTCAAATCATTTGTAACACTCAACTCTCAAGGTTGTTTGAAAGATTCAGTGAAAAAATTCATGAAAAACACTTGGCTCCTTTTGGGCTCATAGAAAATGTTCAGGAAATATTAGCTATTACTATTATTACCTTTACTCCTAGAATTTCAAGGTGCATTTGTTTCTCACTGTAGCACACATTTTCTCTACATCTCTAATCGTAGTTTATCATCATCTTGCATGTTATGTGGTAAAATTCTGTAATGAAGATTTCCATTTTTCAAGGATCACCAGGCATTTCAGCAATAGTTTATCTTCATAATGGGCTTCTAATGAAGAAAGTGTTAACATCACTCAGTTGAAAATTAGGCTGTATGATTGAACCCAGAATACCTGAATCCCACCTACCCTTTTATTAATCATGGATACCTTGACCACTTTCCTAATGCAATGCATGCAGATTAAGTCTTTTGTTTATTGATTGGCCAAATATATGCAGGACCAATGTATGCTACTTCATCCTTCGCTCTTCTGAGGGAGGCTGTTACCATGGTAACAAAAGCATCTTTTGACTCCTATTTCTACACAGAGTTATAGAAATGCTTCTTAAAAATACTTACAACAATATTTAATGTTGCATCTAAAGTAATTTTTCTCATTGTTTGGGGAGCAAAATTGATTTTATCTGGGCAAAGTTTGTTTGGTGGCCTGAATGTACTGTTTATAGTAATGTGTTCCACCAAATTTCTTTAAAAGCCAGTTAAATGTATTTTGTCTTAACTTCTAATCTAATTTCATCATTTGGAAGTGCCTCTTGCTGCAGTGTGCCTATTTTGATTTGGAAATAGTGCACATTCCATCTTTGCTATGTCAGGGTAAGGTGGAGGGGAACAGAATGAATCATTTGATTTCCTATATCAGAGAACAGTATGTGTGAGGAGGGAGGGAGAACATGTGCATGGGGATGTTCAGGAGCCTGTGGCTTAATCTAAAACCAAGATTTTTCAGGTGGCAGCTGGTGCCTGGTTTATGATTCCAGTGGTTCAAAACCCTTTCTTTCCCAAGAGGCATCTGGTTTAATTTTTTTTCCAGATTAAAAATAACTTTTGTTTTTCTCATTACAAGGATAATGCACGATCATTTCAGAAGATTCAGAAAATGTAGATAAATGAAAGATGCCCAGATCCCCACATTTGAGAAATAAACCACTGCCACTCTCTGGGTGTATCGTTCTGGAGTTTTATGTGTGTATGTATGTATATTTATTTATTTGTTTATTTATTTATTTATTTATTTATTTCACAGCGCATGACCAAGACCAGACCTATGTATTATCCAGGGATTGAACCTGCTTTTTTTTTTTTTTTTTTCAATTTAACCATGCGCTAGTGCTGCTGATGTGTTGAAAGATCACTTCTAAAGCATTGGGTTTAATGGCTCTAAAGATATTTGAAGATATTGGTAAATCAAATTAATACACATTTGTTGGCTATTTTGGTGGCTATCTAGATTTTTCCTTAATTTAAGCAGATTTGTAATGAATTTCTAATGTGTTAACCTTTGTATACACTTTCTATATACATTTAAATGAGAAAAAATAAAAGTAGATTTGTATGCCTTGAAGGGATGTGAGGGTGAGGCTGAGATGGCTCTTCAATGTATCTCTACCTTCCCTTCATGGGAGGACATCCAGATGCCCTTAAGACTGTCTATATCTAAGAGTCATAGCAATGAACTTGACATTAGTTCATCATCTGTGACCTTGAGCCATTCAAATGCTGGACTCTAACTTCAGTTTCCTAGGATCTTGGGAGGGATTTTAGTCTTTCTATTATTTATTCCACAAACATGTGCATGTATGCATGCTAAGTTGCTTCAGTCATGTCCGACTCTTCGTGACCCTGTGGACAGTAGACTGCCAAGCTTCTCTCTCCATGGGATTCTCCAGACAAGAACACTGGAGTGAGTTGCCAAGCCCTGCTCCAGGGCATCTTCCTCATGCAGGGATAGAATCTGCATTTCTTACATCCTGCCTTGGTGGTGGGTTTTTTTTTACCATATGTGTGACACCTGGGAAGCCCTCCACAAACATGTATTAAGAATCAGTTGTATCCTAGGACTCTGCTGTCCTTTGTGAATTACATCACCTACTCATACCTCATCATCTACTCATACCCAACCACGTACACAGCTTTTATGTTACGAGATGTTGTAAAACAGCACAGGCTTTCACTTGTCAAGGTCTGAATCCCAAGTCTCCTACTTAGGAGCTAATTAATTTTTCTGATAGTCAATTTTCTCATGATTTAAAATGGTAAAAATAAACCTTACTTTAAGTGTTCCCCCACCTTCAGAATCCATTGACTTAGTTGTGGAAAGGATAGGTGTATGTGTGGCCTCTGTAAGATGATCTCAATAGTGGTGCAAATACCAACGGGAAATCATGAAAAGGAGGGTGCTCAAGTGCTGTGAATGAAAATATATAAGCCCCAGGGGAACACAATATGTACATGTCTAGTCACCAAAGTCTTCCTGCTAGAAGTGATATCTCAATGAAAACTGAGAGAGAGGCAACATTATAGCTGTGGAAATACAGGGGAAGGGGGAGAGAAAAAGGAAAAATTACTCCTTAAGAAGAAGGAAAATTAATATTAATATCCTCACAGTGAGAGTGAGTAAGCTCTATTAAGGAAACTGAAAGAAGTTTCCTAGGACTGAGGTTTAAAGAAAGGGAAATGTGTAAAAGGATACTTCCAACAGAGTCTCATTCCATCTTTTGGTCAGACTAGGCTGTCGATCTCATCATTGGTACCTTTTATTTCCTCTCTAGCCTGAGTATCTGAAGTGACTACTTCCTCAACAACCTCCTGGACCTTTAACCTCTTGTGTGTTACGTAGCAGTAATATTAATAAACATTTTTTGGGGGTGGGGAGGGGTCTGACTACTTGCTATTGCCTAATCCTTTTCTGACTTTTCTAGTATCTCTTGCTTATTCTGTACTATAGCTGTCAATCTCAAGGATAACTTTGGTGTAAATTTGGAGCCCAATTGTTAAATATCCAAACTCTGTGCATATAAAATGAAAGGACTAAAAAGAGAGAGAGGCATATCTGGGAAGAGTTAAGTTGAATGTCACTATGATATTCCTGTGTATAACTATGAAAAGAATATGCATGATTTAGTTTTCTTTTATGCAATGCCTATTGTACATTAATTCTGCAAGCATACAATAGCAAGTCCTTGAAAACAGCAGCTGTAAGTGTATATATCAAAACCTAAATGACATAATGAAATCTTACACAGGAGGTGAGAGTTCTGTTGAAAGAACTAGACCCCCAAAAAGAGAGAAGAAAAAGAAACTTGTCAGTAATAAAAACATGGTATAAAACTTTAATCAACATCAGAGTTAATCACCTCATTTGGTAACTGACAGTTCAATGAAGTTTCTGTTTTAAAATCATGGGCAAAGCAGACTGCCAAGTTTTATTTGTCATCCGATATAAGTTGAGCTATAGTCCAAGATGGTAGAAAACCTTTCTAGTTGGGTTTTACCTCTTTAATCTCAAATGAAAACTGGCACTCCATCTGGATAATGTCCAACGTGACACATTTTGGGAGCCATCAACTACCTAGCCTTACAAATCAGGAACACTGATTAAATAATCAAGATTTCTGAAAAGCCTTGAGGGAGCTATACGTTTTTTGCATCGGTAATTGCCATTCTGTTTGTAGCACAAGATGTTTTTGAGCTCTAGGTAAGAACTTGTGTTTGACATACTAGCATTGAGTATCTTATTTGTGGGTTAGCAGGAATTTGACATTATTAGAAGTGATATTATAGCAAATATGGAAATTGTGGGATTTTAAAAAATGTCTTTAATGAAATTTGTCATGAAGAAAATGAAACAAGTTTATATGTTTTTGAGGGGTAGAAGAAAGGTAGCATCAAGCACCCATTTAAATAGAAGCTGTTATTGTTCTTATGGGTAGTATGTAATATACCAGTATCTGCATAATTATTAGTCCTCTGTGCATAAATTAAAAGTCATCTCTCCTTTATGATAAACAGAAATATAAAGATAGAAAATTATGCCTGTGACACATGGTCAAGTACACCTTTATGGTGATCTAAAATAACCACTGTTCAAATTAGCAAGACATTGATTTAGAATAATAACTGATTTCCTAGAATTGCATGCATGATAGAGCAGTTCTTTAATTAGAGATGTCAAAATTAGTCCAGCAAATATCAATGAACATCATTAATGTTATGTTCAGCTTTGGCCCTAGGCAAAATTGTCAATTTGGTGAAGTTATTCTTTGCCATTTCTCAACATCCCTTTGAAGCACTTTATTTATGCCAGATTCAATCATTTATTCATTCACCAATTTTTTATTGAGAGCCTACTACATGGCAGGCACAATTCTCTGTGCTCGAGATACAGCAATTAAAAAAAAATCATCAAACACTCTGTTTAGATGGAGTTTACAGTCTAGAAACCAGGGTGAAATCAGACTGAACTAAAAAAGTAAATAATGAAGAAGAAAATTCTGAATTAAAGTAAATGCAATGACAATCATAAATTAGAATGTTAGAATCCAGGGCTCCTTTAAGTAGAGTGGTCAGGGAAGATCTCTCTAATGGTCTGAGACCTTTGAGCCAACCATGGGAAAATGTCAGGAACATCAGTGCAATGAGAAGGGTTCTGGCAAATGTGAACCCCAAGGCTATAAAGTGGAGATTGGGGCATATTTGGAGTTTGATGAACAGGGAGATCTCTGTGGCTGGAGTATAATGAACAGCAAGGCCACAGTGTAGGATCATTTTTAGCAAGAGAATGAGACAGAGGCTTCTGGCTCATGTAGGTTCTTGGAAGTCTTAATTGAAATTGTATTTCCAATCTGAAGGGAAATGACTGCAGAGTTTTAGCAGGTGCATCTGAAGGTTTTCTTCCTTCCCTCTTTCTTAGAACTTCTGTTCACTTGTCTTTGAGAATCTTCTACTATTATAGCTCTCCTAATAGTCTGTTTTCCTAAGATATTTTATGATCTCCACTAATAAAATGCACCTTTCAACACTTTCCTACTCTTTCAGATACCTGCCAGGTAATTTTGTAAACTAATCTGATAAACCAATATGAATTGGAGCATTCATAGTAAATGTGGCTTACAATGACACCTCTCTAAGACAGCATCTTTTCTTTAAAGGAATCTTTATTATCTAGACTTCAAGGAGTAAATACTTTGAAAATTATAGCTATTTACTAGGGGAAAAACATACAATTTAAGCAGATGCTTTTTTTCTTCCTATCAAAGGGAATATCCTTGATTATATAAAATCTTTGGTTTATTGGGCTGTGCATCAGCAGTTGTCGTCCTCAGTTTTTGTGATCATTACAATTTATTAAACATCTCTTATGTGGCATGCACCATATTAGATTCTTTATATTTGTATTTTCATTGGATTCTCACTGCCAATACTACAAATTCTCAACTTACACTTGAAAAAAGTGAGACTTAAAAACTTATCTGCCTTGTTTGATCTTGTGAACCTGGAAGAAGAACAAGGTCTGGAAATATAAAATGCATTCAGCAATGGTTTGCTGAATAACCATAATAATAATAATAATTATTGCATTCAATAATGGTTTGCATGGTTGGTTTTTTTAAAAAGCATCTAAATAAACTGAAATTCATCCTGGAAGTTAATGGATAGAGGTGTGATTGCAGTCAGCCCTTACTGACTAAAACCTACCCTCTCTGTAGCAATGCCTTACTCACTTAGTATATGATGGTTAGATTTTTCTGATCCACAGCTCAGAGAAAAATGTATTCAAAGACAAGAAGAAACACACAAGTGAGGCAAAGTCTTCAGTCAGTCACAAGATTCTCTCCCCTCCCTTTTTCTGGTTCTGGGGAGCAATTTACTTTATCTCCTAGGGAATCAGCAGATTAGATGACTGAAGTCTGATGATTCTGTTATTTTGACAAGACCAAAACTTGCCCTAAGGTGTCTGCCAGGAACATGCACACACACATGTGCACACACACACACAAAAATATATATATACACATATGGTGCAAATGGGAAAATGAAACGTGGAAGACAGAAGGATCTAGGCTTTTGCCTCCAGTCAGTGTCTGTAACCAAGCAAGCTTGTTTTTGGGTGATGTTCAGTATCTTACCAGTTACAAAGAAAATACCCCTGTGGTGTCGAAAAATGTGATAAGAGTTATCTTCAAGGAATACAATTTTGTTCTTTGATTTTAGCGAGATCTACACATCTCTGTCAGAAGCTGAACAAGTGCCAGAGTCTTTAAAACAGAAACAAACAAGTGTGTGGCTCTGATTCTTCTTTTTCAGAAATAGTACTAAACTCTTGGATAGACACTGTCCTGAAGAGATGATGCTTCTATTTGTATTATAAATCAGAACTAAATGATAATTTATAAGAGGTCCCCTCCCTCAAAGAAATGTTCTTGCAAAGCATTCATTCCATGGGTTACTATGTAGGAAAAAAAAGTTCCTTGATCACATATGTTTAGAAAATAAAATGAATAACCTGACATCTTAGAACTTTGCAAAGACCATTATTACAGAATCCCAGAGGTCCTTAAAAACAAAGAAGCAGCAGCAACAATCTATATAACTTGATTTACCCAGTGTATCCCAAACTGACTTGGCCAGATAACATTATGAAAAATCCATGGAATTAGTGGTCCATGGAATATCCTTGGAAATGCCAGTCAAGGAGTTTTAAATGATTCATAATAGATAAAAAATTAGAGTTTTTGTGTATGGATATAGCTTTCATAACCTCTAAGGACTTGTAATTTATAAAATTTTCAAGGGGTAATATCTTTGGGGTAACACATGCTATTCTCAGCTGGTGTAGTGGTAAAGACTTCACCTGCCAATGCAGGAGACATGAGTTCAATCCCTGGGTCAGGAAGATCCCATGGAGTAGGAAATGGCAACCTGCCTCAGTATTCTTGCCTGGAAAATTCTATGGACAAAGAAGTCTGATGGGCTACATTCCATGGGGTTGCGAAGAGTTGACCATGACTGAGAGACCACACACACACATGCTGTTCATACATGGCATTATTCCTTCTGATTCTGCAGGTATGGGAACACAGTGCTGTTGGGTCAAGTCCTAAGACTGCCATTTACAACTTACATGACTTTGTGTGACTCACTTAAAGTCTTTGAACCTGACCTGTAAATAGTACTTAGCTCAAAGGTAATTATGGAGAGAATGTAAATAAAGCTGTAAGGATTATGCTGTGCAAATAGTAAGTATTCAATAAGAAACAAGTATTTTATTCTTTTCTGATGCTTCTTATGGGTTTGTACAGAAAAATTCACACTCTTTTTCTAGAGCCATCTCTTTGTCAGGGCATGCATTTGTAAGAGGGCTAAGTAGGTATTAACTATCTCATATATAGACCTCATTAGTGGAATTCACAAACCAAAACCAGAGTTTTATGGATTCAAAAATGCAGAATGATTTATTGCAGTGTTACCCACTTCTTTAGCTATCATATTCACTTAAGTGGCACTTTAAAAAAGCTATTGGACAAAAATCACTAGTATTAAAATTAGTCTTAACATTAAAAATCAGTTTCTTATAAAAATCTGAGACTATCTTTTAGCCTGTTACTGAGCTTGGAAAAACCAAATGAGTGTCATACAATAATACCAAAGAAACCAAAAGAAACTTGCAGTATGAGTGGATCAATGTTTGCCCCAAGTTACAGGCCAGCAATTGCCAGTCATTTGCTTTTGCCAGATTTGCAAGCATCGGTAGAACTACAAACAAGTGTTTTAAGTTATCGACACGAAAAGTTTGTTCCTCATGCATCTGTAACTTACATTCATAAAGGAAAAAACTCCACTGTAGGCTTATGAAAAGATTCTTCCGTGTACACACTTGAGTTAGCAGTGACTTATATGTTATCCTATACTGTATTGTTGGGCTTATTATTTATTTCAAAGGCAGATCATGACGATATTTCCCTTCATAATTTACAATGACTGTGTATTTTAAATCTTGTTATTCCTTTGCTCCAATCTAGTGGTGTCCATCTTATTCAGAATAAAAACAAATGGCTTTGAAATAAGCTGTAAGGCCCCTGACCTCATCTGACCTCACTGCTCCACTCCGCTTGCTCGCTCGGCCCCAGTCACAGTTTCCTTGTTGCTCCTCCAGGCATGGCTCCTGACCTTGGGCCTTCATATTTTCTGTTCCAGCTGCTTCACGTTATCCTTCTCCAGATATTCACCTATCTGTCTCTGCTCAAATTCAGGCCTCTGCTCAAATGTCGCTTTTTCAGAATCTCCTCATATCCCTCCCCTGCATTATATTCCTCAATAACATTTAATTCTATCTGACAAAATAATACCTGCCCAAGGGAGCCAATTTATAAGCTTTCTAAAACTGAATTAAAACACTGAAAGCTTGAAATCGACCAGGGTGGCTATATTTACACCATGGATATTGGCAAATGCTACTACTCAGAGTTTTTATTTTCTGGTTTCCCAAAATACCGGAAAACATATGTTTACTTGTTTATGTGCTTACTGTTGTCCACCACTAGCATATAAACTTGAGAGAAAAGAGCTTATTTTGTTCACTACTGTCTATATAGTGTCCTGGACAATGTCTGATACAAAGTCAGTGACTAGTAAGTACCTGTTGAATGAGGGATTGATGAGACCACATATTAGGATGTTATGGCCTTTACTGTTTGTGAAAAGTGATATTGGTTCTTTTATCCAACACTAACTTAAACATTCAATATTTTTGAAAGACCATGTACCAGGTCCTCACATTGTTCTAGGGTTTGGAGACATTTTAGTGGGAACTTTAGTGGAGTTGGACTTCCCATTGGCTCAGATGGTAGAAAATCTATCTGCAATGCAGGAGATGTGGGTTTGATCCCTGGGTCGAGAAGGTCCCCTGGAGTAGGAAATAGCAACCTGCTGGGGGCCAGTGTGAGGAATCCCACCTGTGACAAGGTCATGCGGAAGGAAGCCTGACAAAACGCAAGGACGTGATCAGGCTTCAGGGTTTCCCCCTGGAATTTCCTGAGCATCCACCCCCAAGACCAGAGTCTGCCTGCTTTACTATGTTATGCTTTCCACCTACTCTTCTGTCATTAACATGGGGCTGTCCCCCCACCACCTTTTTCTGGGAAAAAAAATTAATTTAGAGCTTTTAGATAATAAATCTCCTGAGCATAATACGAGTGTTTCAATCCAAAACCCCCCCTGATGGCTTTCTAGCCTGCCTGCAGGACTCGTACAGCTGCGCGTGTGATTGTTTGAGGCCTCCCGACCACAGGAGGCACAGGAAGCTTAAAACATCCTAGGAATGTAGGAGCTTCCGAGGTATCAAAATCATTAGAATAGGACTGATTAAAGGTTTCATTTGTTGAGCCAATACTTGCTGCCAAATTTTTATATCTTTTATTTTTAGGTATAGTTGATATATAGAAAAACAGGTAGTAGACCTGGCATTAGCAACATTAGATCTTTGAGTTAAGTACTTTCTTTGTTATAACCCACTGCACCTTTGTTCTACAGGAATGTGACTTTATTTAGTACTTTGAGGGTGATGCAGAGTAAAGAAAAAACACTTCTAGGGAAAAGGAGTTTTCTGGTTTGATAGACAATTATCCAGGAAGAGAGCCATAAAAATGTTAACAGGCCTCTTGGCCAGAAGATAATGTAAACCACCTGAGACCTTTTGTATATGGGAGGGTATGCAAAAAGAAAGCCTTGTCTCAATGAGGGTCAGAACTGCTGCCCCTGCATAACTCTGCATATTCCATTATTTCTTTATGTACAACTTGGGGTATATAAGCTGATTTTGAAAAATAGTTTTTGGAGTCTTGCACCTATACTGGGCTTCCCCATGTTGTTCTTTTCTCCCCTTTTTCAGCTGAATTCCCATCTGGGGCTTGGAGGCTCACCATGTCTACTTATTTGTCCCGGCTTCTAAGATCCGTGAAGGAGAGCCCAAGGCGGGGCACTCTCCGATATTCAAACGGGTGCCCGGCGGCCTAACGTAGATGGTGCAAGTTTCTTGTCTGGAACTTTATTGATTTTCCATGTAAACCAAGTTAATCAGCCTCTTTTCTCCACTTCATTTTCCTACTACACTATTTCTTCCTAATCTAATCTTATATCTCTAAATAAATAAGTTTTCCTCGCCTATCCGTCTCCCCTTCGAATCACCCTGGATCCACCAGGGCTGGACCCCAGCAGCAACCCACTCTAGTATTCTTGCCTAGAGAATCCCATGGACAGAGAAACCTGGCAGGCTACAGTCCATAGTGTTTCAAAGAGTGAGACAAGACTGAGCAGCTGACACTTTGACTGTCACTTCTAGTGGAGAACAGAGAAATATTTCCTGCCTTCATGAAACTTTCACTGTGGTAGGGGAGAATATACAGTAAACTAACACAATGTGCTCCACCCCCCCCCCAAAAAAAAAAGACAAGCAATAAAAACATGAAGTTCAGATGTTGGTATCTCTTAAAAAAAAAAAAAAGTTTAGATGTTGATAACTGTTAGTAAAAACAAACAACAAAAACAGCGTCCAGAAGCAGATCATAAGTAGAGAGGAATCAGAGAAAGGGTTGATCTTTTACACAGAGAAGTCAGATGAAGTGTTTCTCTTTTTTGTCTGAAAAGTATTGCAATTACTTTTTTTTAAAATGTATGTTGTATTGGCATATAGGCAATTAAATAATGTTGTGATAGTTGACCCTGCAATTGCACTCCTTGTCATACAATCCAAAAAGTCCTGTGGACTGAAAGTATACATGTACCCCAATATTCATTGCAGTACTGTTTACAATGTTTGTGTTGGATAAAAGAATCAATATAACTTTTCACAACTAACCCAGACATGGAAACAACAGAAGAATCGATAAAGAAGGTATGGCACATATATACAATGAAGTATTATTCAGCCATTAAAAATAATGGAATGATGCCATTTACAACAAACACGAATGAACCCAGAGTTTGCCATACTGAGTGAAGTAAGCCAGGTTAAAAGCCTTTCTGAAAGGTAATGTTTAAAGAAGGATGTGAATGATAAGATTAAGGCAGTCAAACTCAGATCTAAGGAAAGAGCATTCTGAGCAGATGGCACATCAAAGTGTGAGGGACCTGCACTGAAGAAGAAGCGGGTGAGCTCCAAGAATAGAATAAGAACCACTGTACTGGGTTAGGGAGAGAATGGTGATGGGTGAGGTCAGAAAGGGAGATGGGGCCAGATTACTCAGGACTTACAGGCCATATGAAATTATTTAAAAGTGACGTGACTTGATTGAAAGTTTACAAAGATCATCCTGGCAGTGGAGGATGTTGTGAGAGTAGTTAGCGGATGCTGCAGTGGTTCAGCACATATGCAGTAGAAATATGCAATATGTAGGTGAAGAGAATAGACCTCATTGGGTTCTGATCATTTTAGAGATGAATTTAATCACAACTTCCACAAGCATGACATCTTTGGCTTTTCCATGCTGTTCAAGAGACATAAAAAGATGGAATATTTTGCAATGTTAATTTAAAGGTAATATATAAACCTAATACCCAAATGAAACAAGTATGAGAAAAAAAAAAAAACTGGCCTGACTAAATTAAAATTCTCTATATAAAAATCCTAGATAGAATTTTAGCATGCTTAATAAAGAAATATATAAGAAATATTTTGTGACCAAATAGGGTTTCCCTCAAGAATTCATGGATGATTTAGCATAAAAATTATTAATGTAATTAAATATGTTAATAGGTAAAAGGAAGAAGAATTAGATGGTCATCTCAAAGGATTCAAAATAAAATAACTTGATAAAATTATTCACCCATTTCCAATTAAAAAATAGAATCCATGGAATCTAAGATATTCTTAATATGCAGATAACTACCAAAAACTTATAGCCAGCATCTTAATAATAAAAAGTAAAAATACTCATGTTGAAGTCAAAGTCAGTGATGTCCTCTTTTCTCCTTTCTTTCCCGTATTTTATAATGACCCTAATTAGTTCCAAAAATTTTAAGTATATATGGGGAACAGAAATAAATAACCAATATATTTATTATTCTCAAGAGACTCTAAAGAGTAATTTTTAGAGCCCAGAAAAACAGTATTACAAAAATGTAATAACCCAATCTAATCGAATCCCTATGCTGCTGCTGCTAAGTCGCTTCAGTCGTGTCCGACTCTGTGTGACCCCATAGATGGCAGCCCACCAGGCTCCCCCGTCCCTGGGATTCTCCAGGCAAGAACACTGGAGTGGGTTGCCATTTCCTTCTCCAATTCATGAAAGTGAAAAGTGAAAATAAAGTCGCTCAGTCGTGTCCAACTCTTAGCGACCCCATGGACTGCAGCCTACCAGGCTCCTCCATCCATGGGATTTTCCAGGCAAGAGTATTGGAGTGGGGTGCCATTGCCTTCTCCTAGGCTTCCCCATTTCACTTAAGGCACCTGCATCTTCGCAGTGTCTCAAGTCAAACTCTAATCTAGACCAATTCTTGATTCCTCTTTCCTTTAACAGTTCACGTCCAATCCATCTGAATTTTCAAAATTTACCCACAATCTGGCTACCTTTCATAATGTACATTGCTGCCATCCTGGTTCAAGCCATCACCATCATCACTTGCCAATATTATGGTGACAGCCTTCTGTTTGGTCTTCCTGTTTTTATCATATTCTTACACAGCAGCCACATGATCTTCTAAATTCTGAGGGCAGATTATAGTTCAGAACCTTACAGTGATTCTCTCTTCTCCACTCCAACTTTTTCTTCTCTCATTCGTTCTGGTCCAGTCACATGCTAGTATCCTGTCTGTTCGTAAGACATGACTACCATGCACCTACCTTATGGACTTTGTTATAGTTTGTTCTTCTGTCTGAACTGCTTTATTCTGCAGTGAACCATTTTGCTGACTTTCCTGGCAATTTCAAGTCTGATCAAATCTCCCCTCAATGAGGACCTCTCTGACTACAGTATTACATACTGCAACTTGCACAATTACCATTATTGTGCTCTATTTCTCTTTCTATTTTACATATCACATTGCAACATAATATATATTTTGCCTATTTTTCACATTCTTTATTTTCACCCCTTCAAAAATGGAAACTCCAAATGGGCAACTATTTTTGTTTTCTTAATTGATTTTTCTCTAACATGTAATAGAGTGCCTAGAAAGTGTGGATGTTCAATCAGTGCTTGTTGAATAAATGAATTAATGAAAATCAACAACAACAAAAAAGCTAGAAAGTAGGCAAGTGCTTTAAAGAGACAGTTAGCTGAGCTGAAGATAATCAGTCAATACAGGAAAAGCTGCTCTATAGGTAATAAAAGACAAAAGGAAAAACTAAATGAAGATAGCATTGTCTTTTCATCTGATTGGCAAAACAAATTAAGTCTGTTAGCATGAAGTATTGGTGAGGATTTATGGAAACAAGCAGTGATACAGAGTCTGGTTTGAATGTAAATTTGAACAGTCATCTTGGAATTCACTTTAGTAATAATGAATAAAATTATCCAAACTCTTTGAACCAGCACCTTCACTTCTAGATACTTTCCCCAAATACCCTCCCACATGGTCATGGCGCTGTTGGCAGCACTTTTCTAGTAGTAACAAAGCGATATGAATCCTTCAGTAGGATAAACCAGTACTACATAAAGTGATACTATAAGCAAATTAAAGAATATATACACCATGTACTCTATTTGAATTTTTAAAGACACAAAATACACTCTTGTATATACACTCTTGTATTTTGTGTCTTATAGTTTGTGTGTGTGTGTGTGTGTGTGTATATATATATAAATATAAATATATATATACACACACAAATACAAAAATTTTGTATTTTTAAAAATACAGAATTTTAAAAATGCATGGGAATGGCAATGTTGACTTTAAGAGAGTGAGAGCCTCTAAGGAGGGAATAAGGGAAGGTTTGGACAGTAGGGCTTTAGTGTTATAATTTATTAGTTTCTGTTAAAGTATTTTAAGTAAGTATGATAACTAGTATTATTTACTAAATCTCACTTGAGATTAGCAGTTTTATATTATTTTCTGTTTTAATTCTAAATTTAAAAATTTTAAATATTAAGCTAATATTTTGGCAAGTAAGAATAAAAAAGGTGGTTAAAAGAGAGATTAGATGATAATGAGGGGAACAGTGAGAAAAATATAAAATTCTACTTGGAGAGGGGAGCTCTAATTATATTTGTAAGCAAGAGAGAAGGAGTTTTGAAGAAAGGGGAAATAGACAATATAAAAGGTAAAAGAGTAGAATCATGATGACACATGTAGAATGTCAAAGGCACACAGATAGTTGCTGGTTTTGACAGAATGAAGTCATATTTCTTCTACAAGGAGGAAGTAAATATTGGTTGAAGATACAGAGTAATGTTGAGATAGAGAAGAGAAAGATAAAGAGAAATTAAGCAAACAATATTCTCAGTAAAGCTGAAGACAATGGGATATCAAGACTAATTCTAGTCGGTAAAATAATCAGGGGTTTTGGTAATTTAAGAAGACGGGAAAAGATCTGAAACCTCTGCAGGTATATAATAAGAAACTGACAAACACATAATATCAATAGTTACCAAGCAGCTTTATAAGCATAGTTGTGTCAGGAACTAGTGTCAGTAACTTCATCCAGCAGTGTTCAGTAGCTAAGGAATATAAAAAATGAATTGGGAGAGGGGAGACTGACTCAAGAGTGAAAAATCAACAGAGTTGTTAAGTTAGAAAAGAAAAGAGGAGGGAGACATTAATCTATGAGAACATCAATGACATAGCTAAATCTGGTATCAAGCCTGAAAAAAGAGGGAAATGAGATCCTCCAAAATCTCATGGAAAGGAAAAATAGTAAGAAGTTGGAGATATGAAGATTATCAAGAAGAAAAAGTAGCATTTTCAGCAACATTGTAATGATAGAAGAAATAAAACGAAGGTGATGGTACGCTGGAATTTTGGAGATTATCATCTTAGACATTATTTATTGATAAGCTCAGGATTAAATCAAGTGTTGAAAGATGAGCAAAATGAGTGAAAATGATCTTTAAAATGTGGAAGAATAATTTGAAATCCAAATATGGGATGATATCACAAGTGTTACTGTTGAAATAGCTAAGGACGATGGAAGTGATTGAGTGAAAAGAACAGGATAGTTATTGAATTATTAAAAATAGGATATTACTGTTAATTTAGGAGTAAGAATAAAGATTGAATGCTGCTTTCATTTAAATATTTATAATTTTAGTCAATATGTTATTTGAGATTTAACTAAATAGCATGTAGATGTAACCCATCTATTTTAATTTTTCTATACTATTAATTTGTACAAATACACTAATTTATTGTTACTCTCTACCTGATTGAAATTTAGGTTTTCAATTTTTTGGTAGGTCCTGACATAATAGTGTAAAAGTAAATTTTATTTTAAATGTGTTCATTATGCAACCATGAGGGAATATCTTTAAGGCATTTATGTAGAAAAGAAACTCCTGGGTCATAGGCATATATCTTCAATTTAAATATGTAAGTTGCAGGAAGATATATACAGTCAATACTATTTTTGTAAAATCTTAAAGCACAAAGACTTTATGTACATGCATATCAACTAGAAATATATAACTTGCTTAGGAAATACCATGACACATACTCTAAAGAAGGAGAGTTAGTTTATTACTTTTTAAAATATATGTTTAAAATATTTCATAATAGAAACATAAAACTAATGTTTTTAAAATGATGTAGTTCATTGTATAAAGTTTAGAAAGTGCAGTGAAGCAAGTAGATGAAAATAAAATAACCTTTCATCCCAGTACTCTGAAATAAGAACTACTAATAATTTGTTGTTATGTTTTTATTATATATACACAAATGTAAATATAAATAGCATACTTCATATCATGTTTTAAAAGATGGTTCTATTTTACTTAATAATACATCATAAATATGTTGTTTAGCTCCAAGATTTGGCTCTAATATGTTAAGATGTTGGAAGACTGAATAAACTGAAAGCCGTTATTATTATTATTATTATTATTTTTAATCCATCAGTGAACTGAAGTTGCAAGGCAAATTGCCACTGAAAATTCTAGAGAGAAAGGAGAATTCAGAGAGGCATAGCCAAGAGCTGCATACTTGAGCAGGAGCTGCTGGAGCCATGTATTGGTAGGAACACTTAATGATAATTGTAACAATTTGTTGGAGCTTGAGTGTGGATCTGCTTGAGAGGGAGAAACTCCTGGTGGACCATGGTCTCAGAGGTTCACCACACATTAGAGGGCTTTACCTCCAAAGACCCCACTAGATTTTCATGGCAAAAAGCCAGGAAAGATCCCCTGGCAAGGGGAAGGGTAAGCATTGTGAATGTGCAAGCATTATTAGGGTAATGCCTAATACCTTCTTCATAATTAATGTCTGGTCTCCAGAAAATACTTTACCAAAGTCTTATCCAAATTGAAGAAACATCACCTGGAGGTATGAGGATAGGGATCCAAGAGATACTTTGTGATGCGTAGAGGCCAGGGACACGTGACCACTGAATGACTGAGATGTAATTGTATGAGTATGAAATGCTTCCTCGTGTCCTATACTTTATCACCACATGAACACATTTCCAGTGTAGTAAAGCTAAAAGAACCACAAGACACAGACTTAATCTGGGAAGGAATTCTTAGGAAAGTGCAAAGAATCATGGGTATCAGAATCCAGACTTCTGGAGAATTTTGAAGATGCTTTTGAACTGTGGTGTTGGAGAAGACTCTTGAGAGTCCCTTGGACTGCAAGGAGATCCAGCCAGTCCATTCTAAAGATCAGTCCTGGATGTTCATTGGAAGGACTGATGCTAAAGCTGAAACTCCAATACTTTGGCCACCTCATGCAAAGAGTTGACTCATTGGAAAAGACTCTGATGCTGGGAGGGACTGGGGGCAAGAGGAGAAGGGGACAATGGAGGGTGAGATGGCTGAATGGCATCACTGACTCAATGGACATGAGTCTGAGTGAACTCCAGGAGTTGGTGATGGACAGGGAGGCCTGGCGTGCTGCCATTCGTGGGGTCGCAAAGAGTCGGACACGACTGAGCGACTGAACTGAACTGAACTTGACACCTGCAGCTATCAGAGGTAAAGCACAGAACCAGCTCCAAGCCATATTAATGTAAAATCTTAAACTAAAAGTCTATTTATCTTGGTTGTTATTACTTATATGTTAAACATGAGTAAAAACATCATCCTAAGTGACAAAGAAAAGATGTGAACCAGATCTAGATATGGCAAAGATTTTGACATCATCAGTCAGAGAAATTTAAAATAACTGTGATCCTTAACATTGGACATGAGCAGAGTCTGTAAGATTAAAGTGAAAACAAACTATACATAAGCACTGTTCTCTAGTTGAGGAAGTTGATTCTTACAGATTTATGAGTTAACAGTTCTGAAACTACTATCCAAAATTAAGTAAATGAATGGCAAATGACAAATGGTGGGAGTCAGTTTTCTCACTCTTGAGGTGGGAATTAACGGGGAAGCCAAGGGGAAAGTCTTGAAGGATCCAGATTGGAAATGGACTAGAGCTGGAGACACCAATATGAGCTCATGTTTAGCTTAATGTAGTTACAAATAGCTAAATATGGAAATATTATATATATATATGTATTCTCTAGTTAGTATACTCACATGTATTTAATTGCTCTGTTAAGCTTAGAACCAATGACATCTCAATAGCTATGAGCACACCTGGTACCCAGATTTTTGTTTCTAATACCATTCTTCAGTGGTATTAGGGCTTCTTGGTGAAATGACTGGTTCTAGAATTGGGGCAAAAAATGTACAAGATGAGCATCTCATTGTGCAAGAGAGTAAGACAACACTAAAAACAAAACACAATGATAGGGGTATATTTAAAGGGACATAGTAGTCAAAGAATACTCAGTGGTCAAAGATGAAACTATTTAAGTATAAATGTCTGCATATTGTAAGTTTATACTGATATAAATATATTATTAAATAAATAAATGAATGGGGGAGAAGAAATAAACTTAAACAGAATAATTCTAAACAATTTTTGTAGATAGTTTACTCTTAAGGATTTAGGAATGCAGCTCTCCACTCTTAAAGTGTGAGCTCTCCGTAGTGACTTCCTTCCACAAAGATTACAGTCTGAAAAGAGGGAAAAAAGTAATTTAACAGTAAAGAAATCTGATAAACTCTGCTTCAGTCAGGTGATTAAAGTGTCAAGTATCAAAGATGGTAAGCCATCTTTGCTGTGACATGATGAAAATGACACGTTACTCTGTGTCTCCTCCGCTAAAGCAGTAAGAGCCATCTGTTCATTGGAGAAGTTGGGGAAAGTCTTCCTGAGAAAATAGCATTTGAGCTAAACATTGAATGTTGAATGCTATCTCCACAAATTAAATTCCTTTTACAATGGGGGCAACAAATCTTTTCCCCCATTTGCATGGATAAGACCTGCTTATCACAGTAATACAATTAGTTTCTTTGTGTGCTTCATGAAAGGAGTTATTGGAAGTCTGGGCATGGTAGTACAGGAGGCTTCGGGAAACATCTCGAAAAATACAGAGCAAGTCACCAACTGTTTTTGTGAATCCACTTGAGATGGCTTCATTGAGCCAGTGCCCAGTTAGATAAAAATCCCTTTCACATGACCCTTTTTTGGTACCACAATAATGCCTGCTAAATCCTCGATGGAGCACACGGCTTGATATTTCACTTATTACTCAGTTTTTGGTTTTAAAGTGTGTCAAAAAGTACAAATTGTAAGGACGTTTCCTCATTCCTGAGAGCAAAGGTATCTTCTTGAGCTTGGTGGAAGGAAAGAAGGGAGAGGGGGGAAAAGAAAGGAGAAAATGAAGGGATAGAAAGAGAGGAAGGGAGGGAGGGAGAGAAGAAGAGCAGAATGAAGGAAGGGAGGGAGAAAGGAAAGGGGAAAGGGAGGAGGGAGAAGGGGAAAAATAATAAGGCAAAACAAAATAGTTCCACCTTATTTGAATAGGTTTCATTATTTAGGTGTATGATAAGGTTAATTTATAAGGAGATACTACCACTGAAAAGTTCTTTCTGCTCATAGTTCTAAGGTTGAGCATATAGGTCACACTTGGGGATAGTACTTGGTACATGGAAGATCTCTGGGGTCTGTCACAGGGCAGAGGAAGAGAGCGACTGCATGCAGGCACCTTTACTTTGGTTTCCAAGGGAAGAAATGGCAAATCAGGGTAAAAGGACTAGGACACCTAGTTTGAACGATTTCAGGGGGCTCTGGGGCACAGGGCTTTACCTCATTTAGTGCCCAGCCTTGGGGAGGGGCTACAGTGACCAGGGGTGTGAGAGCCTAACACGGGGCATATTTGGGGTGTGGATTTAGCTGCTCAAAAAGAGGAATTAACTGTTTCTAGCCAGGGTCTCAAAACTAGAATAAGATAGCACTTAAAAAGTAGAGTTACACATCTTGATGCTACCAGATCCAAAGAAGCGATTTATATGCCGTATACTTTCTTAGGGGGTGAGGGGGTGTATTCTCAGTTTTAGCCACTGATTTTCAGATGATTGAACAAACACAAAACCCAAACTAAAAATAGTTGAGTTCATAGAGAATTTATCACTTTGCATATTAAAAGCAGTGAAAGTCAGTTACAACATACCAGTTAAACCATCTGTATTTTAAACAGATATGAGGCAGGATTTATCTGAAAGAAAGGTAGTAAAACCACACTCCATTAATTATACTAATGTTTATTTTAGCACTATTCACAAATTTGAGGCAGTCTATGCAGTTATATTTACCAGGAGCATTTTACTTGATAAATCATTAAATTCTGGCCTGCTATTAGTAAAGTCAAAGAAGGTTTCATGTAAAGATTTAGGGGAGAGAAAGAGAATGAATTTGTGTACCCAGAAGGCTAATCTGCAGGTGATGTAGAAAATGTCACTAGAAAGCCCAGTGTTGTAAGCTAGCATCAAGCTCATTAATTCTTGGATTTACTGATAAACATGGTGCTTTAATGAATTTGGAAAATTAAGAAAACAAGCACAGGTAGTTAAATTCTGTAGTTAAGTATATGACTCTCCATCTGTCCAAATGACTTGTATTGACATAATTTCTAATATGAATAAAACATCACTCAGATCAATATGTAGTGCTTGTTCCAACCAAAATGTGACAATAACCCATCCATGGTAACATTTATTTGATCAAAGACTTTATGGTTATTCAATCTATTGAACAAAAAAAGCAATAACAAATTCCCGAAAATTAAATTAGGGTTTTAAATGTAAGGCAGTATTCTTTCTAAAAGTATTTTGGCAGGAATCATTCATTCCAACAGGGACCTCTTGAATGATATCTAGCATTTACAAGGCATTCTCATCTTCCAAGTGTTTCATTAACACTGATTAATTTTCACTATATTGCAATAAGATAGTAAATACGGGTTAAGGAGAAAGCTATGTTTTCCAGTTTAGATAAGTCAGTGTCAAAATTTAAATTATGCTTAGGAATTTGGCTTCAGGACTTGTTCCAATCATTAAGTAAATGATACCTACCTCAGTATCATCAAATGCTGTGAAATCATGCCTTTCAAGAAAAGGAAAAAGAAAATCACAAAATAGAGAGCTAAAGTTGGAAGGATGATTTCAATTTTTCAAGAATTCCTCTGTACTTTCCTCTAGGAAAAAAAAAGAAAAAAAGGAAAGAAAGCAAAAAAGAGTAGTGCTTTCCCTATCTCCCTTTTTATAAAATAGCTTTATAGTCCTGATAAGTTCAAACTGTAGTCTCTACAATATGAAGTCTGGTAGTTTTCAAATTATCTCTAAAATAACAAAGTATTTTTCATAAAAGTGTTAGTGAGAAAATACTGAAAAGAATCAGATGTGCAAACTATTTGTTATAGCTCAAGGATGTCTGCATAACAATGTGAGAGAAAGAATTATTTTCAAATACATTTACACTCAAAGTATCTATATACTGGAGACAAAAAAACTTACTACATGTTTGAATAATGCATACCTTCTTTTGTTGCAAGATTTCATTCTTTAAATAAATAATAAATATCTCACAAGCTAGCCATAAAAGAAAGCCACATGAAGATTTCAGGCTATGGTTAACCAAAACAAAGGCATTCCCTTTGTAGGAGTGTTTGGGATTCGGATGTAATTTTACATAGACAAAATGGATGTCCCTTTTCCCAAGCCATAGCTGTAAATGAGAACAGTGTTAAAACCAGGGAAATTCCTAGACTAAGCTAGAAATCATTGACCTTTGGTTCCTTTTCAGGGGTTGGTAAACTATGTCCCATAGCTCAAATTCAGTTACCATTCTGTTTTTATTAATAAAGTTTTATTGTAGCATTACAATGCCCATTTGTTTACACATTGCCACTTTTCTGCTTAAACACTGGACTTGAGTAGTTTCAACGGAGACCGCATGGTCAGAAAAAGTTGAAATATTTACTCTCTAACCTTTTATGGAAAACATGTGTTAATTACTTGCTTTACTAAAGGCGACAAGTTGAATCCTTGAGAAATGTGAGACTGTACTCATTATAGCAAGAAGGAGGCTACTAAAGATGAAAAAGAAAAGAAATCATTTCAAGTATATATTTATATGAGAATCTAATTTCTGAAACAAACATGGTCCAAAATTCATTTATAAGTCACTTCTCACTCATTCATGTTTACTAACTTGTAATATGACTTTCTAAGTTATAATAGAGTTCATATTGTGTTGATAGACCAAACTATGGATATTTAAAATATTGGTTTGCCCATATTTTAAGAACTCCTGTGGGTCCCAAAGTTACCTGGAGAAGATCGAAACAAACCCTGTTCATTGTGCCTTATTTTTATGAAGCCAACCAATTTCTTTGGGACTGAGCAGTGTAACATGTCTGGCATGTTTCAAAGGAGGTCTATAGAGGTCACAAAAATGACTTTTCACAATAAAGAGGGAGGGAACTTACCCATTTTCTTCTGGGTGTAGGTGATGTATATTTTGTGTGATGTTCATGTAAAGTAGACTCCTCTTATATTTCTACCTTCTCAGATTTCCTGGAGCCATGATGAAATCTTCAAGTTGTCTAACTTTTAGTGGTTATGATGCTAATAATGATATATAAACTTTACTATGGTCTCTTCATTGTTCTAAACTTTATGCGTTAATCAATCTTCATAACCACCTTAAGAAGTAGAATTATTATCATCCTTACTTTCAGTTCAGTTCAGTCGATCAGTCCCATCCAACTCTTTGCGACCCCATGAATTGCAGCACACCAGGCTTCCTTGTCCATCACCAACTCCCAGAGTCCACCTAAACCCATATCCATTGGGTTGGTGATGCCATACAACCATCTTATCCTCTGTCGTCCCCTTCTCCTCCTGCCCTCAATCTTTCCCAGCATCAGGGTCTTTTCAAATGAGTCAGCTCTTTGCATGAGGTGGCCAAAGGATTGGAGTTTCAGCTTCAACATCAGTCCTTCCAATGAACACCCAGGACTGATCTCCTTTAGGATGAACTGGTTGGATCTCCTTGAAGTCCAAGGGACTTCACAGTTTAAAAGCATCAATTCTTCGGCACTCAGCTTTCTTCACAGTCCAAGTCTCACATCCATACATGACCACTGGAAAAACTATAGCCTTAACTAGACGGACCTTTGTTGGCAAAGTAATGTCTGTGCCTCTCAATATGCTGTCTAGGTTGGTCATAACTTTCCTTCCAAGGAGTAAGCGTCTTTTAATTTCATGGCTGCAATTACCATCTGCAGTGATTTTGGAGCCCAGAAAAAAAGTTAGCCACTGTTTCCACTGTTTCCCCATCTATTTGCCATAAAGTGATGGGACCGGATGCCATGATCTTCGTTTTCTGAATGTTGAGCTTTAAGCCAACTTTTTCACTCTCCTCTTTCACTTTCATCAAAGGCTCTTCAGTTCCTCTTCACTTTCTGCCATAAGGGTGGTTACTTTACAGAAAAGTAAAGAAGTTCTAATAGGTTACATAACTAATAAGGAATAGAGAGGAAAACAGGTCCCTATCAAAACCTTAAAGTTGAACTAATTTCCCTCAGCCTCATGAATCTCTTTGGAAGCTCTCTTCTGTAGATTTCAACCCAGACTAGCTATGTATGCTTAAATTAGCTTTCAGTTAATTATCTATTGTTGCCACTGGATAGTAAAAGTCATGGTTTCTGAATTTTACCCTACTTCATTCCAACCCTGCCTCAGTTTTATTTTCCATTAAGTTTTGTGAGTTTTTAAACCAGAGGCTACTAAATAGTGTTTGTTTTAGTAGTATTTGAGAAGATTGGATTGAGTGACTGGAAGGATGGGAAAAAAAAGTGTTTAAAGCCTGTTGGAATTACATGTTTTAGAGAATGAATATGTAGTGTTTGTTTTTTTTGTGGGTTGTTTTGTGTTTTTTTGCCATTTACTTCAAAGATAGTTATATTTTAATTGTGGGCAGAAGTGATGAATTACTTGCTCTACTAATACAGCTGCTGCTGCTGCTAAGTCACTTCAGTCGTGTCCTACTCTGTGCAACCCCATAGACAGCAGCCCACCAGGCTCCTCCGTCCATGGGATTTTCCAGGCAAGAGTACTGAAGTGGGTTGCCATTGCCTCTCCGCTAATACAGCAAACGAGGGCAAAAACACTTAAGGGTGCATGGTGGGTTCATTAGCCTGCAGCATGTACTTGTAAACTTGGAATCAAACAGTGGGAGGAACACATATATATTTGAAGTTTTGTATATATATAAAATATATAATACATATATATTATATATCACACACATTCTTGACTGATGGACCATAATTGTTAATAAATACTGACTTTCTGTACTGTTTAACTGTGCTATTGTTTCAGTCAATTTTAGCAATATTAATACTATTCTAAAATTTCCTTTACCTTTTCTTGAACTCTGATCATTTAGTAATATGCAATATTACTTTTTAATCAACTTGCTTAATAAAGAAAATGTAAATACTAAGTATTTTAGCTTTTGCTGTAAATCATGTAAGCTTTTATATTATTATGAAAAATTGTATTATTCAGTATTTTATATTATTGTAAAGATTATTTAGACTTCAGCTTCCAGTAATGAATTACGAAGTAATTTGGATGAAAAATTTTATAAAGACAGCTAAAAAACTTAGACAAAATGTAAAACTGCCTGTTTGATACCTTTGGAGAACAAATAATGTTACTAGGCCAGGATCTATAAGATGGTGGAGGCCAAGAAAAGAATCCTATTCTTAGGACTGTTTGTCCTGGAATATTGTCTGGTCATTAAGCTAATCACCTGAGACACTGAAGATTATGCAGCACTATTAAATAGTTCATGGACCAAAATTAACAGAAAATCGGAGACCACAAGTAGAAGGAAAAGAGGTGTTGTCAAACTCTGATCACTTCAGTTTGTTATTCTGTAGGACTGAATCTTTAGAGTACCAGAAACTAGATAAATTCTCACAGGGACTGCAGATCACTTTTAAACTAACATAAATTGGAAATTGGATTGCAGAATCATAGATTAATTGTGTTCCTGCATGTCTTATTTTTTTTTATTTTTTTAAATAGTTTTTTATTTTTTTAATTTTAAAATCTTTAATTCTTACATGTGTTCCCAAACATGAACCCTCCTCCCATCTCCCTCCCCATAACATCTCTGTGGGTCATCCCCATGCAAATAATATTTTTTATCAAGAGAAAAAATAACATTATCCAAGACTTCAAACTATTTCTACATTTGTTTAAATGCTTTGTACACATTTTTAAAAATAAGCATGCAAAGTTACGAGATAACATAAAAACCAGTACAGATAACTTATAATATGAATTAATGCCAACAGAAACAAAAGAGAATAAACACAGTTTCACTGAGACTTCAGATATTAAAGTTACAGAATACAGATTTTAAAATAACTATAAGCTCTATGATCAAGAAAACAAAATAGTATAATAATGGGGAAAAGTGGACGTAAGAGAAAAAAATAGATATTTGAGAACTAAAAAAAATGCAACAACCAAAACCAAGAACTCAATAGGTAAATCTACCAGGCAATTAAACACAAAGAGAGACAGTGAGCTGGAAGATAAATAAGAAAATGTCCAAAATCATAGATAGAAGTATGGAAATTCATAAGAAAGTATAAAAGACATAGAAGAGATAATGAGAAAATCTACCAATGTCAGGGATGAAAAAAGGGAGAAGACTCTTGAGAGCCCCTTGGGACAGCAAGGACATCCAACCAGTCCATTCTGAAGGAGATCAGCCCTGGGATTTCTTTGGAAGGAATGATGCTAAAGCTGAAACTCCAGTACTTTGGCCATCTCATGCGAAGAGTTGACTCATTGGAAAAGACTCTGATGCTGAGAGGGATTGGGGGCAGGAGGAGAAGGGGATGACAGAGGATGAGATGGCTGGATGGCATCACTGACTCGATGGACATGAGTCTGAGTGAACTCTGGGAGTTGGTGATGGACAGGGAGGCCTGGCGTGCTGCGATTCATGGAGTCGCAAAGAGTCAGACACGACTGAGCAACTGAACTGAACTGAACTGATACTACATATCTACAATTCTTAAAAAGATAAAGATATGACAACTTTATGCCAATCAACATGTCTATTTACATTAGAAAAATCCACAAAAATTACATAAAAATTAATTTAAAATCTAAACATAACTATAATTATTAAAGAAATTTAATTTATGAATTAAAATCTTCCAAGAAATAGAATTTCAGGCCCAGGAAATATTGGCAAACATTTCTGAAAGAAAAGATGTTAATCTAGCACAAATGCTCTCAAAACCTAGAAAAAGGAGGAACCACCCATTTTATGAGTTCAGTATAGATATTAAAAAACCTAAAACTGTCATTATAAGGAAAGGCAAATTAATGGCCAATATCATCATGAACATAGATGAACATACCCTAAACAAATTGCTAACAAACCAAATCCAGCAATTTCAAATGGAATAATGCATCATGAATATCCTTATGCTTTGAGTACAAGGTTTATTTAATATTTGAAAATCTTTGTAATACAACATATTGAGAAAGGGAAAACTATCATATAATCACAAGAGATACTGAAAATTTTAATAAACTATAGTATTCTCATTGATAAGTTTATCAAACTGAAAAGAAAACTTTCTTAATTATAAAACTTACAAATTCAAAAATTAAAAAATAAACTACATCCAGCTTTATATTTAATGTAAAATATTGCAAGCTTTCTCCATGTGATTGAGTGCAAGGCCACTATGCCTAGTAACATAACTTCAATTCAATATTGCATTAAATGTTGGAACCAATGTAATAAATCAAGGAAAAAAAGAATCAAGTAACAATTGGGAAACAAGAAATAAAATGGTTAATTTTCAGACAAATCTACATGAAAAGTCCAAAAAAACTGACTTTATAATGTTGGAATTATTAAGGTCAGTATATGAAATCTACTGTATTGATTGCACTAAACAAGTAATTAGAAAATGAATTTTATAAACCCACATCATTTATGAAAGTGTCAGAAAAACAAACCACCCAAGGACAAATCTAAAAAAAGCCATGCATTCTTTACAAATGAAATAATATAGTGTTGAGAGAAGATAAAGATGATCTAAATAAATCAAGTGGAGGCTTTATTTTTTTCTTCTGTTTGGTGTAAGTTGACACATTGATGAACTTCACAGTTGATGGTAAATGCATATGGAAATGCCTGAAAATAAACAGTATAATCTGGAGAAGACCAAGTTGGAGAACTTATTCTACCCAATATCAAGACTTTATTGTAAAGCTATGATAATTAAGATAAAATTGTATTGCCATAAATGTAGACAAACTAAGTGATGAAACAAAAATTCCATAAACAATTTCACCCATGTACTGATAATTGATTTGTGACAAAGTTGGTACTGCAGCATGGGCCAAGTACAGTCGTTTTCAACAAATGCTTCTGATTCATTTGGAAATACATACAGAAAAAGTATGACCCCACTTCATATCTTGCATAGAAACTAATTCCAGGTGAATTGTAACTCAAGTTATGAAAAATAAAACAATAACCCTTTTAGAACATAGTATTTGACATAGGGAAAAAATTTAAGTATTATAGTAGTCATAAACATAAAGAAAGATAGTAATTAGTTGCATTTATATTAGGAACATTGATATAGTAAAGCACAGGATTAACAGGGTGAAAAGTTAAGCCTCAGAGTGGGAGAATATATTTTTGTTACATATTGCACACAAATGGCTTAAAACCAAAATATATAGACATCTCCTAAAAATCAATTAGGAAAGAGAGCTCAGTTCAGTTCAGTTCAGTTCAGTCGCTCAGTTGTGTACAACTCTTTGCGACCCCATGAATTGCAGCATGCCAGGCCTCCTTGTCTACCACCAACTCCTGGAGTTCACGTAAACTCACGTCCATCTAGTCGGTAATGCCATCCAGCCATCTCATCCTCTGTCGTCCCCTTCTCCTCCTGCCCCCAATCCCTGCCAGCCTCAGAGTCTTTTCTAATGAGTCAACTCTTTGCATGAGGTGGCCAAAGTATTAGAGTTTCAGCTTTAGCATCAGTCTTTCCAAAGAACATCCAGGACTGATCTCCTTTAGAATGGACTGGTTGGATCTCCTTGCAGTCCAAGGTACTCTCAAGAGTCTTCTCCAACACCACAGTTTAAAAGCATCAATTCTTCGGCGCTCAGCTTTCTTCACAGTCCAACTCTCACATCCATACATGACCTGGAAAAACCATAGCCTTGACTAGATGGACCTTTGTTGGCAAAGTAATGTCTCTGCTTTTTAATATGCTGTCTAGGTTGGTTATAGCTTTCCTTCCAACGAGTAAGCGACTTTAAATTTCATGGCTGCAATCACCATCTGCAGTGATTTTGGAGCTCCAAAAAATAAAGTCTGACACAAAAAAGAGCTAGCACAATAGAAAAAAAATGGGTTAAGTATTTGAACAGTCATTTCATAAAAGATGCCTGGTATACATATGTTGGGCTTTCCTGGTAGCTCAGCTGGTGAAGAATCTACCTGCAGTGCAGGAGACCCGGGTTTGTTTCCTTGGTTGGGAAAATCCTTGTAGAAGGGATAGGCTACCCACTCCAGTATTCTTGGGCTTCCCTGGTGGCTCAGGTGGTAAAGAATCTGCCTGCAATACAGGAGATCAGGGTTCTCTGGGTTGGAAAGATCCCCCGGAGGAGGGCATGGCAACCCACTCCAGTATTCTTGCCTGGAGAATCCCATGGACAGAGGAGCCTGGAGGGCTACAGTCCATCAGTTCAGTCAGTCATGTCTGACCCTTTGCGACCCCATTGACTATAGTACGCCAGGCTTCCCTGTCCATCACCAACTCCTGGAGCCTACTCAAACTCATGTCCATTGCATTGGTGATGCCATCCAACCGTCTCATCCTCTGTTCTCCCCTTCTCCTCCTGCTGTCAATCTTTCCCAACATCAGCGTCTTTTCCAGTGAGTCAGTTCTTTGCATCAGGTGGCCAAAGTATTGGAGTTTCAGCTTCAGCATCAGTCCTTCCAATGAATATTCAGGACTGATTTCCTTTAGGATGGACTGGTTGGATCTCCTTGCAGTCCAAGGGACTCTCAAGTGTCTTCTCCAACACCACAGTGGCTCAGCTATTAAAGAATCTGCCTGCAATGCGGGAGACCTGGATTTGATCCCTGGGTTGGGAAGACCTCTGGAGAAAGGAAAGCCTACCCCCTCCAGTATTCTGGCCTGGAGAATTTCATGGACTGTATAGTCCATGGGATCCCATGGAATCCCAAAGAGTTGGACATGACTGAGCGACTTTCACTTTCACAGTCCAGAGGCTCGCAAAAAGCTGGACAGGAGTAAGCACAGCACAGCACATACATATGTTGATTGTGTTAGCCTCATCAGTTATCAGAGTTGTGCAGATTAAAACCACAGTGTGATAGGATTAAACACCCCGCAGAATGACGAAAATGAAAAAGCCTGATAATATGAAATTCTGACAAGAAAGTAGAGCACCTAGAAGTCTCATACGCTGTGGGTCAGCTGGCAGACTTTCTCTGCCAAAGCATCCTTTGAATTCTTAAAGAAACAGTGGATGGAACCAGGAAAATAAAGGAAATAAAGAAATTTAACCGAAAATTATCACAAATTCTTATGGTCTGACCTCACACTGGGATGCCGTTGTAAACAAACACTGAGAAATTCCTCTTAACATCAGTCAGGTAGGTGGATTACATCTTAGAGATCATACATGTGAAATTCCCGTAAGAGTGGGAACAGCAGCAAACGAAGTGTTCCAAGGTTATATGAAAGAGCTCTTGTGGGTCGGGATAAAATTTCAATTGAGATCATCATACAGGGATTTAAAAGTTCTCTGTTTCCATCCCTGGTCAGGGAACTGTGATTCTCCAAGCTGCCTGGCATGCCCAAAAACCAAACAAACAAAAATTATGTTTCCAAAAGAATTAGAACAAAATGAAAATTATGTGATCTGGAAAGCTGTTAAGTCAAAAAGTGACTTTATTGGTTATGAAAACTGACGTTGAAAATGCCCATCAAGAGTTTGAACAAAATTATTTCAGGAAATGTGAATATATGAAAATATTCCTGAATTAATGATTTAAAAATATCTAATTCTAGGTATATGTTCAAATAAACCCTCTACATGGATGTTTATAGCAGCATTATATGTAACAGCTAAAAGGTAGAAACAATGCAGATATCCATCAGCTGACTAATAAATAATCAATAGTGGTCTATCCATATAATGAAATACTATTCAGCCCTACAAAAAGAGAATGGAAGGTGTGTATGTGCTACAGTATCGATGAAGATTGGAAACACTGTGCTAAGTAAAATAAGCCAGTTACAAAAGACCATATATGATTCCTTTCCTATAAAATAACCAGAAAAGGGAAATTTTTCTGAGAGAAAGCCTGTTACTGGTTTTTCACTGAAGAAAGTGATAGGCTGATGGGGATGATAGCCAAAGGATTCAAGCTTCCTAAGAAAGCTTTGAATACACTAAAAAGCATTGAATTGTACTCTTTAAAAATACAATTGGTGATTGGTCCAATATGTGAACATATGGAAGTGTTTAAAAACAGGTAATCTTGTTTAGGTATGTGTAACTAAATAAGTATAGACATTTGATAATTTCAACTGTAGCTCAAAAAGTGTACGTTTTCCCACTAGTCTCAAATACTTCTTTGTAAATCTCCTCTTTGAGAAATGGAGTCACTTTTCAGCTCTATCTTGGTTAGACATAGAAATAAAATAATGTGAATGCTGAAGAATTTCAGTTCATTCTATTTCCAGTTCTTCCTGCCATGATTATCCATACCACATTTGATTTCCATCCCTAGTCACTTACACTTGGTCCACTTTTCCCTTGACCATGTTTGAATGTTGAAGATAGAGGCAAGAACAGTTTAAAACCTTATTGGTTCTAACCAGGGAATTGACCACATTGCCACCAGCTATGAAAAAAGAAGTGAATTGACCACATAAATCAAAATAAGAGAAAAGAAAATTTAACTCAAAATTTATATAAATGTGGAAATTAAAATGGCTTTCCAACATTTTTGGTTGCAGAACTCTAGATAAATTCATCAGAACTGCCTTTTCTCTCCTTTCTCTTCTTTTTGATCAAATGACATACTCTACAATGATGCCAGTACCTTAAGTATTGTTTCATTTGCCTGTGCATTGGCCTAGCATGAAAAGTGTGTGAGGGCAGATGCTGAGCATCAAGATACATCTTGCTTTGGCTCTGAGTAGAAAAATTAGCATATATAGAAATGCAAGAGTATAACTATGCTATAGTTTTTAGCATTTCATAGATGTGTATAGTTGGCATTTTCTTTCTTTTCTTTTAGAAATTAACTTGTTTCTGCCATAAGTCCTTAATTTAAAATCTTCCTGGTTCTGACAGTGTAAAAGATACTTTAGGTAATGGAGAGGGGATGAGTGGATCAAAGAGTCTGATTTAGGCAAAAAAGTAGCAATAATGTTTTAAATTGATAAGACTGGTTTTCTTGTATATTTCTGTAAAAATGAAAGAGTCGAATATAAATACACATCAGCATACACATGCAAGCATAAACCGTGTCTGCCTGTGTTCTCCTAATGATTGAATCGTTAGCAGTGCCATATTGTTATCAGTGTCTTTGGCACTGCCTTGGGCATGACAGTCAAAATATGACTACTATACTCATTGACAGTTTGACAGTTTCCACCTGAGTCGGAATCCTAAGACAAGCTCTCCATTTTAAAAGTTAAGTACCATTGCAAAATCCAATCTAAAATAATTTACAAATATACTATATTTGAAGCAGTCACTCCATTAGCATGTTTTAGGCTTTGTTAAAAAGGTTTACACCTGGTTATTGATTGTTATTTTATTCACTCACAAAGAGACTCTTCTCTACTAAAATTAAAATGAAATTTTAGTAACATGAAAATGCTCAGATGGCATACATTCACTAAAAATGGGGAAATCTTAAAATGCATTGTTTTCAGTATAACATCAAGAAAAGAGACAATTGAAAAAAGTCAGAACATATTGAGGGATTTTATCTATTTTAACCATAAGTTTAAGATCATGGAACTCCAGTCTTGATTTTATGATTCTAGAGGCTTTTCAGTATTATTTCTTTAGTAACTAACCTGCTTTTACTCAGAATATCAATCAGCTGCATTTTCATAGTGCATAAAACACTCTCTTAATTAAGCTTTATTTAATTTGTTTTAACTCAGAGTGTAAAGGAGATGACACAACGTGAATTACTCATTATAGTAACCTCGCCTCAAAACCACAAATGGGTACAAAGTGCTGTCTGTGTGTTTTACACTGTAACGTTGCTCACAGAAGGAGTTCCACAGAAAGATAATGATAATAACGATACTTAGCATTTATATAGCATTGTCTCTCTTCACAGCACTTTATAAATCTTAACTAAATAATGTTTCTTGCTGGAATGAGGTTGCAACACCGGTGAATTAGCATGTCCCTTGCTGTAATGATAGAGCTCAGATACATCACCTCACTAGGTCTGTACCTGTGGGAACAATTGCCCCTCATGATGGATTAAAACCAGATACAATTGATTGGCTGATCCCGTCCTGCACTCTGAAAGAACCTTCATAACCTTTGGATGTTTATACTGATTAACTCAAGCACAGGCATCTTTATTTGTGGCCTCAGAACAGTCCCCCATGGACAGAACCAAGTGCAGAGTTTAGGGTAATTATTTGGACAGTTTAGTCCCAAATCTCCTTTCACTTTGAGTCAATGAGATAGTTGCCTCAATGCTCCATATCAGGGTTTCCCAAGCTCAGCAGTATTAACATTTGGGAAATTCTTTGTTGTTGGGCCATCTTGTGTATGGTGGGATATGTAGCATCATCCTAATCTTCCAGATGCCAGTAGCACCCACCTGCCCCACCTCCTAGTTGTGGAAACCAAAACTCTCCAGACCTTGACAAATGTTCCCTGAACATCAAAACTGTCCCCAGTTGGAAACCACTGCTCTTTGCTTTGCTGGTGGCCAGCCATCTCAATTCTGCATCTCAACACTACATATTTGTCTCCAGCAGTATCTCCTTTGGCAGTGAGTTTGGGGTACATTATTCCCGTTTCAGTCTCACTAACTAGGAAACCCCAGTGTCTTGGTTCTGGAAACCTTCAAGTCAATTTGAATGATGTGTGGCCTTTACTACCTCCCCCCGTCAACCCAGAGTCAGGAATCTTCCCACAGTGAGTACCGAACAGCAGTGTAAGTATATCCTGAAAATCAGTTTAGCATTACAGGTTACGAAGAACTTATTTCACAGGGTTCTGAGATAAATTGACAGAGGCTAGTTTGAAAGCTGAGCCTTACACATTTTGCTTCTCAGCTGGGCTTAGAAAATTGTGGTGACTGTAGTTGTAAGGAAAATACTACCTCAAGGCCCAATCATAAAAGCTTCTATCAGCCAGATGTCTGCAGTTATTTGGGGTTCTGTATTCAGTAAGTTTTATATGGACCTAATTCCCAGAAAACCTCCCCAGTCTGTTTACATGGACAGGATAAACTGACTGTGCCTTCTTTGTATTCCTAGTGTGAGCTAGTAATTATCCATCTACTGCTGGGATATTTCATGTAACTGGTGGACATTTTAGACACCATGTGCATCCTTAATCTCCCTAGGATTCTCTAGGAACAAAATTATTTGATACGAAAACCTTTGATATTACAAGTTGTGTTTAACATTTCAAGCCTGATTTACATCAGTTCAGTTCAGTGAGCTGCTCAGTAGACAGGACGATGTGTTATGGAGAGAAGGAAACCTATAGATGCACTCAGTAGCCTGAAGGTATATTATACCAGATAATAAGGGTGAACTGCTGAAGAAGTATCTAAAATTTATTAGCACAGCGTGCATTAGGGAAGCTGTTGAACAGCATCCCCGGATATTTTTCCAAATAAATAAGTAAATGAGAAGATGGGTGGTCAGTGAAAATGATGACAAGGTTCTTGATGTATAGATTACATAGACTACGACTATGGCCTTATCTATTTTAAACTAATTATCCAAGCCTGAATGTACTAAAGCTTCTATTGATTTGAATACTACAGTTTAAAATCTCAGCCTTTTTTTATTTTCTGCAAATCACTAAAGGCTTTGACAATTTCCATGTGGGCTAGAACTAGGCAAGCTGTTGAAGAGTTACTGTACATCAAGGAGGTACTAATGGCTGTAGCTGAAACACCTGCTAACCTGCTATTGTAAGCATTTATCCGCTATTTGCCTGCGGCAGAAATAAATGAATAAATAAACTTTTGCTAGTCATATTACATGAGTTAATGCATTGTAGCATTATGTAAAGCAGCAAAGCACATTCTTCTGGGGCTTTTTAAAAATCATTATTTGTGGCAGGTTAGAACATATCTGCTGGCTTCTCCACTCCATTTTCTTCACTCAGGTTTTTGTCAGAAACCTCGCAACTACAGGGCTGGCTAGCCTTTGCTCTCTCAAGAGTGCCTTTGAGACAAACAACCTTCTGAATCCTCAGAGTTTGAAAATGGCATTGCAAACAGGACGAATGTATTAAACACCTCAGCTGTCAATGAACAGAATCAATAACCATGGGTACCAGGCTTACATTATATCTACTTACACAAGGTGTGCACATATTTGGAAAGGAGATCTTTTCTTTTGACAAGTTGGTACCAGCTGTTTCAAGAAATAACACAGCTGTACATCCCCAACACATCTTGCTCTCCTTTTATAATTTAAGGAGAAATGGTGAAAAGCAATGATAAGAAAGAGCAGACCATGCCTAGGAGCCTTATTTGTAGATATCTTTTCATTGGTATCTTTAAAAAGTATTAAGGCTAAATTATTAATATCAATTAAAAATAAAAGCCTTGAGTTGGTTGCTCCAGTGTTTTAAAGCTATAAAGATACAATACTTTAGTCAGTAAAATATATAAAATATACCTCTAGGAAGCAGTGTCATGAAACAGTGATTTTAACAAATAGCATCACTGAACATAGTATAAGCAACAATGTGTTGTGCTTCAAATTGTGCTATTCATAGACATGCCTTGATCTAAACATCCAAGGTTAAATTTGTGTTTACATTTTCTGTAGGATTTACTTCAGTTTTTAAAGATCTCTTTGCTTTTCTAATTCAGGAATTCTGTACTGAAAATTGTGCATATTAGGACCTAATATGAGAGTATGCTTCCAGAGAGAGATGCTACCTGAAATGAAGGGAGAAGTGAGTTTAACCCTCATCATTTTTAGCATCCTCTTTGAACATTTGGTATTTTACTGCCTGTGGGAGAAATGTTCCTAATTTAACTTCTTCAGGTGTTGTTGCCTAATTTTCTTATACTGCAACAGGAATACAATGGTAGAAATTTAAAATGGAAAACATTCTTGGTATTATACAACTTTGTATAAAATAACAGTGTGGCATATTCCCTTGCAAGACAATTGCCTTAATCGTTTATTTTTAAAATGATTTTATTTATTAATTTATCTTTGGACATCCTGGGTCTTCACTGCTGCATGGGCTTTCCTTTAGTTATGGCAAGTGGAGGCTGTTCTGTAGTTGGGGTGCACTGGATTCTCATTGCAGTGGCTTCTCATTGCAGAGCACAGGCTCTAGGGTGCACGGGCTTCAGTAGTTGCAACACATGGGCTCACTAGTTGCAGCTCCTGGGCTCTAGAGCTCAGGATCAGTAGTTGTGGGGCATGGCCTCTATTGCTCTATGGCATATGAGAATCTTCCCAGATCAGGGGTCAAACCCATGTCTCTTTACCACTGAGCCACCAGGGAAGCCCTCATTTATGTTTAGTGCATTAATTTTTAGAATATATATGAAAATAATATTAAGAAAATCCCATTTATAAGAAGAATAAAATAATTATGGAGTATGAGACATGTTCAGTGAAAACTGCAAAACTTTTGGAGGAAATTAAAGAAGATCTAAATAAATGGAAGACATCAATGACCATTAATCAGAAGACTTAATATTGTCAAGATGGCAATATTCCTCAAATTGATCTACAGATTCAACACAATCCCTATCAAAATTTCAGCTAGATCTTGTTTTTTTGTAGAAATTGCACAACTAATACAAAAATTCATGTGGAAATGCAAGGGAGGTACCCAGAATATCCAAAACAATTTTTATGAAAGATGAACAACACTGGAAACCTCCCATTTCCTGATTTAAAACTTACTACAAAGCTGTAATACTGTTAATAGTGTCATACCGGCATCAGGATAGATGTATAGATCAATGGAATAGAATTGAGATTCGAGAAGTACACCTTACATTTATGGCTAATTGATTTTCTACCATATGGCAAGTCAATTTTATAAAGAAAGAATGGTCTTTTGAACAGATGGTGTTGGACAACTGGATATCCGCATACCAAAAAAAAAAAAAAAAAGAACTTGGATTCCTACCTCACACCAGACATGAAAAAATTAACTCAAAATTAATTCCAGACCTAAATGTAAGAGTTAAAACTTTTAAAATACTAGAACACATAGGAGTAAGTCTTTATGACCTTGGGGTAGGCAAGTTTTAGGGTTTTTTGATTCGACAAACAGTAAAAAAAAAAAAAAAAGTGAAAGAAAAGATGATACTAAAAGACGATGCTGTGAAAGTGCTGCACTCGATATGCCAGCAAATTTGGAAAACTCAGCAGTGGGAACAGGACTGGAAAAGGTCAGTTTTCATTCCAATCCCAAAGAAAGGCAATGCCAAAGAATGCTCAAACTACTGCACAATTGCACTCATCTCACACTCTAGTAAAGTAATGCTCAAAATTATCCAAGCGAGGATTCAACAGTGTGTGAACTGAGAACTTCCAGATGTTCAAGCTGGATTTAGAAAAGGCAGAGACACCAGAGATCCAATTGCCAACATCCACTGGATCATCGAAAAAGCAAGAGAATTCCAGAAAATCATCTACTTCTGCTTTATTGACTATGCAAAAGCCTTTGACTGTGTGGATCACAATAAACTATGGAAAATTCTGAAAGAGATGGGAACACCAGACCACCTGACCTGCCTCTTGAGAAAGACCCTGACTTGTATGCAGGTCAGGAAGCAACAGATAGAACTGAACATGGAACAACAGACTGGTTCCAAATAGGAAAAGGAGTACATCAAGGCTGTATATTGTCAACCTGCTTATTTAACTTCTATGCAGCGTACATTATGCAAAATGCTGGGCTGAATGAAGCACAAGTTGGAATCAAGATTGCTGGGAGAAATATCAATAACCTCAGATATGTAGGTGACACCATCCTTATGGCAGAAAGTGAAGATGAACTAAAAGAACCTCTTAAAATTCAACATTCAAAAAACTAAGGTCACTTCAAGGCAAATAGGTGGGGAAACAATGGAAATAGTGACAGACTTTACTCTCTTGGGCTCCAGAATCACTGCAGATGGTGACTGCAGCCATGAAATTAAAAGATACTTGGTCCTTGGAAGAAGAGCTATGACAAACCTAGACAGCATACTGAAATGCAGAGACATTACTTTGTCAACAAAAGTCTGTCTAATCAAAGCTATTGTTTTTCCAGTAGTGATGAATGGATGTGAGAGTTGGACCACAAAGAAAGCTGAGTGCCAAAGAATTGGCACATTTGAACTGTGGTGTTGGAGAAGACTCTTGAGAGTCCCTTGGACTGTAAGGAGATTCAACCAGTCCATCCTAAGGGAAATCAGTCCTGAATATTCATTGGAAGGACTGATGTTGAAGCTGAAACTCCAATACTTTAGCCACCTGATGGGAAGAACTGACTCCTTAGAAAAGAGCCTGATGCTGGGAAACATTGAAGACAGGAGGTGAAGGGGACAGAAGAGGATGAAATGGTTGTATGGCATCACCAACTTGATGGACATGAGTTTGAGCAAGCTCCTAAAGAAAATCAGTCCTGAATATTCATTGGAAGGACTGATGCTAAAGTTGAAGCTCCAATACTTTGGCTAACTGATGCAAAGAACTGACTCGTTGGAAAAACCCCAAGTGCTTGGAAAAACTGAAGGCAGGAGGAGAAGGGGACTATGGCGGATGAGATGTTTGGATAGCATCACAGATAGACAAGAGTTTGATCAAGTGCTCCAGGAGCTTGGTGATGGACATGGAAGCCATGGACTCGAAAAGACCTGGACATGACTGAGAGACTGAACTAACTAACTAACCAAGGGCGCCAGTGCCAGGATCAGACAGAATTTTTTAAATTATATTTACTGTGTAGAAAGAGTGTAGAGGCAGAGGCCTGTGTAGCTGTTCTTTGAGGTCAGTAGATGGCATGGATGTAGATGGCAGCTGCAGAGAGTGAAAAGTACTCAGATCTGAGTCACTTAAGACATTTCTTTATCCACTTGATTTTATTCTTGTGGGTTGTAAGAATATCGAACATTTTGTTTAGAGTTTAAAAGTGAATTCTGACTGATTATCTGGCCTTGCCAGAAGGAAAGGCACACAATGGCATCTGACTATTTTTCTGGGCAGCTCTAGCCACCTCTCCTTCAATACTTAGGGTGTAATCAATAAACATAACAGAGGCTATTCATTCCACCAGGATGGATTCCAACAAAAGGGCTCTATTCACACTGGTAATAGGCTGACTTCACCTGTTCCATCACATTATGTATTATGACTAGCATCTTCAGTCACCTCCCTACTTCACTGCTCAGTTGTGGTGAAATGTTCTGTTGGCAGAAGAATGGTTATAAAGCTGGGCTGTTTACACTTGTGGTGGCCAAGGCAGTGTCCTGCCAGTGTAGGGTGAGTCCCTGTCTAGGACGACAGATCATTCACACATTTGAAAGATTATGAAATTCAGTGCTTGCTAAAGGTTTGGATTGGGTTTTAAAGGCATTCTCCAAAAAAAATACTATTCTCAGTGCAACATTTTTTAGTGTTTAATAGGTTTGGTGAATTTTAGTGGACACATGGTACTGACAGCATTCAGACAAAGTTTTTTTGAGCATGGTCATTATCTTTTTCCCAGTCTCTCCCATAGTGAGGAGCCATCTACCTTTTCTTGGATTTGAACTCACTTAGGCCAGTACCATCATAGATACCTACAAGCCCTTATAAACAGTGAGCATGCATTCACTTGAACTTTTTTAGTAGAAGGCTGGTGTTCTGGGCTTATTTTAGAGCAATTAAATATGATTTATTTTCCATCATTTATTGACTTATTCATCCAGCAAATGATTAGTGACTGCTTAGTGCTACGTTATACAATGTGAGGCAGACAAAGCAGGCGGATTAATATTAATAATGGCTAGCGTTTGTCGAGAAGATACCAAGAGCCGGCACTCAGTGCCTTGTATGTTTATCTCACTTATTAAAAATACCTGACAATGCAGTTGCTAGTGTTATTTCCAGTTTATGGAGAAGAAAACTGAGGTATAAAGAGCTTTAAAAATAAGCTCATGATTATACATGATAGATTTCAAAAGTGAACTCAGGAACTCTGCCTCAACAGCCCTTGCTTAAGTGCTAACATATTCAGCCTGCCAAGAGAAGGCAAACATCCTGTCCTCAAGAAGTTTGTATGGTGGTAGTAGAAGCCACTTAAGCACACAAGGATAGTTCATAGTTAATTCAAATACAAAAACAGATGAAAGCAAAGAGCTATAGGCATTGAAAGAAAAAAAACATTGTTTCTATCTAAAAGCAGTGGTTCTCAACCTTGGCAGCAGGTTATAGTTGCCTGAGGAGCTTAAAAATTACTGATGCCTTGGTCCCAGCCCCAGAGATTTTGACTTAATCGACCTGGCATGCCCTTGTGCAGCTGGAGTTTTTAATGTTCCCCAGGTGATTCTCATGTGCAGCCAAGTTGAAAACCCTGGGCAAGAGGGAGTAGGGAACATGTTTGGAAGAAGAGAGATTCAGAGTTGATTTGTCAAGAAGAAGTAACTATTTTAAAAGTCAGGAATGTCAGGGGTACAAATGGGAGCGGAAGGTCATGTTATGATATGGAAGAGATCCCTCACTACTCAAATTGTGGTTCTGGGACCAGCAGCATCGGCCTTACCATGGAGTTGGTTGGAAATGTGAAATCCCACGCTGTCCAGACCCCATGAATCAGAATCTGCACCCCCAAGTGATTTGTGTGCACACTGCTGTTTGAGAAGCACTGACAGAACGACAACAGAAAATCAGGATGGGAAACCACAGAGCCATATCTGGTGGTTGGCAGGTGTACCAAGGGCCAGTAGGTTGTGTAAATGTGGAGCACATTTGTTGACTTGCTTTGATTGATAAAAGAAGCAGTTAAAATTTTACTCTATAAATGGTTGGAAGTTGAGAAACTGCCAAGCAAAAGTGATGTGTGTAAGGAAGGTTTAGGCTAGTAATCTGGTAACAAATTGCAGAACAGATTAGGGAAAGGGAGGAGCCACAGGTATAGAGGTACTCAGAGAGACATCTGTTTGAGTTCTCAATTCACAAACATCCAAGGAGTGAAACTCAGACCAGGGTGCAATTCAGTAGTCGAGTTCTTATCTTCAAAAGACATTGTTTTACTTTCAGGGATTCTTATCTTTTTCAGCAGCCTGACTTTAGAGCTACATTATGTATCTGAATAGAGATAGAGACCACATTTTACCCTGAGTGGCAGCCAGTGTATATAGAACAGCTTTGTTATTTTATCCATAGTACACTTTCCCTCCAATATTACAGGAGTATATAGAGGAACAAGAACAGAATTCTAATGGTATAAGAAAAACATTTCTATTTTTCCAGTAGCAATGTGATAACTATTGTACTATACAGTTTTTATATGATCATGGGACAGGGTATTAATAAACTATCCTGATTGTGAGAGGGGTTACTATGACTACTTGGGAAATTATATCCTTAGATATTACACCAGATGAAAATACTTAATTCTGAATGCACATTAAATTTATTTTTTTAAATTTGATAGTTATGAGATTCTTTAAGATCAATAGCAACTATGGTGCCTGAAGATCATCATTTAAAGAACAGCAATCATTTGATGCATGAAAGTGAGATTATTTCTAGAATTTTTAGTTGGTCAAGTGCTGGGTACATGCATTGACATTATATTCTTTTAAATCTAAGAGAAAATGTTTTATGATACAATGTCTAATACATTGCTTTGCATATAAAAGTTTCATTTGCTAAAGTAAGAAATACAAATATTTGATATGAAAAGATATTATATAAATAGGCTTTAGAAATCAACTTTGTCAGGATGGACTTTATGTAAAATAAAACACATTTGTTTAAAGTATGTAGGCTTTAAAATTGAAAACTGAAGATACTGAATAATCAAATACGAGGTTCTTTGAAGTTGTATGTTAATCAATATAATAATGTATTACCACAGTTATCACAAGATAATAACTCTTAGTGTGGTTCATAGTTTTAAATTTAAGTTACAGATAGAAATTTCAGAAGTTCAGCCATGTCTTGAAACTTGATACTGCAATTTGTCTATGTTACCACCAGATGGTAGTATCTGCTTTATTCATGATCACATGACCTCAGTCACTGCTACTATTCTAAAATAGGCGAACTGATACTCAAACTGTGAACACCCAAACCTGTTTTCACTTATACAAAAGAGAGCAAAACAAAACAAACAAAAAATACTAATGGATTGCTTTTTTCTTGGCAGGCATTCACAATATAAATAAGACGTGAACTCAAGCCCTCAAATAATTCAATACTCTAGTAAGATATCATAGAAGGCAATTACTATGATAGCAGAAATTATGTAGTGAAAGAAGTGTTAAATATAAGAGGTGATATAGCAGCTCAAAGGAGGAGAATGCTGAGTTCTTCCTAGTGAACTCTGGGAATATTTCAGAATAATATTTTTTAAGAATCAAAGCTTTGAAGATGAATAGTTCACCAAATGTGGAGATGAAAAGGAGAATATGGATAGGGTAGAAAGCAAGACATGCTGTGGCACAGAGCATAATTTATTTGTAAAAGGACAGTGAGTCTATGTGATCAAAATATGGAGTCCATGATTGAGAAGTGGGAAAATACAGAACTTGATAGTAGGTTTAAACTAGATGGTCAAGGGCAAGACAAGTCCTACTGTTTTGTTTTAATCTTATTTTCTAGGTGATAGGGAACAACTGAGGAGGAGGCAATGGCGCCCCACTCCAGTACTCTTGCCTGGAAAATCCCATGGATGGAGGAGCCTGGTAGGCTGCAGTCCATGGGGTTGCGAAGAGTCAGACACGACTGATTGACTTCAGTTTCACTTTTCACTTTCATGCATTGGAGAAGGAAATGGCAACCCACTCCAGTGTTCTTGCCTGGAGAATCCAGGGATGGGGGAGCCTGGTGGGCTGCCATCTATGGGGTCACACAGAGTCCGACACGACTGAAGCAACTTAGCAGCAGCAGCAGCAGGGAACAACTAAAGATATTTAAGAAACAGATGTCATGATAAAATCTGTAAGATAAAGATATTTTAAGAAATAAATTTATGAATGCAATTTTGTCGTGGCTTGTAAGAAAATCCTTGGTGAGGAAACATTCTCAGCAAGAATTTTCTAGGAGTCTCTCTCTCCCTTCTGCTTTTTTCCCTGCTAGATTATCAAATCAGTTTGTGCTGCCATCTCTTACCATTTACCCTAACAGTCCAGGAATGGAATGACACTAATCCCTTGTTAAAGCCTCTCTCTCTTGCTTCCTCCTCAGGACCTTCTCTCTGGCTGAAATGTGCTTGGGATGTATTATTGGCCTTTGTCCCACTCTCCTTTTTCCTTCCAGTCACCATGGCTGTGCCCTGGACTGTTTGTTAGCACTCTCTATAAAGGTTTGGAACCCTTTTGGGATGAGGTTGGGGGTAGGAATGGGGTAATTACATTTCCTAATCTAAATCCTTTAATGGCTACTTTGTTTATTGCTTGCCTTTAACTTGAGTGTTTGGTCTTTTTCATAAAATAGAAGTGAGGGCAAGGTGCCCTATGTCTAGTTTGTTCTAAGAATAGGTGGTCTGTTCATATGGGGTGATAAATGCTTCCTAAGTCTGGGTACCCTGGGGTAAGGGCTACTTCTCTGCTTTCCATAGAAACTGCTTTTTGGAGCTGGCCTCTCTCTTCCCTCCGCTTGCCAGAAGACCAAAGGCTCACAGTTTGGTTACTGATAATACTAATCCTCTCTGACAATTAGTTGGCAACGTTTCCTATTAGAATATCTTTGAAGTGTTTCCGGTTGGGGGTGGAGGCTGGAATTCGGGCTGGCAGGAAAGGATACAGGCCCCTTCATCTGAGAACCAAAAAATACCCTCCAGACTCCTTATTTCTCAAACATCATGGCGCTGTAGAAGACGTTCTGCCCTTCTCAGTCACTATGCCATCATCACAGGGCACTTCCGAGTACTTTTGGGAGCCTGGCAGCCAAGCTTGTCTCCTTACCAGAAAATAAGGTCAGTAAGATGTGTACAGCGTTATTCTAATTCGTCTCCTCACTGGTCTCTGGGCAGGGTGCTCACCTGCCCTTAACCTGTTATTTCTCCAAGGATGTTTGTTGATGGCTGGGAACTGTTCAAAGATTTTAGGGAAGGAAAACGAAAGAAAAATAGAACGTTGATTTCCAACCCATTCAGTATCTCTTCTTTGAGTAGCGCACAGTATACTGTGCCTCATAGGATGTGGAGTGTGTGAGCAGACCACAGCTACCAAGGTTCCTAAAGACTCTCGAAAGTGCGTACAAATGAGAATAGCTTCTGAACCTGTTCTTCGCCGCCCCTTCCCAGAACTGTAAGCTGTAAGAAACATTTTTCTTGATGTTGCCACCATTCCCCTGCTCCTTCTTGCTTCTTCCTGGCCCTACCTCGAACAGCTTATTTTAAGAATCCTCTTTTCTCCTGGAGAGAGCTTACCTCCAACACCACTGCTGACACTTAGGTAGTGTCTGTATCCTTTCTGTGGGTTAGTGCATTTTCTATTCACAATAGCCCTGGTTAAATGAATTTGGAGATTGGGATTGATATGTATATACACACACACTATTGATGCTGTTAGGGGAAGCACAGTGACTGAAACCACCCACCCTGTCCAGGCACCACAACAGGAGGCCCCGGTAAAAAACATGAAACTAGTAAGCCACCACCAACCCGAAGAGTTCGGGAAAGGTCGAAAGGAGACACCACATGTCCGACCACCTCCCCGAATCCTTCTCTCTGGCATCCATCTTGGCTGAACAAGGCAGCACCAGGAAGGACTCTTGAGTCAGAATGATTAGCTAGGGACCACCCAGAAACTAATCACATCACCTAAAACCTGGGGCACATAAAACCCACATGGCAGAGCTGTTCTCCTGTTACCCTGCTGCTCTCCACCCAGGTGCCCTTTTCCAACAAGATCTCTTGCTTTGTCAGTGCATGTGTCTCCTCGGACAGTTCATTTCCGAGTGTTAGACAAGAGCCCCATTTCGGCCCTTGGAAGAGGTCCCTCTTCCTGCAACAATTCTATGTATAAAATAGATAACTAATGAGAGCCTATTGTACAGCACAGGGGACTCTACATAATGCTCTGTGGTGAGGTAAATGGGAAGCAAATCCAAAAAAGCTACCATTTTTGGTACCTGGAAGCTATTGCAAATCATAGCATCTATGAATCACTCAAAAGATGTTCACAGATATTGGGGGAAAATGTGGAAAACTACTGTGTTGCCTGGGAATGTAACAGGCATGGTGGTGATATGTCTTTCAACAGGTCAAGCCACATAAGCTTGAGGAGGGAGGAAGAAGGAGGAAGAGAAGGGAGAATATTAAAATTACATTTTTTTTTTAATGCAGCACCTACTACAATCTAGGCATTGCCAGTTCCTTTCCCTGTGTTTCATAGATAATGCTCACAACAGATCTAGGCGAGAAGTGCTTTTATGACTCCATTTTATCAATACGATGATTGAAGTTCAGAGATGTTTAATAATAAGGACCGGGGTCACACAACTAGTCAGGGACTGAGATCATCTGATGCTATCATCCAAAGCCCTTGCTCTTTCACTCTATGGAGATGCTTTTAAAGAAAGCTTATGACAGTTGCTTTTAGTCAAAGGGAAATTGGAGGTTCATGACCCAGGACTTCATTCTCACTGTGGTGCCTTGTCATTTTGATGGTAATGAGGATTTTAGGGGCCTTGTCTGTGGGCAGAATGTCAGGTGATCCTGGGAGTATTAAATATAGATCTTCACTTTGGAAATGAAGCTAAATCACCTTTGCCATCTGAATCACTTTCACCAATAGGACATATTGGTCTCCTTTCATTTCTGTGTGTTATTGGTGGGTCAGCAGATATTGTAGGGGTAGGATTTTGGTGGAATTCCTGTCTTTGACGGCCTCTCATTTTCCCCTTCTTGCCCTCACCCCCATCCTTCCTCCTAGCATCATGGCCAAGTTTTGAGGTGTGTCACAAGGTGTTCATGACCTTAGATGAGCCACTCACCTGTGTAGTCCTCAGTTTCTCTGTCTGTAAAATGGGTATAGCAAAAATGTCTCCAACAGCGGTTTTGAGTAGACAGTTAATTAACATGTATATGCAAAGTACTTGAAGAATACCTAGAATATAGTAAACTTAGTAAAAAATCAGTCGTTGTTACTCCTCAAATAAATAGGTATTAGTCCAGATATGGTGCAAGGCAGTTAGGGCTCTTTGCTAGGGAGCAAGTGGAGTTTCTCTGGTAAAGGATATCACTAGTTTTTATCATGATTCTCCTCTCTATTATCTTGTATGATTATATTTCAAGTATAGTTTAAAAATGGATCATCAGAGTCTTTTGTTCTTATAACCTCCACCCCTGGTATCTCGTCTCTTTGTCTCTTTTCTCTTGGAGTATTCCACACCATGCCTCTGTGAGGGTACATGGGCTCAGGGAGCAATCTGGAAGCAAAGCAAACCTAGTAATGTGGAAAACCAAGGTGCACGGGAAAAATAACAATTATGTAGTCCTCGTCAAATGTTTTTCATCTTGAAAGTGCTTTGAAAACATTAACTAATTAATTAATCAAAAAGAATTTCTACCAATCAGTGAAAACGCTCTTTACAATGTATTAAGCCTCTTGAAAAGTATTATTTATTCAGTGGTGTCTCTCTTTAGTCTTAAGGGAATCATCAGTTTCCTTTTTCTGGAGATATTTCAGGAGATTTGGGGAAAATTGCTGCATACCCCTGTGACTGTGCAGCTGAGCCAGCATGAGCATGTAAGCACACACTCACACTCACCCCCATACACATAGACACAAAATATTCCCTTATAGAGATGCTCTTTGACATTAAATATGGTACAACATTACATAAGATTCTCTTATCTACTCTGTTTATCAGCTTTTAACTGACCTGCCAGCAAAGCCAAGACAAAAATTCCTGATGAGTGTCAAGGAGCAATGTCACCTGTTCCATCCATCTACTTTTCTGTCTCTTGTACTGGCCTGGGAGCACCTCAGGAGCTGAGAGTTTATTGCCGTATCCTTAGAGCCTAGCTACTCATAGGGATTGCCCAGCATTAGCTCTGTTCTCTAGCCTACAAAATGCAACTTTATCTCTTTGTGACATAGCAGGAGAGTAGTAATAATAACTTTGTGTTCTCAATAATAATATTGAGTATCCACCATTCATTTCTGTATACTCCTATACCAGATACTTTATTCAGGTGTCTTTGTGTACCTCATGGTGATGGATTAAAAAGTGATCCATATCGGGTTTTCGCATTCAAGAAATCTGTTGTCCAGGAGGAAAGACAAGAGCATGAGTAACTTTAATATAAGGGGGACATGATATTCACCTACAGTGAGTTACTTTTAGAAAACGAGAAGAGGGTTTCTAGCTAGGGCACTCAGGGAAGACTTTTGAGAATAGATAATGACACCTGAGTGGGATGTTTGAAGAGGAACTGCCTTGTGGAAATGGTGAAGGAGGCAATGTTTTTCCAGATAAAGTGTAAACAAAGGAGGAAATCCATGGACAAAGGAAAGCATGGTTGTATGGGAATCATTAATTTTTGACTAAAGCCAAGGTTGGGGGAGAAGGTTAGGGGACACAATATAGGAAAGGAGAATTAGTTCTATGGGAGACACATGGCATAGTATAGCACTATATTGGATCAGCCCCACTAACTGGATCAAGTAATCCATCTCAGCACTCAGAACAATGCAGATCACCGGAATATGGTGTTCATCTTGAGACCTCCCTCCAGGCAGTCACTTTTTTTAATTGAAGTCTATTTGATTTGCAATATTGTGTTTGTTTCAGGTGTACAACATGATTCAGTTATACGTGTATATGTGTTTATCTATACATTTCCCATTCTTTTCCACTATAATTTATTACAAGATATTGAATATAGCTCCCTGTGCCAACCAGTAAATCCTTATTGTTCATGTTTTATATATGGTATTGTCTGCCTGTTAATCCCACACTCCCAATTTATCCCTCCTCACTCTTCCCATTTGGTAACGGAAGTTTGTTTTCTATGTCTGTCAGCCTGTTTCTGTTTTGTAAGTAAGTTCATTCATACTACATTTAGACTCCACATCTAAGATTCCATTATATGATATCATATAGTGTTTATCTTTCTCTGTCTGACTTGCTTCACTTAGTATCATGTCTAATCAGATGTCTTGAAACACATTTGTTCCAGAGGGGAAATTACAAGCCACTCCCGGGCCACACCATGGAGAACCTTAACTGATAGGTGGAAGAATGTCGGCTTTATTTCTGTGGCTTCAAGTAGTAATCAAGTATGGACTTGAATCAATAACATTAACATCATATACTGGTCTACAATAATGTAATCTGAAGATTCACAGAATTTCTGTTGAAATGTGGTATTTGAAGGCTTACCTGAAAATTAAACTTTTCAAACATTCTATGTAAATTTTAAATTTTATCTCCTCCTTCATTCTCTGGTTGTCTATTTCTTGCTATTATTAAGTTTCTAACAAGAGCAGTTTACCTCTTGTCTTCTAATTCCCTATAGGCTTGTAAATTCAGACCTGTTGGAATATTACATAAAATTAAAATATGTAGGCTCTAAGCTATTGTTTGAGGGGTTTTCAGAATTTAAATTCAGATACTGTTGCAACTATGCAAGGTCACAACATCATTCCTTTTATCTGACTGATTTCTAGAAAGATGAATGATTACTCTATAAGATACAATCTCTAGCATTAACTTATAGAACCAAGATGGTCATCTGTTATCCTTCTCTATACAAGGTGTAGCCTATGTAAAAATGCAAATATTGGTACATGGGTGAACTATCGATACTTGGCACCAAATTAATCTGGCTGGATAGAAACACATTCTGAGGATCCTTCCTGACATCTCTCGAAAGCAGAAATCTACTGAATTTTCAAAACGATGTTTACAGACACTGGAAACAAATATGGAGAAGTGCAGTGATTTTAACAAGCTCAGGTTGTCTTTGCTTCTAAATTTCCCATCCTTAGGAAAGGAAGCCTTTCTCAGAATACCCTCTGTAAGGATTCTAGGAAACTGAAGAGATTGTCTGTTAAGAGTGATTGACCTGGGATGTGGTTGACAACCACATTGCAGTGCTGTTTAAAGGCAAGGGAAGAAGGACTTGTCAAAGGGGACTCAGAAGCCTTTTCCCCAATGACAGTCATGTGACTGAGTCCTCCTACCAAGCTCCCTGGTGTGTGTGTGTGTGTGTGTGTGTGTATGTGTGTGTGTATGTATCATCTATCCCTGGTATATGATATATATATCAGATTTCTAATTTGACAGATAAACTAAATAACACTCCTTTAAGGGGCTATCTAAACTGTGTTTAGTTTCCTAGGAGGATAGAGATATTACTACATTTGAAGTATTGTGCACACCTAAAGCCTATTAGCCTCCACTCTCCCCACCAGCCCTCCCCACATCTGGTTCCACACACAATGGGGTGTCATGAATTCAGGGTGGCAGAAGATAGAGCCCACCATACAGGTGATGGCATCAGACATACCTGTGTTACATCCCAGCTTGCCTTCTAGTTGTGTAACTTCACCTTAAATAGTTTGCTCTTCCAGAGCCCTGGTTTCTTCATCTACAAAATGGCGATCACAGCTGCATTTGCCTCTGAAAGTTGTGTTGGGGAAGAACTCTGCCAGTCTCTTTGAAAGTTCTCAGCAGTAGAATTATTAGGACACTTCTCAAAAAACTGTAAAGTTCCTGTCCTAGGGGCCACTGCAGAACATTCACTAACATTTCAAGTTTTCAACACAGCTTTCCTTGAAGACTGCCATCATGACTTTCTTAATGGGTTATCTTACCATGACTTCAAGATTCTGTTGCTTTCATAAGAAAAATCAGCTGCCTAACATATACACAGGAAGAGGTTATTGAGAATCCCACAGAGCTTTCAGCCATCTGAAACATTCTCCAAGGAATAAATGTATTCTTAGGGAGAAGAGAACAGGGTTAATATTTAACATTTTCATAGCAACTCCTCACTTACTTTATTCATAACATTTCAGTGCAGGGCAAGTTAATAGCCAGACAGTTGCAGGAGAATTATATGCAGTCATGGACCACCATGTATTTATATTAATATTTGGATGTATATGTCTATGGCTCTAATGTATGTAAATACATGGACACAATTTTGGGGTGCATTTTTTGTGCAGGGAGAGGACAGGGCAGGGAGGTGAATACTAGAGATAGGGTAGAAAATGCATGGGATGGAGATGTTTTTCTGTTTCTGAACGTCTCATTTTTATAGTATGAATTCTTATAGGTTAGGAAACTCTACAAAGAGCTCCACACCAACATCCCCTATTATAGTCCAAAATGGAAAGGTGTTTAACGAAAAGCTTCCTATTTGTAATCAAAGCTTCCCCTTGTCACTGAACAAACCCAGTAGTCTGTTAGGAGCCCAACTGTACAACATGCAGTTTTCACTTTCCTGTGATTTGGAGCCATTGCTGGTTCTGCAAATCAGTGGGGAGGTGGTGGAGGCATAAGTTCAAGGTGAGACCTGAAAAGGCAGAGGAACAGAGGCCTGAGCAAAAATGGAACCTGGAGGAGTGGTGATTGGTGGGCAGAGAGGTGTCACAGGTCTGCTTGGTTCTCTGCAGCATTTCCTCCAGGGACTTCCCAGCTCTCTGTCCTCCTGCCCCAGCCAGGAACGTCTGAAAATCTGGGTCCCTCTGTCTGCCACTCATGACACTGCACCACAAGTCTGTCATGAGAGAGGCTGGAATATAAACCCAGCTCAGCAAGATGACACTGGCTGTGACCTTGATCAAATGACTTTCGGTCTCTGAATCTCAGATTCCTTGTAAGATTTAATGGGAAAGAAAAGAACATGCAATGGCTCCTCTTGGTAGACACAGATACCTTCTCAGATACAATAGCCTGGTTAAGCTACAAGCCCCATAATGACCCTCTAGTCCCAATCTTCCCTGAAACACTGAAGTCAGACAGACCCGGTGCAAATCCCAGCTCCTGAGCTACTAGTAGTAAGACCTTGGACAATTTGCTTGATAGTCTGTGTGTGTGTGAGTGAGAGAGAGAGAGGAGAGTGAGTGAGAGACAGAGAGTTTAAAGTTTGGTAGGTTGGGCTTCCCAGGTGACTCAGTGGTAAAGAATCTACCTACCTATGCAGGAGATGGGTTCCATCCCTGGATTGGGAAGATACCCTGGAGTAGGAAATGGCTGCCCACTCCAGTATTCTTGCCTGAGAAATTCAATGGACAGAAGAGCCTGGAGGGTTTCAGTCCATGGGGTTGCGAAGAATCAAACATAACTTAGCAACTGAACAACAGCAGCAACAAGTTGTATAAAATGGAAAATAAAAATAGATATTTCGGTTTTCCTCTGGAGTTTATAGTTTCAGTTCACTTCAGTTCAGTCCCTCAGTCGTGTCCGACTCTTTGCGACCCCATGAATTGCAGCACGCCAGGCCTCCCTGTCCATCACCAACTCCCAGAGTTCACTCAAACTTGCATCCATTGAGTCGGTGATGCCATCCAGCCATCTCATCCTCTGTCACCCCTTCTCCTCCTGCCCCCAATCCCTCCCAGCATCAAAGTCTTTTCCAATAAGTCAGCTCTTCGCATGAGGTGGCCAAAGTACTGGAGTTTCAGCTTTAGCATCAGTCCTTCCAAAGAACACCCAGGACTGATCTCCTTTAGAATGGACTGGTTGGATCTCCTTGCAGTCCAAGGGACTCTCAAGAGTCTTCTCCAACACCACAGTTCGAAAGCATCAATTCTTCAGTGCTCAGCTTTCTTCACAGTCCAACATTCACATCCATACATGACTACTGGAAAAGCCATAGCCTTGACTAGATGGACCTTTGTTGGCAAAGTAATGTCTCTGCTTTTGAATATGCTGTCTAGGTTGGTCATAACTTTCCTTCCAAGGAGTAAGCGACTTTAAATTTCATGGCTGCAATCACCATCTGCAGTGATTTTGGAGCCCCCCAAAATAAAGTCTGACACTGTTTCCACTGTTTCCCCGTCTAAAGAAAGGCAATGACAAAGAATGTTCAAACTACCACATACCACACAATTGCACTCATCTCTCACACTAGTAAAGTAATGCTGAGAATTCTCCAAGCCAGGCTTCAGCAGGAGATGAACCATGAACTTCCAGATGTTCAAGCTGGTTTTAGAAAAGGCAGAGGAACCAGAGATCAAATTGCCAACATCCGCTGGATCATCAAAAAAGCAAGAGAGTTCCAGAAAAAACATCTGTTTCTGCTTTATTGACTATGCCAAAGCCTTTGACTGTGTGGATCACAAGAAACTATGGAAAATTCTGAAAGAGATGGGAATACCAGACCACCTGACCTGCCTCTTGAGAAACCTATATGCAGGCCAGGAATCAACAGTTAGAACTGAACATGGAACAACAGACTGGTTCCAAATAGGAAAAGGAGTACGTCAAGGCTGTATATCGACACCCTGCTTATTTAACTTATATGCAGAGTACATCATAAGAAATGCTGGGCTGGAAGAAGCACAAGCTAGAATCAAGATTGCCAGGAGAAATATCAATAACCTCAGATACGCAGATGACACCACCCTTATGGCAGAAAGTGAAGAGGAACTAAAAAGCCTCTTGATGAAAGTGAAAGAGGAGAGTGAAAAAGTTGGCTTAAAGCTCAACATTCAGAAAACTAAGTTTACTGTTTAGCAGGGGTTGTTTTTTAGGGAGAGCCTTGGTTTCCTTCTCTATAAAATGAGAATCACAGCATTGAGCCAGAATTGTTGTTAAGCTTAAAAAAAAGTTCTGAACAAGAAGCCTGACATATGGTGGGCGCTCAGTAGTGGATTACTCGTGTCCTATTGCAAGTCTTTTCAGTTTCTACAATATTAAATTATCTCTGTATTCCCCATAATGCCACCTCTAGAAATCTGTCTACTATGTTTCCCGTGAGCCACTTTTGCATAGTCTGATTGGTTACTGGGAAACATGAGCCACAGCAGAGCCTGTGGGTTAGTCACATGGATTTAAACATCAGATAGAGCTGTTAGAGTCCTTCTCTGCCACTTATCCAAATGTGTGACCTTGGGACAGCTACTTAACCTCTCTCAGCTTCGTGTTACTCATCTTTGACATGAAAATATTATTTTAAAAAAAAACAAACAGATCCTACCCCAAGAATCATTACTCCTATTCCAAGAGTTGTGTGTGTGCTTGTACACATGTGCACACACATGTAAAACAGAAAGCAAGTTTAATATCTACCAAGGACTATGAGATTACTGGAAAATAAAAAGACACATTCATATTGAGGCTTATGGTCTAGAGAGTTGTGTGGACTGGGAAGATTATACTAGGTAAATCACAAAACTAATGGAAGATTGGAACCATAACAATTTTTACAAAAAAAATTGACATGATGCCTTGGAAGCCTACATTAAGGGAGATTTAATTCAGCCAGAGAGATCACAAATGGCTTCCCTGAAGAAGTGAAACTGGAGTAGAAAACTGAAGGCCATTTAAGAGTTTGGTAGATGAATAGGGAAGGGAAGGACATCCATTCCTAGTAAGCTGTCACCATCAGCATCATAAGCATGCGATTGTTATCTTTTCAGACTGTAAACACAAAGAGTCCTGGGATGTGTCTTTGTCATCTTCTGTCACCTCTAAGTTCCTTGAAGGAAGTAAATGCTTAGTAAATATTTCTTGAATGAGTGAATGTTAATAGGGAATCAATATGCATTTGTTGAATGAAATAAAAAGTAACTGCTGTGCCCTCATCTCATGACTTTATTCAACATACAGTTAGGGAAGACACATAATTTAGTTTAAAAAAAAAAAAGAGAAAACTGACATGAACCTCACGTGCTTAGTCACTTAGTCATGTCCAACTCTTTGCAACCCTGTGGACTGTAGCCTACCAGGCTCCTTCATCCATGGGATTCTCCAGGCAATAATACTGGAGTGGGTTGTCATTCCCTTCTCCAGTGGATCTTCCTGACCCAGGGATGGAACCTGGATCTCCTGCATTATAGGCAGATGCCTGCACTGCAAAAATGGACCTTGGAGGTGACCAAACCACACCCTCCTTATTCTAGCCCTATCACCTTGAGAAACTCACAAGGCATCTCTGGGTCAGTATCCTCATATGTAAAATGGAAGTAAGAATAGCTTGTTTACAGAGTTATTTTAAAGATTATGATTGCAAGTCTGCTGAGTCTAATTAAAAGGGTGACTCAGAGTACATAGTCAAGAGATGAGTATTTTGAATATTATTAGTATTAGAACATTAAGCAAACTGCAGGCATGCAGTTTTTCAGACTTGCAGATTGCTGAAGACTGGCTGGATACAGCTTGAAGGCCAGAGGGTGTTATCATGCAAACATCCAGTAGACCTTTACTTTTCTGGAAATGCCTAGAGCCCTTCAAAGCAATGCATTCTCTCTCCAGTGCCTGAGTTAAATTGCAGGTTCAGATTCCCAGATGCATTGGTTATCACTGACTAGCAGTTGGTAAAATATTCTGCAGCCTAAGTTTCCTTCAAGGGTTAATCAGATAGTGTTTGGACAAGATACAATCAGTTAATTCATGGCCACTGCATAGCACAAAGCCTGCACAGGATAAGTAAGCAATATCTATTAGCTGTTACTATTACCACAGCCAGGCCCTGCTGGATTTTCCGTCAATTACTCTAACTGAATCAGCCATTCCTGGGCCGGGAATTGCTTCCTTTTGTAATTCCCTTTATGGAAGGAAGAAAAGCAACTCCCCTCTGAGGTGTGGAAACCTAGCTTCCCGGGTACCCCACAACCTTGGACAGGTTCAGGGCCACTGAACAGCCTAGGTGAGGCTGGTCAGCAGAGGCTAAAGGCTCTGCAAACTCTCCCTTGCCTCTTGAAATCACCGCTCTGCTCTGCCCCTCTCTGCTTCCTAACCCTGAAAGGTGAAATCTGAGGTTGCAGCCGAGTAGTGGGTGTGATCTGAACCCAAGGCAAGCTCGGGTCACTCTCGGGGTGCTCGGGCTTGCTGTGCTCCCCTGAGTGCAGGGATCCGGGTGCAGCTGCGGTGCCTGGGGTTTCGCAGAGGTGGAACCTCGGTGCGCGCAGCCGGGGAACTGAGCCTCCCCCAACCAACCCCACAGCGAAACTGAACTCTGCACCGCCCGCGGCTCGCGCTGTGCCTGGTTGCCGGGAGGGTTGGGCGAAGGGGGATCTCTCTGCAGACAAAGGGGTGCACGAGCCCCTAACGCCCCTCTTTCGCGACCGTGACGCCCTTCCCCAGTCCCATACCCGGGAGCCACAGCAGCTGCCGCCCCCAACTTCCACCACCCAGCCCCGGCGGCCTTGGCCTGTGCGCGCACTCGGGGGCCGGGGATTGGTTCACACTCCCATTCTGGGGCTGCGCCGGCGGGCGGGAGGTGCGCGGCGTTCAGTGTGTCTGTGTGTGTTTGTGTCTGTGTGTGTGTGTGCGCGCGTGCGCGCGTGTGTGTGCGCGCGTGTCTGTGTGTCTGTACTGCGCGCGGGCGGGCGCGTGTGTGTGTGCGCGCGGGGGCTCCAGTGCAGGAGCCGCTGGGTGTGCGTGCGTGTGTTATGGGTTTGATTCCAGAGCAGGTTGCACATTGGTCCTGGGTGGCTCGCAGGCTCAGGTCGTGCTTGGGCGTCCTCCTCCTAATCGTTTCCGAAGTAGCAGCAGCAGCAGCAGCAGCAGCACCAGCAGCAGCAGCCGCCGCGGCAGCATCGCAGCAGCTCAGCGGCACAGCCGGCAGAACTGTGCAGAAGCGAGCACCGTTTGGGGAGTCCGGGGGGCGGGTAAGAGGGAGGAGGGGAAAGCCTGTCTTGGTCTTTGGGATTATTTTTCCCCTTCTTTCCCTCTCTCTCTCTTTCTTGAGGGTGTGTGTTACCCCCTCGAAGTGAAGGAATTTTGCTCCAAAGCGAGCTGGGACCGAAGACTCTAGGCTAAGTTCTCTCTCTATGTAGATGGTGTCAGGGAGCGAAGCTACTGACCGAGCCGCTGGTAAATGTTTTTTCACTTCTTACTCTTTAATGCTTAAGGCTTTTCCCCCCTTTCTTTCTTCCTTGTTTCCTTTCTGTTGCTCCTCATTCTGCAATCGCTCCTGAATCAGCCTGCAGTTCCCTTCTCTCTCTCTCTCTCTCTCTCTCTCTCTCTGTCTCTCTCCTTGCGTTTGTGCAGTTTGCAACTTGTTTCGTGGTTTTCTATGTATTTTTCCCCCCTTCATCCTCAGATGAATGCTGGAACATTTAAATTCCGCACTTCGGGAGGTCATCATTAGTTGCATGAGTTTCAAGGGGGAGGGGAAAGATTGGTAGAGCAGACTGTTATTTCCCTGCAGAAGGACTGCCGTTTTCTCTCTAATGTTCATCGCAATTATAGGGATTTTTTTTTTAGGATGCATTTTAACGTTGCATTGATGTTTATCATTATCGTTCTTCAGGATTACAATGCATTTTGACTCAGTTTTGACAGCATGACAGATGCCAGTGATTCCAGAACTACTGTGTGGTACATGCTGGCTAAAATATTCAAAATTAGAGGCAGAATCATTTGCATTCCAAAAGGGAAATTCTTAAAAATGCTGTTTTGCCTCACATCGCTGCAGATTTGCAGGAGGCAGTTATAGACACCGCTACTCATGTTGCTTGCAAAGATAATAAACATATAAGTGCTTTAGTGTATCACATTCTGTCCTGGTCTCCAGTGATTGAGCTATTGCTGAATTTACTTAATAATAAATTTAGGGCTGTGGAGAAGGAGAGAGATTGCTGGTATTGTTTTATGCAAAATTGAGAGACATGTACAGCAATTTCTAACCCCCAAACCACCCCTTTCTTAGATCTTACTTGAAGTGGCATCTTGTCAGTTGGGGAGGGGGAGGGCAGTTTCTGCCATCCACATGGAATAACATTATTTAAAATAGCCAGCATAATGCATGCAAATTGAACTCTTAACTCTTGTTTTTTTTAATAGAACTGACTCTGTAACTCTTGCTTCCAGAATCTGTTTTAAATATTATTTAAAAATTAACATAGAACGGTTCCTTGATGTATTCGTATTTAAGTTCTTCAGAGGGTCCTTAGCAGTTAACCATTTTTCGTTTGTTTTGCTCTTTATCCCCCTAAGTTTTCAGTTGCAGTTCAGTAGGAATGCTGAATGGTCACTATGTAAAGGCACATGAGCAGTTTCTAAAGAAATCAGTTTATAGTTGTGAAAATTTCTGCCAAGCTATGGGAAAAGAAGCTAAAATAATGGCAGCTTAAATGTAAGGAGGGAAGTTGGGGATAGAACCAATTGCAATTCCACTATATGTGTTAGCATCCTGAGGAGCTCTGAACTCTAGACTCCGATGAGGATATCCAGTTCAGAGATACTCTGAAGCTCACATGTTTGACAGAGGGAAAATACTGGTATTTAAAGAAGCCTGCTTTTGCTATGTGGTTGCCACATCATAGACCAGCAATTACCTAAGTGCAGAGAGTATGTTTGCAATGATACTGCTCAACTTTGTTTTCATGTAAACTTAACTGATGTTGGGAGAACAGCATAAAACAGTTTAGGACTTGGAACAAAATGAACTGTAAATTAACTCAAGTCAGGCCCTCCTTTCTGTAGAAGAAAGCCTACTCCAAGACACCATGCAAATTCACCTGTTCTGAGCTGCCTATGTTGACAAAAGCTTTTTTGAAAATTGTGAACAAGGTTCCTTAGATCTAAAGCTTATTTCTTCTTTTGTAGTCTGCTAATGGTATAAGACATTTTATTTAGAATGCAATCTCAGCTTATTCCTGGGCCCCTTGAGGTGGCAATATTGCTATTTAAAATATTTTTAGGGACCCTTGCCATTTACCATTTTGATCAAGTTGGAGGGAAAAGCCCAACTTCCATTCATTAGGATCACAGTTGTCTTTGAAGCCTTTATTTGCCTGGGTGCCAAGGAAAAATGAATTTGTATAGTAAATTATGATCCTAAGAACCCAAGTCTTCTAAAGCATGGTTTTCTCATTCTAGGACCTAAACCAGAGAGCAATATACTCCATGCTAAGCAGCTGAATTATTTCTCTGGCATATTCCACGCACAGGGGCACAAGCAGATAACTGACCAGACTAAGGAGTCATTTCATGTGGCCCATGAAGCAAGATTTCTAATTGTTATATAATATATTCAGTGCATGAATTTATTTATGAAGCAGCACAATTAGCTTTAGTTTCAGCATCTTCACTAGTTATGAAGACCGAGAATCCATTGATTTCAACAACATACTCCTTCCTGTTGCGGTTGGTTTTTACCCTTTCTAGTTTACTGGCAACTTTGAAAAAGCTCAGAGAATTTGTGTTAAAATATGAAACATAGCTACATTTTGGGTGTATTGTCTGGTGAGATTACTACTCAATCAGCTAGGTTTTTAATTACTCTTATATGGTTCTGTGTGGTATAGTGTTTGTGGCTTGCTGGTGGTTTTCTTATTATTGTTATTGATGTTAAGGTTCCCATTAAATCTTAACTAAGCTCATTTTAACTTTCTGTGCCTGGTGTTGATCTCAGTTTAGTGTATCAGAATAACACCATCCTCTTGCTAAGTTTGTTGGTACATTAGGTAGTTTTCGTTCAGTTGGTGTGTGTGTTGAATTTCAGCATTTCCAAGTGCATGGCATCTGACATTCTGGGGAGAAGGTAACTTTTTTGGGAAGAGAAGGCTGTGTGGAAAGAGCCTGTTGGTTCATGGAACTTGACAATGGCAACATATTTGCCTGTATTTTTAAGGTGCCTATTTTCATTTGGAGAAGAGTGAAGTTTTTTCTGCATGTGTGAAGTGTTTATTATGCTAGAGGTACTGAACGTTTCTTAAAAGTAATTACTGTTTGTTTTTTTTTTTCATTGTGTGATTGAAAGGAACTCTGCACTGCGTGTGTGTTTTTGAGGAAAACCTCTAATGGTGAGCTTTTCCATTGTTTTCTATTCTGTGTAGACTAATTTTGAGAAGTGATTTCTGGTGAAATATAGTCAAGGTCATTGCCAAGGCCCTTTTATCCCTCTCCACTTAAGAACTCAAACTGCAAGTCAAGTTTAAAGAGACAAAACTTATATCAGACTACTACCTCAAATGGGACTATGTAAAAAACATATGCCTTTGTCTCTCATCACTTTGTGTGAAGCAACAGTTTTGTTCTTTGACTTACTGGTTTCTAGGAGCCCTGACGTACTCACAAAGAGAAACCTTCCATTTCTATACTCATAGTGCATACAACAGATTCTCAGTCTTCAGGGAAGATTGTAAGAATATATATATATATTTTTTTTGGGGGGGGGGGTGGGGGAAACGGCTGTCTTTTCATATGCTCTTAATGGAAAGAGGAATGTAACAATATTTCATAAAATGTAAGAGCTAATTAGGTAATACTCCCCTTAAAATTTTGTGAAATCAACAGTAGTTTTATGAGTCGTATACAGTGAGAGCAAATAGTAGCTTTGTCGAAGTCTTTCCTTATACTCCTTCTTTCACTTTTTTTTGTTAAAGGAATATTCACAATATTCAGAATTTTGTACTACCAGTAAATAATGTATATGTATATATATAACATATATGTATATAGTTTTCTCTACCTAACAAAGAAAAGCCACTACTTTATGTATTATCTTACCTCTGCTGCAAGTATCCTGTTCATATTTCTAAAAGATTTTTATGAAGTTGAAGAGGTATAAAATCTTTTCCCCAAAATTCAAATTACTCACTGTCCACAGTCTGCTTGATATATTTCACTCTCCAGTGTGATTTTGAACTTGAAGCATTGCAGCCTTTTCTTACGAATTCCTCGTGGCAAAAAATGAAGCACCTTGAGAAATAGTTTGCAAATAAAGTTCTCTCATTTTTGCTGAAAGGATTAAATTGGTCCCCCTCTCCTAAGTAGAGCATTACAGTACCAACCTTTTAGACAAAAAGAATTATCAGAAAAATGGTATGGTTGTGTGCTTTTCAGCAATAGTGTGAGTAAAGCGAGAGCAGGTGTTTTAACTCTTTTCATGTAAATTTAGTGAATAAATATTGACACTAAATAATACAGCTAATATGTTAAAATAAAATAAAGTCTAGGTTCCCCAGCAAAGCTTTCCCCCCACCCTGAATAATATGAGTTGATCTTTGACTCTGATGGAACGATTGAGTGAGTTCCTCATCTCAGCGCCAGCACATGGATGGCGGGTAGCAAAGATCCTGCATCTGTCTTGGAAAGTATGAGTGCGAGGTTTGGGAGGAAAGAGATGGTTTCTTTAAAAGTTTCGACTTCTTATGCTTTGACTGCAATTCTTTCAGAGAAAGCTCTCCTTTCCTTGATACTTGTTTAGATCACCTATGAAGATGCCCCATTATTTCTCCTGTCCCTAATTTGATTCTGCCACAGATTTTTCTAATATAAACATGATGCTAGACTTCTTGGCTTAGTTGTTCCTATCTTTGCCTTACTTTGTGATTTCTGAAATATGATGCAGAACTATAAAAGTTTAGGACCCATTCTTCTAAAAGACAGTCTATTTAATTGTCCTCATGATGAAATTATTTAGGTGTAGAGGCTTAAGCCTGGTAAAAAAATATTAGGAATTTTGTATGATCATTTCTATTAATATGACCATGGTAAAGTAATTATTTTATAATATATAAAAGTTAGTTGTGGGCCTTGTAAAATTAAAAAAAATCATTAATGAATTTGCTGCAAAAGAATAAGTAATTTTTCTTTGTTTAGTTTCCCCAGCCCTTAATTTAAATATTAGGAGGCAAAAACTAAAGTTGGAGAATATAATTCACTTGTTGAAGATAAAATTGATGCTAAGCATAATATACTGATTTTAAATCTTTCAAGAGGACAGCTCTCTGGAGGATTCTCTTGGAAAAGGCTTATGTTTAAATGTCATTTTTATTATTGCTTAGGATTTTACTGATACTCAATGTTTTGACATTTCTCCTCCTTTAATTAGAGGAATAAGACTATCTGTGGAAAAAGAAATACATCATTAAATAGAAATGATTTTGGCAAAGGTTAAAAAAATCCCATACTGTTTAAAAAAACCCACAAAATTGTATAAGCTACTCGCTGTATTCATAACAGTTTTTTTTTAAGTGCCATTTCAAAATTTCATTTTGAATGTTAGAAATAGTCAAGTTAGATTCTTAGATTATTTCTAAGAATGAAATTGAACTATTAAAGAAAATAGCTATGTCCACATTTATGGTTAATTCAAACAGTAAATATCTACATAGCTAAAATCATAGTTATTATTAGAGAACTTATTGTAACAGACTTTGTGATCTTAACTGTGATATTTTTTCTAAACCATTTCAAATGTAAGAGTATATGGTTGTGTGCAACATATTTCAGTAGATATTGCCTATTACCTAGAAAGAATATAGGCAAATTAAAGCTGCATGAAAGTATATTTCAATCTTCCAGTTTTGTTTTGTTTTTTTTCAGTTGCTTCAAAAAGCAGGTTTTAAATTCCCAAGACAGGCCAGGTACCGTGTTCTGCTAAGAGCTAGATATTATGGTTAAGAGTAATTTGATGCCAAAGTGATGTCTAAGAAAGTAAATGGAAATAGAAGTGGATGTTTCTTTTTTAAATACAAGATAAAGCTTTGCTCTTTGTGTCACTTGATATTATATTAGAAAAATGATTTAATTTTATTTTAGGATTTGCTCAGACTGTAATTGTATACAAATATTTTCTCATTCTCTGCCTTCTATATATGCCCAGCTCATGTCTATTCATGTAGTCTGATGTGATATGACCCCTAGAATTGGAGACCTCAGTCAAAGTTTGGTGCTACCTGCATGGATTTAATGGAGGCATGAGGGCAAGGTAGTGAGACTTTGTGAGAAAACCAAAGGAAAATGTATTCTATAGTTGGCTGCCATCTCCTTATGATAATAATCCTGCCACCCATTTTATTTTTAGCCTCACCTAAAGCTCTAGAGAAGATGCAAAGTGCTTTTCTAACCTTAAGAATAATAATATAATTATTGCACAAATATTTCACAGTGGTTAGGGCTCTGCAATTTGTGTGACCTAGCATCTAATTTTTCTCCTCTCTAATCCTGTTTACATATCCTCGCACATAATCAGGCTCAGTCAGATGAAACCAATTACTGAGGGGAAAAAAATCAAATTTATTTATTATATTTATTGGATGTGTCTGTTGCTTAATTATCCATTGGTGCATTTACATGTGGCCATGAAGAGGGCCATGGATGACTGTGGAAAAATGATCAATCATTACTTCTTACAGTCCAGAGGAGGTGCCAAGAAAACAAGGAAAAAAAAAGAAACAAACCAAAAAACCCACAACCCTACCCTTTCTCACTGCTATCTATGTGGGAGACCCGAAAACTGAGAAACAAACATCACCCTTAACAACGAGTTTGGCTTGACATAGGAAAATCTAGAAAAAAATTGGGAATAGTTGTCAGATTTTTTCTTAACCACTAGATGTAAGAAATGTAAGGAGTTCTGTACACTTTGACATAAATAACAATTTAGGTATTCAAAGATGTATGTTGGAAAATGAACTCAATTTATCCTATGAAGCAGATAACCAAACCCACCTCTTGCTTGTAAGTTGAACTGTGGGATGAGCCAAGGGTGGAGCGTGGGGCACTGGGATGGGATGGGTTATAGTAGGTGGTTAGCATAAGGGGACCTGCATGATGATGGTGACAAAGCGATTGACCAGTATATGTAACTGCAGTGAGCTGTGGCTAAGATAGTACTATGAAGGCAGTGAATTAAAATAGATTTTGTTTTTGACCTTTGATGGTAAGGACATACACAGACTTTTTATTTTTTGTTTTATGTGTTTTTGTTAAAAAATTCCTTACCTCAATCAAAAATGTTTTCTTCTCTTTTTTACCTACCCCACCCCCCCCCCCCGCAATCCCAGATTAATGGGATCAATTTTAAGCATGGCTTATTTCTTATTTTTTCCCTACTTGCTCTCATCAAACATTTTTGGAAATTTATCAGTATGGAAGTTGTTCTTCAAAATAGACCATAACTGAAATAACAACCATTTCAAGTAAATGTGACAAGGCTAAATTGAAACAGAAGCATCATCCTATGTATATAATCCTTTCCAGAGACTACTAAATTATCTGTTCTATCCACATCCTTAAGATAGAACACGCATATGAACTTCAGGGAGAAAAGCAAACCGCTTTTGAACTTGAGGTATTTGAAGACTGTCTTGAAGGAAGCACTCAAGTATGATTTTAAGAATTGTGGCACATTCTCAATGAATCCTTTAGAGAAGACTATGAACAGCTTATGATTTATTGCTAATTGCTGTTTATTTGGAGATGCTGCTGTTGAAGAAACTGTAAGCTTTATAATGATGGTTTTGTTACATTTGGCTGCAGAGAAATTCAGATGGCAACATGAGTCTTGAGAATTGAGAGGGAAAGGTGATTTCATACCTTTTGACCTCGCAAGAAAATATGAGTGATGAGGTAAATTTTACGTTTACTCTAATCTGTATTTTAAAAGTTATTCTGCGGAAAAGGTTATTACAGAAAGAAAAAAAGTTGCTCTCAGCTGAATTCAGTGAAGAAGCCATACAGTAAATAGATAAAGAGCCTGAACTGTCCTTCCTACAACAGTGATTTTTCACTAAGGACTCTCTAGGTATATAAGGGGCACAGGTTCTTTTTATATGATTTGTGTATGTTCCCATGGACTGTGAAGTCTATTTCTGGGCAATTTTCAAGTTAAAATTGTGTTACGGCTACCCTGAAGATTGTCATTTCTTGTTTTTTGTTTTTTTTTTTTCTCTTGGCAGTCAATTCATAACTGTTTATTAAGCCCCCATGGGGTATAGACAGAATCATATACTATCTGGGTGTGTATATGCGTGTATGGTTGGTTGCTGGTCTAGAAGCTTACAGTCTTTAGGCAAAACTATGTGTGTGTGTGTGCATATGCACATGTATAATATAATGTTTTAATTACAGAAGTTAGAAGTAGTTTTGTTTTGTTTTTAATAGCATTGTCCTAGATCTCCAAGTGCAGTTACTCTGAGAAAAGCATAGCTTTGAGCCAGATCAGGGATATAACTTCTCAGCTTGCTTGCTTGCTTTTAAATTCAGATACAGCAGACATGTTTAAGAATAAAGCCAGAGGGCTAGTGTTAAACTAGGGATTCTTGCCAGGTTAACATCTAGGTTTCAAAGTAAGGGCAGATACTCATGCAGGTCATTTTTAGGACATGCCTATTACCTGTGTCAATTCAATCAGTGAGCGGATGAACGGTTCCATGGCTCAGAGCTGTCAATTTACATTTTTTATGACCAATGAATCAATTTATGGTTTACTCTTTTTTTTTTTTTTGGAGGGTTTTGAAAATTGATAGGAATTGAGACAGTAAGAAAATTTCCAAGTGTTCCCATGGTTGAAAACTGTTGTAAAGGAATATTTTCCCAGTTTTACTTGAAAGCATATGGCGAATATGTAGGTTTAGGGATTTACTTTTCAAAACGTATTCACTTTCTTAAATTTATCTCTTATCAGTCATTTGTTGGAATGGTAATATTCTTGAAAAGTGCCCAGTGAATAGCTCTGAAAGTGGATGGCAAAGGAGTGCACAGAGCACTGGCCCTTTCCACAGCCCCAGGTAATGGCTTGCTGGACTTCCAGCAGTCAGCTTTGACTTTTGATAGCACTGGTCAGGCTCTGATTTAATGCTCTTTTTTTTTTTTTTTTCCTGTGATTTTTTTCAAGATGTGCATATCTCATTTCCTACAAATCATAGCCAGACCATCAAATTTCTTTTCCATCTTCTGTTCCTGGTGGATCTGAATCAGAGAAGCAATGGCTGAGAAAAATTGGAAGGGGTCTTCATTTGAACTTTGACTCTTGGCTCTTTTCCTGTTGGATCCATGAATTTCTGAGAATTTCTGAGATCATTTGTAATTTGTTGCAGGAGTCCTTCTGGACAGAAAGTTCCCTAGTCTTTGTGATAAGAATATGTTCTTTACAATTTGCAATATTGCAGGCTCTCTTCATTCATTTCTGAACAGTTTCTAATAAACTGAATAAAAGTGCACAGAATAAAAGTGCAATTTGATTTATTATTTTCAATTGTAGGCTTGGGTTTGTTCTTCCTTGTAAGTTAGAGACTAATTCTGGCAAACATAAACAGAAAGGGAATGTGTTGAAGGACATCAGGGAGCATGGAGTCCCCAGGAAATATGTGGAAACAGACACTTGTGCTCCTGCCACTGAACACTGGGTGCCCAGCTGCAGCCCTCCACATCCCTGACACTGGACTCTGCCATTGCCGTTAGTACCAGCTAGCACTGCGGCCCTGGATAGGTGACTATTTGTACCAGGCCTGGAAGGAACTACTGTCCTTTCACTAGTGGGGATCCCTGGCTCTTGACTCAGAGTTCTAATCTGGCTCGTCCAAGTGGCTGCATTTTGATCTGGTGTCACATCCCTATAGCTAGAAAATCTGATAAATCTATAGTCTGGCCCTTTCATACTCTATCATGAGGCAAAAAGACTTAGAGCAAGATATAAGTGGTGGAATTCCCTGAAAATAAACGGGGAGAGGCAATCAATAAAACATAAATAAAAATTCCCCAGCAAATATTTACAATAAGGGACCTGCAGGACCTTAGGGGATGAACTTGAAAGGCAGAGAGGAGTGAGAACTTCTCTCTTGCTTAAAATGGATTGGAGGACATTCCTGTTGTAAAGGTATTAAGCAAAATGCTTTCGATTTTAGCACATGCCAGTCTCAAATATGTTCATCATGAAGAATTCTCTTTTGTTATCACCAAAAGCCGCATTGAAACATGATGCATTTGAATTCTGCTCATGTTAAAATTAACGATAATCTCCTTAGATTGGGCTGAAGTTTGCCTGTGTGTAAATATATAAGGTTGATAAATGGTATGAAAAAAGGTGAAGATTTGTTTAAATTACTGTAAAGAAGACATCTGGATGGCTGAATAATTGCCTACAAGAAAATTAGTAGGAATTTGGAATAAAAGATCAGACCAGCTCTCTACTTATAAATTGCTAATAAGAGTAATTGTGGTACTTGAAAGAAACAAAATTGCATCTCTTTTTTTCCATGACTTAGACTGTCTGAGGTCCAAACACATCTTCCTCACTAAATTATTGCAAACAGAGTGAGATGTAGGACCCACACAAGTAATCCATGTTTTTAGTAAAACTTTTGTATCATAAGGCTCAGTCTTTTATTCTTCAATTCCAAGTTAATATATTTATCCTTCCATCACTGTCTCCCAAGGATTTTGAGAATTAATTAGAAACAAAATCTCTTTCAGTCCTTGAATGTTACAATTCTTTGCTGAAAAACCATAAGATATTGAAGTGTTATTAATAACGGCAAAGGTTCATCCCATAAAATAATCTGACTGGCTGAATTCTCATGTGGTTGTTATTTTCTAATATAACTTACTGAAGGATTAGACTGTTAAATATTGAATATTGTCTCATTTAATGCAGCTATATGAAATATTATTGGTAATGATTCTCCAGTTTGGGGAATAGGGAGAGTTTTTTGTTTTGTTTACTAATAGCATTGCCTGGTAGCATAATACATTTTACAAAATAGTAATGAAGATATTTAAATGAAGGTGAAGCAGGAAATAAGTGGCCTCTGAAGTAATAGAGTTCACTGAAGTGATAGATTTCAGTTGTCACAAAAATTTCTTTACTCTTTGTACTAATTTTCTCTCTATTCTGAGCATTTTGGATGGCCTTGAGAATTTGTTAAAAGAACAAGTTTAGTCAATTAAGCCCTTGAAGAGGAGTGCCGTTGATGTTGTTTCATTGTCATGAGGTGTAAAAGTCTGAAAATCGGATTGGGCTTTGAAGGAATGGTGGCCGTGTTGAATGTGACAGTTGAAATGGGATTGTTCACGAAAATTAAAAAAAAAAAAGAAAAGAAAGGCAAAAGAAAATAAAAAGGAAAGAATGCAAGAGAGAAATAAAGAAAACCATTGACCAAATAGTACAATTGATGAAACTTAGGTCTACTTAGAATTTACTATTTAATGAACAGAGCAAAAACTTTAAAAATTTTTTATTGTCCAATTTTAAATAATCCCATTTTGAATTTTCTTCATGTTCTTGTGCCTGTGCACTTATATCTCAAATTAGGAAAATACAACCCAATGACAAACAGGGTGACTATTATTGAAATATTGTGTCATGAATCCAGAATAAGAACATAAAGCAGTGCATCAAATTGGTTTAAATCTATTGTGTTTTTTGTTTTTTTTCCTCCAGAGGGGAACTTTATGTTTTGTGAGATGATTTTATTTGAAATTGCAGTTATCCTTGTTTCAGACCTAGTAATTTAACAGTTGAAAAAGCTCCCTTTTTTGTTCTGTGTAGTTAATGTATGTGGTGTGAGTGAATACATTTTATTTAAAAAAAGTGTTTTGGGGTAGCATTCTTTTCCGCACAAACTTATTCCTTGATAAAGGAGCTGGCTGCAATTTGCAGAAATGACTGTTTCTTTTTCTTTAGTTGTTGGATAATTGCTCTTTGTATACACTGTGGAAATGTGCATATAGACCAGTGACAAAGCATAGCAGATGCACTTGCAATTATCTTGAATTTAAGTAAATTTCGCATCTGATACACACAAAGCAAAGGCTTTGTCCAAGCAGGCTCCCATACTGGCATGTGGATTGCTGTGAATACAATGAGTAGATTTTTAATGGAAAACAAATGGGTCTATTAGTAAGTCTTGTCTTTTACTTGAAAAGACACCCCACTTTAGGCATGGCCTACAACTTATTCATATTCATAGTTGGTACAGTTTTAAATATGACCTTTGAAACTGAACAAAAATTTTAAATGTTTCAAATAAAATATGTCACTATGTTTTTATTGGAGTCACATTCATAGTTTTTTGAGGAAATAAATATTTGTTTCATATCTCAGCGTTACATTTTTCCAACTGCTAAGGAGAGAATTCACTTATTAAGACACTCAAAATGTGAAAGGGGATTTCATATTATAAATAAATCATGCCATAGATAAAAGATAATTACAATGTTACTTTAACAACCTCAGTTCACAAGGGGACCCATAAGAAGGAATACATAATGGGTCCAAATTCTACTTCTTATTGTAAACAAAAGAGATCTAGCCAGAGGAATAGTTTTCTGCAAAAGCCTCTTTTCCTAGTTTTGTTTGAGATTAATCCTTTCCACTGTGTATTTTTTGTTGTTGTCAGACTTACGTAAGTGAGATATTTGAAGGCTTAATCTTTTGCTCCGTAGTTATTCTTAGAAAATATGAAACGTATGGAGCTTCTTGGATTCTCTTAAATGCCTTTAGGTCTTTGGAGGGGTGGTTAAATTATTTCTACTTTTAATGCTAGAGTTCCAAATAATTGGTCCGGTTGACTTCTTTTTCATAGTTTGAAGGTGCTCCGTGCTATTCCAGCCTTTGAAAGAAGCAAATTTCAAAAGTAACTCAGGCAACATAAAGGCAGGCCTATCTTGCCCATTTTCTGCTTTCTTCTCAATCTAAAATGGAATCTAATAATAACTGGAGATCTTTTCTAATTCTTTTAAGAATCAGAAGCCTCTAGGGGGTCTAAGGATTGAGTAATTATTTGAAAAAAAAAAAAAGTGGATAAAGTGGATTTGAGAAGAAATTTTTAAGAAGCAAGGGAGAGCCTGACAGAAGTATTTTGGGGTCTGAATTGGAGCAGGACGGATGTGCTGTTGCTGGAATATCATGCCTACAAAACATGCCTCCACCTTAACTACTTTTCCAAAAACAAAACTTCTTCAACTAAGTTCTTTTTCTAGAATTGCCGAAATGACAGAGCTTACTCAGTTATGCATTGCCAAATGATTCTCTGTGTTCCCCAGTCTCTGGTGCTGGTCATGACCTTCTTCCTCCCCTGGTACCCCTCTTCCCCCTAACTGCCCCCCACACCCCGCTTACTTTTCTGGAAGGATCACAGGCTATCTTTAGGCTTGGAGAGAAACCAGGTGCTTTCCTTGATATTTAAGCAACTTACTATTTTGAAATTCCCTTAGAAAACCGTGGGCATTTTTATTCTGTGTCTTGAAGTCTCTCTTTCCCTCTCTGAAGGAGAAGCTGCTTATATAATACCCAGAAGCAGACCCCTGGGAACCGCTGAGCTATTTTATGGATATTTTGCAGAAAAAGAAAAGCAAGTGCTCCTCTGTCGTGTGCGCCCTCCCACGGGGTCTCAATTTGAGATATTTGCACAATAGCAGATTCTCAGAAGGATAAATATATACAAATCCATCTTTCAAATTGAGTGGGATCAGTGGGAAGCAGCACCTAGGAGGGTGAGAGCCCACTAATAGCACAGACTGAAAGAGATTCTCAAGCGGTTCCAGAGACAGAGCACAACTGTCTACAGAGCTTGCCAGAGAGGCAGATGCTGTGCATGGAAGACAGTTTTCCTCAGTTAGATATTTTGTTCTTGTCGATGGCCAGCCATGACTCATGGGGGAAACCAAGGGAGAGAGAGAGAGGAGAAGAGAAGAGTAAATTAATCATTTTATTAATCCTTATTAGGAATTCAGTCATGTAATTAAATGTCAACCTGGTAAACTTTCCATGATACCAGAAGAGTGGCAAAGCCAGTTGCAGGGTTTGAAAGTTACTCCAGGTGATAAAGAAGCCTAATTTAAGCTGCAGATGACATGATTGACATGATTTCAGATGTATATCTGGAGAAAATAGTAATGTAGGGATCATCGAATAATCTAGACTCAAAGCATGCTTCTGAAGGATTGAAAGGACTTGAATCATTTTCTCTGAGAGATGATAGGTTTGTTCTCTGTTCCCTCTTTCTGTATCTGTGGGTGTTTATGAAAATAGGTGTGTATTTGAAAGATAATCTTTTCTTCACTGTGCTTCTTTTTCTTTCTCTCCGTATGTGTTTATATGCACATGTGTTTGCATCCTGCAATATCAGCTTTCATCCACATGCACTTCCAGATCTCCTGACCCTGTAGCACATGCAGTTGATTACATAAAAGCAGAATATGTGCTGTCTTAAAGATGGTGAAATTCTTTTTTTTTGCAACTTTTGCCTATAGTCAGATTCTAAGTTTCCTTCAAGTTTCTCGAAAGAGGGTACTATGATAGGTAATAGTCTTAGCTTCCTCTCTCTCTCTTTCTTTTTAAAGATTTCTCATTTCTTTTGAAAATAAACAAAAGAAGGATTTGGTATAGTTTCTCAGATTCTCATCTGTTTGGGGGCTGAGGACTTCAGGGTCCCTTGAATCCAAGTTTATGTCATAGATCTGTCCTGTAACTGGAAGAAGTTATGTGTTTGAATGCCTGATGGCAGCCCCTATGCCAAAAATCTCATCTATCATTTTTCCAATGGAGTCTCAGAAGTTACCATTTTCTGGCATGTCCTTCATGAGTTGGAATGGCAATTAGCCAAAAGGTTTGTGTTTAGGGGAAAAGCAGGCTTTTATGTTTTCCCCACAATCAGTTATTTGGAGGGTACTCAAGGTACTGAAAATCACCGATGTGGAGCCAATTTAGAAAGAGTAATCCATGACTGAGATGAGGAAGATGTAGCCTGCCTTCCTGAGCCACTGTGCTTGTCTGACCAATATGGAACTGTCTAAGATGAGGCTCTTCACTTGAGGTTTACGTGTCCTCCCATGCATCTCATGTCAAATCAAACACTAGCAGATGAGCCTGTCAATCTGTAGCACTCTCTGGAGAACTTTGGGTCTTGAAAACCCTCAGTCACCTTGAACCTTAAGTAAAGGTGGTTGCATTTTCTGAGGTTTATCAAAATAATGATGGCAGCTTTCATTTAACTGTTTCAGATTCTTATTTTTGAATGTACAAAAAAGATGACAGATCTTGTCCACATGCCTAAGCTGCTGCCTTTTGCATTGCCTTGGGCATCGTATATGCTTGATAAATATTTGTTGAGTGAAAGCCTCATGGATTTCTTTTCCTTTGGGAGCATGGAGAGAATCTACCATGTGATTTTAATTTTTTTAGAACCATGAGTAGCTGAATGAGTTCTGTTGGTTTTGTGAATATAAATGTATTGGAATTACATTATTCATGTTCTGTTCTTTTATAAATAGGAAAATTGTCGTAAATAAGACTGGAGGACAGATGCTGGTACTGAACAATAAATGTGGAAAAATTAGAATTATTAGAGTCCTGAATTAGGTGTCCATCAGATGTTTAGTATGACTGAACATATTTTAAATAACTATTTTTACTTTTTACCCTTTGCATTATTTAAAAGATGCTTTAGGAGTGGCTATATATAATTGATAAACGCAGTAATCTTTTTGGTATGAAAAATACATCATTATCACTTTCCATGTACAAAAGGAAGCCAAATATTTAGTGTCTTATTGGAAGTTGGGAAAATTAGTTTCATGTAGGGGTCAGCAAACTATAACCTGTGGACCAAATTTAGCCTTTTACCTGTTTTGTATGCTTGTCAATGAGAAAAACTAATCAACAGTCAATCTAAGAAAGAAATGGAAAATTTTTATTCAAGCCAAACTGAGGATTATAACCTGGGGGACAATCTCTCAGAGAACTCTGAGAACTTTTTCAAACAGGAAAAGAGGGAGGTCAGTATATATGTGATTTTGGCAATGGGTGTACTTGCAATTAAGTACACATCTCAGTAGAAGGTCGCTGTTAGCCACAAGGAAGAGATATCTTAGTTAATGGTTTTAGTGCTTTTTCAAGTATGGGAAAATGCGAGCATTTAGGTCCATAAAAAAAATTTCTCCAGAAGCTATCTATCTGAAGGCCTGTTTGCCAGTTTTCCCAGACTCAGAACATAGGGTACTTTATCCTGATCTTCACCCTTAATTCCTCTCAGAGTGTGTTGTAGGTCAACAACTATTAGCAATGGCTAATGACTTGATTCTGGTAGAACTAGATAGCGAACGATGTTCTTTATTTTATAATCCTTGCCGTTTTGGTCTTAATTTTGACCAAGGTTTGGGAGGCATTTCATGACTAATTAATTTATTCCAGGGCACCAAGTATGCTCATTCCCAGATCAGTCAAGGATTTCACTGATAGGACACTCAGTGTTCTATTCTTGTACTAGGCCTTGTTAGCAGTAACCCAAAGTCTCCAGACTGCCTGTCTTATTGGTCTGTTTTGGTCTAGGAAAATGGTTTCCTCTTTTTGCTTCTTCCCATATCGAGAGTTACACTGTCACAATAATTGATCTCATAGAGCTATGTCTAAGGCTTAGTTGGTAATGCGAGAAACAATAACCTTGGAAAACAGGCAGAATGCAAGTTAAATAGCTAGTACTATTAAAAAGATCATAAGTATTTAAGTAAAGAACTTTTATTAGGTTTAGCCCACTATCTCCCCAGTTCATCTGACCAGTCTGTATTGCACCAATCACTGTCTTTAAGGAAAGAGATATATTGGCATTGTACATAAAGTTCACCGAAGATGTGCTGTATGTATGAGGCAAGTGGTGTGTCATCATGATACTTTGTAGAATCAAGAAGGTAATAATCACTTGTAAAAAGTTATGTGGCTAATTCCAGAAGGAGAAAAATTGATATTTAAAGTTGAGCAGATATTTATGCCATTGGAGATGCCTGGTTAGCACATAATACAGGTGCACAAAGTACATTAGAGGGGCCAGGGGAGGCCAAAGGGAGGACAGAGAAAATGTTTTAGGTTGAAATTTTTCTTGTCTTGCCTTAAAATGTGAATTTTTGTCTCATTATACCCATAAACCAAGAATATTTTTCTATTTTCAAATGGTCAGGGGAAAAAATCAAAAGAAGGGTAATATTTCATGACACTTCAACATTATGTAAAATTAAAATGTCTTTGTCTATAAATAAAGTTTTATTGGAACTCAGCCATGCCCATTTCATTGCATGTTTTTGATGGCTGCTTTTGCAACAGCCGTGTTGACTAGTATCACCCATAATGCTAAAACATTTCCTATTTGTCCTTTTACATGTACTGGCCCTTATGTTGTATGGTTTGCAGTGGTTCAAAGGCAGTGCAACAGAACTGGTGCCTTTTTTGGGGGGAGTAGGGGGGAGCTTCTAGGTTCATATATATTAGTTGGTCTGGCCTGATTTGGGACTTTTGAGTTTGTGAATAACTGAATATGGTAATCAAAGAAAAATTCTGTACTTAATGTTAGCTCTTGGTCTTGCAGCAGAATATAGTGCATGTTTGCTTTGGAGGCAAGAAAGGTGTGTTCAAAGAATGGAACTTTAAGTTAGAATTAGAACTTTCCATTCTTCCTTTTCTCTGATCCTTTCAGGCTGGTCAGATTAGCTACCTCCTCCCAGTCTCCATATATACACAGCAATTATTCCTGACAGATTTGCTTTTTTATCAGTGAAATTATTGGTGGTGTACATTACTGGTTTTATTCACACTCCTTTGGATACCTCACTCAGCCACCAAGAGTATCACTGGATCAGGGAAACCAGATTCACCTATAGTCATTCACAAGAGCTCTAGTATTCACGGAGAGCTATAGTATGTCTGGGATGTTGCCCAAGCCTGGGATCATAAAAATGAAAGAAATAAAAAGTCTGCTTTACCATGTCATCAGAGACCTGCCAGTAGTAAGAAGCAGACAAAACCAAATCATTTCACTATGAGATGCTAGGCAATGTACATAATACTTAATAAAAGTGGATGATATTTATTGATCAAATGTTCTAAGTGTTTTACATACACCATATCATGTAATCCTCCCAAAAGGGTCCCATTCTTTGGAAGAAAATAAAACTGAGGCAGAGGTTTTATGGAATTTACCTGAATGCCACAGTAGTGGGGCATAGACTGGAGTCCAGGCTGTATGACTACAGAATCTTACTCCTGACCATTCTTCTTCAGGGCTTTCCCTGAGGTGCAGACAGCATGCTTTATATGTGCAGTATACTATAGATGTGGCATGAATGGATGGCTTTTCATGTTGAACTGGAACATAAAGCATAAGCCCAAATGAACAAGACAGAAAATGGAGGCAGAAAGAAAGCAGACCAAATATCACATGCAAAGATGCAGAGGCCAGAGGAAGTGTGATGGATTTGGGGAAAACAGACATCTCCATCTGAAGCAGAGCATCAGTGAAGGAGAGTGCTGGAAATGATAGGAGTCAGATTATTCATGAGTCACCGATTTATTTAGCAAACATTTATTGAGATTCTGCTAAGTACAGGTGTAGTAAATAGACATGTAGTTTATGGTTTAATGGGATGAAAGAGACAAAAAAATAAGTGAAGAAATAAAAGACAATTTCACAAAATGATAAGGACTTAGAAGAGGGAGTGATATTTATATACATAAGTGTACATCTATGTGCAAGCTTGCACCGGTTCATTTAGATAGGGTAGACAGGCAAGGCTTTCCTGAAGCCTTGCTGTTTGAGCTGAGACCTCAGTAACAAGCAAGAAGGGCTCTATGTGAAGGTATGGAATTTTCTCAGGCAAAAAGAATAGCTAGTGCCAAGGCCCTGAGGTGGGAATGAAAGTGGAATGTTGGTGGGATGAAGAGAACACCAGATGTGGTTACAGGGGGGTCAAGGAGGGAGAGTTAGCCATGATGAGATTTGGTCAGTGACCAGATCGTGGAGGATTCTGTAGAGCTCGGTGAAGAACTTTTAGATTTTATTCACAATGCAGTAAGAACTTATTGGAATATTTTAAGCAGAGGAGTGCTATGATCATATTAATATTAAAAAGTCATCCTCCTTTGAGTGTACCTCAATGAATCTGACTTAAAGAAAGTAGCTATCAAACTTCTAGCTCTGATACTTGATTTGTAGGAAAGAGAAGGAAAGAGAAATATGTTTCAAAGACACTGCTGCTGCTGCTGCTAAGTCACTTCAGTCGTGTCCAACTCTGTGCGACCCCAGGGACGACAGCCCACCGGGATATAATTAGCACAATTCTCACTTTGTCCTGAAACTCACAGACATGGATGAACTCAGGTGAAATTTGTAGTGGTAGTAAGATATCATACAGTAGATATGGGATGTGTTTTTGAAATGGAGTTGACAACTCTTTAGATGCAAAAAGTGACTATAAGAGAAGAAGCAAGGGTGACCTCTGAGGTTCTGGTTTGAATGTTAGAGTCGTCAATGGTGGCATCATTTATGGAGAAAAAATACCTTTGTGGGGTGGTAAACACCTAAACCACCTCTAAAAGGAATGAGGATCCACTAAAGACAGGTTGACTGGTGACGAGATCAAGAGTAGACTGATTGAGTCTTGGATGGAGTCACTGAATTTGAGGTGAAAGATGATTACAGTGATTCTGATGGGAGATGCTGAGCACATTGACTCAACTAATGAAAGCTAGAATAGAGAGAAGGAGCGAGATTCAGAGCATATTTTGGAAGAGGAATCAATTGGAGGTGGGAAGGAAGGGAGAAGGAAGACTCTATAGGTTGCTGGTGAGCTTGTGGTAAATGATGAGCAACTTCACTCAGGACAGAACAGATGTTGGAGGAAAAGATCAGAAATTTAGTTTTGACCACCTGGTTATGAGATGCCTTTAATAGAGATGTTCTGTAGTATTAGATATATGAGTCTGAAACTTAGCGGATAGATATGAACAAGAGCCTTCAGTAGTGTCAATGTGAGCAGAATTGCTCAGAGAACTTGTAAGAAAAAGAGAAAAGAAAGCTGGATATAGGGTGTTGGGAAACACCACTGTTTCCAGTGTAAGCTTGAAAGCTGCAAGAGTGGAGGATCGTGGGAGAGGAATGTTATAAATCTAAGGCAAAAAAGAGTTTCAGGAAGCAGGATGCTGTAATCAGTGTTGGATACTGCAGACGTGTTTATTAGGTTTGGATTGGAAATTATCCATCAGACTGGGCTGTTAAGAAGTCACTGTTGAATTTCTTAGCAGGATCATAGTCATTGGAAGGTAGGGCTACACTGATTTAAGCAGTTAATGAAAGTGAAAGTCGCTCAGTCGTGTTCAATTCTTTGCAACCTTTTGAGCTAGTCCTTGGGATTCTCCAGGCCAGAAAACTGGAGTGGTTGCCGTTCCCTTCTCCAGGGGATCTTCCCAACCCAGGGATCAAACCCAGGTTTCCTGCATTGCAGGTGGATTATTTACCAGCTAACCTACCATGTAAGCCCTAAGCAGTCAATGGAAGTTCAGAAAATGGAAACCAAGATACCTCATCCAGCCAAAAATTAGGTGAAAACCAAATAGAAATTAGGAAGATCAAAAAGGAAAGAAATGTTATCAAATATCAACTGATAGATACTAAAAATCTATTTGAATTGTTAAAACTTGCCCTGTATTGCCATTAATAATCATGAGTTTTACTTTAATTTGCTTTGTGGAATTGGATTGTTCATATGGAAGTTTAATTTTGTAAATCATAGTATAGTGTTTATAATCAGGAACACATTTGAAAGAAATCTGTAACGAGAACTTTATAATTCAAAAGTAACGTCTAACTACTATACCCATTTATATATTTTTTACTTAATGAAAAGCCTACCAAAAATATAGTGGATAAAAAATTCTGGGGGCTAAAAATAGTAGATGTTTGGGCCATGATATATACTTGCTTTTTGAGTGTATCATATATTTGTTCTGGTCTGGTTGCTTAATTAGGAGTAATTAATAAAATGGAGAAGGTAGATTGAAAAATTTTAAACAGGATAATTTTATGCACTTGTGTGGATGAGTGCTAAGTTTCTTCAGTCCTGTCCAACTCTTTGCAATCTCATGGATTCTGTAGCCTGTCAAGCTCCTCTGTCCGGGGATTCTCTAGGCAAGAATACTAGAGTGGGTTCCCATGCCCTCCTCCAGGGGATCTTCATGACCTAGGGATCAAACTCATGTTTCTTATGTCTTCTGCATTGGCAGACATATTCTTTATCACTGTAGCCACCTGGAAAGCCCCTTTTATACACAGAGGTATGAATATCTTATATAGGGCTAGTTTGGGGAATGTATAAATGGTTATTTTATTTTAAATGATTGTGTATAAATAAATGATTATGTATATGGATAAGCTTATTGCAACTTTTAGTTCTAGTCACAGAAAGTATTTTTCAAAATTTAATCCGGTGGCTTTAAAAGAAAAAGTGAAAGTGAAGTCACTCAGTTGTGTCCAACTCTTAGCGACCCCATGGACTCTAGCCTACTAGGCTCCTCTGTCCATGAGATTCTCCAGGCAAGAATACTGGAGTGGGTTGCCATTTCCTTCTTCAGGGAATCTTGCAAGGTGGCTTAAAACCTTCTATAATTTACTCAAGTAAAAGCTCTCTGATCATTAGACTTTCTGGAGGAAAAGTAAGTTATTTTCTGTGTGTTTTATTTAAACTTTGTGTTGCTCCTATTATTTCCTGGGATTCTATTTGCCTAACACAAAATGACAGTTTAGTCAATTAGCCAATACATTGGCTTACAGGTTAGTGAGTTAAACAATTAACTGATTAATTAATTGGTTTCTCATCCACAGGATGGGAAAGAGAAATGTAGCCTGGTGCAAATGCTACCTCAGTTCAATTCACTTCAGTTCAGGGGCTCAGGCGTGTCTGACTCTTAGTGAACCCATGAATCGCAGCACACCAGGCCTCCCTGTCCATTGCCAGCTCCCAGAGTTCATTCAGACTCACGTCCATCGAGTCAGTGATGCCATCCAGCCATCTCATCCTCTGTTGTCCCCTTCTCCTCCTGCCCCCAATCCTTCCCAGCATCAGGGTGTTTTCCAATGAGTCAGCTCTTCGCATGAGGTGGCCAAAGTATTGGAGTTTGAGCTTCAGCGTCTGTCCTTCCAATGAACTCCCAGGACTGATCTCCTTTAGGATGGACTGATTGAATCTCCTTGCAGTCCAAGGGACTCTCAAGAGTCTTCTCCAGCACCACAGTTCAGAAGCATCAATTCTTCAGTGCTCAGCTTTCTTCACAGTCCAACTCTCACATCCATACATGACCACTGGAAAAACCATAGCCTTGACTAGATGGACCTTTGCTGACAAAGTGATGTCTCTGCTTTTCAATATGCTATCTAGGTTGGTAATAACTTTCCTTCCAAGGAGTAAGCGTCTTTTAATTTCATGGCTGCAGTCACCATCTGCAGTGATTTTGGAGCCCCCAAAAATAAAGTCTGACACTGTTTCCACTGTTTCCCCATCTAATTCCCATGAAGAGATGGGACCAGAGGCCATGATCTTAGTTTTCTGAATGTTGACCTTTAAGCCAACTTTTTCACTCTCCTCTTTCACTTTCATCAAGAGGCATTTTAGTTCCTCTTCACTTTCTGCCATAAGGGTGGTGTCATCTGCATATCTGAGGTGATTGATATTTCTCCCAGCAATCCTGATTCCAGCTTGTGCTTCTTCCAGCCCAGCATTTCTCATGATGTACTCTGCATATAAGTTAAATAAGCAGGGTGACAATATACAGTCTTGACGTACTCCTTTTCCTATTAGGAACCAGTCTGTTGTTCCATGTCCAGCTCTAACTGTTGCTTCCTGACTTGCATATAGGTTTCTCAAGAGGCAGGTCAGGTGGTCTGGTATTCCCATCTCTTTCAGAATTTTCCACAGTTTATTGTGATCCACACAGTCAAAGGCTTTGGCATAGTCAATAAAGCAGAAATAGATGTTTTTCTGGAAGTCTCTTGCTTTTTCGATGATCCAGCAGATGTTTGCAATTTGATCTCTGGTTCCTCTGCCTTTTCTAAAACCAGCTTGAACATCCAGAAGTTCACAGTTCACATATTGCTGAAGCCTGGCTGGGAGAATTTTGAACATTACTTTACTAGCGTGTGAGATGGGTGCAATTGTGCGGTAGTTTGAGCATTCTTTGGCATTGCCTTTCTTTGGGATTGGAATGAAAGCTGACCTTTTCCAGTCCTGTGGCCACTACTGAGTTTTCCAAATTTGCTGGCATATTGAGTGCAACACTTTCACAGCATCATCTTTCAGGATTTGAAATAGCTCAACTGGAATTCCATCACCTCCACTAGCTTTGTTCATAGTGATGCTTCCTAAGGCCCACGTGACTTCACATTCCAGGATGTCTGGCTCTAGGTGAGTGATCACACCATCATGATTATGTGGGTCATGAAGATCTTTTTTGTATGATTCTTCTGTGTATTCTTGCCACCTCTTCTTAGTATCTTCTGCATCTGTTAGGTCCATACTATTTCTGTCCTTTATCAAGCCCATCTTTGCTTGAAATGTTCCCTTGGTATCTCTAATTTTCTTGAAGAGATCTCTAGTCTTTCCCATTCTGTTGTTTTCCTCTATTTCCTTGCACTGATCACTGAGGAAGGCTTTCTTATCTCTCATTGCTATTCTTTGGAACTCTGCATTCAGATGCTAATATCTTTCCTTTTCTCCATTGCTTTTCTCTTCTCTTCTTTTCACAATTATTTGTAAGGCCTCCTCAGATAACCATTTTGCTTTTTTGCATTTCTTTTCCATGGGATGATCTTGATCCCTGTATCCTCTACAGTGTCACAAACCTCCATCCATAGTTCATCAGGCACTCTACCTATCAGTTCTAGTCTCTTAAATCTATTTCTCATTTCTACTGTATAATCATAAGGGATTTGATTTAGGTCATACCTGAATGGTCTGGTGGTTTCTTCTACTTTCTTCAATTTAAGTTTGAATTTGGCAATACAGAGTTCAAGATCTGAGCCACAGTCAGCTCCTGGTCTTGTTTTTGTTGACTGTTAGAGCTTCTCCATCTTTGGCTGCAAATAATATAATCAGTCTGATTTCAGTGTTGACCATCTGGTGATGTCCATGTGTAGTCTTCTCTTGCACTGTTGGAAGAGGGTGTTTGCTATGACCAGTGCGTTCTCTTGGGAAAACTCTATATTAGCCTTTGCCCTGCTTCATTCTGCATTGCAAGGCCAAAGTTGCCTGTTACTTCAGGTGTTTCTTGACTTCCTACTTTTGCATTCCAGTCCCCTATAATGAAAAGGACATGTTTTTTGGGTGTTAGTTCTAAAAGGTCTTGCAGGGCTTCATTGAACCATTCAACTTCAGCTTCTTCAGCGTTACTGGTTGGGGCATATGCTTGGATCACCATGATATTGAATGGTTTGCCTTGGAAACGAAAGGAGATCATTCTGTCGTTTTTGAGATTGCATCCAAGTACTGTATTTTGGACTCTTTTGTTGACAATGATGGCTACTCCATTTCTTCTAAGTGATTCCTGCCCACGGTAGTAGATATAATAGTCACCTGAGTTAAATTCAACTGTTCCAGTCCATTTTAGTTCACTGATTCCTAGAATGTCGACATTCACTCTTGCCATATCCTGTTTGACCACTTCCAATTTTCCTTGATTCATGGACCTAACATTCCAGATTCCTATGCAATATTGCTCTTTACAGCATCAGACCTTGCTTCTATGGATATTGTGGATATCCATAACTGGATATTGTGTTTGCTTTGGCTCCATCCCTACATTCTTCCTGGAGTTATTTCTCTACTGATCTCCTGTATCATCTTGGGCACTTACTGACCTGGGGAATTCCTCTCAATATCCTAACATTTTGCCTTTTCATGCTGTTCATGTGGTTCTGAAGGCAAGAATACTGAAGTGGTTTGCCATTCCCTTCTCCAGTCGACCACATTCTGTCAGACCTCTCCATGATCCGTCCGTCTTGGGTGACCCCACATGACATGGCTTGGTTTCATTGAGTTAGACAAGGCTGTGGCCCGTGTGATCAGATTAGCTAGTTTTCTGTGATTATGGTTTCAGTGTGTCTGCCCTCTAATGCCCTCTCGCAACACGTACCCTCTTACTTGGGTTTTTCTTACCTTGGACGTGGGGTACCTCTTCACAGCTGCTCCAGCAAAGCACCGCCACTGCTCCTTACCGTGGATGAGGTCGCCCCTCCTGACCTTGAACGAGGGGTAGCTCCCGTTGGTCGCCACCCCTGACCTCAGACTTGGGGTAGCTCATATGCTACCTCAGAGATTCTGAAATCCAGAAGTTCCACCTTTCGAAACTAAGATACCATTTAATTTGATGAGAAGCTCTGAAGCTTGGAGCTTATAGGTGTACATTTTCAAGGAAGAAAGTAAACCGTGGTTAAAGGTACTGACATTTGATATGAAAAGGAAATTACCTCTTAAGACTAACAGCATCATGAGTTACTCTCATTTTCTTCAAGCTTATGGAAAAATCATTCTCAGGGCATTCATACGTATTTCACATATCTCATTCTCCAGAGTGTAGGGAGTAATCTTAGATCCTGAATCTTGACTTCTTTAAGACCAGTACTGACCTGATTTATGGGGTTGGAGGAGTTATGATGACATGCATGTCTGCTGTTTTACTTTATTGCATGAAAAGAACACTGTTCAAGGCCTAACCTAAGTGGGTTTTTGTTTTTTTAAAGTAAGAACAACAACAGGTTGAATGTGTCTTATTTTTGTACAGCCCTTGACTATGAGATTCAGTCAGATTTTAGGCTTTTAATAGCAGGCTGCAGAATCCCCCTGTCACATTTTATTGCAAATGTTTCTTTCTGTATTATCCATAAGGATAGTCCATTGGAGCAAAAGAAATAATATTGTGTCCCTGGTAGTGGTTGTTTTATACACTAAATCACTGAGTGCGAACTTGTTGATAGCTAGAATGTGACTACTCTTTTAGTCCCTCCTCTCTCTTTTAATAGACAAATCTCATGGCGTCTCCAAATACTTATTTTGCTTTCTGCTGCTCCTGCTTTTACTTATTCATAGAGTTACTTATAGAAAGAGTTGTTTGCCTGAGTTGATTTAATTCATATCATATAAAAATTATTTTTGAACTTAGATCAAATTGATTATATTATTCACAATAATATTTTACCCTTCTTGTGGCAGTGAAATGACTAGGGATATTTTTGGACAGACTGTGTAGTTCATATGAAAAAGAATTAGGGGAAAACTGTCTTCTTCAGAAAACTACCACTGAAATAGCTAGCCATTTCAGAGCTGTAAATCACTTAGGAGAATATTTAGTTTAACTTCCTAAAAGGTAAAATTGGGGCTTGAAACAATGAAACAAGTTGTGAAAACACTCATAAAACCTGCTGTATTGCCTAGATGAAACTAATCATAAGATATTAAATTGTTAGCTCTGTATTTTTTAAAAATAAAATGAATACTATATTTAAAAATCTCATTTTGGAAAATAAATAATGAAAAATCTGGCGTTAAGTAAATTATAGCCCAAATTTCTTAATAATGAATGAATAGTAATAATAGTTAATAATAATCTCTTTTAATTATTCCAGGTAAGAATTTCCTCTTATGAAGTATTAGACACTTGAGAGGTTCTTTTGCAATGATATGGATTTTTCTTTTCCCCCTTAAAGTTCTTGCACATAAAATAATAAAATGCAATTAATATATATAATTTTTTTTGTGGTGACATTTTTTCATCAAACCCTCCAGGACTCATTTGCAAAGCTTCTTTGAAGTTAATTTCATGCAGATCTTCCTGATTTGTACTTGTGGTGAATTATTGTTAAGCTGAAAGAAAAATATCTGAAAAACTCAAATTGTCCAAACTTACCATTTATTTCATCTTTTGTTTCAATTGGTTTACTTTAAGCCAGGCGAGTGATACTAAGTAGTTCAAGTCTCTAATAAATTAAACAGATGTGATAAAATCTTTCTATGAATTAATATAGGATACAGCAGAATTGCTGTTTAATAATCCAGGTGTCTTCACCCAAGAACACTTATTAAGATACCTATCACCTCATTAAAATGTTCCTACAAATAAAAACCTCTTCATGAGTGTTCTTTTCCTTTTAAATTTGCATTTGCATAATTGGGGGAAGGGTATTTTCATTATGCAAATGATTTCTGGGGCTCAAATCAGAGTTGCTTAATTGTCAGTGAATAGGTCAGTTCCTATCTCCTAATTTATATTTGAAGTTTTAGTTGAAACCACTTAATGGCACAAGTGACAAGCTCCTGTTGTAGCATAATTTAATTTATTGTGACCAGGATGTCAGGTTTACTTTAAACTCTTTGTAAGTATGTATTTGTGATTGACAACCACCCTTTGTTGCCTGGTTGGAAATGAAGCTTCTTTTATGTGTTTAAATTATGAGGTCATTTTAAAGATATGTGTAATTCAGACAGTTGACAACCCTGCAAGTGACTTATATCTAGAAATGAAATAAAATTCAGTGAATTCTTTGATAATCTTGGAAGAGGGGCTCACATTGTACAATAGAATGTAAAACACTTTACATAACATATGTACTCTTTTCAGATGGTTCATTATTAACATGGAGTGTGTCTAATGAGCATTTTAGCTTCTTAGAAAATATACTCAACTCTCAGTTATAGGCTTTTGGACTCTCTAGTTTGTGGATTATCTGTAACAAAATGTTAATCCTAGCAATGATTCCAAGTCAATTCCTTTGCTCAGGAATTGTAATTCATTTTTAATATTAGCCTTAGGGGGAGAAACATGATTAGAAATGCAGAATAATGCTTTCATTCAAAACCAATTAAAACGACTTCTGGATTCTCCAACATAATGGATAATTCACAACACTGCATTTCTCCATTAGAATAGATTGAATTTGATGTATTGAAGAATGATTTAAAACTTAGTCACTAAAATGTATTTCAGGAAAATATTTTAGTTTTTACTGATGAGAAAAATTCTTAGTTTTGGGTCTCATTTGAAATCTATGAAATTGCATTATGTCTTGGCAAGAGAAAAGTTCAGTTTCTGTTTTTGATCTGTTGCAAAAAGATGTTTCATATAAACTGTACTATATTTGCTTTACGCTAGCTATTCGTTGCCCTGCAATAAAGTATCATTTTACAGTTTATAGAGAAACCATCACTTACAAAAGTTATTTATTTGTGGCAGTATTATATAATCTGGTACTTTTTTATTTCAGGCAAGGATAAAAAACAGTTGAAAAGAAGATGGTTAATGGTATATTCTGTAAAGACTTATTGTACTTGCTAGATTCCTTGGCTTTAGGTTTTAGAGATCTTAGTGTTTAAAACCAAAGATGGGAATTGTTATTACTCTTTGAATAAGTATACGGCTTATTATCTTGTTATGAGTAGGTACCTTAGTAGGGAAATGAAATGATATATAAAAAGATGTTTAATAGTCTTCTAAGCTTGCAGCCTGTGTTCGTTTCAGGCTGTATATTCCCCTCGGTTAGAAGAGACTTGTGTTGTTGAACATCAAAGAAAAGCTTTTTTTCCACTCTGTAGCCTGCTTCTCTGAAATGAATATGGAAACAGAGCCTGTCAGATGTACTTTAAAATTAAGTAAAAAGAATTATATCTAACCATATTACTCACTTGGACCTTATTTCTGAACTGACCTTTCTTTCCAGCTGTTTTCTTAAGATGGTTGGAATACTGAGTAAGGAAAAGAACATTCATTCATTCATTCATTAAAAAAAAATTAAAGATCAGGAAAGCATTTACAATGCAAATTATTAAGAAAAAAATAAGACAAAAGCAATTTTAAGCAAAAGTTCTAGAAAGGAAGTTGGTTTTGGTTTTGAACTCTGTGAATCTCTTTGTTGCCTCGCGGTTTCCACGGCAATGTGATACGGATTCAAGGGCTTTCTTATCTAGTGCCTTTTACTATTTCCACATGCAGATTGTACAGTTTCTTAGAAAGATGTGTTGAAAGTGGAGAATGGTAGGCATAGAGTAGACAACACCTAAGTGGTGTAAAAAAAATCTGTCACCCCCTCCCTGGGTATCACATATATTCAGTTCATTAGTTTGTAAGTCAAGAGAATGCCAGGTTTTGACTGAATTCTGCAGGATATTTGCTAGAAATACAGTTGATATTTAATAATAATTGTAGGATGTTACTCTGTTTCTACCATTTTGGACTTTTGAAATGTGGTTTTCTTGGCTTCTAAGAAGGCAGACAAGAAGCTAATGGGTAGTATACCAAACTTTAAACTCAGTGTTGTTTCTGATATGCTTAATTTTTTAAAAAATTAATCTTTCCTCCTTTTCATCTATATGCATGTGCATGCTGACAGTGAATGCTCATTTTTATCCTAATTGCTGAAATCTTTAAATAAATTGTAGTAGGATGTAATAGAGCAGATGCAAACACAGACCATTGACCCTAGACTAGCTTTTTTAATCCTAAGTGACTTGAAGTCTTGGATTCTCTCCCAACTTGATCATCCTTTGAGCCAACCTAGGGGTCCTGAAATTGTGCACTTGGATCCCAGGTGCACTATGACCAGGCTAGCCAGGTTAATATATTTATTGTGATTTAAAAAAAAAAAAAGTAAGAGTAACCAGATGCCTGATGCTTTTTAGAAAACTTTTGGTCAGTTCAACAGTAGAAAAGAATGCACATAGCTTTTTCCATTCTTAATCTGTCAAAATTGCTAAGTAGATGGGAGCTTGTTGTTTAATAGGTTTTTTGTTGTTGTTGTTTATAGGTATTTTATTGTTTGATTTGATTTTACTTGATGAAAATGCTAAAGCATAGCATTGATGAAAATGCTGAAGCATGGCATTGTCTGAAAGTGAAACAGTGCAGAAAAGTAAAAGAAGAAAGTTTAATAGTCAGCCATATTTCCAGAACCTACCTCTAATTGGTATCAGCATTGAGGTGGTAGTGCTCTTCTAGGGGAATGCATGTTTATTTACTTGTGTGTATTCATGCATATGAGGGGCTTTCCTGGTAGCTCAGCTGGTAAAGAGTCTGCCTGCAATGCAAGAGACCCCAGTTCAATTCCTGGGATGGGGAGATCCACTAGAGAAGGGATAGACGACCCACTCCAGTATTCTGGGGCTTCCCTGGTGGCTCAGCTAGTAAAGAATCCACCAGTAATGCGGGAGACCTGGGTTTGATCCCTGGGTTGGGAAGATTCTTTGGAGAAGGGAAAGGCTACCCATTCCAGTATTTTGGCCTGGAGAATTCCATGGACTGTAATGTATAGTCCATGGGGTCCCAAAGAGTCTGACACAACTGAGCAACTTTCCCTTTCAGTGAATCAGTTATTTATACAGCACTCCATATTTCTTTTTTAACCTCATATTCTATTATGCTTTTTTGGTCAATAAAAATTTCAAAAATACAATTTCATATCTGTGCAGTACATGATTCTGTTTAAAACATTTGAATTCATTTACTCATTCTCGTGCCATTGATTTCTGGCAGTTTTAAAAATGTTGGAGGTGTCTGCATTTTGAATATCACTATTGCCCTGCTTTCACATGCATATTTCCATTTCTTTCTGCCTCATTCCTCCTTGCCCAGAATGATTGTGTCTGCATGTCTGTTAATTTCAGGATCACATACACAGACTTAGGTCCCGAAGGCATTTCCTAGCTTTCGGTTAAAAGGATAAGCCTGTTGACTCTGAGAAAAGATTTTAATCTGAGCATTTCCAATTTAAAGAAAAGCACTCACAGAAGTTAATTTTGATGGAGCATATTTAATCTTTTATCTTATTTGGCTGTTAATTTATGAATGTATTGTATGCATAGGTAAAACAAAAGTATAATACAAAAATATCTACGTGTCCAGTCCTCTGAATATATATGCTGGTTCCGTCTGCTCACTCTTTCTTCAGTCTACTCCTCCCCTACCATCCTGTGGTACCTTTTATGTTAATATTCGGATGCTTACCACTTCTTGCTTTAGTGTTGACTTATATAAGCCAAATCATATTAAATAAGAGGCCCCAGGACTTCCCTGGAAGTCCAGTGGTTAAGACTCCCACTTCCACTGTTGGGGGCCCAGGTTTGATCCCAGGTCCAGAAATTAAGGTCATGCATGCCACATGGTACAACCAAAAAAAGTAAATATCATGCCCCACTCCCCTCCCCACCAAGAAAAAACTTTCTTGTATCTTATCATTCTCATTATTTTCTAACATGCTCCTCCCACTCTATTTGTATACCTTGATCAACCCTATGGTTAACTGCATGTGTTATAAATAATATCTAATTCATTCTTGTTAATAGCATATAATACAGTGATTCTGCTTATATGAGTTTCCTCAATAGTCAAATTTATAGGAGCAGAAAGCAAAATGGTGATTGCCAAGGGCTGGGGAGAGGAAGGAACAGGGAGTTATTTCTTAGGTACAGAGTTTGAATCTGGGAAGATGGAAAAGTTCTGGAGATGGGTGGCGGTGATGGTTGCACATCAATGTGAATGTAGTTAATGCCACAGAACCATACACTTAAAAAGTAGCTAACATGGTAAATTGCATGTTTTGCATATTTTACAAAAATCATAAATAAAAGAGCACTTGAAAAAAAATAGCATGTAATACACCATGGTACTACCCCAAGTAAGATTCAATCTTTCCACCTTTTTAGTGTCCACAGGTGGGTTTTACTCCCACCATCCAGCACCTTCTTCTCTCTGAAGGGCTTTAACTCCAGCTGCCGGAGCCTGCTTTACATCCCCTTGGGAGTTGCCCAGACCCAGTGACTGACAGGTGCAAGAGGCTACCTGGAATGACAATGAATGACTACATTTTCCAGAACTTCTCCATGAGACTGAGCCCATTACTCACTATGGGATGCTCCTTAAAATTGCATGGTGGCCTCCTTCCCTTCCCTGTCCCTCTCACCTGTTTTTCCTGGGAGCACTTCCTAATGAATCATTTTTGTACAAATCTCATCTTGGGGCCTATTTCCGGGGAACTCAGTCTAAACTCAGTCTAAGACATAGAGTGTGTATGTTTCCTTCCCTGATAATGGGCATTTAAGCAGTTTATCTTTTCACTCTTACAACCATTTCTTCATCATTCTAACTTGTACACACATATTTGCACATGGCTGTTTTCCTTTGTTAAGGGCAGATGCATCCTAACGTTGAGATTGCTGAGTAAAAGAGTTGATGTAGTTTTTAAATATTAATAGAGCCTGAAGAAAACCCAGAAAATGTTGCCAGAAATGCATACCCCTTCCCAGCAGCAGATGAATGTGTCTGCCTGTTTTCCTATACATTAACCATATTGGGTATTTACAGTTTTTAGAAATGTTCCTCATCTAATGAGTCAGAAATGGTTTTGGTTATAATTTTCATCTATCTGATTCCTAGAGTAGGTGGGCTCCTTTCATGTCAGTTTGGTTTGCCATTATTTTTGCTATTCATGTGAATTGGCAATTTGTTTCCTATTGGGTGTGCTGCCTTTTTACGATCAATTTGTAGGATATGTTTGTAGTTGGACATCTTAACTCTTTTGTCTCCTTAATTCTTTGTATATTGAAAGTACAGTCTTCCAGTTGTCATTTGGACTTTGTTTTAAAAATCATTTAGCAGAAGAGGTGGTTAAAAATACTGAGGGTGTTTCCTTAGAAACATCCCCGGTTTGGGAACCGTGCCTGCCCAGTGTATTGATGTACACATTTGTGAATCATATGCATCGTTCCTATTTGGGTCAGTGTGCACAACTTGAGTAAATGCAGTCCATCCTATTTATAGGCATCCGCTTTAGGAATTCCCACAACAAAGCTTTTAGCATCAGTACAGCAAGCTGTCCCACTTACAGCTTTGTGTGGCGCATCGACACAGGAGACAAGCACAGGGATCAGAGGCCTGGCAGTCCAAGTGTGTGGTTATCAGGCACTTGTGAGAAAATGAGCTTCCACCAGAAAACGTGAGAGGATCAGCTGCACTGTGCCATACACATCAATTCATTTACCCCCTTACACAGAGACTTGAGCTCCCAAGTTAAATTTTAGGCTGGAGTTGCCTGTGGCGATAGTTTATATTGATTGAATGATCAGTGCACACGGGCACAGGCCCACACATGCACCTGGCGTATCCTGTTCCTTCCCTCCCTGTTAGGCTGAGTGAACAGACAGAAACATTCTTCCTTGCACTTTGGGCTCCTTTGTGTCTCTCAACTTTTATCTCCTTTCTAACCCATTCATTATTTTTCCCTATTACTGGACCTCTCTACTTATTTTTGATAATTAGAAGTATAAAAATATTTACTTTTCAAAAACAAATCAGTATCTACAAAACTAACAGACTTCTTGCCAAGTACACTTTTTTCTTTGGAATGAAGTGTTAAAAAAATATAAAATAATACATAAGAAAAAGAATTTTTAAGCTAAATAATATTTAAGCAATGGGTTTCTGTATCTAGTTTGTACTCCTCAATGATAGTATAATAAAGTGGTGTGGTCCCAGGTTTACAGAGATAATTTTTTAAATTTCCAAATCCCTGAAAGCTTCTTTGGCCTTGGGGTTGTCGGACTTGCTTTTTATTCATCTCTGCATTTCAATTCATGCACATGAAGTTTTCCCCCACCCCAATCACAGGAGATGAACAACTCTGTGATATATATGTTTCCTAATTAAAGCTTAAATCTGGTTCCCAGCAATTGAGCTTCTGAAATGTTGGAACCACAGAGTGAAATATTTTTAACTCTTTCCATCCATCACACTGGTTTCTAGGTTGCTGGTAATGTCAGCCAGAAAAATATCTGAATTAGGAGCATTTTTTCAGAGACTTCTACATTTCTTAAATGGATAAGCTAGTATTAAAGATATCACTGGAAGTTATCCCAAAATATAATTGGATTTTTTTATTGGTTTTAGTGTACAGTTCTTATTTGTTCAGTTCAGTTACGAATCATAGGAAGTAAAGAACGTGGCACAAGTTGGTGTCAGAACAGCAATGAAATTTTACAAAAGAATTTGATCTTTTAGGAAATCAACCCTTTTGCTGTCCATTTGGTGTTTTAATGAACAGCTTCTTGGATGTTTGAACTGACGTGGCAGTGCGAGGTAAGAACATATGGAGTGTTACTTTTGGCAACTAATTCATTATTTCAAAAAATGAATAAAAATCTCATGCTTGGATACCTAATAGAGTTGGCTCTTCTACTACTGTATGGCTATTTGGGCAAACCTCTTATTTCATTAAAATTAATAGTTCCTCCTTTAATCTGTCCCTCCCTAAAAGGAGTATTACATTTGTTTTAGATAGAAACAAATGTTTTGATTCTATTCCTTAACTGTTTTTCCTTTTGTGTCACACAACTTTTATCAAACTAGGGCTATTGTTTTAACATGACAACAACATGAAGGCCATAGTTTTTTGGATGAATGATTTTAAAATGATACAATAGCAAATTATAAACAAATGTTAAACTTAGTATGTGCCTGGTGTTTTGCAGAGGACTTTATAAAACGTTATACCATTTGTTCCTCATAACACCCATGTGCACAGGTAGTATAATCATTCTTGTTTTATGGATGTGAAGAATAAAAAAAACTTTGGTAGGTCAAGTAACCTGGTCAGACTAATAATGTGATATGTCTAATAAAGTAAAATTCCCTAATTGCTTATTTGCTTATTAGGACTTCTGAAACTAGAAATTCTTTAGAAATCTGAGCTTAATGCCTTCTGGTTCTTATACTAACTCAAGATAAAAGCTCATTACTACCTCCTCTGCTTTTATCGTACACAGAAATGGTTAATAGCATCATCCTCAAGCAAGAGTTACTTTTACTGACAAAAAATGGTGAAATCCATGAATGTCTAAGCAATGAGTTTTACTTAAGTAATTCCTTTGTACTGTTAGTTCTGTTTAATAAACCCTGTCTTCATTACACAAAGGCAAATGTAAACCTAGCTCTGTATCATAATGTCTACCGTCCCCAGTATAATGGTTAAATGTACAGGTTTTATTCATAGGAGCCTAAACATGTATAATGTTTCAGCGTTTACAGAGAGGTGCTTACTGTGAACTTGAAAACGGAGTCCTATGTATGAGTAATAGTAAACCTTTGTGTTTTGAGGGCACTTGATGGGGGAGGCTGAGAAACTTTCTCACTGGAGATCTGAAGCCAGAGTGATTAAGCAGAATAAGGTACAGGTGAGAAGGAGTCCCTCTTGTTTGTTATATGTATTTGCCTTGGCAGCTGAAGTTTGGGAGTCCCTCTTCTCCCTGATAATAGGAGAATTTGGGGCCAGATATAAAGTTGGAGGTTTTGTCCCTTTTGTTAGAAACTGAGATATGTTGATTTCTTTGGTGAATTCATTTGGCAGGTATCATATCTTATTTTATTTCCTCTCTCAGGAATATTAATATAAGTCTATACTACTACTATACAACTAATATTAATTTCTTGGAGAGGAAATAAAATCATAAGATATAACTTGTTTCCCAGGTGGTGCTAATGGTAAAGAATCCACCTGTCAGTACAGGAGATGTAAGAGACACAGATTCCGTGTCTGGGTCAGGAAGATCCCCTGGAGGAGAGCATGGCAACCCACCCCTGTATTCTCGCTTGGGGAATTCCGTTGACAGATGAACCTGGTGGGCTACAGTCCACGGGGTTGCAGAGTCTGACATGACTGAGCAAATGAGCACATACATGCAGTATAGGCTTATGTTACAAGATATGATTTATTATTAGATTACTTTTGTCTTTGCCGTGGAATCAAGGTTATTGACTTTTAAAGTGTGTTATTCTATTGGCTGTGAATTGGCTAAGGTGTATTCTCATGGTGGTTGACAACCGTGAAAGCTTTCAGCTTAGTCTCCTCTTCTGATGCTATCAAGCTTCTTCTCCTCATGGGGTTATGGTCTCTCAGTAATCATAAAAATCAGAAAACAAAAGACAAAAACAATTTAGCTTACAGTACTTTTACAGATTTTATTGGCCTTTTTGCCATCTCTTTCCATATAGAAAGTCTTGCAGTGTCTAGATCAAACACACTTGGAATGAAAAAGTTTTCACAAAGATAATCACTAAGCTTCTGAATATGTTCATTAATTCCATTTTTCTTCCACACTAAGCTGTAGTACCTGCATCCAGCCATCATTTAACACATGTTCATTAGATGCTGCCAATATATCAGGCATGCCGTTTTTTCTGGAGATACCATGGTGACTAAGATTGACAAGATCCCCTCAACTCTTGGAGTTCATATTCTCATGAAGTGAAGACAGATAATATCATATAAACAGCCAGTATCAAGACAACTTCAGATGGTAGTAACTAAGTAGAGGTAATAAATGCATAGTGTATATAGAAAGTGATGGAGCTGGGAAGGGTTTTATTGTAGTCAAGGGAGAACTCTCAGAGGAGGTGACATGCCCTGGAATCAGTGACAGGAAGGAATCAAATGTGAAAAGCCTGCAGGAAGAGATTCCAAGCAGAGGAATTCCAGGGCTGCCATGGAAGGTTGTGTAACTTGTGCACTGCACAAAGGTACCTGCCAGGAGGAGCAGTAGGGGCTGAAACCTCATGCTCCTCTTACAAAGAACAATGTCCACCAGAGGGTATGTATATAGATTTTGTTTTGCTTTGTTCTGACCAAAGACTACATTATAGGCTATGATTTTGAGTTATTAGGTGTGTAAAATTGACCTCTTAGACCTTAATTAGATTATAAGATTATCATTGATATAAAATTGCAATTGATATGTAATAAAGCTTTCAAATATGATATATTCATCAGGGAAAGTTGAAAAGCTTCTTGTGAAAACATAGCAGGCTGGCAAATTGGAGTACCTAGTATTGCAAAACACTCTTACTGTCTGCAAAATCACAAGTAGAGGAAGTACATTGTCATTGCCTGAATGAGTCAGGATTAAAATGCATTATATAAGTTTATTTTTTGAAAAACATGTATTAGAGTGTAGAAATTAGGAATTACTTACTGGTGTTTGATGCCATTTGAGAAAACCAATCATTTTCCCCCAAAATGATTGTCAGCTTTATAAGAGGAAGACCCTGACAGATATTTTTGGACTTAACGCTTCTAAACATCACAGAGCTTGAATTTGACAATAGTTTTCAGATAAAAGCAAAATAAAACATGGGGTATTTTAGGCTTAACAATAGAGTAGAAGATTGTAATGATCTGCTCTGAGCTCTAGGGAAGAGAAATGCGGGAAAAAAAGACTAACAACAAACATTGAATTCAGTGAGTCTTAATTTTCTCACCCTTCCTCCTCCCATTCCCTAACTATGTTGTAAAAGATGTGGCCCAATAAAGGAGTCTGTTTAAGGATTAGTTCCACATAAGGAAGGTGATAGCATGGACAGGCCTGTATTCTGAATTTTAATGGATTCCGTGCTCCTTCCATCCCTCCAGCGTGAGGAGAGGTAGGAAATAAACGGGCCAAACAGACTAAACGGTACAATAACCCCACAGAACACTGTTACATAAAGAGAAAGAACCCAGACTGGGTACTTCAAAGTGAACAGATGTGGTTGGTTAATTCAGTTGCCCTGACCAGGCGATTAAGGGAATTAAACCTGGCCTGTTTCATTACGCTGAGTGTCCTTATACCCACTCTTCTTTCTCGAGATACAATGCTGCTTGGAGTCTAAGAGTTATCAGCCAAGATCAGGGTGAAACCAAACATTATCAATCCCAGATGTGACATTTCACCTTTTTCCTTAAATAAATGCATTTGGGAGTGTAGGAAGCTTTTGCAGAGTCTACCTAAATTAATCCCCTTTTAAAAGGGTACACACAAAAGGCGTTGAAGCTTTGCTTTGTGATTTAGCTCTCCAATAGAAGGGTCTAAAATTTATATAAACCATCATTATACAAACCTGTTGTCTAGCTTTGATGCAGGATTTTCTTGGGTGTAGTTCACAATACACACACACACACACACATACACACATATATCTGGAGTGTGTAGATGGTTTAAACATTTTCCAGTACTTTCTGGACTCTCAGTAAATATTTTTAATTAATTAATGTGTGAACAACTGGATTAATCTTTTGGTTTCCTGTGATATTTTGAAAGTCTAAATATTTTTGGTTATTTAAGTTGTTGGGAAAAACAATTTTTTCTTCAAAATACCATACTCTTCTAGAATGTGATAGAAATTTAGGGAACATAGTTATTTTTTATTATATTGTTGCAGAGGCCAACATTTATGATCATTTTTGGATTTAAGTAGGAGTAGTAAACATACTTTGCACAGTGATATTTTAACATGCAGGTGTTTGGCTGAGATTCCAACCTGGAAATCCCTTTTTAAACATAGATATTTCTTCAAAGAGCATATGAAACGTCATAATCGTAGCATATGGTATGTTTACTGTTTATTCACTTCCCAGGATTACTGGACGGTCTTCTTAATAGTGAATTCTTTATAAAATAAACTTAGAAAAATGTTTATCCACTACTTAGAAAATTCTTATTATGTAAGATAATAGATGGTTTCTGTAAAGTATTTCCATCTTGTTTGTTTGTTTGACATCTTGCCATCTGTGTTTTCATGGTAAGGATACCAACGTGTATCATTGTGCAGCTATTCCAAATGGGTAAATCAAATCTTTATGCCATAAGGACAAGATGTAAGGTTTTTGGTTTTTCTTTTTCCCCCTGATTTGAATAGACTCACAGCTTCTCTAGTCTGTAATGATGAGTCATCACGGTACTAACTCCAAATATATCAAATTCATTTCCCTTTCTGTCTCTCTTATACCAACTTTTCTCTTTTCTGCCCTGGGTAATCCTCAGAGAATCCCAAAGTGAGGGAAATTCTAGTGCTGGAACAGAAACAGAGGCTTCCTCTCTACTGTCCTTACCTAAAAAACCATTAGTGTGGACTGTTAATTGTATTGACAAATGCCATTTCTCATGACAGTCTCTTTATTACAATTTGTGTGTGTGTGTATGTATGTGTATTAGAAAGGAGCTAGGACCCAAAACAAAAGAATTCCTAACTGTGGGGGTAAAATAAAAAACAAATATATGAATGGACTTTACATTTGCAAGAATAGTTTTTCACCTAATTTGTGGATTGAAGGAAAAAGGTTCATAACCCTGAGCCAGTTCTTGTTAAATGAAACAAGTCATGAAACGGGTTGATCTATTCACTATGGCTTTGAACTCCCTCCTTGTTATTGGCGCTGCCCTCAGGAAAAATGATAAAGGCAAATGTTTTCATTCTTACTGATATCATCACACATTTTAATGAGGTTAAGATAGATTCCCCCATGAGAGAAAAACACTTTTGTTTAATGACAAAGTCCACCTGATAACTACCTAATGAGAAAATGGGATTCAGTGATAACTGGACCCCAAAGGCAATGGCAACCCACTCCAGTACTCTTGCCTGGAAAATCCCGTGATTGGAGGAGCCTGGTAGGCTGCAGTCCATGGGGTCGCTGAGTCGGACACGACTGAGCAACTTCACTTTCACTTTTCACTTTCGTATATTGGAGAAGGAAATGGCAACCCATTCCAGTGTTCTTGCCTGGAGAATCCCAGGGACGGCGGAGCCTGGTGTGCCGCCGTCTATGGGGTCGCACAGAGTCGGACACGACTGAAGCGACTTAGCAGCAGCAGCAGCAGCAGGACTACAGAAGATTATTTTTCATGGCTTCCCTGGTGGCTCAGACCTTAAAGAATCCACCTGCAATGCTGGATACTGGGTTTGATCCCTGGGTTGGGAAGATCGCCTGGAGGAAAGCATGGCAACCCACTCCAGTATTCTTGCCTGGAGAATTCCATGAACAGAGGAGCCTGGAGGACTATAGTCCATGGAGTCACAAAGAGTCAGACATGACTGAGTATGTATGTACATATATATATATATATGTGTATGTGTATATATATGTATGTTCTGAGTATTTCCTTCAGAGATATAATTGAGTAGTAGGTATTTTCCTTTTCTGGTATTATTCAAATAAAAATATTTCATGTTGAATATTATTCTTGTGAGATTTTTCATGTCTCCTGAGATGAATCAATATATTTCAACTAGGTTAATTTTGACAGAATAAACAGACCAATTTCCGAGCTAGTGTCCTTGTGCTCCTTTGGCCATATAAGTAAAGAACACCATGGGAAACCTGAATTATTTATCTGGATACACTGCAATATAATTATTTATATTGCAATGGAAAAGTTATGTTATTTTTACTCTAAATGTTAAATGCACAACCCCATCATATTTTGTACAGTTTTGTAAATGTGTGTCTATTTTCCAGACCTTTTATCCAGTGGAAATTAATATTCATTGAAATCAGTGAAAATAACTAATATCAATTGAATACTTACTGTCTGGCAAATGCTTGATATATTAGCCCATGGAATCCTCAGAACAGCACTGTAAGATAAATTTTTCTTATTCTGAATTTAAAGAAAGTTTTACGTATTCATTTGCTTTTAGTTATAAGAAACAGATGAAAGAATAAGGACATTTCGTCTTATATAACTGAAAATCTAGGAACATATCAGTATCAGGCAGGATCTAGTTAGAGTTCTGGCTTGCTTTTTTTTTTTTTTAATTTCTTTTGTTTGTCATTCTATTCAATCTGTCTTAATGTCTATGTCAGTGTTGTCCTTAGATTATTTTTCTGGTTAGATGAGAGACTTCAAGAAGTCACTAAACCAAAATACTTCCTTGTTCATATCCAGTGGTAGGGAGAGATACTGAATCCCTATTAGTTGCTAGGGGAAGGAAACATTTTCCCAGAAACCTGTATAGTAAGCCTTTATTCAAATCAATCACATTGACCACTCCTGATCTCTTGCTCATTCTGGGGCTAATCACTGGCAAAGCAGAAGGGGACTACTGTGAGAAATTTGTGCATATCAGAGGTCAGGCCTGAAAGTGGAGGTGGGAGTTAGCTATCCTCCCCGTTCCTTTCCTTGCAGTAAGGAGTATGGGATAACTAACATGGTTAAGGTTCCCTAGAGAAAGAGGAAAGCACAGTTGAGTTCTGGGTAAAAATCATTGTCCACAACAGAGGCGCTGGGTGATCTGTAATGCCTCATAACTACTTACGAGTGGTTCCTAATGGTAAAACTAGGTCTTTTTCATTTCAGATGCCCAGGCTTCTTTATTGTCTCTTATGATGAGTATCAGGTTTATTTAGGAGAATATATTTTCATAAAACTTTGAAAATAACCTGAATAACCTTGGTCATGTCTCAGTTTGCTTATGCACACAAAGAGTGTTCTGAAATATTTTAGGCTTTGTTACAATTAACTACTCTGCAGCTACAGCATGAAAAAAAACATGCCTTGAGTGCTGAGTCACTGGGTTGTGTCAGACACTGTGCAACCGTTTCATGGGCAATATGCAGACGAATGGGTGTAGCTGTGTCCCAAAACATTTTATATGTGGTAACAGGTGGCCAGCCATGGATTCTGGTTTGCCAGCTCCTGAACTGGATGAGTTCTAATGTCTCTGTAGTCTAAAATGTAGGCTTCTGATTATATACATTAGTAGCAGTTTTAATGTACATTTTTAATCAGAAAGGATCATTCTAGCTGAACTTCTATATTTGATATAACAGGCTTAAGAGATAATAAAATTAATAATTTCTAAGGCTTTCCATTATATATTTCCTCGTATAAAATTTCAAAGTTTATCCTCTGTAATTTGAATATCTACAGGAAATTTGTCTTATTTGGGGTTGCCATGACATTCAGGAATCATTTTCTCTCAGATCATGTTGACATTGGTGAAAGTAGCATTCCCGTCTCCACTGGCATGTTGATCTGTTGGAGATGACAAGTTTGTGTCGATAAAGATAGAACAAAGGGCCTAGGAAAAGAGAAAATATAGGAGAGACCATCAGCTGTTTATCAACATGTGATTACCAGGTGTCCAGCTTTTATAGAAAACAAAGTTTCTCATGGAAAATACATTCAATAGTCTTTTACAGTCCCTAATCTTCTTCATAATATATTCTTCTCTTAATTATAAAATGTGCAAGTAGATTAAAGGTATATAAAGCCATTCAATCACCTTCATTAACATTAAATGAACTACATTGCATAGAAAAGCCTTGTTCAGTCAATTTCCCCTGAAATAATATATCACAATTCTTATTGCTCCCAGAGTCAAGTAAATTGGTTTTAGTGTTTCCTTTTAGTAGGTCAGTGTTACGCTCATAGCAAAGAGAGATGTGCTTGGCAGACAACAATAGAACTATCAAACAGCTTAATAGCTGGAAAGCCATCTTACCTCCTGCTTTTTTTTCCCCCTTAATTCCACACACACACACACACACACACACACACACACACACACACACATATATATATATATATATACACACATACACACACACACACATATAAAGACAAAACATACATCATCTTTGAGTCATAGAATGAATAGATTAATGAAGGTTCATTATGATTATAGTATATGCCTTTAGCTTCTACTAAGAACAATGACCTGTGAGAAGTAGAAATTTCACTTTTAGGAATGTGTGCAAGTAATCCCTCATTCATCTGTAAATATATGTAAAACTTCAGATAACATGTAAGGAGATGAGATTTCTGCCTCAGTCTATCTGTGTATCTTCATTCACTGTCACTGCCAAGAAAACATTTGGGGAAACATGTCTAGCGTATCTAAAGCAAACAAAAGTGAAAGAAAACTTAAAGATGACCTGAACTTTTGAAAAGGGCAACCAGGTGGCAAAGTTCTGTAAGACTATACGGCACTCTAGTTCTAGAAAAGAAGGCATTTCCATCCTTTTTTTGGCTTTTTAGCCTGTGTGACCTTAGTTTCCTGAGCAAGGATTGAACCCAGGCCCTTGGCAATGAAAATGTGGAGTCCTAATCACTGGACTGCCAGGGAATTCCTGACAGTACTATTCTTGCAGCTCTGATTCCCACATTTGTAAAATGGGACGAAACCTTTCCTGGTTGCTTCAGAGGCTTGTTAAAATCAAATGAGGTAACATGTGAAAATGCTTTGTAATCTATTGTGATCGTATCAAAATGAAAGTTTTAAAATTTTTGCTCAGAGTAGATTCCTGCTAAGACATGGTGAGCATACATGAATGCAAATTCTATCTTACTGTTTTGTATCTACACTGCTGTTCTTTGATTTACCTTGTCTCAATTCCACAAATGAAAGATTTAGGCTAAGGCATATTCTCTTTTATTGATCCATCCAAGTACCCATCCATCCATCCTTCCACCCATTCACTTATTCATCCAAGATTCATTTTCTGTCACTTAGTGGGATTGGGGTGAGTCTCCAAAAGAGTACTGATGGTTCAACTATCTTGATGGATGTTTTCTCCAAAGGGAAAAACCTTCCTCCCCAGTGACTTAGGTAAAGAATCTGCCTGTGATACAGGAGCTGCAGGAGACAAGAGTTTGATCCCTGGGTCAGGAAGATCCCCTGGAGGAGGGCATGGCAACCCACTCCAGTATTCTTGCCTAGAGAATCTCATGAACAAAGGAGCCTGGTGGGCTACATACTATATGGACCTTTTCATGGAAGGAACAAATAGCACAGTTCTAGAAATTTAAGCTGCTTTCATGACGATCCTGGGGCTTTCAAGCCCCCAGATTTAGAGTAAATTAATTAGCAAGCTTTATTTCCTTCCCCCAGCTCCCACCTACCAAAAAAAAAAAAAAAAATAGAAGGGTTCTATTCAGGGTCAAAAGCAAGAAGATAACCTACCAAATTTTAGTCCTTAGGGGGTGGAGGTGATAAAGGTCAGAAGAAAAGGAAAGAATGATGAAAAATGGAGGGAAAAAATATAGAAGAATACCAAAAAGATCTTCCCCATTTCTAAACTGCATAGATTCAGCTCTGTGCCCTGAAATGAGAACAACTCACCTAGTATTTAAGTTTTATCTTCTGGCCCATCCTGTGTTATCACCACATATATTAATAATGAATTTTCTATTGGAAAATTATTCCGAGTGAGACTGCTCACAAACACTTCTGGAACATAGCCTGTCAGTGAGCAGAAAGTTACCTTTGAGGTCAGGAAGACTTCTCTGTACACTGAGGCACCTAAGAGGTAACATTCTATACGCTTGATGACTCAAGTTCCTGGAAATCATTGGAAGCTACAGAGTAGCATGAAGAATGTTAGGAAGAAACTTAGAAATACCTTCCCCTCTTCTCATACCGTAGCTGAAGAAAGAAGTTTGCAGATGCGTGATCCCTGGATGTATTTGTTCTGCCCAGACATTCCCTGTCCAAGAACTCTGAGCAAGCTTTGCCTCTGGAGGTGGAGCAAACAAAATCTTAAGGAATCTCTCCAAAAGAGGCAAAATGTTGTATTAGTCATTTCACCGCTTTGGGCCTCTGTTTCCTCTTTGGAAAATCAAGAGTGTGGACCAGATGAATTATAAGAGCCTCTCGATCGGCTAATTGAGTCTTCCTTTTGAAAATGTGGGTGTTTATTGGTTTGAGTTGGAACCAAAGTGAACTATCTCTCTTACCAAATTTGCCCATGGCTGATTTTGTAGGAAGGCACTCGAGACAATGATTAAAGCTCATATATATCCTGTGTCTGCCACATGTTTTATTCATTGCATAAAGAGGTCTCTTTTTGAACGAGGTATAAAAGGCATAGAGAGCACCCTTAAAAGGAAACCTAAATTTCTCCCCACTCTAAACGTCCATAACCTTTCACATAAAATAAGGCAGACAAGTGAGTTGTCCTGAAGTAAGTCAGAAAAAAAGAAATGACTTATTTCTTTAATTTGGAGAATGGAGTGATCTGAGTTAACTTTATTCAAATGATTGCTGAAGAACCAAAATACAGTAGTACAGGAAATTAATTGCGGTAAAAATTTTAAATGCTATAAAGAACTGTGTTAATTTAATTTCCCGTTAACTTTGTGGAATGCACAGAACATAAAATTCACAGAACGACTCATAAAGCTGGGGCTATACTTTACTCGTCTGACTGTGAGGCTCTATTCTCACCTTCATGATATTCTTTTTTTTTAAAAGAGATTTTATTGAATTTTTTTGTTTTTGTTTTTTTTGGTCTCTGCATGCAAAAAGGGCAGCACAAATTATATCATATGTTACTCTTTTGGATCTGGAAGATTTTTGTTCATAAATCTAAACCCGAATTACATTTCTCTGTCTCAGCTTTATGTAAAACTGATAGAAATTTTGCCTAAGTTTGTCTGTCTTTGAGAGGTTCCTGTTCATTGATTTTAGCTCTTTTGTAAGAGATTGTAGAGGAAATATCAAGACTCCGGAGCTAGATTTTGAGTAGAATTCTGGTGCCACTATGTACAAGCAGTGTGACCCTGGGCAGGTGCTTAACTTCTCTGTGCCTCAGTGTTTCATGGGAATAATGCGAGAACCACAATTCACAGAAATTAGAGAATTAAGTAATGTGATGCCTGTGAACTTCTCAGAACAAGATCTGATGCTTAAAGGATGCTAGAAATTATTATTATCATTGTTATTATTTTGTCACTGATTGAATTATGTAAATTACAAGGGAAATTCATGTAACTTCATGAGCTTTAGCACTTCTGTACAAGGTCTTCATAATACATTTATCTGCTCTTGAACTTAACTCTATTTATCTTCTATCAAAAACAGGAAGTTTTTGCATTCAAGGGACTTTAGTATCTACTTGTTAAAAAAAGACCCACCCCCCATTTTAAAAACCCAGAAGCATGGAATAATGGAATAACAAGCTCTAATACAGTGATTCAATTTGCATACCCAAAGGAAAAGTCCATTGGCATTCATCAAGGTAGGATTTTTTAAGATTGGTGCAGCCCAGTGTTGAATCTAGTTTGCAAATATGGTTCCCATGCATGATTGCCAGATACAAGGATTGCCAGAGGATACAGTTAAATCTGAATTCCCAAGTAAACAGCCAATTATTTTTCATATAAGTATATCCTATGTGACACTCAGGACATTCTAAAGCTAAAATATTCTTCATTTTTTATCCGAAATTCAAAATAAAATGGATGTGCTGTAGTTGTATTCACTAAATCTGGCAACTCAGTTTACACGATGTCTTTTTAAAAGTAGGTATTCATGCCTCCTTCTAAAATTTGGGAGATTTTACATAAAAATACAAATTCTTATGTTTGTATTTTGAAAAAAGAGATCTGGCAAAAATGGACCCATGTGACAATGACAAGTTGACTTGAAGCTTCTCTTGCCTTCCCATGGGGCATATAATCTCCCATCAACACAGTCTTCCATTCCTTATTGTCCTTCTTCACTCTTTTGTCTCTAGTTTCCACCACTTTCTCCTGGAGACCTTTGAAGTTCTTTACTGTAATGACTATATAGAAATTTTGGACTTTAACATATTTTGCTTATTTCAGTATGAATGTTTTTAATAATGGTTCAGCTGTACACTAAATTAGTAAAGACAAAACACAATCTATTTACTACTCTATGGTCTGCAGCTACTTTGCCAAGGCATTATCCAGCCAAATGAAAATGATTCTCTGAGAGCTGTGATATGCTGGTATAGTCTCTAGGGCTTACTACCTACTGGCCCTCTTAAATGCTCCAGCCCCCTTTCGAGAATTTTAGCTTCTAAGATTCTGGCAACTTGTAGATGAGCAATAATAATTTTCATATTCTGCACTACTGGGGCCAATCCAAGGACAGTAACAGGAATTCTTACTCTCCTTTGCAACTAAACTTCATGAGCAATTTCCAGCTAACTGTGTCTTAATGCATGGCATTCTGAAGTGGTTAAAATGTAATGAAAGATATTAACTTAACATTAGTGATTTCTTAAATTGTTCTTGGCTTAATATGTGAAGAGTATTCCTCAGATTATACCTGTCACACATGAGAAAGTCATACACCTGGATGAATGTCATCTTTTATTGGTTTGTGGGGACACAAACCATGAGAGAATTATTTGAAAATCTTCTGAGATTCAGAGACATTAGGTGTGATATTAGTACTGTGAACTCACGGTGTGAGTGTAAAAGTATAGATAGTTTTCAAAGGTGAAATACACCTAATAAAAGTGCTATTCTTTTGTCTCTATATCTCTGAAGGGTAACTGTTTATATTAACGTCACTGACCAGAATGGCAGTAGAATCAGAAAGTCAATGAATTAAAAGAATCTCTTTGTAAAACTCTGTTATCTTCTGGGTTTTATGTACCCCTGGGTCAACATATTTACTGAGAGTGCACTGATATGTCCAAAATAGAAACCATGACTTGGGAGTGTTTACATTATGATCAGGACGTAAAGGAGCCACATATTAGTATAAGCCCACAAGTCCAGATTCTGTTGCATTTTCCTGTTCTGCTGTTGAGACAGAAGATAGAATTCCCTTCGTGACTTATTCTCTGGTCAACACTTCTCTTCTGGAAGCAAATTATTAAAGAAGACTTGCTAAGGGGAAGTACCATTAGTAAATAAATATATGTTTATTTATTGGAATTTTTAAAAATTCACAAGTCTGGCATTTCACTCAAGGAAAACAGGCTTAATTTAAACTTTAATATATCCAAGCTTCAAATTGAGGTAATAGGCTATTCAAATAAATAAACAAGCAACCACATTATCCTTAAGAACAGAGATTTACCAGAAGTGAATATTAATCAATTCTCTCATACTTCTGTACTTAGTCATTAGCTCCAAGACCTAGAAAAAAATTACCTCAAAATTTTGGTAAGCTATTTGAAAAGTGAAGCATCATGGTTATAATTTGTTGTTAAATATTAAATATTACTTATGTATGTTAAATATTATAGGTTTCCCCAGTGGCTCAAACAGTAAATAATCTGCCTGAAATGCAGGCAGACCTGAGTTCAGTCCCTGGGTTGGGAAGATACCCTGGAGAAAGAAATGGCAACCCACTCCAGTATTCTTTCCTGGAAAATCCCACGGACAGAGGAGCCTGGTGGGCTATGGTGCATGAGGTCGCAAGAGTCAGACACGACTGAGCGACTATCACTTACATATGCATTCTTTTTCACTAAAGAGTTACTGATGTTCCCTGGTTTGCTGGTCAGTTTCCAGGCACCAGAGATAGAATAGTGCTTAATAGGAACCAGTCTCTTCTCCTGGAGCCCCCGTTCTAGTAGGAGAGACCTGAGGTAACCAAATAACAAGAGGATGTCAGGCAGTGTCAGGGGTCATGAAGAAAAGAAAATGAAGATTGGAGTGAGAGGCTGCACTGGTGAGAGTACTTTACATCACGGAATCAGGTTTGAGCATGGAAACATGGGTAACAGGATGAACAGAGTCATAGAGCCATCTGTGGTTGTGCAATGAGGTTCGAGGCTGTGCTAAGTCGCTTCAGACATGCCTCACTCTTTGCGACCCTATGGACTGTAGCCTGCCAGGCTCCTCTGTCCATGGGGTTCTCCAGGCAAGAATCCGGGAGTGGGTTGCCATGCCATCCTCCAGGGGATCTTCCCAAGCCAGGGATCCAACCCACATCTTTTTTGTCTCCTGCATTGGCAGACAGTTTCTCTACCACTAGCACCGCCTTTGTTGGCAGAAACGACAGCAAATATAAAAGCTTTAGGGTGAGATTAGCTTGACTATTTTAAGGAGCTGAAGGAAATTTACTGTGAATGGATGCTAGTGAGCCAGGGAGAGAATGGTGAAGATGAGGCCGAGAGGTGAATGGGCTGGACCAGACAGGAGCATCCACACATAGATTTTTTAGCCTAGGACTCCCAGATTCACCTTTCTACTACATCAGATAGCACTTGGTTAGTTCCTCTTTGAAAATCTTTCAACATCTTCCTGCTGTCTGCTAGGGAAATGGCATGTCATTTCTGACTGCAGATTAGAATTACTGGAATATTCTTGAAAACATGAGTACTCAGTCCCACCCCAAGCTAATCCAATCAGACTTGACACTGGTATTTTTCTCTACCTTCCAGTTGATTCTGTTAAAACCAATGATGAGGAACACTGACCTAGACCTGTGTGATTCAACAGATATATAATACATATTAAACAGCTAAAAAGAAACAGAAACTTTAATCATACAGTTTAACCTAGTATGCTCAAGATATTATTATTTTGATATGTAGTCAGTATAAAATTATTTTTAAAATATTTCAGATTCCATTTCTCATATTAAATCTGTATAGTCCAGTGCATATTTTACATTTAAAGTGCATTTCAATTCTGAAAGAAAATGTCTATCAGAATACTTGATTTATATTTGGAGTGTATAAAATTTATAGCTGAGAAAGAAGATTCCCATACCCAAGATATTCATACATACTTAAAAGTTTTCCCAGTAACTGAATTGAATATCATTCTTAAGAATTTAATTATAAATGAATTAAAATGAAATAAAATTGAGAGCTAAGTTCCTTAGTCACATAGCCACATAGTCACATAGCCAGGTAGTCAGTGGCTATATGTGGTGGATAGCTATGTTATTGGGCTGTGAAGCTCTACCATATAAGTCTGTCATTTTATCCTGCATGACACAGTCCTGGCTTAAAAAAAAGAAAACAACTTCACTTTTGTAGTCGGACATTAATTAATTCAGTGCCAGCTCTGTGCTGTGAGATTACAGATTGATGAATGCCTGCCCACCTCAACTCTCATATCTTTAAAAAATGAATAATATTGTTACACTATTATCATTAGAGTTAAAGGCAAAAGTATAGGTCAAGAATCTAGTGCTATGCCACAGGCTTTTAATTGGCTAGATTTTTTGTCTATGCCTTACTACACCACCTATCCCATATGTAATCCTTTAACTCTGTTGAATCTCTATAATAATAAAAGTAAAAAGAAACAGTCACAATAATAAAAGGGACAAAGACTTTTATGTCTGTATACCTCTGGTTGTGATCAGCTTTCTGAGTTTCCTTCATCTCTGTCCTTTCTTTACTTCTTTTCCTCCAGTGTCATCTGGTCCACGAAATCTCAGCCAAGTAACTTTATATGTGTATATTAATACATTTGGAGACACTTTACTTTTAACACTGATTTGAATATCCTTTTGCCCTAGGTTTTATAGTCTTTATCTGAGCAGTTATCTTTTGGAGACACACAGGCCAAATTTGACCTACAGTCCTGTTTTATTTTGCCCAGTGCTATTTTGGTTCATATAGGATTAAAAAATGGATTACTCCCATTTAGCAATCAATTGAGATTTGCAGCTTCTCATGAAAAAAATAAAAAAGGAGAAAGAAGTGTAAGCACAGTCAGGCCTGCATTTCCACAGAATGACAGTCTCCTGAATGCAACTGAAGCTTTCCCTTTAGCCAACATGTATTTTCCAGGTGTCCACATTTTCCACCATTCCTTCTTGTCTTTCTGACTCTAAAGTTAAATGCCAGTTGCTACTTATCATCTCTCTTATGCTTGCAGTTTAATTAGACATGTTACCATTACTTCTGTGTCTGAAGTACTGTAATGAATTTATGACTTCTCTGCTTCAGTGTTAAATCTGAGCCCTTCCAACTTCATACTCTTCCTGTCCCTGCAAAAGCAGCTGAAGACTTTAACATGCAGATATTGGATCATTTTCTTCTGATTCCCAGTGCTTCCTGTAGACTTTTGGAGATGGGACTTGAGTGCTGTATTTGATGTGAGATGTGTGGGTGTCCTGAAATGTGTGTAGGCGAAACGCTTCCACTTTTGGTAAACCCCCCCACCAAGTGATCTTCAGGCCTAAATGTTGTCATCAATTCTCAACAGGATTTTTTCGAGAATGGCAGTAACATAGAGAATGAGCTGCTTGAGGCAGGGCCCCTACATGGTTTTTCCAGATCAGTCAACATTTTTGTAACTGTGTGATTATATCTAAGATCCTAGCAAAGCCCTCAGGAAGAAGAACAGATAACATTTTTCAAACTTTGTCATTGAAACTAGATCACCAAAGTAGGAGTTTATATGTTGCTTTGTTTTTGAGAGCCTCTTCAAGGACTTCTGGAAAAATTTTACATTTCCATACCTCCATTTAAAGTATGACTTTATCCTACATAATCTAGAGTCGTATTCATATAGGGGTTGGGAATCATCTTGAGGTGATATGAGTTTCTATGGTGGTGGTAATATTTGAGATAGAAATGCCTTCAGAGGCTCTGAAGTTCAAGTTCTCATGTGATGCTTTGTTAAAAGTCTATTGAGTGTTCACTGAGTCCAGTTCCTCTAGCAGTGAAGTTTTTATTTGATTTCAAATGTCCTTTAATTCAGCAAAGACCTGGAGATGCTTTTTTATTTTATGTCTTTATTTTTTACTTTTTTAACTTTATTGAGTTAACATTGATATATGTATATATATTGTACTTCATTTTAATTATGGTTTAAAAAACATAAAATTTTATTTCAGATCAGTTTCACATAATATCTTTTAAGAAAAAATTAATTATTGTAAGACATATTACCCTAAAATCAAATGTTTATTTTTTTCAGATCTAATTGTATGTGTTATTTGCTTTGCATTTAGTAGATTTTATCTTTATTTTTATTTATTTTTATCTTTATTATTTATGAGTATAATTGCTTTACAGTGTTTTCCCTGTACAACAAAGTGAATCAGCAATATTTGGTACTTACTTTAGATGTAGAGTAACATTAGGATCATAAAGATGATTCTGCTTGCTTTTTAAAAATGGTGAATATTAGATGTCATTTTAAAAAATGCTATTATTAGAGATCATCTTGTGCTTCTATTTTCTTTTTAAGAAAAAAGTACTTCAACTTCAGAAAAAAATCAAGCCAAGATATGTATTTGTGGATTTTTTCCTCTGATTATAATGCATGATTATTTACATTTGATTTAACTGATTCAGGAAAATATAAGGAAGAATCTAAGTGTCATCTAAAATCTTACATCCAAATATTATCATTGTTAATACTTTGGTGCATACTGTTCCAGACATCTCTTTATTTGTACCATATGAAATTTATATAAATGGATCATGTGTTTACATTTTAAGCATATTTATTTAAATTTTGTCTGCTTAGTAATATTAATAGGAACTTATCATCATGCCCATGGACACAGAGCAATATAGTTTTTTATGAATACTATAAGACTCTATTAGATTAAATATAATCTTTTTACTAATATGGCATGTATGTTTTCTCCAGGCTTTCACTACACACATTAAAATGAACATCCTTATTCATGTACTTTTAGACAGCTCTCTAATTTTTTAAAATGAATCCCTAGTGTTAGAATGAATGAATCTTAGGGTATTCATATACATTATATATTTTGATGCATATTGTGAAATTTCCTAAACAGAATTATCAGCAAATATTTTGTGTTGATTTACTTATGTATTCATCAATAATGTATTTTATCATAGTTTCACTTTTTGCCAACGTAAGTGAAAATTCATGTTTCTTTAGTTTTTATATCTTTGATTACTATTCATTTTCAAATTTATATTAAAAAAATAAATAAAAAATGAAATTTTTTCTGCCAGTTCTGTAGGTAGGTCATATTTTTTGACATTTTCTTTCATGGATATTTTCCTGAAAAAAAACAACAACAACATCAATTTAGTGGATCCATGTATTAAAGTAACAAAAGACTAAGTTGGTTTCATCTATGAGGTGGTCAGTAGGTATTCCAAGATGTCTAAACTCTGTCACTGAATCCATGTGATTTGAGGTTTATATTCATACTCTTTCTAAATCTAAGTTTCCTAGCTTACTACATGAGAGAGTTATATGAGAGAAACCATCTATAAGAACTCTTTCAGGTCTAACAGTCTTTGAATCTATGTTAGATTTTATTGAAACTTTGAAAAACATAACCTAAATTTCTTAGTAATAGGACATAAAAAAATTGTAACTCAGCAATCTAATGTGATCACTTAGACAGAGTTATGCTTTATTTGAGCTTTTTATAGAAGCCAGCCTAGTCATATATGTTGTATGGCTATATATACTCTGGATATTTGTGATCATGAGTTCCCCAATAACTACGTCTCTTTCCTCCATTGTAATTTACATAGTGGGAAGCTGAACTGAAGTCCTTCCTTATTCTCTCTTTTAGTACAGAACCTTGACCTTTGCAATTTCTCAAGGTCATAAGTATAACAAGCACACCATTTTCCTCGTAAACGGTTAAGGAAGAACAACTAGAATTTTTAAACAGTCCCCTTTGTACTCTAATATTGTTGTTGTTCAGCCACTAAGTTGTGTCTGACTCTTTGTGACCCCATGGACTGCGGCATGCCAGGCTTTCCTATCCTTCACTACCTCCCAGAGTTGGCTCAAACTCATGTTCACTGAGTCAGTGACGTTATTCCGTCGTTTCATCCTTTATTGCCCACCTCTGCTCTTGCCCTCAATCTTTCCCAGCATCAGCTTAAACAGTTTGGGATACCTACTGACCACCTCACTGATGAAACCAACTTAGTCTTTTGTTACTTTAATACATGGGCTGACTAAATTTGATATCATATTTGTCTTTTTTCAGAAAAAATTAATGAAAGTAAAGGTAAAAAAATATGACTACTTACTATACATACATATATATATATATGTTGTGTGTGTGTGTGTGTGTGAGCTAAGTCACTTCAGTCATGCCAAGCTCTTTGCAACCCTATTGACTGACAGGCTCCTCTGTCCATGGGGTTCTCCAGGCAAGAATACTGGATTGGGTTACCATGCCCTCCTCCAGGGGATCTTCCTGACCCAGGAATCAAGCCTGAGTCTCTTCTGTCTCCCGCAGTGTCAGGCAGGTTTGTTACCACTAGCACCACCAGGGAAGCTATATATATATATATATATATATATATATATATTTGTGTGTGTGTGTATGTATGTATGTGTAATTTGATATATCTAATATATTGAATTCATTCACATTTATAAGAAAAATGAAACATCTGCCTACAGAAATTGGCAGAAGAAAGATAGAAAATGAATAGTAATCTACCATAAGAAAACTAAAGAGATACATTTCTTCACTTAGATTGGCAAAAGGTAGAATTATGATAAAACATATTGATGGTGAATACATAGATTAGTCATCACAAAATATTTGTTAATAATTCAGTGAAGGAAATTTCACAATATGCATCAAAGTAAATAATGTGTATGCATACTATTAGATTTATTAATTTTAACACTAGGGATTTTCCAGCACCACAATCTGAATGAGTCAACACTTAATAGTATGATCAATGCTTTGGTTTATCTTGGAAAGGTGGAAGGAGCATACTCAACCATCTCCATTTTGTTGAACGCTGGCCCATACATTTTCATTCTCCACGCTCAGCTCTAGGAGTGTAGTAATTGTTTTTTAGCCGCTAAGTCATGTCAGATTCTTTGTGATCAATGAACTGTAACCCTCAAGGCTCCTCTGTCTCTGGGATTTCCCAGAACACTGGGGTGGGTTGCCATTTCCTTCTCCAGGGAGTAGTGTAGACTGGTGATAAAATCTTCTAAATGTGGCTCCATGACTTTGGAGGTACATGGGCATATCACTTTGCAAGCTCTCTAAATCATCCTTGTTTCTTTTAAAACTGGGATTACATCAGTTTCTTCCTCATGAGGTTGTTGTCAGAAATAACTCAGATGTTAGTAATGGCTTACATTTATCCAGTGCTGTGTACCAGGGACTAAGGAATAGATTTGTTATTCTAATAACCCTTGCCCACCTAATACTTGACCTTTAATGAATGTGGCTTCATTAATTTCACAGCCATCTTCCACATGTGAAAATAGCAAAACACTTTGTTCAGTTTATATAACAGTTTCCAATTACAAGGAATATAACATGGATGCTGGTTAGTGTCTTGGTTGGACCTTACTAATTACCTAACTCACTCTGTCCCGGGAGCAGCCCTCCAGCTAGTGCTTCGAATCCTCATGGTCCATTGCAGAATTACTAACAGCCACATGGATATTCCTCAGATATAGACAAAAATAGCCAGTGATTGCTTAGAAATAAACAAGTTAAATCTATGATTGTCAGGGGCTGACCAAGCGTCCTGGCTAATCTTTAGCAATTTCTTAGTCCTCTGTTCAGTAGTAACTGCAAGCTGATTCCTTTTCTGTTGGTCTACATTGTGTTCTCCTTCCTGGGCTCTTTCCTTCTTCACTGATCACCTTCTCACAATTCATGCATCACATATCTCCTAGGGGCCTGTTTGGTTGGTGGAATTAAAATATATACATATACATACATATATATATAAGTGATAAACACTTGGGTGTTAAAAATCTCAAGTAAAATAAAATCTAGATTTATGGCATTTCTTGAAGAGAAAAAAGATACGACTGCCATTAGCTCTTATTCCCAATTAATTCCAATTGGTTGGTGACCCTCTTGGATGAGTCATATGCTCTTCTCCCTCCTGTCCCCAGTGCTTTCTCTCCTTTCATCCCCCCAGCTTCATCTCTATTGCTTGCCCGCTTGTGGACTCTGCCCTATGAAGGTTTAGTTCTTCCTCCTAAATTTCAATTGCTTGCTTCTTTCTTCGACCTTTCTCTTTCCTTCCTCACTTTCAGGAATCAGTTCTGTGTTTGCATCATTGCTGCTGCTTCTGGCTTCTATCTCCATAGTAACAGGAACAAAGTAGGGAAGTGAGAAATTCTGGGTACTACCAGCAGGGGGTGAGAGTCCTGAAAAGGAAAGGGATGGAGAGCTTGTACAAAGGAAGAGGTGGCAACCCTATCTTATGTTTAAACACTGCTGATGCCTGCCAGGCACCCTTTATTTACCACTCCGTGCCTCCTTGTTCCTGTCGCATGGGACATCACTGCCTACAGGGGTTCCTTGGAATGTTCTAATGTGATAGAGTTGAAGGGCCTTAGTCCATGTTCGTCTAGTTCTGTATCTCACCATCTGCAGGCTTTGCCTAAGGAGCTTCCTTAGCATCACCTCTGGCAATTTTGATTCACTAGAACTAGAAAGGGACCAGGAAACAAGTAGTGGTTAGAAGTGACTGAGGTCTTCTGAGGAGTTGGTCCCAGAAAGTTATCTAGAAAGTAATGAAAGCTTCACTTTGAATATAGGAAATCTAAGGCCTGGACAGGGGCAAGTCTAAGAGACTCACCCTACAGATGGACTAGTGTTTATGTGCAGGTTCCAAGACACTGCCTTCATGTCAACATTCACCAGAAGTACCAGAGAGTATTTGCTTTCCAGTGTAATACCCAATTTAGACCGGCTTTCATTTGAGCCAAAAGTAAAAAGAATTTTAATGTTGAAAAGTTCACATTAGAAACAAATTAGATTTGGGACCTTTTCTTGAGAAATGGCAACTCTGCATGCCCATATAATATGACTTAAGTTACTAAATTTGCAGTCATCAGAGTTCTTGAGGTAGTAGTTGATTCCATAGGTATACATATACATAATTAAGCTTATAATGGAATAAAATGAACAGCTTTTTAAGACTGAAAAAGTTTTTCCTCCATGCATTTCCTTTTATCCTGTTGTATATTTTGAATTCTTCAAAAGCCTTATGAGTTTTTCATTTCTCCTTCCTCCTGAAGTGACCTTTGTACAGATTCGTTTGGTAGGTTCAGGCTGCCAGCAGCAGGCCACTTTTCAATCTTGCTTTGCCATCGTTAGAGATAGATAGCCACAACTGCGGGATTAAAACACCTACCTATGTAAACATTAAATTCAGTGTTTTGTCAGAATTCCACTGAGAATCAAGAAAAGTACTTTAATTTTAAGTGAATATGTACAATTTTATTCACAGTCTGAGAATATTATAAGATTACAGGTATAAAAAGTTTCAAGAAATTTATGAGCTGTAAAGTGTCTGCCTACAATGCGGGAGAACTGGGTTCAATTCCTCGGTCAGGAGGATCCCCTGGAGAAGGAAATGGCAACCCACTCCAGTACTCTTGCCTGGAAAGCCCCATGGATGGAGAATCCTAGTAGGCTACAGTCCATGGGATCGCAAAGAGTGAGATACGACTTAGCGATTTAACTTTCACCTTTGTAGAATACATACTCAAGAGTAAAACCACCAAAAAAAAACAACAAAAAACAAAACAAAAAAAAAAAACGAAAAACCACATGCATATAATTGAGCAACAAATAAACCACAGTAGAGCTGCTTAGTGGCACAATTTGCGAGTCTGGCCTTAGAATTCAGGTTAAATAGTGTCCCTAGGTTTCAGTGGGATATTTATTTTTGCTGCCTTTGCTATTGGAAGTCTATATTGTCAAGGGTGAATCACAAAACAGTTCTGATCATTAGTGGGAGAGTTCTTTTGAAGTGGGTGAGAGGCCTAGAAAGTAAAATCTTGGAAATCAACTAAATGCCCTTGTGTTTTATTAGCTCACACTTTTTATAGCTCATAATAAAGTCAGCTCAGAGGTCACTTCTTGAACATGGCTGTGAATATTGTAGTGTATGAATTCTCAAATTGTTTAAGCAGGCTGGGTGAGAATTTTTAATAAACACTTGGCCAAGAGAACTATTCTGATATATATGTATATGAATCACGCAATGACAAGTTGAATCAGATTCCTCTTATCTCCCCCTCCCACTTCCTCACTCCAGGGCAGCAAGTCCCATCCTCATTGAAGCCATGGTTACTATATTCTTGTTTGTCCTTTTGCATTTGATGTCTATAGACTTTGTGGGGATTATAGAGCTATTTACATACTTTATTTATAACTTAGCTGAACGATTTTGTCACCTGTATTTCCCGCCATTTTATAAATATTTCTTAACATTTTCTACTTGATTTATGGAACAAGGTGAACAGAATAAAGGGGTTTGGCCCACGTTCAGTTTTCATTCAACCTGAATTCCATTTTTCGAGCTGTAGATTTGTAGATTGTATTGTTTCTGCTGATGTTCATTTTGGTTACAGAGTTAATTGTGACAAGTTGATTATTGCCTTTAACCCTGATGAGTAGCCTTGGAGAGATGTGTTTGCAGTTTTACTGGATATTTCTTTTTGTCAAAGGTGCAGTTTGAAAAGTGAAGACAAGCTAGTCAGTTTCAGTTTATTTTATATGGATTTTGTAGTTTCTCTTCCCTGTCCTTTTTAAGAAAATACATTATGGACATTTTGTACCTAATCCTAAAAAAGAGATATTAATGAAACTTTTGAAAGAAGGCCATATGGACTTAATAAGTACCTTAACTATATTATTCTGAATAACTTTGAGACCGCTTAAGAGAAGCATTTTTTATAAAGATTTTTTGATGTGGACCATTCTCTAAGTCTTTATTAAATTTGTTATGGTATTGCTGTTTGGTGTTTTGGCTTTTTAGCTGTGAGGCATGTGGGATCTTAACTCCATGACATGGTATCAAATTTGCAGCCCCTGCATTGGAGGACAGTCCCAACCACTAGACTGCCAGGGAAGTTCCTAGGGCAAACCTTTTTGTTTTTAGCAAATGTAAGTAAACACACTCCAAACACCAAACCATCATTCAACATTTGTAACTCAACAGAATTTGCGAGAAGGTGGAATATAATTTTTAGATTTTTTTTTGGACACGGTAAATGATCAATTCAGTTCAGTTGCTCAGTCATGTCCGACTCTTTGCGACCCCATGGACTGCAGCACGCCAGGCCTCCCTGTCCATCACCAACTCCCAGAGTTTACTCAAATTCATGTCCATTGAGTCAGTGATGCCATCTAACCATCTCATCCTCTGTCGTTCGCTTCTCCTCCTGCCTTAAGTTTTTCCCGGCATCAGGGTCTTTTCAATGATGAATCAGGGTCTTTTCAATGATAAATGATACTACAAAATAAAATTCTTATATTTATTGCAGGATCTGTCTTTTTAAAAAATGATTTTTCCCACTTTAAATAAAAATTCAACAAGATAAAAATCTTTTGGATGACCCATTTTTTATGCATATTCGGTAAAGTAATATGCATATCTTTCTGACTATGCATGCACCTTGACTTTCCTAAATCCTTAAGATAATTATAAAAGTAGGTATTTGCCTATGTCCAAAAGCCCCAGTGATAAAGTGCTGTATCAGAATTTGGGCACTTCATGCCTCTTAAGAGGCAGGGTGGTCAGGGCAGGAAAGTGAGAGCATCTTGATCTGAACTCCATGAAGAAAACCTAGAGGAGACGTTAGCAGTAGGACAATGACACTAGAAATTTCAGTGTGCTTCCCTACTTTCCAGACCAGCCCAAATGATCCCCCAAAACACTGATGAGTCTTGCTGCTTAATGCAGTCTGGAGAATTCAGCAGCAAAAACTAATTCATCTATTCAGAGTTTCATTTCCCTTATAGATATGTTAGAATTAGGGGATAAAGCAATTGATTGTCCCAAATTGATATCCTGGCTCTGAAATCCTTCTTCTGACTTTAAGGAGGAAAAGGCAGCAAAGAGAAAGGCAAGTGTCAATGTGAAATTATTTTAGAGTAGTGGTTCAGGAAAATGAAATGAATTATGATTATTATATTCTTCCATAATTGTTCCAAGCAACTCTTGAACTGTATTGATACTTTCTGAGTTTCTTTGAGGCTGAAAGTCATGGTTGGCCTGTTTATGTTTCACTTGATTTCAGGTTGACCACTCTGGTTACATCTTAGGGTCATAGGGACCCTTAGCTGCCATAGAAATTAGCTCTGTCTTCTAAGGCTCCAAAATTTCTCCTCAAAAGGGAAAATATTCTTCTGGTGTAAGTTAAAAGCCTTTGTGTTGGTGATTTTCTGTTTTAAGTGAAAGTGTTTTCATATTTCTTGGTTTGTGGACCATGTTATATTTTGTAATAAATAGTACAACAAACCGACGTACATATTATGTTGTTTTAGAATGGTTGGGAGCATATTAATCCATGTTTTTCATAGGCTGACTTTGCATTCGGGTGCCCAGATGCAGTTTGAAATCAAATAGCGATTTAATTTTGTTTTTCATTCTTTCCATTCCTAAAATGTCACCACAGACTCTACTTTATTTGAAACATATACACACAGAGATATTACTATGCATAGTAGCTGGTTAATTGTGGCATATTTCATTAGGTTGCCTGCATTAATTCTCCTCTATTGGAAAAAGAAAACTGAAAGCAACTACATGGTAGTTAACTTCATATGAATTTTCATGAGTAAATATAGGCACTGGCTTGATGTTATTAGATGAGTGATCCTCAAAAGTTCATTATTCGAGTCCTAATATGACCAAGTGTGTAATTATAGAGTTGGCAGTTTAACAACTCCGAAGAAATTGTGTTCATGTGTCTGCTGATTTAAAACTTTCATCTAAATCTAGATTCTTTGCTGTTAGATGTTGATAATGATATCATCCACCACCATTTTCTTTGTTCCATTGACTTTCTTCTACTCTTGGTAGTATTGTCACAATCTCTTAACTATCAGCCAGGTTACCTGTACTCATTTATTCAGTGATCATATAAAGAGAGAACTATTTTCGAGGCTAACAGCACAGTGGTGAAGGAAGTGAGGAGACTGCTCTCAGAGGGCGTATGTTTGAGGGGAGAGTTGTGGGGAGACAGCAAGAAGCCAGGAAACAAATAATTGACTGTAGGGTTTTCGGTAGTGGGAGATCCTGCAAAGAAAATTAAACAGGGTGAAAATAAGATATTGCCTTGGTAGGAAGGTCACCTTTAAGTATGCTGGTCAGAGAAGGCTTTCTGAGAGGGGGACATCTGCCCTGACTCCTGCCTGGACACGATCTGGGAGGAGGAGTGTTCTAGAACAGAGGACACCAACCATTTTGGTGCCAGGGACCAGTTTTGTGGAACACAGTTTTTCCATGGACTGGAGTGGGTTAGGGTGGGGGCTGGGGGTGGGGTTGGTTTTAGGATGATTCAAGCCCATTACATTTTTTTTTTAATTTTTATATTTTACTTTATTTTTAATTGGAGGATAATTGCTTTACAATATTGTGATGGTTTCTGCCATACATCAACATGGATGAACCGAGAGCCTATTATACAGAGTAAAGGAAGTGAGAAAGAGAAAGACACATATCATATATTAACACATATATATGGAATCTAGAAAGATGGTACTCAGGGCAGCAAAGGAGACACAGACATAAAGGACAGATTTTTGGACACAGTGGCGAAAGGAGAGGGTGGGGTGACTTGAAAGAATAGCAATGAAACATATACATTACCACATGTGAAATAGATAGCCAGTGGGAATTTGCTATATGACAAAGGGTACTCAAAGCCAGTGCTCTGTAACAACATAGCCCCTTACATTTATAATGCTGACGTTAATCTGACAGGAGGCAGAGCTCAAGTGGTAATTCAAATGTTGGGGAGCTGCTGTAAACCGAGGAAGGTTCTCTTGCTTACCTGCCACTGACCGCCTGATGTGCGATCCAGTTCCTAACAGGACATGGACAAGTAGTGGTCTGTGACCTGGGGGTTAGGAACCTCTCTTCTAGGATGAGGGAAAAACTGTTGCAAGGGAGACCAAGGTGGAAGGATGGTTTTAAAGTTTGGCACTCTGTTATGTATATCACACAAATAAAGTTGGAAAAAGATGACACTCTACAGGTAAGGGGATCAAACTATTTCAGGTTATGTGTGTGTGTGTGTGTGTGTGTATTAGTCACTCAGTCATGTCCGACTCTCCGTCCCCAAGGACTATAGCCTGCCAGGCTCCTCTGTCCATGGAATTCTCCAGGCAAGAATACTGGAGTGAGTTGCCACTCCCTTCTCCAGGCGGATCTTCCCAACCCAGGGTTCCAAGCCGGGTCTCCTGCATTGCAGGCAGATTCATTACCATGTGAGCCACCAGGGAAGCCTTATATTTTAATTATATTATGGGTTTTCAAATTATATCAATAAAAGTCTTTGGTTTGAATTCTTACAGACATAAACATGCCCCCTGCCCCCGAATTGAGGTATGTTTCATGAAGTTTTTCTCCCCCTACCTATTATTATTATTTTACATCAATGAGTGGGAAGGCAAAATGATGCAGGTGATTATTTTCCCGAGGCACTGAATGTAGGATTTATTTAATTGTCTGCATAATCAGTTGAATGTGTTTTGAGCCATCCTGTTTTCCAAGGGCCTTATCCTGTTAACTATATGCACTTTCTCAAATTGTTTTTAATTTGCTGCTGTATTCCTAACCTTGGAAGCCTTCTTATTATCTCTCACCAGTCTTTGGCCCTCATAACCGATTTAATACTACCTGTAGGTTTAATTAACTTGTTTATTTCTCTGGTCTGGACCATTAATAAAGATGTTAAGTAAGACCAGGCAGACCCTTCCACATTGCATATGCATTGCCATTTAAATTTTATTTTGCTTTGGGATCCTCTATTCTATTTTCAACAAAATACTCCTCTTTTAATCTAAACCAGGTTTGGAGAGCACATTGTGCAAAACCTTAGTGTCTATTAAAAAAAAAAAAAAAGCTGTATAATGCTATATTTAAAGATCTATTGGTTTCTTCAGACCTGCCAAGGACATTTTGCATTGGATTTTGAGGAAGATTTTAGCAAACTACTCCACAGATTTTGTCATTCACCCCCACCCCACACCCAACCTCATCCCCCATTAGAATAACAACCCTTCAATATTGTCGCTGTACAAGCTTTATGTTATGATCATTTGATTTCTGGAGGCACTTTGATGATCATATCAGAAGAAACATTTTCTTGGTTGATCTCAGGTCCTAGACATCACTTGTATTTATTACTGCTGTTTTTACTCAGTTCTATGATTTAGCGTTTTTTGTTTTTAATGTGTTCATTTAGACCCTGGTTCAAACATTTTCAAAAGTCAGACAATGTTTTACAGATTCATTGCCAGTTGTTTCCAGTTGGTAGAAGAAAGTCACATTAGGGCAGTCTTTGTTTTCCATCTTAGGCCCTGATTACTCTCATTTTAACACAGGGTTTTAGCCCAACTGTGCAAAACTGCCTAAATACCTGAGGACTGGTTTTGTCACCTTCATACCAAAACCACCTTCCTGTTAAGCAGCCAGAGGAGCTTCAGAGGGGAACTGGAAATGGAGGGTGAGATTTCTACAGGGTCTTGTGAGGGGCAAGGAGTGGACCTCTCAGGCCCACCAAGCAAGTCTCCAGAGATTGATGCACCCAGATCCCTTGCTGACTCTTTGGCACAGAGTATGGTGCTGGGACCATTCCTGGAGAAAGGGAGATGAGATGAGAGCCTTGATGAGGGAGCAAGGCGAGGGCCGGCTTTGGGAATGGCCTGTATTCCTGTGTTCTGTTAAAGAAAAAGATGTGTTAGTGTGTCCTGTGGGCTTTGGGGGAGACATTTTCCTAGAGGAGGACTCTTAAAAAGCAGGACAAGCACAGGTGAAGAAATGGAGAGTGACAGGGCATTCCTTGGAGCAACCAATGGAGACATTGGCCTCCTGTGGAGGATCTGTGATAGAGATGTCCTTGTGATGGTGGATGGTGGGGGAACAATCCTTGAGCACCCAGGCATTAAACATTTTTCATGACCAAGTGACTCCAAGGCCAGGTTACATCAGTGCTGATCATGTCAATTACTATGTTCCCTGCACCTTTTATCCTTTCTCTGCTTCCCTGCTCCAAGTTTGAATGGATCAGAATTCAAGGCAGACAAACTAGGAATTGGGAAAGAGGAGAAACTCAAAACAGTAAACAGAAACAAAGGGGACTGTGATGGCCCTTTTCCATGACCATGGAGTTTAGGCTCAAAACAGGACTGAAGGGGGAGAGAGGGAATAATTTAAATCTAAATGAACTTTGAAGTTTTAACTAGTACCCAGGACTGGGCATCTTAACTGTAGAAGGTTTTTTTTTTTTTTTTAATTGAAAAGCATTTTAAGTAACTAAAAGTCACTTAAGACTTTTATTGCCTCAGATAATTAGAAAAGTCATGGTATCAGGCTAGATTGTTCTTAAAGGAGAGAGAGAAGGAATGGGCTTGAATGAAGTTCATGGCCAGGCCTAATTTTTTGTACCTGTGCCTTGTGTAGCTCTATGCTTTGAACCTAGCCCTTATGTTTTTGCTTTTAGAAATTACTAAGAATATAAACTAAGTGATGAGACTTCCTTTCAGTGTAACAGCTCAGAAACTCCTTGATGTCAGCATCCTCAGTCTTTGTTCGATAGCTACACTTTGGTCTACAGAAATGAAGCCCAAATCTGGCTATGGAGAAATTCAGTGGGAAAAGTTAGCATCAGGAGAAGGTGACAGGATGATGAACGATCTGAGGTCCTTGCCACATGAAGAACAAATAGAAGGGCAAGGGGCATATTTAGCATGTGAAAAATGAAGAGTCTGGCACTCATCTTCTTATATCATAGACAAAGGACTCTATTTAATTCCATATGCCTCAACAGAATCTAACTTGAAGCATTCTAGGGAGGAAGAGTAGATAATAACCAACTTAAAATTTCAAAATGTCCAGAGCTCTTTTTAAATCCTGGAACCAGGTATACCTAGCAGAGTGAACTGCTATCTCTAGATATTTGGAAGTAGAGACTGACTGAACACACGGGATGCCCTAGAGGACCCTGCACTGGGGACATTCTCAGATTTCACAGCATAAGATCCCTTGCCCGTGCTGAGGTTTTGGGTGTGGTTAGCATGTCCTTAAAGAAGCACTGCCCAAGAACCCAGAGCATCACAGCTCTGCAGTTACCACTGTAACATGCACCTGGGGTACCTGAGCTCATAGCTCCTGCACTCGTATCCTTGTGCCATCACATCCAGTATGACCACTGCCCATACTGCAGTTGTGTAGCTGAACCTTGTTTTCCTTTCTGGTTGTAGTAGCTGCAAACAGAAACAAAACAAAAGACAGATGCAGTATTAATTACAAAAATAGAAGGTTAAAACCTCACCAAGTTTTGATTTAGTGCTCTTAGAAACATCTCTGCCTCCATAATGTGTGAAGTCGTATGTCAGTGTTAGCACTGGTTTCACTTTAAAAACTTAGTTTTCCCAAGTTATAAGTATTAATGTATCTGTCATCAAAATAAAGATTCTGAAATAAAGATTCAGTGTACAAAAGTTAATCTTTCATTGTCATAAAAAAAGAGAAAAGTACAAGTCCTTACCTGCTCAGTGAATGCTTCACCAACATACATCCTGAGGGGAGTTGAGTTTGAAGCCCCAGTAGTGTTCGACATGTCTCTTTGGGAATTTAGTTTCCAAATTGAGACTCTAAATAATCTTCTGCTTCTGCTATTTACAATGGGAGTTCATCTGTCAGCATAAAGACACAGCCTCCTCTCTGGCAGCAGAAATAGGGCTTACAGGATACATTCATTCATCCATAAGTATTTTTAAAGATGCAAACGTGCTGTTATTTTCACTACATTAAAACACACACACATATACTCAAGCCTCTTCATCTTACACTCCTATCTAGCTAACACTACATTTAATCTGCTTCTCAGCCGAACTTTCCAGGAGTTTTCTAAACTTGTGGTCTTCAATTCTTCTCAAAGAATACTTTATTTAACTCAGTACCTTGCAGATATCAAATATTCTTAGTGTTAAGATTATTCCCAATATATATTACTATCCCAGACATGCATACATGCATACTCAGTCACTCAGTTGTTTCCAGCTCTTTGCACCCCATGGACTGTAGTCTGCCAGGCTCCTCTGTCCATGGGATTATTCTGGCAAGAATACCAGAATGGGTTGCCATTTCCTTCTCCAGGGGATCTTCCCAGCCCCATTTTACTTGCCAAAACTCTGAAGCATATGTGGTTACCAGAGGAGATACATTTTGACATGAATCTTGAAGTTGAGTTTTAAAATGTAGGCAGAAGGCTGAAAGTGAAGTCCCCAGGTCAGACCCATGGCCTTGTCTGAGTCTAACCACAGAGAGAGTGAACAGAAGTCTTCTTGTGGAGTTAGGGTCAGGAACACAGAAGGCAGAAAAAGAATCAGCAAAAAAGAGATGAGATGCCAGACTTCCTAAGAGAAGAAACACTAGCAGAAACTTAAAAGAAGTATTAATGTTTGAGACATTAAATCTTTAATTATGTCTATTTTCCTTGTGTCTGGTTCTAGAAAATTCTTCTTTTCTAACACTTTATCTTGTAGAAGTCTGACTGAAAATAATTCAGTCAAAAAAATAATATCTGTACAATGTATTTTACTAACTGCTGAAAATTATACAATTAGTATTTCCTTCACTAGCAGTTATGAATCTTACTTTACTGTAGTTTGAAGGCTATAAGTACATTGAGCTTTAATGAATCTTTGTGATAAATTATTGATGATCATGAATGCTCTCACACTGAAGCCAATGAGAGCTATACCCCTGCAGTTTCATGAACATAAATTGTGTCTGTATATTATAAGTCTATTAGGAGAATCACAATTTCCTGCTGATGAGAGCTGTGGGTACAATCATTTTGCAACATGGTGGTCAGTTTTCAGTAACCCTTAGGTTATTAAATACTGCTGCTGCTAAGTCACTTCAGTCGTGTCCGACTCTGTGCGACCCCATAGATGGCAGCCAACCAGGCTCCCCCGACCCTGGGATTCTCCAGGCAAGAACATTGGAGTGGGTTGCCATTTCCTTCTCAAATGCATGAAAGTGGAAAGTGAAGGTGAAGTCGCTCAGTCGTGTCCGACTCTTCACGACCCCATGGACTGCAGCCTACCAGGCTCCTCCATCCATGGGATTTTCCAGGCAAGAGTACTGGAATGGGTTGCCTTTGCCTTCTCCGAAGATACCCCCAAGCAGGTCATAATTTATGCACCCAACCCTAATTAAAGATTTCAAAATTCCATAACCACCACCAATGCATATAGAAGCAGAGTTCTTAAATACAGATGCTCTGGACTTGTGCAAGGAAACCATGAATAGGCTGATTTTCTTAGCTGTGAACAAACTGATCTTCACTTTTCCCACCAAGTAGCTAATTACCAAATAGGCAAGTTGTGAAAGTGCTCAGAGTCCCAAGAAAGCAAGGACACTAAAACATCTACCAATCAGCTTAAAAAAAAAAAAAAAAAAGAAAGAACAAACGAACTTTGTAATCAAAGGAATCTGGAAAAACTCCATTTTAATTTCAGCAAATAGATGAAATCATGTGTTTTATGATTTAGTTGTTTTTAATTACAAATGCAAGAGGAAGTACCAAATATTTTCAGGTTTTAGAGCCCTACAGATGTCTTCAGCTGACCTTGTTCTGCACTGAAATGGAAGCAAAGTCCCTCTCTGAGCGTGCACAAGTATCCCAGGCTGTGTGCTGGTCCAACAGTGTCTTTGTGACCCAGAAGGTAATTAGTTTGAGCCCTGAAGGATGATTGGATTACCCTTATCGGCACGTGAGCTTGCAGCTCGACAGACATTATTAATGGTCATAAAATTATCTGATCCCTTTTTAACACCAGCCTTAGCATTTGTCTCCCTGACCTCGTGCAGTGCAGGAGTTATTCCCACAGGCTGACCAATGTGCTGGGCAAAGATGAATTCCTTTTTATTGGTTTGAAATTTATTGTTCGTTAATTTCATTGATCAAAAGGAATAAAAGATCAAAGAAAGAGTAGCCCATTACATGAAGATACAAATCATTATTACTTTATTTAATATTTTTGACATTAGCATTAATCACTATGAATTATGGCTGTGCTCCTCTGGACATAATGTGCAACTTCAAACACATTTTATTTGAACATTGCATTATTGCTTGCCATGTTACTTCAGCAAGTTTTCTTTTAGCTCTTTTAGCACAATTTTTTCCCCCTCATTTGCAACCAAATGGGGGAAGAGCATCATGCTTGTATCTCTAGAGGCTGTGATTGCACATCTATGTACCTGTATCTGCTTTTGCAGCAAAATACTTAATATTTAATAGATGTGACTGAGCTGTGTTCTTTCCTCAATAAACTACACCGACTTGAAAGGCATATAAATATTCAGGATCTGTGGAATCAACAACAAATTTTACATTTGACGGGGTAGAGGGGGACTTCGAGCCGTGAATGATGCGATTCACGTTAATGATAGGACTGTGCACTTGATTTGAAAATGGGAGGGAATACATACAAATACACCTTTAATGCGTCTATAAAGACAAGCATTTCCTAGCCAAAGGACTGTTTTCCAAGACAATTTTGTGTGGTTATTTTAAAACTAAGTAGGAAAGATTCAGTTATATGTGTACTTTGGGGACGATGACTGGGAACAATTTGTTATTTCTTCTTATTCAATACACACCTTTGGTTATTTATAACAAACAGTTTTTTTTCTTGGTCCTTTTTTTTCTTTCTTTTAGTCCTTTTCTTTGAATGTCTGCCTGTGTGATCAGTTGTGACCTCTTATAACAAAATAGATATGTGAGAGCTAGAGAGATTCTAGAGATTATTCTAGTCACTTCACTTTACAGGTGGAATGCTTGGATGAAGCAGAGATAAAGGGTTTGTCCAAGGGTTCACAGTTGGCCAGTATCACTGCTGACTCTGGAACTACACATACTTGATTCCCAATTTATTGATCTCCAAAATAAATTTCATTTGTTCTATGGCTAAATTGCTTCAAAGGTATACTGATTGTTTTCAAAATAATTGAGGTGGCCTGTAAATTTGCTTGTGCTTGAAACTGAAGGTCTTTGTCCATCAAATATCAAGTGGAACTCAATAAGCTTTTACACAGCATCTCCTGTGTGATAGGCCCTATGCTGGGTACTGGAAAGAAGCAAAATGACTGCAAAGGTAGCTTTTGATTTCAAAGTCTAGTGAGGCAGGCAGACTCAGGTAAAAATCAAATTACAACATACTGTAAAGTATAAATGCTAGAAACTCCATGCTGTTCATGCATGCATTCAAGGAAGAATGACCTAATCTCTTGGCAAGATCAAGACCTATTTCAAGAAGATAATTCTTGAATGTATGAGGTATTGAAGAGAAAAGAGGTGTTTTCTTGCCGCCCCAGAAAAGATGGTGGGGGGTGGCATTCAGAATGGAGAAGAAAAGTTGAATGTGCAAATATCCAGAGATGTGAACAATTACAGCAGGTTCAGAACACTCAGCTGTGCGGGAGGTAAGGGCATGAAGGTACGTGTGGTAGGTGATGGATCAGGCTGAAGAGGAAGACAGCAGCCACATCCTCCACAGCATGGCTAAGGAAACTGGTAGAGCCAGAGCCAGGTTTATGCAGATGTAAAGCATGATCTGATTCACGGGTTAGAACTACCATCATGAGGACAGTGAGGTGGGAATGGGACTGGAGACAGGGTGTGTAGCATCTCCTTGGCCCGGGCAAGAGTGCAAGGGCCTGGATTATGACAAAACGTGATCATTCATTAGAGAGGACTTGCCAGCATGAGAAATTTATGAGGGAGGAGGAAAAGGCTATCATGGAGACAGAAGCGTCAAGTATGACTTCCAGACTTTGGACTTCTGTGAATGGCATATGATGTAAAGTGACGTGGAGGTGGGGAAGAATGGTAAGAATACAGTAAGCTCAGTTTTGAGTATATTGAGCTTGAGGTCACAGCATTCATCCATGAGGTCATTGTGCCCAATCCCCAGTGGGATGTATAGTTCTAGTGAGAAATCTAGGTTGGTGGTATAGGTGAAGGTACCACCAATGTATACTGGCCATTTAAGCTTGTGAAAGATGGTAAACATCCAGAGAGTACATAGAGAGGTAGCAGTATGGAAGGACACAAAACTCTCAGGGACCCCAAAATTTATGAGGTATTTAAAGGAAGAGCTACTGTATAGAAGTTCACTAAGGGGTGGAGAGTCAGCAGACTAAGATTTTAGAAAATAAGGGCAGAGTGTTTCAATGTACCAGAAACCTAAGGTCACAGTAAGATGAGTGCTGAAAAGTGCATTTGACTTGTCCATTAGTGGAATATTGGTGACTTAAGCAGAGGCAGTTCCTGGCATGGTGGGACAGTCTGTTCCAGAGACAAGAGCGGAGATGGGCAAAACCAAGTACAGATGACCCTGGGGGAAAATGTTGAGGTTTTAAGGATGTCAGTTCCCTCACAATTGAAAATCAAAATATCCCTTGATATTTGGCCCTTCAAATCTGCAGTTCTACTTCCTGGGATTCAACCAGCCACAGATTACTACCGTAATACTACGTAATACTGTAGTATTTACGGAAAAAAAAAAAATCTGTTTATAAGTGGACTCACCTATGCAGCTCATGTCCATGAGATTTAGGGGTCAATTTTTACAGATAAAAAGTTCTAACACAAAGTAGTGATGGTCAGGAAAAAATGCAGGAGTCAAGGAATAGGGTGGGAGTAGGCAGATGGGAGTAATTTTAGAGGCTGATGGGGACGAAGACTCTATCTAGACTGGGAGAGACTGGATTTAGAGGTGAGGGGGACTTCCCTTGTGGCACAGCTGGTAAAGAATCCACCTGCAATGTGGGAGACCTGGGTTCAGTCCCTAAGTTGGGAAGATCCCCTGGAGAATGGAATGGCTTACCCACTCCAGTATTCTGGCCTGGAGAATACTATGGACTGTATAGTCCATGGGGTCGCAAAGAGTCAGACACAGCTGAGCAACTTTCACTTTGGGGGATCCCCCGTGGTTTAGTGGTAAAGAGTCCACCTGCAAAGCAGGAGACATAGAAGACTTGGGTTCCATCCTTGAGTCAGGAAGATCCCCTGGAGAAGGAAATGGCAACCCCCTCCAGTATTCTTGCCTAGAGAATCCCACGGACAGTAAGCCTGCTGAGCTACAGTCCATAGGGTCGCAAAGAGTCGGACATGGCTGAAGTGACTTGGCATTCATGGGACTATTAAAGGAGGATGTCCCTGGATAATGTGATCCATAGCACAGTGGGAAAGCTGCCTTTGATGAGGAGGAGGGAGCGTGCATACTTTCAGACTACAGAGGAGGACAGTGCAGATGTAGACTTGTTTGAGCAAGAAGTACCATGGAAAACTCTCGCCATCGTTGTTTTGAATAGCAATCCTGACTTACTATGTGACCTTGGGCAACTTTTATGATTTCTCTTTTCTTCAGTTTTTTCATCTGTAAAATCATGACACTAATTATCTAAACCTTATTGAGTTATGGATTAAATGAGTTAACGCTTATCCAATTCTCAGTTCAGTACCTAAGGACAGCGAAAGTGCTTGAAAATGGCAGCTCTCATGAAGGGATGGCTGAAGAGCTATCATCCTTTCACCCTTCCTGATTATTTTCATTTCATTCTGCAAATATAGCTTCTCTCTACTCCCTTTTCCTTCCCCCACTTGCAGCTCTACCCTGGCATCTTCCTCATCCAATTATGTGGTCACTCTTTAGAGCTGGAAGTCCATTTATTATGAATAATAATAAGCTCCTTTTCAAAGGCAGCTTTCCCACTGTGCTATGGACCACATTATCCAGGGACATTCTCCTTTAATATTCCCGCTCACCTCTAAATCCAGTCTCTCCCAGCCTAGAGTCTTCTTCCCCATCAGTCTCTAAAACTACTCCCATCTGCCCACCTCCACCCTATTCCTTTTATATTTCAGTTTGTACCTGGTTCAAAGATAAAGTGCAACTAATCTGTCATTATCAAACTGTCACTTTTTCCCCAGTTCATTCACTCAGCTTGTTTGCATGTATCAACTGTAAGCCGGGCACAGAATGAATCACGGTGCTAAGACACACCTGCCTATTTCGGGACAGCAAAGAGAATGCTACCTCTGGTGGCAAAACAATAGTTATTTGCCCAAACACTGAGCTCTGGACACAAGGAGTTCAGTCTCCACTTTGCAAGAATGATCGTTGCTTGACTCTTCATCTGTGCCTTGAGACGAGTTGAGTGATGGCAGAGGGTGAGTGGAGTAACCCGTACTCATCTTCTCTGGCCAGTTTTTCCTGGACAGTAAAGATCAACTGTCTTCAGCGTGATGCTCAGCAATATTTCCGAGAGCTGTCTCGCAATTTTCTTAGAGCTGTCTCACAATTTGTCAGAGTTCCTTAAACGCCCCAATATGGCCACTTACAGCGCACAGAGCAGAAGGTAACTAATCAAGAACTCACTGGAAGAAAAGGCAAAGGGGTCCCCTTCTAAATCACAGTCACATTGATAATAACCATGTGTGAACCCCTGTCACCTTTCTTCCTGCTCATTCTCTCACACACAAACACTCCAAGAGGTATAACAAGAGTTTTCCCCCTAAATATTTTGTATGTTTCCATGGTGAAAAAGAATCTCATGATTTATTAGTCCATTGAAAACCCATTAAAGATTCACTCGCTTTGATTAAATGGCACCATTTTAAAGGTTAATCAGTGTCATTTTTTATATTTAAAACTTAAAGGTACAGTGCTTCTTACTTACTGAAAATTATCACCAACAAATGGAATGTGAAAAGATGTTGCAATGCATGGTTACTAAAAGTGTGGAATAAATAGTGTGAATCCTTTCTTGGTCATAGTCTACGGGTCAGTACACTACTAATAATACACATTTTTCTCACTTCTTGTAACTCCAAGGTCAGTATGAGTGTCCCTGTTTTTAGTTTGCTCCATGTATCTCTATACTAAGCAGGTTGAAGAATTTCCTCTTTCTCTGTCCTTTGATTTCCAGCAAACTGTTGGTAAATCTGTCATCAGCAAAGTGGAAAACTGTGCCCTAGTCTAATGGAGAAATACTGTTTTTCTTTATGTAGCTTTTATTACAATTTTCTTTACTCTCATTATTTTTAATTTTTATTTTATAAATACCTAATCATTCTTCTTGTAAGTAGGAAGAAATCATCACAGACAAGAATAGGGCCATCTTTGACCTTTATCCCCAAGCTAGGTCCCCTCCCAGCTTCTTCGCTCAGCTTAGTACACATGTAATCATTCTGCTTTTTACCATCAAATCAGCATGAAGTGGATATTCATCTGTACATTTTTCAACCTCTGATATGTCCTAGAGATAGCTTATTTTGCCTTCATAATTTACCATGTGAAACTTACAAAATAATTTCAAATGAGTTTTGGAAAGTTTGAGAAGAAATCCTTCACATGTAAGTCAATTATGAGTAGGTATTAGAAGTTAAATTCTGCAACTATTTAAGTAAACTTCTTGATTTAGCAGGTGATAACAGAGAGGCTGGATTGTATTCTCTCTTGAGATCTTGACAGTCTCCTATCCTGAGGTTCTGTTTTGAAGACTTTCCCCCATTTGTCTGTGTAGAGTGTGGTTTCTTTGCTGATGACTCTCATCATAGTAAGCCTTTAGTTGTAAGAACTAAGTGGTCACGTTCCTGATGAGATTACCTGGTTTTTGCTTTTTGATGAATTCCTGCATCAGGGAACAAGCATCCTCTTTTAATATAATGAAAGCACACTAGTGTTGGATAACTTATCTGTGCTTCTTCTCTAGAGAGAAAGAAGAAAGACCCTATAGCAAATGCCTGTACACAGCATGCTCTTTTTTTGTGTAAAACGTATTGAAGAAGCAATACCACTTTGATAGTGCTATGCTCGGCTCTGCCACAGATAGAAGAATTCAATAAGAAATTTTTAAAAAATCTAGATGAATTTAATCTGTATTCATGAATAATTATTTGGCTATGATTCCCTTGTTTACCAAGTAATTATGGTTTTAAAATCTGTTTGGGTTAGCATTTAGCATTTCTCCATCCAAGGGAATCATAACATTGATGGAATATCTATCAGCCCATTCTTATGAGCTAAAGTAATTAAAAAATTCTTTATTATTCTCTGAATGATAGTAACTTATAATAAATTTGATATGAGTTGTTCAAATATTGACTATCAAAGCAGTGTCCTTCTGCTTTCTGAATAAGGCAAGGGGGAGGATGGGAAGAATTTGAGGAGTTTTTTAAGTCTTTAATGACACTGGTGATTTCAGAATCACCCATATATTGGGAAAAAAAATGAATAAGAGATTTAGGCACGGCACACATACCAAGGAACAAGCACAAAATTATATGCAATGTGATCTCAATATTCATCAGATCTACGTAAATGAACTTAGAATCTGAACTTCAGAAGCAAGAAACTATAGGGCTGTTATGCAGTGTCACGGGCTTCCCGGGTGTCACAGTGGCAAAGACTCTTCCTCCAGTGTAGGACACGCTAGAGACATGGGTCTGACCTGTGGCTTGGGAAAGTCCCCTGGAGTGGGAAATGGCAACCCACTCCAGTATTCTTGCCTGGAAAATTCCATGGACAGAGGAGCCTGGCGATCTGCTGTCCATGGGGTTGCAAAGAGCCAGACACAACCGACAGACTGGGCACCATGACAAGTTCTTCAGTACTTCTTTCTTCTGATTAAGTTAAATCAGGAAACCCACCCTTTTGAAAATGTGCCCCATCTCATTGTTTTTGTTGTTTTAGTGGCTAAGTCCTGTCTGATTCTTTTTTCGACCCCGTGGACTGTAGCTCATCAGGCTCCTCTGTCTATGGGATTTCCCAGGCAAGAATACTAGAGTAGGTTGCCATTCCCTTCTCCATGGAATATTCCCCACCCCAGAATCAAACCCACATCTCCTGCATTGGCAGGCACATGGGAAACCCATCTCATTACTATATGTAAATGAGCAGCCATTTATAAAATTGTTACTGTTAAACAAAAATACCTATTTGTGCTACTTTCTCTCTTGAGTTACTTTCTAAATTAGGTACAATTCTGTAGGAAATTAAAAAAAAAAATCTTCCAACAAAATGAGGGCATTGAACCAAAATACATCTCGGGTCTGACTGCTACTACTGTATAATAATTCTAAGTTAGCTATCATTCCAATAAAGCTTCCTTGATTTGTTTTCCTTTGAAAATGTTGTTTGAAGCTATTTAGAATTTTTTGCAAGTGAGGATGGTGGAGTAGAGATAGGGGTTCTCAGCAGGTACTAGGAGAATCATGTACTTTTTTTTTTAAGAACCACAATGTTGAAACTACGTAATTACATAGTAACTGTTGACCTTGTAATTACACTGTAAGTACCTGTAGTGACAAGATAAATGCATGGTTATTTCAGTCTTTTAAACTATAGGGCTATCATGCGACCCTAACAATGTAAGCTACATAGTAATTTATTTGTAGAATAAATAGTGCTTATCCACAAGTAATACCCACACATGTGCGGTGCTTGCTACACAGACCCATAGAAAGATGGGAAATCAGTGCCCTCTAGACACTTTTATTGAAATGCATGCACAAGCCACATGCATCCATATCACTAGAATTATTTATTTGTGGACCATTTGGGGGGTCTTCATCACTACCCTTTTCCTAAAATGCCCTGGTCTCTACATAAACAGAGTGAGTGCTTTTTATTGAACATTCTTTTTGATGTTGTTGCAACAGCATGTAATCATATGGTTTATTGACTGGGCAGTCCTCTTGTCTTTATGGATTTCCTTCATGCAAAGGCACTTTTGTAAAAAAAAAAAAAAATGCACATATATCAAACAACATTTTAACAAGTTTTAAGTGATTGTCTTTATCTCATTTTGCACTAGAAATAGTAGTTGTGAAGAATTTTCTAAATCATAAATGCCTTTGTAATGTAAACACTAATGGGTGGGTTAGTGCTAAACTTTACTGAATGCATCCTAAGCCCTAGGATATCATGATAATTTGACCATGTCTACTCAAGTTCGGATTTCAACAAACTGAATGTTTTTTTGACAATTTGATAAGAACTGAGAAGACAGATGACTGCTTTTCCAGTCACTTATTCATTCAAAATATTTGTTTTCAGTCTCTCCATTGTACCAGATACTATACGATGTAGTCTTTAGTGACTGAGTATAATGTGAAAGAAAATTGAACCATTTACTTCAATCTATTGAATAAAAATTACTCTCTTTGTTGTTGTTGTTTAGTTGCTGGGTTGCATCCAACTTTTTCGTGACCCCATGGACTATAGCCTGCCAGGCTCCTCTCTCCATGGAATTCTCCAGACAAGAATGCTGGAATAGGTTGCCATTTCTGCTTACAGGGCATCTTCCCTATCCAGGGATGGAATCTGTGTCTCCTGCATTAGTAAGCATGTTCTTTACCATTGAGTCACCAGGGAAGGCCATAAAAATGATAGGAAGCATTAAATATAATAGGAATCAATTAAAGATGTCCAGTCATAAAAGCAAAGGAGGGCTCGTGATGAAGGAGAAGAGTGTTCCAGGCTGGGTGTACAGTGTGGTACAAATATCCCTGGACAAAGGAGAAATGACATGGGAAATTTGAAGCCTCTAAGTCTGGAACTTGGAGTTTGAGAGGCTGAGCTTGTGAAGAAAAGATTCCCAAAGACAGGCTCTTTGGGAACAGGCTCTTTGTTCTTCAAGCAACCTTAAAGCGGGGCATTGGGATTTCATCCCAAGGTCAATAAACATTAAAGAATGAAAACAGAATGTAACACCTAGAACATCAGAAGTCCCTCCCCTATTCTGACTGCATCGTTCTTCATTCTGGAATGTTAAGTGCTGCCACCCTTAGTTAATATCATACGTTTGTCTGGGTCCAATGTAAATGTAAGGTTGGTTAGACTGATGACACTGGAAGAACCAGTCTTGAACTATTAATTGGCCCAGGTATAGTCAAGATGCTTATAATTGGATCCTGAACTCGATGTATCACAGACTAGTGTTTATCAGTGCTGTAGGTGAAAGTTTGTTAGCCTGAAGGTGGTTTCAGCTCATGAGACATGCTTCAGTCTTCCCTTGTCTGAAACCTTGAATCATTCAATAAATAAGCCATTGGCATTTTCCCCCTGTGGCCTCTGTGTTGATCCTCTAACCACCACTCAGTTTTCACATGGCATATTTGTTCCTTTTTCTGACAAGGGTTTGCAAGTGAACCTCCCTAGGAGAGACTATATATGTGAACCACTCCGAAGGGCTTATGGAAAGCTAAATCGGGACTGTTTTTCTTAGCACATCAGTGTATGATCAGGAGAAAAGAAGAAAAAAAGCAAAAGGCAAACTTTTGTTTGGATTCAAATGTCATCTTTGCCTGCGCCGCATTTATTTTTATTTCCTCTCTGACAAGGAATGTTAACTTTCCAGGAAAACTCAACTTCTCTAAGAACAGCCAACACAAACAATTTTTTTAAGGTGTGATTTTCCTTGAGGCTGTGATTTTATCGTTTGGAGGGAATGGCGAGTTGGAATAAAAGAAAGCTTGGAGTGTATATTTCCTTTACTAGGACATCAGTTTGCATCATGCTTTGGATATTGTAGCTATAGTTTTCCAGTCCTTTGGCTCTTAGGAGACCCTGATGTGAAACAAAATGGAAAACTCTATTCACATCCTCTTTGGGTCAGATCTCCAGGAAATGTGGGGAAGGTGAGAGGAACTTCTGGTTGCTCATGACATAGTCTAGACAGACATGATCTCTGAACATATTGGCATGGTCAGCTTTTGATATTGGGGCAAGATGTATATTCTGAAATGAAAGCAACATTTTCCTAAAAGGGAAAAAAATGTCTATGTGGGTAGGATGTTCTCAAAATGGTTTTTATATAAAATATTGAACTAAACAAGGATCTGAATTCCCTAATTTTGTGACTTTGTAGCTTCCATATTACAGATCAAAGACAATATATTGTTGTTGTTCAGTCACTAAGCTGTGTCTGACTCTTTGTGACCCCATGGGCTGCAGCATACCAGTATATATAAGACAATATATATTTATTTATATTTTTTCAATTCATTTAAAGGTTAAGTATTTCTCTATTCCTTCAGTATGTTAAGAGAGACCCATATTTTCTTGCAGGATTTTCTTAGTACCTTTGAATTTGAATGACTATCTTCTGCTTATAATATGTATATGTTTTACAATTTGTAGCATAAACAATTGGCAGGTGAAGCCATTCATGTCCTCTGTTTATTATGACAAAAGATTAAGCTCATTTATAGATGGTGTTTGCATTTTAACCCTATCTTCCTATTTCTTTTATAATCATAAACTGTATCAATGACAGTTATTTAAGAAAATAGGCAGAATAAGAGAGGTGGAGAATAGCTCAAGAATATAATTGCACTAATATTTTAATGTGTGACATCTTGAATTCTACCCAATACTAGAGCTTTACTTTCTCTTTGAACTTTTACTATTAATGATATTCAGACTGCCAAAAAAAAAAAAAGGTTGAAATGCCAACATCATATTGGAAGACAAATTTACATTTCATTCCCAACACTGTAATTTAATAAAAGTTTTATGGTGTTATGGGTACTTAATTATGCTCAAAGCAGAGCTGGAATTTAACATTGTTCCACATACAGAGAAGACTTGGTGGTGCTTTATTTTAAAAAGATCCTTTGAAAAAGCTTTGTAGTATGTGATACACCAAATATGCTGCTTTTAAGACACTTTGGAAAATAGTGAATTACTTAAATTGTATTTCATTTCTGTTACAGACAATAAACTTTAATAATTCACTTAAGGTGGTTTAATATCTGAGGTTACTGGATTATCATATGTTGAAATATATTTATTCCTCTTAGAATTGCAGTTCTGTTGATGTTACTGTGATATAGACTGTGCACGCAGCTTTTATATAGTAAGCTAAGACATGAGTTTCTCACATTTTTTTAAAGTAAACATTATTTAATTCTCCTGGGCACCCTTGGAGATAGTTTTTACCACCCCTTCCCTCTTCTCATATCTAATCAACAGTTCTATTGATTAGACCTTTTTAAAACTCAGTGAGAATCATGTTATCCTCCTCTAGTTAAAATTGTTCAAAGCCTTCTTCCCCAGTGTTGACAAAATCTAGTCCAAACTGCCACTTACAGTTCTCCAGTCTGGCTTCCCCCTCTTTTCATTTGCATCCCTCACGTCCCAGGAAACTCCAGTTCTTGGAACAGGACCTCTCTGCACCCTCATTGCTTCATGCTGTTTCCTCTGGTAGAATTCTTCCCCTCCTCCCATTTCAACCTGATGATTTTTTTTCATCTTTCCAGCCTTGACCCATATGCTACCTCTTTTTCAGACAAAAGTTTTTCTCCAACATTGGCTTCCTTTACTATATTCTTTATTTTCCTTTACATTTAGACTTACAAAAGATTTTTTTTTCTTATATATGTGACATCTCTGTGTTAACTTCCAAGATCCTTGTCAGAAGACTCCATATCTCACACATGCCCTGAAGCACTTACTTGTACAATGTCTTCTACACGGTAGCCACTTCCTTTGTTTATGGAATGAATAGATTGACATTTGGAGCAGATGTTTGTAGGTGCTGAAAGCTACTGAGTGGCCACCTCTTTTCCTTTGAATAAATTTTACTTAATGTCTCCATTTAAACTGATTATAGTATCAAAACTACAACTCTAAACTATTAACAACTATTACCCTTACATATGCACCAACACTTTCATCATTAGGAATTCCTAATTGGTTGGAAGTGTCCATTTATCCATCCAGTTTATACAACAGAGTATTTATCTTTTATGTTAACCACTTCATCATTTTGTATGGTTGCATGACTAACACAGGTATTCCCAGGCATAGCTATTTTGAAAGTGAGGTGTTTTGTTTTTGTTTTTGTTTTTCTTAATAAACTTTCTTTTTAAAAGCAATTTTAGGTTCCCAATAAAATTAAAAGAGTTCCCATAAATCCCCTTCACTGTCAACATACCAGACCTGAATGGTGCATTTGTTTCAACCTGAGAACCTAAATCATAGAAGGAAATGGCACCCCACTCCAGTATTCTTGCCTAGAGAATTCCCTGGACAGAAGAGCCTGGTGGGCTGCTATCTATGGGGTCACACAGAATCGGACATGACTGAAGTGACTTAGCAGCAGCAGCAGCAGCAGCAGTAAACCTAAATTGACATTTCATGACCAGTAAAAGTCCATAGGTTACATTAGGGTTCACTTTTGGTATTAGACCTTCAGTGGATTTCAACAAATGTATAATGACATGTATCTACCACTATAGTATCATGTAGATTAGTTTCACTGCCTTAAAAATCCTCTGTGTTCTACCTATTAATCTTTTTTCCTCCACACTAACCACAGGCGACTACAAACCTTTTTACTGTCTCCATAGTTTTGCCTTTTCCAGAATGTCATATAGTTGGAATCATGCAGTGTGAAGTGCTTTCAGACTGACTTCTTTCACTTAGTAATAGGATATAAGAATCCTCCATTTCTTTTCATGACTTGATTGCTCATTTTTTTTTAGTGCCAAGTGAAATTTCACCATCTAGACGTACCACAGTTTATCCACTCACCTACTGAAGGACACCTTGGTTGCTTCCAAGTTTTGGTATTTATAGATAAAACTGATATAAACTTTAATGTGCAGATTTTGTATACAAATAAAATTTCAGTTCATTGAGGTAGATACCAAGGAGTATGAATGTCAGATCTTATGGTAAGCGTATATTTAGTTTTGTGAGAAACTAACAAACTTTCTTCTAAAGTGGCTGTATCATTTTGCATTCACATTAGCACATGAATTAAAATTTCCTGTTGCTCCACATTCTCACCAGCATATATTGTCAATGTTCTGGATTTGTGCCATTCTAATAGGTGCATAGGGATATTATTTTTCATTTGTAATTCCTTAATGATGTATGATGCAGAATATCTTTTCATTTGCTTGTTTGCCATCTGTGTATAGATTTTGCTGAGGTATCTGTTCAGGTCTTTTGCCGATTTTTAAAATAGGGTTGTTTTTGTTATTGTTGGGTTTTAAGAGTTCTTTGTATATTTCGGGTAATAATGTGTCACGTTTATCAGATTCACATGTGTCTTTTGCAAATACCTTCTTTCAGTCTGTGACTTCTATCATTCTCTTTACATTTCTTTCATAGAGCAGAATTTTTTAAAAAACTTAATCAAGTTGAGGTTATCAGTTATCTATTTCATGAATCATACTTTTGGTGTTGTATATAAAAATTCACACCCATATCCAGGGTCATCTAGGGTCATCTAGTTTTACTCTCTGCCTTCTAGGAATTTTATAGTTCTGCATTTTACCTTTAGATATATGATTACCTTGACTTAATCTTTGAAGGGAGTAAGATCTGAGTTTAGATGTATTTTTTGTATGCCATGTCTAGTTGTTCTACTACCAATTATTGAAGAGACTGCCTTTGCTTCCTTGTATAGCCTTTTGCCTTTATTAAAGTTTAATTGACTATATTTATGGGTCTATTTCTGAGTTTTCTATCCCACTCCATAGATTTATTTGTTGTTTCACAGTAATACAGTGTCCTGATTACTATAACTTAATAATAAGATTTTGATTGTGATTACATTGACTCTCTATATAAAATTTAGAACTGACCTCATGATAAGACCGAGTCTCCAATTCATAAATACAGACTATCTCTTCATTCATTTAGTTCTTCTTTGATATTTTTATCAGAGCTTTGAACTTTTCCTCAGATACTTATTTAACTCTAAGTAATATATTTATTAATATGCATAGAATTGTGTTTTAAATTTCTAATTTCATTTATTAATTGATGGTATATAGTGAAATGATCAACTTTGTTATGTTAACCTATATCCTGTAAACTTGCTATAATTGCTTATTAGTTCCAGGACTTTTTTTGTTGATTCTTTTGGATTTCCTACATAGATGATCATGTCATTTACAAACAAAGAGTACATTATATTTTCTTTTCTAATCTGTATAACTTTCATTTCCTTATCTTGTCTTAATTCATTGTCTAAGACTTATAGCCAAAAAGCAATAGTGAGAAGGGACACCATTATTTTTTCCCTGATCTTAATAGTAATGCTTCAAGTTTCTCATCATTGAGATGAATGTTAGCCGTATTTTTTAAAAAATACGTTCTTTATTAAGTTGAAGAAAATATCCTCTATTCTTAGTTTGGTGAGAATTTTTTTTTTTTTTTTTAATCATGAAGGAGTGTTGCAGTTTGTCAGGCTTTTTCTGAACGTATTGATGTGATCATGTGATTTTTCTTCTTTAACCTTTTGATGTGATGGATTACATTAACTGACTTCTGAGTGTTGAATCAGCCATGTATACCTAGGATGAATCCCATTTTATCACGTACTATTCCTTTTTCTACATTTTGGATTCAGTTTGTCAATATTTTTTGGATATTTTTGCATCTATATTCATGAGTGATACTGGCTTGTAATTTTCTTGTAATGACTTTGTATTAGGGCAGTGTTGGCCTCACAGAATGAATTATAAAGCATTTTCTCTGCTTATATCTCTGGAAGATATTGTAGAGAACTAGATAGAACTATTATAATTTCTTCCAAAATGTTTGGTAGAACTCACCAGCGATTACATTAGGACCGAGTTTGTGTGTGTCTGTGTGTGTGTGTGTGATGGTTATTAATTAAGGACTATTTCTTTAATAGATATAAACTTATCCAGATTGCCTATTTAATCTTGTGTGAGTTCTGACAGATTGTGTCTTTGAAGGGATTGGCCTATTTCATCTCTGTTGTCAAATTAGGGGCATAGTGTTGTTCATAATATTTATTATTATCCTTTTAGTGTCCATGGAATCTGTATAGTGTCCTCATTTTCATTTCTGATGTTTGTAATTTGTGTCTTCTCTCTCTGTTTCTTAGTTGGCCTGGCTAGAAGGCCTCTCATTGATCTTGATTGTTTCGAAGAACAAGATTTTGGTTTAGTTGATTTTCTCTCTTGATTTCCTGTTTTCATTATCATTGATTTCTGCTAATTTTTGTCATTTGTTTTTGTCTGCTTACTTATAATTTTATTTGCTCTTATTTTTATATTTTTATAAGGTGGAAACTTATTGATTTGGGATCTTCTTTCCTAATATATAAATTCGGTGCTACAAATTTTATTTTAAGCTTTGTTTTAGCTGTATCCTATGCATTTTGATAAGTTATATTTTCATTTTCATTTAATTCAAAATATTTTAAAAGTTCTCTTGAGATTTCTCCTTTGACCATGTGTTACTTAGAAGTGTGTTATTTAATCTACATGTATTTAGGATTTGCCAACTATCTTTCTGTGACTGCTTTCAAGTTTAATTCCATTGTTGTTTGAAAGGAGACATTTTATTTTTTATATATATTTTAAAATTTGTTATGGTATGACCCCGAATGGGTCTATCTTGGTGAATGTTCCATGAGAACTTGAAAGTTTCCTCTCCTTGTCTGTCTGAAATTAATATAGCTATTTCTACTTTCTTTTGGTTAGCTAATTATCATAGTATATCTTTCCACATCTTTACTTTTAATGTATATGTTATAAAGACCGTATAATTGTATCTTGTTTTTTTAATTTACTCTGACCATTTCTGTTTTGTAATTAATGTATTTGGACCATTGACTTTTAAAGTAATTATTAATATAGTAAGATTAATATTTACTATATTCTTACTCTTCTCTGTTGTACTTTTTCTTTATTTCTATTTTTGTGTTTTTTATAATTTTAGTTGATAATTTATATGATTCTATCTTCTATCCTTTGTTAATATATTAATTGTGCTTTTTTATTGGTTGCCCTGAGTTTACAGTATATATTTAGAATATCCAAGTTTAGATTCATATAATACTATATCCCTTCATGGGTATTGTGAGAACTTTATAACAAAATATCCCTAATTCCTCCATCCAGTTTCTTGTATCATTGCTATTATTCATTCACTTATATATATTTCACTAATATATAAGCTTACCTAAGGTATTTACCAGAGAAGGCAATAGCACCCCACTCCAGTACTCTTGCCTGGAATATCCCATGGATGGAGGAGCCTGGTGGGCTGCAGTCCATGGGGTCGCTAAGAGTCAGACACGACTGAGCAACTTCTCTTTCACTTTTCCTTCTCATGCATTGGAGAAGAAAATGGCAACCCACTCCAGTGCTTTTCCCTGGAGAATCCCAGGGACAGGGGAGCCTGGTGGGCTGCCGTCTATGGGATTGCACAGAGTTGGACATGACTGAAGTGACTTAGCAGCAAGGTATTTACATACCTACATACACAAAAGTATACCTAGTCAAATCAGTTCAGTTCAGTCACTCAGTCAAGTCCAACTCTTTGTGACCCCATGGACTGGAGCATGCCAGGCTTCCCTGTCCATCACCAACTCTTGGAGCTTGCTCAGACTCATGTTCATCAAGTCGGGGATGCCATCCAACCATCTCATCTTCTGTCATCTTCTTCTCCTGCCTTCAGTCTTTCCCAGCATCAGGGTCTTTTCCAGTGAGTCAGTTTTCACATCAGGTAGCAAAAGTATTGGAGCTTCATCTTTAGCATCAGTCATTCCAATGAATATTCAGGGATGATTTCTTTTCGGATTGACTGGTTTGATCTCCTTGCAGTCCAAGGGACTCTCGAGTCTTCTCCAACACCACAGTTCAAACACATCAATTCTTCAGCATTCAGCTTTCTTTATAGACCAACTCTCACATCCATACATAACTACTGGAAAAACTACAGCTTTGACAAGATGGACTTTTGTCAGCAAAGTAATGTCTCTGTTTTTTAGTATGCTGTCTAGGTTGGTCATAGCTATCCTTCCAAGGAGAAAGTGTCTTAATTTCATGGCTGCAGTCATCATCTGCAGTAATTTTGGAGCCCAAGAAAATAAAGTCCGTCACTGTTTCCACTGTTTCCCCATCTATTTGCCATGGAGTGATGGGACTGGATGCCATGATCTTTGTTTTTTGAATGTTGAGTTTTAAACCAGGTTTTTTTCACCCTCCTTTTTCACTTTCAAGAAGCTCTTTAGTTCCTCTTCACTTTCTGCTATAAGGGTGGTATCATCTACTTATCTGAGGTTTTTGATATTTCTCCTGACAATCTTGATTCCAGCTGGTGCTTCATTCAGCCTGGCATTTTGCATGATGTACTCTGTATAGAAGTTAAATAAGCTAGGTGACAAAATACAGCCTTGATGTACTCCTTTCCCGATTTGGAACCAATCCATTCTTCCATGTGCAGTTCTACCTGTTGCTTCTTGACCTACATACAGGTTCTCAGGAGGCAGGTCAGGTGGTCTGGTATTCCCATCTCTTTAAGAATTTCCCACAGTTTATTGTGATCCACACAGTCAAAGGCTTTGGCATAGTCAATGAAGCGGAAATAGATGAGCGCCAAATAATTGATAATCAAATACATTCTTGTTGGTATTATATTGAACAATTTGTTCTTAGATTAATTAAGAAAAAATAGAGCTATATTTTAATTTTACTTATTCATTTTTTGTCCTCTTTTTAATGTAGATCTAAGATTTTAACCTATATCATTTTCATTCTCTCTGAAAACGTTTAACATTTTCTTTCAAGCTAGGTCTACTGGCAACATACTGTCTGCATTTTACTTGTCTATTAAGGTCTTTATTTCTCTTGCACTTTTGAAGGTTAATTTTTCAGGGCATAGAACTCTAGGTCGGTAGGGTTTTTTCCTCCAAAAACATTGAGTGTTTCACTTTTTTCTCTTCATGCTTGCATGATTTCTGCAGAGAATTTAAATATAATTCTTATTTTGCTCCCCTGGGTGTGTTTCTTTTTCCTCTAGCTACTTTTAAGACATTTTATCTTTGTTTCCTAAAATTTGAACATATGTTAATTTTAGTTTCTTAGGTGTTTATTCTGATGTTCTCTGCTTTTGCTGGATCTGTGGTTTGTTTTTGACATTAATTTTGAGGAAATTCTGAGTTATTGTTGCTTTAAGTATTGTTTTGGTTCCATTCTTTCTTCCTTCTCTGTTACTCTTATTACTTATATGTTATACTTTTGTAGTTGCCTCACCTTTCTTAAATATTTTTTATATATTTTTTCCCAGAACTTTTTTTCTCTTTCTTATCAGTATATAAGTTTCTACTGGCATATCCTTTTGTTTAGAGATTCTTTCCTTGGTCTTGTGCAGTCCACTAATCAGCCTATCAAAAGCATTCTTCATTTATATTAACAATTTTGATTTAACATTTCCTTTTGATTCTTTCTCAGAATTTCCATTTCTCTACTTAGATTATCCATCTATTCTTGTATGCTCTCCACATTTTCCATTAGAACCCTCAGTCTATTATTCATAGTGTAAAAAATATTATATTCCAATAATTCTAATATCCCTGCTATTTCTGAGTCTTGTTCTGATACTTAAGTCCTTTCAAACTATGTTTCTTACCTTTTTAGTATAACTTTAATTTTTCTTGTTATTGTTGAAAGGCAGACATCCAATACTGGGTAGAAGAAATTGTGATAAATAGATCTTCAGTAGTGTGAGGGTAAGATGTGGATGGAGGGTAAGTGTTTTATAATCTTTTCATTAGGTCTTAATGAACTTGACTGTGAACTTTACCAGTGCTTTCACCTGCTTAGATGGAACAGGGTGGAGGAGAGGACTGAAGTTGTCTCTTTTCTTTCCCCTCATGAAAGCCTGAGAGGGTATGATTTGGGTATTTCTCTTCCTCTACATGAAAGGCTAAAGAGAACTAGAATTAGGCATTTCCCTTTCCACAGATGGGTCAGTCTCTGATGAATCCCTGACAACCTAAGCTCTGGTAATATAATTTCTCCTGAGATCAGACCTTGTTAAGTATAGAATGTTCTAGCATATTTAAAAAGGATTTCTTTTCCTCTCCCTTGCCAGAAGCACAGGCAAATTTTTCTACTATATTCTCTGTGAGAACCTAATAGAACTTCTTTTTAAAAATTTATTTATTTTTTAATTGGAGGATAATTGCTTTACAATGTTGTGTTGGTTTCTGCCATATGTTAACATGAATCAGCCATAGGTATACATGTGTTCCCTCCCTCTTGAAACTCCCTCCCACTTCTCATCCCAGCCCTTCCCTCTTGATTGTCACAGAACACCAGGTAGAGCTGTCTACATCATAAAGCAAATTTCCACTGGCTATATATTTTACATATAGTAATATATATGTTTTAATGCTACTCTTTCAATTTACACAAGTTTGGGAGAATCACTACGACTAGGTGTCTCTAGAGTTTTTAACTCTCAGACTTGTCCAGATTGAGCCTCCAGCAATGTTAATTATAGTTCAAATCTTCTTACCCTGGCACTGATTCCCATGGAGGTTTCTTATTGTGGATTTCTGCTCTGGTAATTTGTGATTCTCTGTATCTATCTGTCTCTAATTTTTTAGGGCAGTGGTTTGCCTTTGATGTCACTTCTCTGTCACATCAAACAAGAGTTATGATTTTTCAGTTTGTTCAGCTTTTTACTTCTGAAAACAGAGTGGCAACATCTGAGCAACTTACATGCAAGATAGGAACCAGAATTTGAGAGTTCGTTTTTAATTTTTGTTGAATCTTTCACTGTTTGAGTCTCTACCTCTATCTGTGTTCTTAATAAATGACAGCACCATTTTGGTTAAAACAGTTTACCTTCAGAATTTCATAAGACTTCCCAGTCATCATAAGAATCTTTAATCATGAATTAATGAAAACAACAAAACAAGAACAGAAGACTTTAGATTACAATAATCATTTGAGCTCCCTATTTGAATCATGATCATTTCTTTTAGAAAAACATGATAGGAATTCTTGACATTGAAATGTATTTGTAGAGAGACAATAAGATATTTGTTATTTGAGAGTAGAGGCTTGGATATTTACTAGACATTCTACAAATGTATTCTCCAAATACTTGTTGTTCACTAGCTGATTGATTGATATAATCTATACTAAACGTCTCTCTGAGATAAATATTGCAGTGGTATAATATATGATGATGTTTATGAATTCTGATAATGGAAATGTATCAAAATTAACAGTCTTAAATAGTTATTGTTATTACAGGTATTCTTTCCCTTAAAAGGTACAGAATGTCACCTTTTTCCTAAAACATTTCAATCTTTGTAGACCTACAGTTCTCAAGCTGGGCTAAGACAACTGTATGAACTTTAGTTTTCTCACTTGGGACCTATGAGATATTGAAAATATTTAAAGACAGCAACATCTGCCTAAACTAATATTGTTACATTGTTTGGGCTTGATTACTTAATAACTGAAACTATTATATAATTATTTTCCCTAAGGGCATCCTGAAAATATTACTGAGACCCTAAGGATGCCATGAACTGAGAATGTTTGGGGACCTCTGATAAAACCCATGATCAAAACATGAGTGTATGGTAAAAGTAGGAACAAAAAAAGGATACAATATGAGTATATGGCATACATGATGAAAGTTAAGACTGAAATTCACTCATCATTAAAACATATAAAGTGATATGAAAATAAATATATGAATCTCACTTAACAGAGTAATAATACTAATTTGCAATATAAGTAGTAATTCCTGATATGTTGGTTTCCAAAGGTACAATTTGTGTCAGCTCTTTAGAATTTCTAGAATTCATAGTATAATTGACTCTTGAACAGTGAGAGGATTAGGAGCACTAATCCTCTGCATAGGGGGGAATATGTATATAACTTTACAGTGAGCCTTCCAGATCTGTGCTATACATCTGTTGATTCAACCAACTGCAAATTGTTTAGCGCTGTTGTATGTATTTATTGGAAAAAATCTGCATATATGTGAAACCACACAGTCCAAACCCATTTGTTCAGGTGTCAAGAGTGTATATAGGCCAATAGAGAGGATATTAACAAGGGTAATTATGTGCTTACCCAACACCTATATAAACCTAGTTATCTCATTACATAGTTAATGCCAATTACAACAGTACTAAGCTATATTACCTGTTTATTTGCCAAATGTTTCTTCTGTTCTGTGGACAGGACACAGAGTAAAAGATCCTACTTTGTGGTGACTTTTCTAAACAGTGTGCATATACACATACATACATACATATTATATAGAAGACTTCCCTGATGTCTCAGACAGTAAAAGCGTCTGCCTACAATGAGGGAGACCCGGGTTTGAGCCCTGGGTCGGGCAGATCCCTGGAGAAGGAGATAGCAACCCAATCCAGTACTCTTGCCTGGAAAATCCCATGGATGGAGGAGCCTGGTAGGCTACAGTCCTTGGGGTCGCAAAGAGTTAGACACACTGAGCGACTTCACTTTCACTTTCACATACATATATGACACACCAAAGGAATTCATAATTGAAAGGGAAACACCATTTTGTGATTTGTGATTATCAATTCACACATGAGATTTGATAATCATTGAATGATAGTTAAGGATAGTTAGTTAATGTTTTGAGTTTTTTTTTCTTTAATAATAAATATTTTCATATGGGCTTCCCTCGTGGCTCAGTGGTAAAGGATCTGCCTGCCAGTGCAGGAGATGTGGGTTTGATCCCTGAGCCAGGAAGATCCCCCGCAGAAGGAAATGGCAACCCACTTCAATATTCTTGTCTGGGAAATCCTATGGACAGAAGAGCCTGGCAGGCTGCAGTACAGGGGGTCACAAAGGACTTAGACACGACTTAGCAGCTAAACAACAAAATTTTGGTATATTTTTGTCAGATCTTTAGAAAATTCTAAAATATGTTGCATACCACAGTTTTTATTATATATACCTTGGTCCTGATTTTTGTTTAGAATTCTATTATCTTTGTCTTGGAATGAAAGTCAACCAATCTTGTTCCCCTCAAAAATAAGTTGACATGGAAATATAATGTCCAATTAACATACCAACATGAGCTATCAATATATACATAATTTTAACTTTTGAGTACTCCCATTAAAACTCAGTAAAAAATTAATTTTAGTGATGTGTTTTATTAACCTTATATCTAAAATACTATCAACATGGAGCAAACAAGAATTATTCACAAGATATTTTATGAATATATGTTGCTTTCTTGGAGAAGGAAATGGCAACCTACTCCAGTGTTCTTGCCTGGAGAATCCCAGGGATGGGAGAGCCTGGTGGGCTGTTGTCTCTGGGGTCGCACAGAGTCAGACACGACTGAAGCGACTTAGCAGCATGTTGCTTTCTTACTGAGTCTTTAAAATGTTGTATGTATTTTTTACATTCAATGCACTTCACTTTGGACTGGCCACATTTTAAATACTTCCTGGCTGCCTTATGGGACAACACAGTTACAGACTACAGTAGGAATACCTATTGTCGCTTATTAAAAATTCAGATTCCTGACTCTTACAAGACACTTACTAAATCAAAATCTCTGAGATCAAGTCTTGTGATCTGAAACTTAGAAAATTTTGCAACTGATTCTTCTGCATGTTAACTTTTAAAAACTATTTTACTTCTAAGTGTGGTAAATCATTAATTCTCTATAATCTGTACATCTCTCTCACTGTGTCTTTCTGTCTCCCTGTCACACACACACATATACAGCCAGTACTATTAATCTAAATTTGTTACTATCTTCCTAGAAGAGGGAGTAAATTCTCTATCTTCTGTTTCCTCTCCCCATTTTCAGAATTTCAAACTTTTCCATAAAAACAAGTGAATTATTTCTGCCAGCAAATATATTTCAAAAAATAAATATACTCCAGTGTTTTTGCCTGGAGAATCCCAGGGACAGAGGAGCCTGGTGGGCTGCCGTCTATGGGGTCGCACAGTCGGACACGACTGAAGCGACTTAGCAGCAGCAGCAGCAGCGTTAGGGTTTATTTCCTCATTGACTGGAATAAAAAGATAGTGTGCTAACATACAAGAACCGTGCCATACATTTGTGTTTTCCACACTGATAAGAAAAATCAAGTAATGTGACACTTTACAAATAAAAGGAATTCTAACAACTTAAGCCAAAGAATTGATGCTTTTGAACTGTGGCGTTGGAGAAGACTCTTGAGAGTCCCTTGGACTGCAAGGAGATCCAGCCAGTCCATTCTAAAGGAGATCAGTCCTGGGTGTTCTTTGGAGGGAATGATGCTGAAGCTGAAACTCCAATACTTTGGCCACCTCATGAGAAGAGCTGACTTATTGGAAAAGACTCTGATGCTGGGAGGGATTGGGGGCAGGAAGAGAAAGGGTGACAGAGGATGAGATGGCTGGATGGCATCACCGACTCTATGGATGTGAGTTTGAGTGAACTCCGGGAGTTGGTGATGGACATGGAGGCCTGGCGTGCTGTGATTCATGGGGTCACAAAGAGTCGGACACGCTGAGCGACTGAACTGAACTGAACTGAACTGAAGATCTTAAAACAGTTTGAATAACTTAATACCTTGTGAGTCTATTTCATATTTTCAAAATGTGAATTTTATACTTTTGATATAAGAATGCATGGTAGTCATTAAATAACTTCATTGAAATGATTTTATATTTTAATTCCAAAAAATTCAATTATGAGAGAACAGGCATCATAGCACAGCACTGGCAAAGAACCTGGGTTTTGGGATCAGATAATTCTAGATCAAGATCCAGCTCTATGATGTGTCTTTGGATAATATGTTTACTATTTCTGTGCTTTAGGTGTTCTCATTTGTAAAATAAGAATGATGAGTGCTCTAAGATCATAGGTATAATTGAAATAATGAATGAGATAAGAAAGAGTACTTAACATGGCATGGTTCTTATACATTAGCACACCATCTTTTTATTCTAGTCAATGAGGAAATAAAACCTAACACTACTTATGCGTATATTTATTTTTTTGAAATATATTTGCTGGCAGAAATAATTCACTTGTTTTTATAGAAAGATTTCAAATTCTGAAAATGTTCAGTTCAGTTCAGTTCAGTTCAGTCGCTCAGTCGTGTCCTACTCTTTACGACCCCATGAATCGCAGCACGCCAGGCCTCCTGTCCATCACCAACTCCCAGAGTTCACTCAGATTCCCATTCATCCAGTCAGTGATGCCATCCAGCCATCTCATCCTCTGTCGTCCCCTTCTCCTCCTGCCCCCAATCCCTCCCAGCATCAGAGTCTTTTCCAATGAGTCAACTCTTCGCATGAGGAGGCCAAAGTACTGGAGTTTCAGCTTTAGCATCATTCCTTCCAAAGAAATCCCAGGGCTGATCTCCTTCAGAATAGATAGGTTGGATCTCCTTGCAGTCCAAGGGACTCTCAAGAGTCTTCTCCAACACCACAGTTCAAACACATCAATTCTTCGGTTAGGCCAGAGCAAAATTTTGCCCATGTTCCGCTGCCACTGATCTAGAAGTTGGGCAATTCTATTCTAGTCACTTGGTGGGTATTCAGCGGGATTTACGATGAATACAGATAGCAGGCACAGTTTATTAGACTTTCCCCTTTTTTAGAGTTAAAGCATTTTTAGTCAATTTTGTGCTTAAGGGTTGAGAAAACATTACTCAGTACTTCCTAAGTGAGTTCAGTGCATTCAGGGAATTGGTCAGGATGGCCATAACATTTTTTCCTCACAGAGATCATTGATTATCACATCCCCACAAGTGATGAATGGCAGTGAAAGTGAAAGAAAAGAATAAAAATATTAATATCTCAAAAGAATCATGCAATTCCTTTTCTAGAGGCAGGTGACTTTTTACACACCTCCTGTTGGTGAAGCAAATACGAACTTGAATTCTTGTGTTAAATGTGTTTACTTCTGCACCAAAAACAGTAATACAGACAGTGTGTTTCAATTAAAAGGAACCCTGGAGCAAAAATGTGTTACAGTCAGGGGTAGAAGCAGAGTGTATCATTATCCAGTAGGTATAGCAGTCAAGATAATGAACAGCTAAGAAGACTGGACAATGGTAGGTGAAGGATGACTTGTCACGGAACTGTCAATAGAATCTGAGCTCCTATTCCATTAGAAGGTGCCATCCAATTGCGGGGATGTGCTGAGCTACTGGAGGAAAAAAAAAAGCTAAAATAAAAGTGGCCTGATAGTACTTAGAAATTTTAAGACTGATTTAATATTTTTCCACTATTACCAAAAACCTTAAATCAGTGATTTCAGTGTTTAATTCCTCTGATTCTGAGTTGATGGTCTGTTACCATCCGCTATTGCCTTGACCTTTAAATAAAAGTCCTCAAGAATTTTTCTTTTTAGGGCTTTTGTTGTTCATCTTCATTAGTGTAAGATTTGAATAAGGTTTGGAATTCTGTCTTTGCTGAGGGGCATTAGGATACTTTCTAAGTTATAATGAGAGATGGGTTGAAGATGTATTGGGTTTGCATAAACATGGATTGCTACTGAACTGAATCCAAGTGTAAGCATCCCTAGTCAGTAAAAGCTAGGTAATAGATAGGCCACAAGAATCAGGGAAAAAAAAAAAAAAAAGAATAAGGTTGGGTTTCAAATGAAAAATTCATTAATGCTGTAAATCCAGGAAGACATACTTTAAAAAAATCTAGTCAGGTGATAGAAGGAAATAGGGAACAGTAAATGTAAGTATTTTGGATTCATTAATTCATTCATTCAACATGTATTGGATACCCACTTCATGCCAGGGTTGTTTTAGGTCCTGAGGGGTAGGCAGGGGGGTGTGTGCGCTCAGTCACGTCTGACTCTTTGCAGCCCCATGGACTGTAGCCCACCGGGTTTCTCTGTCCATGGGATCATCCAGGCAAATACTGGAGTAGGTTGGCATGTTCTGCTCCAGAGGACTCTCCCGGGGGAGGGTGACAACCCACTCCAGTATTCTTGCCTGGATACATGTCTGGCATTGGCAGGTGGGTTCTTTACCACTATCACTACCTGGGAATGCCAAGCACTCTGAGTAGAGAGGTAGATGGATAAACGAATGAACGCAATCATTTCACATTGCGGTGAATGAGATGAGGTAAATAGAACAGAGTAGTGTGGGGGAGTGACAGGGGATCCAGTATAGCTCCTCAATAACAGCCTCCCTGGAGAGAAAGGATTTTCAACCCAGAGGGAGAGAAAGCTGGTAGAAGGGAGATCTAAATGGATTCAAGTCTGAACAGAGGAAGGATGCAAGAAGAAGCTGCAGTCTTTTCAGCTTTCTCTGTAGTGCTTAAATTCAACCGGCTTCCCTGAAACAGTCAGAGCCCCCCTAAGCACAGATGTTGAGATCATTCTGTAAGTCTAGTAGTTTCTTCCTTCCCAAATCTAGAAATCTCCAGATTGATAGACACATTGTAAATTGCTGGAAAGTCGCTCAGGGCTTTTTCGCTCACTTTAGTTCTTGTGTAGGAATCTGTCCTTATAATATTAGGCAGTCTGCTTTATGTCCCTAGAGCCATCCATTGACACTCCAGAGATGAAATCTTGTGTCTTACAGATTCTGAGTATACCAAGTGCCCAGTGCCAGGCACTGAGTAGATACTCTAAATATTTTCTGCATTAAAGAGGTGTGGGATGGGGAGGGAGATGGGAGAGGGGTTCAGGAAGGAGGGGACATATATATACCTGTGGCTGATTCATGTTGATGTATGGCAGAAACCAACACAATATTGTAAAGTGATTATCCTCCAATTAAAAAAAAATGTTTTTTAAGAAAGAATGGGAAGGAACACCTCAAAAAGTAAGCTGTTAAATCATATTCTCATAAATTGTTATCAAATATATACTTGGAGGAGTTGTCAAGGTCTAGGGTCAATTTCAAAAGAGCAAGGGAATTTTAAAATCCCTGGGTCTTACCTTTAGAGACTCTTTTTCAGTGGATCTGAAATGACATCTGTCTGATTTTTTCCTTTCTTTTTTTTTTAAGTTCTCTAGTTGAGTCTAATTGGTAAGCAGTTTTGTGAGTGCTGTCAGATTTAGGGAGGGAGACAGAGTAGAAACAAAGATTTACTTTCCAAAGCTTCCTTGACTTTTTTTTTTTTTTTTTTAATAAGTGGTGTATTTGCATTGGAGGCAACAGTCAAGATAATCCTTATTGTGTTTAAGAATATAGCAGATAAAGGTAAATTTTATTGTTTAAGTTCAAAATTCTGAAGCCAAAAAGGGCAAGATACAGGTCTTCTGTTTTGAAATATGTGCAAAATCTGCCTGTCTGTCCCAGCCACCCTGCCCCCATCCTACAGTTATTTTAATAGACAGAAAATTCCACACACTGAAGCACACTTAATAGTGTCGATCTTCACATACTGAAAGCTTTGGATAGTTAGGATTTGAGATTAGAATTCAACTTTTTCCCCCTGTTAAGTGCCAGCCGGGCGAGTTGCGTTAATGACTGTGGTTATGTTTGAATGTAAATGGGGGACATCTGGCGATTTCGGGAGATCAAACGTTGGGGGTCTGCATGATGACTCTCATCTGTTTGTCACCCAGCAGGTGTAATGGATGGCAGGCATGTGGGCTCTCTGCCCAAGTTAATGTACAAGCCTAGTCTATTGAGGGGAGAAGTTTCCCTTTGCAGTTTTAAAGCGTCACAGCTCAAGATAGGTGTGGGCACGGTATGGAGAGGGGGCAGATGGGGTGGCTGTTTTCCACTGCACAGCTTCTTTAGTAAAATAGCCGCTTTCTAGCCTACAGGCATTTCCCTTGTCCCGTTTCAACAAACTTCCACAGCCCAATTTGTTATTCAAAAATTTATGGAAAATGTATGTTAAAGTGAAAAGGGTACATTGTGCAGAAAAGGGAAGCAGCTTGTAAGCATATCATTACGTGTGAGCCATGGGGCCCACAGATGGCACTTCTCCTCAGAAACGAGAGTGGTGCCAAAAGCTAAACTCTAAATACATTTAAATCACATATCTTTACTTAAAAATGGAGTATTTTGGACGGAAAAGCAGATGATATTTAAGTACACAAGTGGTATTCTTTTGTTCCTCATATAATAGAGCCCTTTACAAAAGTCGTTGCCTTCTAAGTGTGCAGTAAGCCTTTGATTCCTCAAATTCGCCAGAGGATTTAGTAGCAGTGCACGGCTCAGTTCTTAATAGGATTAACCATTGAGGTAGCACCTTGCTAGGAGAACAACTCTTCAAGCCTCCTTACAGTTACTGAAAAATTAAAGGATTTGTTTTGATGACTGTGTTCAATGCTAACAGCAAACCTTTGTTTTGCACATTAGAAATAGTAACAAAAAATTATCATGGCATACGGGCTTCTTATTTTGATTGAAAATAAATTTAGTTCTTAGATTGTGCCAATCTTTAATTAATTAGGGGGAGGGGAGCCAAAGAAATGAAGGCATTTATTTGCTACTTAATATGATGACTTTTGGGAATACATATATTTTAATATAGTGATTCTGCTGATTTCTTGTTTGGGATGTGGTTATATTTATTCTTTTTGGAGAATTTATATTTTAAAGGGTATAGTTCATGTTGGTGAGATGAAAATTGTAAATAACCAGTTCATTTTATTTCTTCTTCTGGAAGAATGACGTTGTTTCCACTAGCACCTTATACAATGTTTTAACTCTGAAATTAGTGGTGACTGGATATCCTTCATTTTCATTGATACCATTAGATCTGAGAGCAGTGTGATTAAAATAGGTATTATTTGTATTAAAAAATTTAGAACAGAACATTTTAATATTCTAACAGCTTTATCTGTTGGGTGATTGTACTTTCAGACAATCGTAAAGTATAATTATATCTATATGACATTTGGAATATGGGATTTTTAATTTTCAAAATATTGCAAAGACATCTCATTTACACATTTCTCTACCTCCTTTTCCCTCTCTTATTCTGAAATGTTGAACACAGAGTAAATCCCTTCCAATTGTAAAAGGCCTGTAGTGAGTTGATGTATATGTGTGTGTGTGAGAAAATACCTGTATGTGTGTGTATGTGTGTTGCGTATACCCATGTGTGAGTAATGTGACTGAATGAGAGAAAAATATGAATTACTTAAAAAAAATATGATTTCATTATTTTCAGCAAAGTATAAATAAAGCATAGCAATGGCTGATCATGTGTTGATAGATAGATGTCCATTGGAAGCTATTCTTAATGGAAAGATATGAATTGATTATGACTTTTAGTAAATTGATCATTTCAAACTGAGTGCAGTTGAAATAAATTTAAAGATGCTTCAGGAGTTTTTGTTCACAGAGTGTCTAGCTGTATTGATTCTGTTAATTTTTGTGAAGAATTTCCTTCTCTGTCTTTTCTGTGAAATATGATTATAGACCAGCCCTGGTCAGCATTCATGTATTTGGAAACCAAATCCCTTATAAAGAAAATTCCCTAAGCTTTTTCCTTCAGCTTCTTTTGTAGTTTTACAGCATTTGATGGAATGCTGTGGCTATTTGTATTCGATAGTTATTTTGTATTCTGGGTCAGGCTCTCACCAAGGATGACTGTGTGTTGATGTTAAGTGTAAGGTGGTTGGCTCACTTGATAACTTGTTCCTTGCTCACTTGAATAACCCACCCTGGGTAGGGAGAATGCAGGGCCCTGCATGAGCAGGAAAGATGTTCAGCTGTCTTCATGTCAGGAAATTAATATGATGAACAACTAGGTAACCCATTGAGGGTGTTATGGGAGATAGTTGAGGGGCTCAGATTAACAGATGACATAGTTTGCTCTAGGACAAGAGTTCTATCTGTTGATAACATTCTAGTGAAACCACCTGAGTGATCTGGGACATGAGTTAAAAAGAGATGGCTACCATTTGTGAAGGTCAGACTCTTTTTTCTGATTTCAAAAGCATTCTTATTTCATGGGTTAGTTGTCCATCTATCCTTATTTAAAAATAAATGAGGATAATTTTATATATCTATTTGTATGTTTCAGTGCAAATCTAATGCTTCAGAATGTTTCAGTGTAAATCAACTCTAAGCAATGTCTTCTGTGAAGTTTTTATTTTTTCTTAAGGATTTCAAAATTTCTATGTACATTTCTTCATGTAAAGGAAATCGTCATCAAGGGATTCACGGGGACCTACAGGTTTCTGCTTGAACCTTGTCTTTAAACTTGTCTTAAACACAATATATTGCATCCTAAACCTATTCAGAAAATAAAAACATTCTGATATATGATCAAGACCTCTTTTGATTGTATTCTGGGCCTCCATAAGAATGCTATTTTATATACTTTAGCAAAAGCAAATGAACTTCAACTATCTATGAATTAATTATAATTAGTGCCTGATTTAATGTTTTTCTTTTGCTGTTTCTTTTATGTGTATCCCTCTGAAACAAACATTATTCTAGGCTGCAATACACAATTATTAGTTTAAGTTGAAGTGATTCTGTATAAAATTGGCCTCATATTTATTCATTCAAAAAATGAGCAGGGAGAAAGTGAATATTTTATAAAACTCCAGTAATGTATCTATCAAAAAACCCTTAAGCAAACTAAAATCTGACCCTTTCAAAATTGCTTAATGAATTGATATTACATGGGGTATCTTTTCAAACTTCTGTCGATTTTTTTTCCCTTTTATTGAAGCCTTTGAGCAGAAGCTTTGGATCACAGATTCTGCATCTGAGAGGTGAAAATATGATTTTGTTTTGATTGTGACTTGATTGGTGTATCTCTATGCACAAACCAATATATGTGCACCAAACCCAATACAATAGAAAGCACATATTCTGAGTAAAATTTTGCCAGTATTTAACAACTTATTGTGGAAACCTCTATGTGGGAGAGAAGATGATTTAAATTAATTGAAATGTTATCCTAAAGCATGAACATTTCAAAGATTCCACATGGGGAGAAAAGGAGACTTTTTTGGTCAGAAGTGGTTTGGGAAGGAATAAAGCACATTATAAAAAAATAGATATTATTCTAAGCGTACCGTGTTGTTATTATGTGTGATATTGGTCAGAGCCACCAGCAACTGTGCTTTGTTAATTAACCTCTAACATATACTTGATAATTCTGTAATCTATTTGCCACAACCTTAAGGTCCCTAGGGAGGCTTCAGGGAACTCCGGATGTTTTGAAATGTTTTCTTGGGCTCTCTCCTCTTCAGATCCAACTTAGCTAGCTTGGGGATATCAATGAATTTCAAATAGCATTTGTGATGAGGCCTCTCTCTTATTCCACTGTACAAATTTGCCATTAAAAGTGAATAAAATATGATCTCACCCACCCCCAGCACCACAGAGTGGCCTAACAACCCCCTCATGATAAGAGAAGCAAGATGCATTATGACTATATTAGAGACTTCTTTACACAAAGCAGTGTTATGTTTTAGGTTATTCACATTTAATAGCTTTGCTATTTATGGTTATTCACATTTAATAGCTTTGCTATTTATGTGACTTTTGATGTGTCCTTCTGATGCATATGACTAAATGACAGGATTTCAGGGGGTGGCTTGCATCTCACACTTTAATCCACCTTTTCCTCTGTGTCTGACACAGGTCCTTAAACAACCTTAGTGCCCGACAATAACTGTGCACATGTGAATACAGAGACCAGATTTCCTTGTTAACTACAGTCATCTAGGGAAGGACTGTCCCATAGAAGTATAATGCAAACCCCATATGTTATTTTTAGTGCTCCAATAGGCACAGTAAAAGTAGTTAAAAGAAGCTGGTGAAATTAATTATGTTAGTATATTTTATTTAACTCAAAATATCCAATGTTATCTTTTAAATGTATAACCAATATAAAAATTTATTGAGTTAGTTAATATTTTTATACTAAATCTGTTAAGTCACATGTGTTTTCCATTTACATTACATGCCCTCACGGACTAATCACATTTTAAGTGTTTAATAGCCAATAAATAGCCAGAAGTGCCTGTTGGACAGCATAGATCTAGAGCTTGATGTAATATCTGATACATAATCTATTATGTGTTTGTCAAATGATTGAGTGAATGGTACTAATTGACTGATTCTAGTGTATCCAGATCAATTAATAATTTACTACCTTATAAAATTATTTCATTGCAAGTCTAAATTCCTCATTATCAAATTTCCTTATTGAGAAATAGAGAGATCTTCTATTTGGATTACAATATTCATTTTTCGAATAAGGCTACAGTTTCTAAATATTTACATGAATTGTAGGGTGCAAACGGCTTGAGTATTCTGGATTTCATTCATTTGAACACATCATTTCATTTTCTTCTGCCATGTGGAAGGAAATTCATATGCTCATATTTTTATGTCTATGAAATCTTTATTTTTATTCATTAGAAAGAAGTCAATTAATTTGCATTTACTAATCTTTCATTCCTCACTTTGTAATATCATTCTCTTCATATCTCAAGGGAAAATTGTTCATATTTCTTTTAAGCCTATAAACTTAATTTCCATTAAGTGAACTAGTAGTTTGAATGAAGAGAACAACATCTTGCAAGTTTTACTCCTATCATTTGGCCTTTTATAGGTTTTTCTGTATCATTTCATTTTATAGCATTTGTGTAAGATAGGTAGTCTGGTATTTGTTTAATTTTTCTGATATGCTTAGTGGCAGAAAAGTCTATCTGAAAGATGCAAATTGAGACATTCCTAAATTACTCCCCAAATGTCAACAATATTTAATTAAGTTGCTCATTTTATAATACTTTTACCAAGAGTATTTAGATTTCTCAAATTTCCTATATACATTAAATGAAAAGTTAAAATATTTTGATTGAATCTACAGTGGACGTAGATTAACTACCGTCAGTAACCTAGAAAATGCATTTCTATTAGAGAAAAGCATTTGTTATAATAAATAGATGGATGGCATGGTTCTATTTATGCACATTTTTTTTATATTCCATGTGTGTTTATTTATAGAGAGGAGTCTGGAAGGGTGGCTAACATGTAAGCAGCTATTATCACTGTCTGATATGCTTTAGGATGACTTTAAATGTCTTTGTTTTTATTTACTGTACCTTCTCTTTTACAATTGTACTATAAAAGAATATTCAAAAGTAAATTTGAATATGATTTCATTGTAGTTGCATAAATTCCCATATATAAAATCTAATAGAGACTTATATTTTAGAAAAAAAAATAAAGTTTGGATTGGATCAGTTGTATTATAATTTAATTAATAAGATGTTTAATTGCAACCTATAGGTATATTATCTAACATATCAATGTTATTTATCTAATAAATAACAATATTTGGTAAATATATTGCCATGCTTAAAGGCAATATTTATTTCTACATATTTGCTAAGTGAAATATACTGATCAAAAAGTCATTTCCATTTATCCATTTGACAAATATATTCATGATGTATATAATAAAATATGAGGTAAATTTGATACTTCAGAAACCAGTATGTTATATAATACTACTTCACTAATAAAAAAATAATAGCTAACATTTACTCATATAATTAATAAGTGAATTATCATTTTAATCTTTATAAAAACCCTATTAGTTAGATATTGCTATTATCCCTCTTTTACCCAGAAGGAGTCTAAGGGACGTAGGCCTTCTAAATTTGTCTTGGAATCCAAGGCTGTTGTGTTTTTGTCATACGCTAAACACAAACAGTTTAACTGTAGAGCATAGTGACTTACTAATCACTGTGCTGTATCAAATGTAGTATGTACACTGACCATGCTTGTTTTTATTTTACATGCAGGCAATAGGCTTTCAAATTTATAATTAACATGATCTGAAATAACAAAACCAGTAACATATCTCTTGCCTAAAATGAACAACTGTCTTATAGTAATTTTTGAAATAAATTTGTGATCTAGCTGAAACAAATATTTGACTCAAGTACAGGGTTATCTGCAGGTCCAAAGATGGAGGTCAGTGACATGCCCAAGGCTGTACAGTTAGTCTATGGGAACATGGACAAGCTCCATGTGTTTCTACTGTTGAGGCTTACTTTTATGGTTTGGTACTATTCCTAATTATAAAATTAATTTCTAGAGTCCATCCATTAGTGAATCTTCAAAATATTCTTGCATTTTATTTAGTAATAAAATTGTTAAATTGTGGCTCTTATTAGCATTAAAAACTAATATTCAAGAGAGATTAAAGGATCAGAACTGCACAAGTGAGTAAACAGATTTGATTATAAGGACACCTAATTATTACAAGGTAGGGTATAATTAAGCGCTAAAGTTGTGCGATATAAAGACAATAAAGGCTGCAGAGTTTCTAAAGAGGAAATCAAAGAACCATATTGCTTTGCTGGGCTCTGATTGCCAGGTTGAAAATCTGAAAAAAAATAAAACCGAACAAAATTGGAGCAAGTTGACACAAGGTCTTATCATTCTGTCTGGTCCTGTCAATTTGTCTTTTAAAGACACATAGTCTTGATCAGACAGTTCTACTTCTGTCATTTCCTTATAATCAGATGATCAATGTACCAAGATAAAACAGCAGAGCAAGAAAAGCAGAAACTGGGATGAATGTGTGCTGTATGCCTACTGTGTTCCAGAAACATTTTGTTTCCCTATTTCTCAATTTTGAGTCATAGGAGTTTTGATCCTGCTCCCACTTTACAGATAAGTAGATTGAAGCTCAGAGGGTCTAAGGAACCTTGTATGAGCTTGTACTTGTTAGCAATAGACAGTTCAAACATGTCGATCGTGGTTTAAATTTTATACCCTCCCCTTCTCTGTGGCAAGCACTCTTCCTGTCTGGAAGATCAGGAAGCTAACACCCGTTCTTTATTCCATACAACCAGGAGCCTTTGTGGAGGGTCAGAAGGCTTTTCAGAGTGGTTAGGAAAGATAGAGCCATCAGTCTGAAAACACCACTTGCCCTTGGGAGGACATTGATCAAGAGTGTGGTACCCAACTGTGGCTACATCCGAGTACTGGAGATGGGGTCAGCCAGACCGGCTGCTCTCCTGCTTTCCAGGCTGCCTGGGAAATGCTGATTGGTGGTGGTGGTGGTGGTGGCAGGGTGCTCCTTTTGACATGTAGAGATCTGGAATGAGAATGCCTAAAACAGAGCTGGGAAGTCAAAACCATTGGTTTTCAACTATTGCTTCTCTCTGTTTGTGGATCTCTTTTCATTGTTGGGTTATTTGTGAAATCCCTTTGCAAACTTAAGAAATCTCCCTGCATCTCCGCCAGTGCCCCAATTCCACTGCCAGGAGAGAAGGGAACCTAAATGTAGAGTGAATGTCTTCTGCGAATTCAGTTGATTTGTGGACTTTTTTTTTTTTTTAAAGGGGCAGAGGTATGTGCTTGAATTTTTAAAAAGATTTCCTAATTGTTAGGAAATGAGCACAAAATCTTCCTTGATGATTCTGAACCTGTGGCCCCAGCGTGGTGATAACAACTATGACAAGGATCACAGATGACAAGGGTGGTAGTGACACCGTGTGAAAGGCAGTGAACTAAGTGCTCTAGTGGATTTTTATCTTTAATCGTCACAACATTTCTGTGAGATAAGTGCTGTTGTACCTTAATTTTTATTTAAGGAAAGCTTAGCTTATTTGTCCAAAGCAAGTTGTGTTGGAGTCAGGGGACGTCCCGTCTCCTGTTTGCCTGTGGTGCCAACTAGCAAGTATTTGATTGCAAAAGCTAGCAAAATAATGCTTAAATTGTATGGATGAACAAATGGTACATTTTAAGATGAAACAAATCATTTGTAAATGTGAAGAGCAGCCTTAAAAGCTGTATATTCCTAGAAAGATGCATTTAAACTGTTCTCCCATTCTAATACTGTGCATTTCAGTGTATATATAATAAGCATCGCATTTGAAGGATAACAAATCGGTACGCTATTTTATCTTAATGAGAATGGTGTGCCATAGTCAAAATAAGTGAACTAACTAGCATGCTTTATACCATATTTTACATTCTTCTTTTGAAAGATATTTGAAAGGGTAAGGTGTGCAATTAAATAAATTTAGCTCCTGATTCCAACTTGCCTACATTTTGAAGATATATGGTGTTTATTTGCATTTTTATTCTTTTTTTGTTTTATGTGCTCATTTAAATCTTATCTGTTTTCTTTCTTCTTCTTCTTTTTTTTTTTTTCAGCAGTAACATCCAGCTGTTTATTGCCTAAGCATTCTGGGGCTTGCTTCGTCACTTGGCTTTGCTGTGGAGCACTCCTGTAGAGCTTACTGAATTGCGTATTGAAGATCCACCCGTTTGGTGAGTGGAATCATAGCTACAATTTTGTGTTTTGCTCTGCTCAAGTTGTGTTTGCATTGTTGACCAAAGTGCTTTCATATAGAGAGCAAAATAGGGCTTTTCCAGCTCTGTGTAAGAAAGCTGGCTTTTTTTTTTTTTTTTACTTTTTTTCTTATGGACCAAAGTAATTTGTACTGTCATTTTCTCTCTGAAATCTGCAATTCTCTCTCCTTCCCAACCCGAGAGAATGACTTTACCACTCTTCAGTCATGCATCTGTTTCTTATCTACCTGAATGGACCTCTCCCCGGCTCTCAAGTTCTCATTCCCTCACCTCTAAGAATAATTTGGCCATCACAGTTTTGGTATTCGCTACGTACACTTGGAAATAAAAGGTGGTGGTTGCGATTAGCTGGCTCACATAGCATCACATTCTCATGTCTAAAGACCTTTTGGATGGAAAAACTTGCCCCCCTTTATCAGAACTGTTTAATATTGTTTAATCTGTGCAGGCAGAAAGAGAAAAGGGAGCTGGAAAATCTTTCTTCTGCTTTTATTGTACCTGAACTGGCTATCTCAATATATTTCTACAGCATCCAGCGTCATATATCAAATGTCTTCCTCAGGCTTTCTTGGGTTTCTACATCCATTTTTCTATAACGTTTTGCTCTTTTCAGTCTTGCTTTTATATTTTTACAAGTTAAATCCTTGTACCAAGATGGCTTACCTTTGGGTGGGATAATTAAAGGGTTCTCTGGGAACAATCAATATGTTGTGCAATTCTGATTTGGAGATGGGGCATCTGACTTAGCTAAAGCATCAGTTTGCAGATTAATTTCAGTGATTTGAGTATGTATAGAAACTTTGTGTTTAAGAACAAGGTGTGAGAGGAGGTCCAGTAGAGATAAATACGTGATTCAATGGATAAATGTAAGAGGTTATCTGGATTAAATCCTTTTTTGTTTTTCTTTATTGCTTGTAGAAATTTTTCAGTGAAAATGAGGCAGTGAGTAAAGAATAGGTCTTATGTGGCTAAGGGAGTGGGTATGGGAATAAGGGAGGGTAATGATGGGTATGTCCTCTTGAAGGAGTCATTTGAAATACAGCCATCAGGCAGCCTTAGTTCAAACAGTCAATTTAGAACATACTTGTGGAGCAGATAATATAAAATACCTAAATGGAAATCTCGTGAGGCTGTAGTAACAATTAAAGTAGATGATACAATAAGGTACTTACCCTGGTAGGTGAACAACACAGTCAGGGGTAAATGCGTGTCATCAGCAGTTCTAACTCCATTTTGCTGGCAAAGAAACTAAAGTCCAAGCAGCTGGCTTGAAATAGACCTTTATGCTACTGCAGGTTTTCCGTGTTTTCTCAACATCCTCATATGTTTTCTTGGGTGTGTAGTCTGATGGGGAGAATCTTCTGTTAAGAGTATTAAGGGTTTCTTTTTGGATTTTATTGTGCTTTGATTCTGAGAAAGGCATCCAATTTAATAAATTTCAATACACCTTAAGCTTCTCTGAAGCATCCTTGTTTCTAGTGTCTTTGGAGGTCAGATCCAAACTGGGTTGTACAAGGAAACTTCATTTTGTTAGAGCATATCTCTGTCTTCATGGTTGCTTCCCCACAGATCAGATACCATCCTATCCCAGAATCATCTCCTGATTCCATTTTCTGTCTTGGAAGCTTGGGTCCATTTTTGTTTCTGTTCTTAAGGAACAATCACCAAGTGGTAGAAATCCATTATAAATGTAGAGTTGTCAGTTTTGGGAAAAAAGGAGGGCTTACGGTGACCCAGACCTAAGACTCTGGTATATCCTATGCTAGCCCATCCATCCTGTCCTAGAGCAAGTAACAGAAGAGATCACTGCAGAGTTAGAGGAGGTAAGTTTGGTGGGACAGAACCTAGGAGGATGAAGCCTGTGTTTAGGATTCTTAGAGAATGTTCCTAACCTTGTTAAAGCCAACAGTTGTCCCCTGTTTCTCTCTTGCTCACCCTCCCAACTTTATCATCTAATCTTTTGATTAAGATTTCTGGAGAAAATGGATCTTTGGTACGTCGTGTTCAGGGAAACAGGCAGAGGATAATGAGAAGTAGCCTGTAAATGGGGGAAGAAGGAGAAATGCCTGCATGGTCTTAGGAACTCCCTTGATAATGAAAGCAAGTCTCCAAATTTCAGTGGTCTGCCTAGTGTGCTGGCCTGCAAAACCATTACATTTTTCTCAATGTTCTCATTTGATTTTGCCATTATTTAGTTAGGGTAGTACTTTGATAATTGACTACTGCAACCAAAAATGTCTTGAATTTTGACTGAATAATAAGCCCCTCAATGAGGCCACACTTCGTTTTCAGAAAATTACATGTTAATATTAACTTTGAGAAAAAATTCTTCACGGTAACTCTCTAGCATCATATTTTATATTCTATTAAACCTGTTCTCAATTACTAATACCTACCTACTTGGAAATGGACTCTACAAGGCTCTGCCCTCTGCTGTTCATTCAGTGTCATTTGTAGCCCTAATAGAATGGATGAGAGTAGCTTCCCCAGGCAACAGGAGGCTTTATAAATACAAGCTGGTGTTTCCCCAGGTGTTCACTTTCCTCCTAGACCACCAATGTTTTTTCTTCCTTTGGCTTATACTTGAAGTCTTAAATGCTACTCTTTTTGCTCCTAAGAAGCAGTATAAAATATACCACTTTACTGGCCAGGGATCTACCTTAAAGGTTTCTGCTCTTTTTGCTTCACTGGTAGTGTATAACATGGTTTTTACTCCATGGTGGATTCATAAAATACATGGGATTTAAATGGAGGTTCTTATAGTTCTAGGATAGTCGTATCTCCTTTCAACCAGACTAGGATGAAATGCAAGATGTGATTTTGTCATCACTAAAAATATGCCTTTTGACTATTTTTTGCTTAAGAAAAAAAGAAAGAAAGAAAATGAAAGAGGAAGCAACTTTAAAATTATAGAAAAAAAACCTGTGACACTTTGAAAGATTGCCTTAGATAAGGGCTAAACAGAACCAGTGTTTCTCGATTTCTGATGTTATTGGAATGAAAAGCTACTTTAGGTAGAAATTTAGGGAAAATCAACAGACCTACGTGAAGGCTGTGTTTTCAGCTACACATCCTGCAGTGGGTGATGTGTGGATTTAATTCCCCATCAGTAGAAGGGAAATGACATTTTTCACTTTCTTTCCCATTTAAATAGTTCATAATAATCAGTATGTACTGAATATATGTGACCAAATCTCTATAAAAAATAAGATTAGCACATTTTTCTCTCTAGTTTCAGATAAACTTCTATGCAAGAACTGAAATTATTAGCACCATTTTAAAAATATTACACTGAGCTCTTTTTTTCCCCTTTCCTTTTCCTTTCTTGCCAGCAGAAAAACACCCTTTAATACTCAACATCTAACCTTTAAGATGAGTGCATTTTAAGACTTTTTTCCCCCTACATTACATGCTTGAGTTGCTTCTTAACATTGTGAGATTTACAACAGGTTTTCTTTAAATATTTCACATTCTCTCACATATAGTCATGCAGTGTTACATATTTCACAAAATATTTTCTTGAAAATTTAAGAATAACATAGAACTTATATAACCAGAACTAATATATAATGTTATGGTGTTTTAATATAGTAATTATGAATAGATAAAAAGTAGAAAGGAAGTTATTAAATGCATAACATGTACCACATTTAAAAATGTTTTCTCTTTAACATAAATTCTTTCATTGAAAATGAAAACAAAATCTTAATTAACCCTAAAATCTGAGGTCCCGAGAGGTTAAATATTTTGCTCAAGGGAACCAGGTTTTGGGGTCTAATCCATTACTCCAGACACCAATCCACTAACTGAACATTTTTTGACCAGAATATGGGATTATTCTAGAGAAAACCATGTTTTACTGTAAAGAATATGATCTGATAAGCTATGACCTAGTTAATTAATTGTATAACTTTCTAAATTATGGATTATTTTGTTTAAATTCCTGCTCTTGTCACTTAATTTTTAATGCTGAAATGGGACTAGTGTACTTAGCTTTTTTGCCAACTCTCACTGGATGCAGATTTAAGTTTTCAGTCCATGAATATATCAATATGTATCAAAGAGGTGTTTGTAACATGAACCAATAAAATTTTTAAATGCTATTTAAACTTTTAAGTAACTCGTTTGGTACATTGAGATGAAATACCTTTGAATGACTTTGCTTTCTATTACAATACAGTTTTAAAAAGAAGAAAAGTATTCTATAGATGTTTATTATATTATTGGAACTATGCAAAACAAGATAAACAAATAGAACAGGATTTGGGTAAAACCAAACATTTTAATAGGTGTTGAAGAAATAAAGGAAAATAAATGAATCCAATTTAACTGAAAAAATAAAACATAACTATATGTTGTTAAAAGTTTAGTTTACTATAAATTAAATACCATCATATATAATATAAGTCGTAAATAAGGAAAAAAATTATAGTTAAGGTCTTTAAATGGTTATTTGTGTGTGTATGTGTGTGTGTGTGTGTTTTGTTCAGGTGTATCATACCCAGGTCCATAGAAAATAGGTAACGAAAATAGGCATCTTGATAAGGAGTGTACGAATACAAGGGCATAGTCATACAAAGAATTAAGTATCAAGAGCAGAGGGAATATAAATAAATACATTTGATTCTCCTTATTTGTGGTAGCCATGTTCTATAAAGTTGCCTATAACACTGAATTAGTAAATGCTAAACTGCTGCTCCTGGGGGGAATCAAGCATTAAGTCAGTGCAGCCCTGTGGTTGCAACATTTTTATCAACCAATCAACAGATCAATATGTAACCTTGTTTTATGTGTGTTTCTGTTTCAAGACTTCTCATTTACTATATATCGTTGATTGTTAGCAGTGAACTCACAGACGACAGCACCATAACTCTCCCCTGAACAAAGCTTATCTAGCGCATGCGTTTTCTCTATAAGGCTCTTCACAGCCTTTTTGCACTTAAAATCACTAGACAACGCTATACTGCAATGCTTAGGAGTCATTTAAAATAACAGAATCACCAACAAAATGCACAAAACTGTAAACACATGGCACTAAGGAGACAATGGAAAAGACCTTTTGAGCACTGACACCGCAGGCAGTTGCCTTGTTCCGTTTTAGCTGGGAGCGTGGACGTCAGGCGATCCATGGTTTTTACTGCTCTGTGCCAGGAATCTTGATTTTTGAGTGGCAGATGTCTTTAGTTTCTCTATAAAGAGAAAGGGGATAACCCTATGTTCAATAATTAATGTTTCAGTATTTCGTTTTATTTGGAAATGATCTAGATATTTGATGAATAGTCATCATTTGCCTTCTCTCAGAACAGACAGTTCTTGACTTATGGTGGGTTAAGATTTTTAAACTTTATGACAGTACAAAAGAGAATCACTTTCAGAAGAAACCATATGTCGAATTTGAATTTTGATCTTTTGTTCAGGCTAGCATATGTGGTACTATACTTTTTCATGTTGTTTTCAGTAGCAGTGAACCATAGCCCCCAGTCCCCAGTCAGCCATGCAGTCCTGAGGGTCAACAGCCAATACACTTACAACCATTTTGTACCCACATAACTGTTTGTTTTTTACTTTCAGTATGCTAGTCAATAAATTACATGAGATATTCAACTCTTTATTATAAAATAAGCTTTGTAGATGATTTCACCCAATTATAGGCAAGTGTTCTGAACGCATTTAAGATAGTCTAAGCTAAACTATGTTGTTTGGAAGGTTAGGGGTATTAAATGCATTTTCAATTTATATTTTCAGCTTTCAATGGGTTATTGGAACATTGCCCCATCATAGCATTAAGGTTTCAAGTGACCAAAAATATTTTGAAAACTTATAAGTTGACATGCCATAAAGCATAATTTTTGTTGAAAGTTCATTTATAAACTTTTACTTACATCCACTTAATTTACTTATTTTTAGCAATTATGTTCAGATTACTCATGAAAATTTCACAAGGTATTTAACAGTGACCATCATCTTATTTTTCTGCTGATAAATTCTATAAAAGAAATAACATGAGCTTAGTTGAATGTTAGTAAATCAAGGTAAATAAAAGTAGTATGTTTAATGTTGATAATACTAAAAACATGCCTGTTTCAATCAAACCAACAAACTTAAACTGGCTTTCATTTACTGATGATTATCCTAGATCATGTAAACTTGAAAAACATTTTAGTTAGAGTCTATTATATTTCTCAGAGTATACTTTATTTCATAAACAATTGTATGCCTTTGAGACATTAAATAGAAATATTTACAAATTATATTTGGCAATATTATCTGAAAGTATAAAAATATCACAGATCTATAACATACATGGGCTAAGTTGCTTCAGTCATTTCCGACTGTTTGTGACCCTGTGGACTGTAGCCCGCCAGGCTCTTCTCTCCATGGGGTTCTCCAGGCAAGAATACTGGAGTGGATTGCTGTGGCCTCCTTCAGGGGATCTTTCCGACCCAGGGATCGAATTGCCATCTTTCTGTCTCCTGCACTGGCAGGTGGGTTCTTTACCACTAGCACACCTGGGAAGCCCATAACATGCATACACGGATGCATATAAACTTACAAACTCACAAATCTTACAGCTTTTGTTTTAAAATTTTAGCCGTGAGACAATTAAAGTAATGCAAAACTTACTAGCTTATAAAAGAACAGTTGAATCCAAATTATGTTTGTGGCATGTAAAGTAAGTTATCTACTAAGGTAGCTATGGCTTTTACTAATATTTATGGGAAAGACTTTTTAAGAATTTCCTCATTGGAAAACTCCCTGATGCTGGGAGAGAATGAGAGCAGAAGGAGAAGAGGGCGCCAAAGGATGAGGTGGCTATATAGCATAACTGATGCAATGGACATGAACTTGGGCAAACTTCGGAAGACGGTGAGGGAGAGGGAGGTCTGGCATGGTACAGTCTGTGGCGTCACAAAGAGTCAGAAGACATGACTGGGTGACTAAACAACAACAACAATATCCAAATAGCTTCTTCCTTTTCTTTTTTTTTTTTTCTGATAAGAATTACCTTCCTGAAGTTTGCATTTCAAGAGATGGCTCTGGTTTCCTAGAGAAGACCAGGCAGAACATTTATATCTCAGAGGCACAGAGAAAGGTTTTAAGTTTCTCAGAAAAGGGATTTTGTTTCCTAAATCCAGATTTTTAATAATATTTGTAAACCTTCCAGATGAATGGGGGAGGTTTGGGGATTGGTAAAAAGGATCAGTGGACTTTGAATCTTTTCTATAGTCACATTTCTGTTCTAATAAGAGTAGATTTATAAGACAAATGCAAATAAAAGTTTTTAATTTCTCATAGAGTTGGGTTGTAACCTGGATGGTATCCAGAAACTGACCTAGCCATCCAACTACATTATCCTCAGTTTGCTTCTTTATATCAGGAAGAAAATCCTCAGCTAAGATGAATAGCAAAAGATTCCTATATTCTAGATTTAGAACTAGGTGTCTTTGGAATGTTTGAGCAAATCTTCCCACAAAGGCTTGTAGAATGCTTTTCTTTCCCTGTGGATACATTGTTTCATTTTAGCTTTGGGAAGAAGGCCTGAAAGGAAAGTTCCTATATGGCTCTGAATATCAACTTCCAGTTTGGCCGACTTCTGACCATAAGGCCACTTACCAAAAAAAAAAAAAAAAAAGACAACCTACTCCAGTACTCTTGCCTGGGAAATCCCATGGACAGAGAAGCCTTGCGGGCTGTATAGTCCATGGAGTCACAGGAGTCAGACACAACTGAGCATGTGCACACACATGAGCACAAGAGGAGTCCCCAGAGAAGATGCCAAGACCCAGAGTTACTCTAGCAGATAGCAATTAAGAAGAGGACCTCAGATAATTCCCCTGAGAACTGGCAACATTCAGGAGAACCCTCGCCACAGACAGAGTGCAGCCCACATTTCTGTCTGGCCATATCCTGGGGGCTCCCAGACTGCCCATTGCCAAGTCAAATTCTCTGGACACAAAATGAAAGAAACAAACACCAATAGGTATCCTGGGAAGAGATGGGATCAATAATCAGTATGTTTTTTGTTGCTGCTGCTGTTTGTTTTTTCCTGATAGCCTGATCTTGGAAAGCAAGGAACTGCGTGAAATTTTACCTTCCTGTCTTGAGCAGGCTCCAAAGAGAGAGCTCTGGGAGAGCTGACTTTGGAAAGAATTCTCACCCCTTGCCAGCTTCTTCTTGTCAGCTTCCCCAGGAGCCCATCTATGTTCTAGAATGAGTGTGGTGTCCCAGTAGGTCTTGTCCTGGTCATCAGAAACTATAGAGGAAGGAATAATAATTTTCTCTCTACTGTTTTAGTGATGTCTGCCCAAGACCCCTTTTCCTCTTGGGTTCCTCATAAGTAGATAAGCTTAGCAAAAATGGTTGAAAGTTTGCTGTTGTAGTCACTGTTTTTCAAGATTATCTTTGGTAAATTGACCTGCTTGTTCAGCCTTAAAACAAAATTTTATTGAGGTATAGTCAATTAACAGTGTTGGGTTAATTTCAGGTGAACAGCGAAGGGACTCAGTCATACATACACATATATCCATTTTGCCCCAACCCCAACACAAAATAAAAAGTTCAAAGAAAACAAAATTTTATTCACCAGAAGCCTCACCCTGGACCCATTCTGACTTCAACCAGCCCCAGTCTGGTTTTTAAGTCAGACTCAGTCCAGCTCTCTCGGTTCTGAACCCTGTGTGGAAAAGGAATTGCTCAGATAAAGCCTGAAAGCTCATCATGCAAAAGCAGCCATAAGAAGTCAATAAAAAAGAGGAGAAAGAGGAAGAAGAGGGTGGTATTTGAACCCTTCTCCTGTCACATGTCAACTATTTAACCTTGAGAAGGTTAATATCTAAGGTTTAATATCTAAGTCTCACTTTCTTCATTTGTAAAATAAGATGATATCAACTTCTGGATAAGGTTGTGGTAAATGTTTTGAAGTGGCTGTAGTGAAAGTCTAGCACTGTAGTTGGTATGTAATAGGCTCTCAATAAGCAGCCTTGTTATTATTCTGCAGTGCGCTTATCAAAACCCCAGCCATTATTCACGGCTCATTCTGTGCCATCCACTCTCTGGTGCTTTCCTTACGCGTCTGCCCACGATGATAACTACAATGATAACTCTTTCCTCTGAATTCCATATCACTTCTTTCATTCTTTTGAAGCACTAACATATACTTCGGATGTAACTGAACCTTTTAGAAAGCCAAAAAAAAAAAGACAAACTTCTTTTTACCACATTTAACATACTATGCTCTCTTAAGATACACACAAAACATTCAGTGTATTCATTTTTTCAATGGAAAGGACTTCTCTGGTGATCCAGTAGATAAGACCTCACCTTCTAGTTCAGAGGGTACGGGTTCAATCCTTGGTTGGGAAAGCTAAGATCCAGGTGACTTGTGGTCAAAACAACAAAAAAAAGCAGAAACAATGTTGTAACAAATACAATAAAGACTTTTAAAAGGGCCTGCATTAAAAAAGGAAAAAGAAAAACACACACAGCAACCTAAAGGAAAGTAATTATATGAAATGAGAAAAGTCATGTCAGCAGAAACTAAGAAGGTGAATTCCAATCGAAGTAATGGTAGAAGAATGTAGTTTAATTGTCACCTCTGCAGTCCATGGGTCGCAAAGAGTCGGACACGACTGAGCAACTGAACTGAAAGTTTCAGCTTCTTCGGCAGAGTGACATCAAAGCGGCTTGCCCAGGGTTGCCGAGTAAATGATGAGGGCAAACACAAGGTCTATCTGACTTAGAGCTGAAGTTTGATCAGTAACTGCCCTTCAACTTGACAAGCCTTTGAGCTTGAGCATGTTACTAAACTCTTTAGGGCTGCAGGTTTCCATGTGTAAAAGTGTTTCCCTCATGGGCTATTTAGAAGAGTCAGTTAGTTATTCTGTGTAAAAGTGTTTAAAACAGAGCTGGGCTGGTAGGAACAACTATAAATTTTGTTGTTTTTTATTTTAATTATTGTTATTATTATTGCTATCATTAATAGTAGCAACAGCATAATTATTTTGTTATTATTATAACACTATTATTAATACCAAAAAAGCAAAATGAGTATCACTGGTGGTACAGGACATTTAAATGATTATTAAGACAGTGAAACAGGGAAACAGAGCAATGAGGAAGTTATTCCCATTTCAAGTTGCTCTGATATATCCATTACTTCAGGAAGAGCATTTCAGTTTATATCTACTATGATTTTAACAATTCCCTTCTTCTCCCTATTTTAGGAAAAAAGACGACAGGCTCATATACAGAGTTTTCATAGATAACTATATCTAGTTTGAAATTAGGTGTGTTTTAAAAATTAAATTTGTTTTTACATCTACCTTCTATTAATAGGATATAATTCTGCTTTTATATTTAAGTTTATTATTATTAACTTTTAAAATGTGTACTTAAAAAACAAAAAATCATAAGTACTTATTCAAGATAAGTAAAAATGGTAAGAAATAATGCTTATGCTCTCATACAGAGAATAGTCATTGGGAAGGTAGTGATGGAAATATGGTTGGGGAATACAGTGTAAGAAGCTGGCAAGGGACTTCCTTGATGGTGCAGTGGTGAAGACTCCATGTTCCCAATGCAGGGGGCCCAAGTTTGATCCTTGATCAGGGACCTAGATCCCACATGCCACAGCTAAAGGTCCCATGCTGCAACTGAGACCCAGCACAGCCAAATAAATAAATTTTAAAAGTCAAAAAAAGAAGCTATATATGACAAACCCACAGCAAACATTATCCTCAATGGTGAAAAATTGAAAGCATTTCCCCTAAAGTCAGGAACAAGACAAGGGTGTCCACTTTCACCGCTACTATTCAACATAGTTCTGGAAGTTTTGGCCACAGCAATCAGAGCAGAAAAAGAAATAAAAGGAATCCAAATTGGAAAAGAAGAAGTAAAACTCTCACTGTTTGCAGATGACATGATCCTCTACATGGAAAACCCGAAAGACTCCACCAGAAAATTACTAGAGCTCATCAATGAATATAGTAAAGTTGCAGGATATAAAATCAACACACAGAAATCCCTTGCATTCCTATACACCAATAATGAGAAAGTAGAAAAAGCAATTAAGGAAACAATTCCATTCACCATTGCAACGAAAAGAATAAAATACTTAGGAATATATCTACCCAAAGAAACTAAAGACCTATATATAGAAAACTATAAAACACTGATGAAAGAAATCAAAGAGGACACTAATAGATGGAGAAATATACCATGCTCATGGATCGGAAGAATCAATATAGTGAAAATGAGTATACTACACAAAGCAATTTACAAATTCAATGCAATCCCTATCAAGCTACCAGCCATATTTTTCACAGAACTAGAACAAATAATTTCAAGATTCGTATGGAAATACAAAAAACCTCGAATTGCCAAAGCAATCTTGAGAAAGAAGAATGGAACTGGAGGAATCAACTTGCCTGACTTCAGGCTCTACTACAAAGCCACAGTCATCAAAACAGTATGGTACTGGCACAAAGACAGACATATAGATCAATGGAACAAAATAGAAAGCCCAGAGATAAATCCACACACATATGGACACCTTATCTTTGACAAAGGAGGCAAGAATATACAATGGAGTAAAGACAATCTCTTTAACAAGTGGTGCTGGGAAAACTGGTCAACCACTTGTAAAAGAATGAAACTAGATCACTTTCTAACACCACACACAAAAATAAATTCAAAATGGATTAAAGATCTAAATGTAAGACCAGAAACTATAAAACTCCTAGAGGAGAACATAGGCAAAACACTCTCAGACATAAATCACAGCAGGATCCTCTATGATCCACCTCCCAGAATTCTGGAAATAAAAGCAAAAATAAACAAATGGGATCTACTTAAAATTAAAAGCTTCTGCACAACAAAGGAAAATATCAGCAAGGTGAAAAGACAGCCTTCTGAATGGGAGAAAATAATAGCAAATGAAGCAACTGACAAACAACTAATCTCAAAAATATACAAGCAACTTATGCAGCTCAATTCCAGAAAAATAAACGACCCAATCAAAAAATGGGCCAAAGAACTAAATAGACATTTCTCCAAAGAAGACATACGGATGGCTAACAAACACATGAAAAGATGCTCAACATCACTCATTATCAGAGAAATGCAAATCAAAACCACAATGAGGTACCACTTCACACCAGTCAGAATGGCTGCGATCCAAAAATCTGCAAGCAATAAATGCTGGAGAGGGTGTGGAGAAAAGGGAACCCTCCTACACTGTTGGTGGGAATGCAAACTAGTACAGCCACTATGGAGAACAGTGTGGAGATTCCTTAAAAAATTGCAAATAGAACTCCCTTATGACCCAGCAATCCCACTGCTGGGCATATACACCGAGGAAACCAGAATTGAAAGAGACACATGTACCCCAATGTTCATCGCAGCACTGATTATAATAGCCAGGACATGGAAACAACCTAGATGTCCCTCAGCAGATGAATGGATAAGAAAGCTGTGGTACATATACACAATGGAGTATTACTCAGCCATTAAAAAGAATTCATTTGAATCAGTTCTGATGAGATGGACGAAACTGGAGCCGATTATACAGAGTGAAGTAAGCCAGAAAGAAAAACACCAATACAGTATACTAACACATATATATGGAATTTAGAAAGATGGCAATGACGACCCTGTATGCAAGACAGGAAAAAAGACGCAGCTGTCTATAACGGACTTTTGGACTCAGAGGGAGAGGGAGAGGGTGGGATGATATGGGAGAATGGCATTCTATCATGTATACTATCATGTAAGAATTGAATCGCTAGTCTATGTCTGACGCAGGATACAGCATGCTTGGGGCTGGTGCATGGGGATGACCCACAGAGATGTTATGGGGAGGGAGGTGGGAGGGGGGTTCATGTTTGGGAACACATGTAAGAATTAAAGATTTTAAAATTAAAAAAAATAAAAATAAAAATAAAAGAAAAATGGAATATTAAAAAAAAAAAAAAAGAAGAAGCGGGCAAAAAACAAAAGAAAACAAAAAAATGAAGTGAGCAAACTCTACAGTGGTACCACTATGACCAGAACAGAAGTTTTATGGAAAGAATTAATGGAATATAAGGTTGAGGAAGCTTTCCTTTTTCTCATTTCACCATGAAGTGATAAACTGTGGGTCAGGGAGGCAGCACTGGTCTATAGACAATTATTGGTGAACTTTCATTCTAAACCACAGCATTCAGGCCAGGGCTATTAGTAGCCACTTCTTTTGTAGTTTACATTCAGGAAGCCATTTTGGAATAACCAGTATGATTCAGGCTTTTCACCTTAGGAAACTAACTTCTAGCTGTCTTATTACTAAATCTTAAAAGCTTAACCAATTGCTTGGGACATTATTGGTACTCATTATATAAGTTTCCGAATGAGTGAGTGAGTTCTGTCCACTGAGTGTCCTTTACTGAGTTCATTTTACATTTGTGTGAGTACATCCAAAAACTTTGATGGGATTGGCATAGAGAGAATAAGTGAATTAATTGAAATGTAGTAGATATGTGAGCTTTAGTGAGGTCACCAGTCTCCCTGTAGAAGTGTTTTGGAGACCCACTGCTTTCAGGTACCACAAACTGTGATATTAAATTGATTCAAGAGCCCCAAAGTGCATGCAGATGTCCCTCCTGAGATAAGGATATGACTGTAAGGGCTTCAGAAAAGAAATGTTACTAACCATTCAGTTTCCTTAAAGGATCCATTCAGGACCTTTTTTTTTAACTAATTTTTTATTGAAGTATAGTTGCTTTACAATGTTGTGCTGGTTTCTACTATATGACCCAGTAATCCCACTCCTCTGTATATACCCCCCAAAAAACCATAATTCAAAAAGATACATGCACCTGAATGTTCATAGCAGCACTGTTTACATTAAACATCCATCAACAGAGGAATGGATAAAGAAAATGTGATAAACTTATGCAATACTACTACTACTAAGTCACTTTAGTCATGTCTGACTCTGTGCGACCCCAAAGACGGCAGGCAGCCCACCAGGCTCCCCACCCCTGGGATTCTCCAGGCAAGAACACTGGAGTGGGCTGCCATTTCCTTCTCCAATGCATGAAAGTGAAAAGTGAAAGTGAAGTCGCTCAGTCGTGTCCGACTCTTAGTGACTCCACGGACTGCAGCCTACCAGGCTCCTCTATCCATGGGATTTTCCAGGCAAGAGTAATATGACTAATTCAGTTGTATTTGTCAGGAGTCTCCATAGATTGCTAGCACTGGGGTGGAAAAGCCCATTGGTAGGACAATGGAAAGCAAAGAGATGATGCTTCCACACAATGACATCACTATTTTAACAGGATGTGAAGCAAGATGATTCATGAAACAAATAATTCTCTACTATATTCTGTGTGCATATGTATGTGTGTATTTGTGTGTGCAAGTTGAGGGTGTCGAGAGCACTGCTTTCAGAAAAATTGCCTAGTCTACCCCTCTAAAGATTCCTCCTTACCTCAACTGAATATTGAAGATCATTGTTTTAAATGAGGATTTGTCAAATTAGCCATTTGTAGGATAATTCTGCTTTTGGTGTGCTTTCTCACTCGTATATAAGGAACGGTAGTGATTTTTTGGTGGGGGTACAGGAATAAAGGTTACAGATATTTTGTAATTAGAGATGCCATATCATGTTTTCCTAAATTTATTGCAAAACAATGAGTTCCAACTGTTTTGTCAAACAAAACCCCTCTGCCTGTACTGACTAATATTTTGAAGATATAGCTATATGATATCCAGGATTTTACCTCTAATTACCCATAAGCTCTGTATTATGAGATTGCTTTAGAGAGCCATTTTAGTTTTTTATGTATATGAAACAGATTGAGAATTTTCCCAAAATGTAGAGATATTTCAGACCAAATGTTGAAATTCAATAACAACAACAATAATAATAAATTCTGGAACTTAATAATAGCTAACATTTGGAGATCACATAATATCATGGGTTGACTCTGGCTAAGGACTAAACATACATACATTATCCCATTTGATTCCCACAATGCTCCATGGGACATCCAGACTCATAACTTCTGTACTCCCTAAACCTTCTGTTCACCACCCGGCTCTACCTGCATATTGTTTTTCAGCTACTCTCTCCTGGCTAAGCTGGATAAACATTGAAAGGGCAGTTTTTTCACAGTATAATTCAAGGGATCTTTGTTTAATATAAAACAAAAAGGCCCAAAATTGTTTACTGTATCATGTCAGTATCAGAGTTCAAGCTGATATTATACTTTATGAGTGACAGCTTTCTGAGTAAAGTAATACTTAGTGAATGTCTTGATCAGACATTCTAGGGGAAAAACAGATATTATACATACATTTTTGTTGTACTAGACTCTTAGTCACAAGTTCTTTAACATGAGGGCCATCATAAATTATTCACCTGATTCAAATATGATAGAATTATTTATTTTCAAATTTATCAATTCCAGATCATGAATTCCAAATTGCTCTTTTGTATCCTTGAAGGCCACCTTAAGTGATAAAGAAATTCCCCTGACCTTGGAGTGACTCCAAGAGACAATTCAAAGGCAAGATACAGCAGCCTTCCAAAAAGCTCAACATAAATTTGAATGTGCTCTAAAGAGAGGGCAGCTGTCACCATGGTGATTTTATTCTTTCCTAGACTGAGTTCAAAATGAGAAGGGAGGTGTTTTCAAAGTAAAGATGCTGAAATAAGTGAATTAAAGATCTGGATATAATTTCTATCACTAGAAATATGGTGCTTAGTTTGAAGTTTGGAACCTATATATGGATTTGTATACTCAAGATAATGATTGTTAAGTAGGCTGAGAGATCATCTTTCTATTGTCAAAATATTTATAGATAATTACAGTTAGCTTTATCATTATCAATATTCTGCTAAAAGGCATTATATTCTCAGTGATATCTCAACTAATATTATTGAATGTTTACTATTCCTGTGCAATACACAAAGTGTTGTGCATGCTTTATTTCATTTAATCTATGAGAGAGATAGTATAATCATTCCCATTTTAAAGATGCAAAAACCAAGGCAAAGGAGACAAAAGCTTTGAAGTTCTTTTAAATGTTTATTTGGATTTGATTTTAATTTTTTCAGTGCCATAGTTATTTTTTAAAAAATCAGGTTAAAAAGCCCCATCCTCATGAAGCATGCATGCCAGTGGTTTGTGTATGTCACACAGTAAGTGCCAGATGTAAGAGTCAAACCCAGATTCAAATATAAAAACGCTATTGTAAATAATTTGAGTCAGAATATCAAAGCATACATAAATATCATAGGATGTTGAAAGTCTTGTTTAAGATTAGCCATACCTACAGGTCAGATTTGGGACAATACAGGAAGGAAAACCTTTGAAACCATTCTGGAGGGCTCACAGCTACTTTTGTGCTCCATTATCAGAATTTCAGGAATACGTCACCAAAGATATAACTTTTCTCCTATCCTCTATTACCCAGAAGCCTCTTTGGACTTCTGGAAATTCCTGTCAACTACATTTGAAGAACGATTCTCTTCCAGTTGGGAAGGGCCTTCTCTTAAACTGAGCATATGAAACTGAGATTTATCAAACTCAACCTGGCTACCATTGTGGTGACAGATGTCCCAGCTCAAACTCCCTCAGACAATCCTGGAGTGGCTCTTTGCAGTTCTACATGTGCCAACAGTCGTTTTCAAACACTGCTTTTTTTTTTTTTTTGCTCATGTTCTCCTTGCTTTTCATGTGAACTTCATCAGGTAGCTCTTTCCCCTGTATGTGTGATTTCTGACTTTTAAAACTGGGAAGAGCAATTCTTTCCTCTTAGATTACTGGAAGTCTGACAAGTTGACTATCTTTGTGAATGTCTGTCAGTATTTGGGAGTACTGACCCTCTTGCTCCGAGTCCAGAGGTCCTAGTGTTGTTCACCTCCTAGTCCCAAAGCAAAAGAACCTTCCTTTGTCTCTTTTTCAAATACTTTGGAGAATTCCTCGCCAGTAACTTCATTTCCCTGGAGGAAATGCATGAGAGCCAGCTGCTAAGTGCCGGTGTTTGCATGCACCTGTTTGTTTATTTTCTAAAATGTAATTGGGAATATGCCTGGAAGCCTGAGTCTGTTCTGTAGTACACTCAAACCAGATTTAGTGCACAGAAGACAACCACAGCCTTGTATTGTGCATCTTGCACAACAATACAACTATTGTGTGCACAGATCTCTAGTTGGCGTTTTGCAAAGACATGATGATCAGGAATGCCTGCAACACAAACTTCTCATGGGTGACTGAGATGTTGAAAATTAACCAGGAACATTCATGCAAAACACCACACCGTAATCATAACTCCTTGTCACGGACTACAAAACTCTTTATCAATGGGTTGTAATGCTGGCTGCATTTTAATATAATTTAGGAAATTTTCAAACACACACATACACATATACAGATTCTGGACTCTACCTGTAGTGAATGTGATTTAGTTCACCTGGGGTGGGGCCCATATATCCATATTTTGCAAAAAACTAATAATAATATTATGTAGTTGGTGCTGGGAATTGTAATGCCTACCTTTCCAACCTTTCCTCTGGGTACTTCTCTCGGTCTTTGGTCTTTCTTTTCCCTTCTACAGAAATGCTCTTTACCTAGATCTCTGCATAGCCATTCCTCTTGCACCATTTAGCTCTTACCTCATAGACTCTCTTACTGGAATATATATAAGCAGCACCTTCTGAGGTTGTGAAGTGTGTTTCAAGAGAGGCCATAAACTTGGATGTTGCCTTTCCTGATGATCAGCACTCTCTCCAGTTGCTCTCAAGTCAGCTACTTCATTTTTTTTTTTTCCTTTTCCAGGTTACTGACTGAGACCAATTTGTTTATTGCTCTGTGTTTTTATTTTTTTAATCTCCTGTCACTTAAAGGTAATAGTCAAGAGGGTAGAAACTTTCTCTGGCTTGTTCAGCCTTATATTTCTGGTACCTAGAATAGCAACTTGCATACAGTTGGTGCCCAATAAACATTTGTTAAATGCATGTTCTGTGTGTGACACACAAAGCTGAAAATCTCTGCTGTAAAGCCGTAATATAAGGTAGTTGAAATTCATCAGGAAACTTGAATAGCCAAAGTAAGGTTTTGAATAGATTCAAATAAAGAGAGGGTGATCTCTAACAAGATGTTGGAAAGATCATCTTTGTGAGGGGAGCAATATCCCTTAAGAGCAGCCTTCCCTGGTGGCTCAGATGGTAAAGAATCCACTTGACATGCTAGAGACTAGATTCGATCCCTGGGTCAGGCAGATCTCCTAAAGAAAGGAATGGCTACCTACTCCAATATTCTTGCCTGGAGAATCCCATTGACAGAGGAGCCTGGCTGGCTACAGTCCATGGGGTCACAGAGAGTCTGACACGACTGAGTGACTAACACTTTCACATTCAAGTCATGCTCAGAGCAGCACAAGCTAGTTAGCTTGGCTGGGATGAATGCACTATGACTAAAATTAAGCCCATCTCATGATATAATGAAATCATTCAAAGTGAAAAAAGTGTTTGGGAATAGATCATAAATGGCATCTAAAGCAAATATCTCTAAATAATATGAACATGACTGTCATGGAGAAAATACGGTATTCCCCAACTCCGGTAAAAACTCAATTTCAATTAATATTCCCCAAAAACTAATCAGATAATAACAACAGTGACTATCATATATTTATTATATTGTTTTAACCCTCATAGTAGACTTATGAGGTGATTACTATCCACAGCTTCCCATCGACTAAATGGAGATCAGAGATCAAGCAATCCACTGAAGTCCCATCCCAAGTTAACGACTGAAATGCGATTTGAGCCTAGAGTTGTGAACCCCAAAGCTACCGCATTCACCCAAAATACTGCACTGCTTGATTTGGATCCAGTTTCATCAGACACGATCCTCTTGACTGTCTTTCATACTAATTACATCTCACCCGACCAGAATTTTAATAAAAAGTACAGAAAGTCTTCAAATGATAATTTCTTAGGAACTTTTAAGGTCCATCATTTGGAGCTTGAAATATGCCTTCACAAAGGAAGAATATTATGGATACTGCCCCAGTCCCCAGGGCACAGAAGCCAAACATAATTCTGAACATCTTCTTGGACAAGAAAAAGAAAGTCATTTTATTTTACATGTTGTTTTACATCCTAATTTTAATTATGGCAGTAGCATGCGACATTTAGAAACAGACACAATAATTTGTCCATGTTTTAATATACTGTACAAATATTTGAGCAAAATAGGCCTCCAAAATGGTCTATACTTAAATTGAATGCTGATACCTAGTAATGGTTTAATTAGAATAGGTGAAAAAGATGTATGGGTGATTTTGTACAGATATCAAAGGAGACAAGAGACTCTTTGAAATAATTTAGGTGAATCTTAATTGTTTTTACTATATGTGATTTCATTTCAAGCTTGATTTTTTTTTCTTATGACAATATCATTCCTCTTAAAGCATATTGATACAGGAATAGGATGATGAGGGAGTTTGAACAGAATCTGCAGGTCTAAGTCAGATGAAAATGCAAGTTTATTAGGTGTTTTAGTGAGAGTCAGGAATTACAGACAGAGGATGGGGATGCTGACTGTAGGGAGAAATTTCAAAGAGATACTGCTTGGATTAGGCCCTATCACCAAGCTGCTCTGAGCTTAAATCGCTTTACTTGTTCTCCAGGGTCCAAAGTAGAGGGCTGCCAGTAAGACTGGAGCTGGGTGACGAGAGGGCTTAGAACTCAGCAGGCAAGGCTTGTCTGCAAGGCTTAGGTGTTACAGGGGAGAGGCTGTTCTCTTTAGTTACAGAGGATTGACAGATTATATAAAAAGGTAATTCCTGTTGAATTCAAGTATCAGTACAAAAACAGTACCAGTTTCTGATAATCAGCCTCAATTGATATTGAGTGCACAGGTGGGCCTATTTCTCTTTCTTTTTTTCTTTTTTAATGATTTATTACTGTCAGAGAAGAATGGTAATAAACCATTCCAGTGTATTTCCTTCAAAAAGTGGAGCTACTGCTGGTTTGTTTTTAAAACAAATAGTTAATTCAAAACTAACAGAATTCTCCTTTTTAAAAAAAGCTGGTAGTTGCTTATTTACTCCGTTTCAAAGGTTTTTTTTTTTTTTTAATTCAGTCTCCCTAGCAACAGAGACATCTGTCTCTATTCTCTTAGTCATTAAAGCCAAAGAAAGTAGCTGCTTCAAAAATAATAAAGGCAATTTCTATGAATTGGGTAACTGTTAATTGTTGCCAAGAAATCTTAGTGAGATAATGAGGCATGCAGCAATTGACAAAGATCTTTTCATTGATGTATGAGCTTCTAGCTAGCCCATGGTGGTTAGCTAATATATACAGTACCATCGATGAGGTATTGTGTGATTCACTATGTAACACAAATAGAGAAATGATCTTTACTCTTTCTGATTTCTTTCAGAAGTATGCCTTGCTGTGATTTTTCTGATTGCTTAGTAACTAATCATACCTTGGGATTCCAGGGAATATATTTGCCCATTATTTTTCATGAAAGTAGAAAGGTTTGCAGCACTCACAATGGAGATCAATGCAACAAACAGTATAGTAGTTGTTGGTGGTGTTAAAACACAATATACTTCTTATTTGAGTTGTAGATTCTGCAAAACCATTTGAGTGAAAATACTTAAAATTGCACTCTATTCTAAAATGTATATTGGCATTTGTGCTAAAACTGTTTGCAGGCCGCTTATAATGAAACCCCAATCACCCTCTACAATAGCTTCACTAATAAACACCAAACAGTTTTTCAATGCTTTCTGCTTTCCCAGCAGCCAAGGAAGCAAATTATATTAAGTCAGTATTTTTTATTATTGGTCCTGTGTTTGGCACATGCCTGGATGTATGTGAAACTACTGTTAAATGGGTAATAACAGAAGGAGAAAACCAAGCATATAAAATAAGCTTTTTATAATTTTTTAAAATCAGGAAATATGCTTCCGATAACCAGATGTGGAATAGCTCATTGCATTATTGGCCCCATAGGCCTATTTTAGTTTTTTTTAAAGGGGGTAGGGAGGTGATTACAAAGAGGAAGTGTAAAAAAATGCTGAATCTAGTTTCAAAATTAGGGTATTTATAAAATTTACATATGCATGGATAAATATCAAGGCAAATACTATGAATATTCAATGTATATCAATTTTAGCAGAAATTTGAATAAGAATTTTGCTTTTGTTTTGGCATGTTGTAGTACACCTAGTATGGATAAAAAATAAAGGAACTGAAACATGTTTTGAACTCACAGTGACATTTGGTTCATGTCATAATCTAAGAATATGTACATTATACATCCTACAGGTAATTAACGCATTGATGGTTAGAAATTAGATGAGATCTTGGAATAAAAATATGAGCATAGTTAGGTAAATCATTTTGGTGAAGAGATAATTTTTGAAGTATTTTCTTTTAAAAAATCCTCTCAATACAGTATATGCTTATGAATATAAATGAATAAAAGACATTATCTTTTATAAATTACAATTTTTGTCTGCATAATTTTACACTGTTAAGGTGACAAACTGTTAATTTCCTTTCAAGATGCCTCTAATAGAATGAAAGTAGAAGGAATTTTTCTAACAACTGAGCAGAAATAGACTTGAATAGCTGTTGGTGACTTTTTATCAAAAGTTTAAAAAATTCAGTGTTGAGAAAATTTTGGCACTTGATGTAACATAGTCTGGAGGATCTCAAAGTTACAGTCCTGGCTTTGTTGATCAAGTTTTACCATATTGTCTATCAGCATGTCACTTAACAGCAAGTGCAGGACTTGAAATGAATATTGTCTCAAACAAGGGCCACATATGGAATTTGTCTCTTTCTCTAAGTAATGGATTGGGGAACTGTGGCCTGTGGATGAAATGGCCCCACTGCTTGTCCTGAAATGGTATGTGAACTAAGAATTATTTTTACATTTCTAAATAATTGCAAAAATTTAAAGGAAAATATTTTGTAATGTGAAAATTATATAAATTAAAATGTCACTGTTTAGAAATAAGATTTTATTGGAGTATAGCACACCCATTGATTTACACATGGTCTGTGGCTGCTTCATGCTACAGTGTCAGAGTTGAGAAGTTTATGACAAAGATGGTCTGGCCCAGAAAGACTGAAATACTATCTGCCCCTTTCTGCAAAAGTTTTTTGACACTCACTTTGCATTTAGGTTATGATGTCAGGGAGAATATTTTAAAATGTGACACACAACATTTTCAATAATTAATACATGCAGCTAACAGGTAAAAAGAATCTTCTTGTGTCAAGGATTTGTGCTAAATACTTTGTGTGTCTGATTCCTTTGAATTTCTATAACAACTCTATGAGGTAGACACTGGAATTTTTCCCATTTTAGAGATGAGAAAACACAAGATTTGTTTTCTTTCTATAGGAAAAGATTTGCTGAAGATAACAAAAATAAAAGTAGTGAAGCTAAAGTCTACAACTAGATTTGTTTGAGGGCAAAAACCCATATTTTAACAACTGCAGTATTGTCGTTTCTGAGTATGAGCCCTTCCAAATCAAAGAGAAGACAAACAGTTCACTAGAAAAGCAAATGAAATGAGCAGACATGTTCTCAGGGAGGAAACACAAATGCCTTCTTTCCTACACAGCTATTAATTTGAGGGTGAAGGCGAGAGGAATGACTGAAGCCTTTTCTTGTTTTCTGACTTGGAGTATTAGGTTTGGATTTCTTTCCCCCTCAAACTGGTAAATAATTCAGTGGGGTGTCCAGAGTTTCAGAAACATGGCCTTCAGCTCCCTACCCAGGTGTTTCCACTGCCTAAAGCTTAATCATGCTAGCTAGAAAATATGGGAGAAGACTCTATGAAAGAGAATTCACTGGGAGAAAAAAAAGTTCTTATGACAAGGAGGAAGAATGCTCCAGGAAGGTCTTGACTCAATTCTGTGGTGTTAGGAAAACGATTTAACCTGAATTCACTTTAATAACCTAGGATTCCACAGACCCAAATCCTCATGGGGCGATTCTAAAGGTCTTATACCACTTCTTAACTTACTCCTTTTCTCTGACCCTGTGTTTTGTGCCAGATTGTCTTTTTATGAGCTAGGATTCTAATTTGTAAGCAATCTTCCCTCGTGGCTCAGCTGGTTAAGAATCCACCTGCAATGCAGGTGACCTGGAATTCAATTCCTGGGTTGGGAAGATCTCCTGGAGAAGGGAAAGTCTACCCGCTCCAGTATTCTGGCTTGGAGAATTCCATGGACTGTATAGTCCATGGGGTTGCAAAGAGTTGGACACAACTGAGTGACTTTCACATTCACTTGAAACAGAGAAGGAATTTATTGGAAGAAAGTCAGGTAGCTTGAAGAATCATAAGGAATCCAAGAGTGCAAAATTGAGAAAGGAGACACAAACAGATGATCTGGCAACAAGAGACACAGTATAGACACGATTGAAGAGTTGGGCTGAATGGGACATGCTTCTGAATGCTGCTACTTGGATCAGCTTTGAATCTGTCCCTTCACCATTGTGTCTTTCATAAAAATTCGCAGTTACAAATAGGAAGAGTCAATGGCCCAAGTCTTAGATTGTGTTCATTATCTCATGCACCAGATGTAGGTAGGAAGGAGCATGTGGACTTCTTCAGCTTCTAGAGGGAGAGGAAGAAGTTTTGAATACTGTATAGATCAAATATAAGAGAATATCACTATATTTGGTGAAGAACTAAAATGAAAAGATGATTTTCATACAATAGATCTTTGATGATTCAGAGTTACCAAAGTGCTGTGATATCTTTGGAAAGCAGAGCCAAGAGATTGCTCACTGACCCAGTGGATGATGAGAAGTGCTCTCTGATATGTTCTCAAGAGTAGGGAATAGCGACGCTGGAGCTGAGCTTCAGAGGGTGAAAAAGAATGAGCACGTGGCAGGGAGGAGGCAGTGTGCTGTGGCAAGCTAATAGCACGCTAGTAATTGCAAAAATAAAAATGCTACTAATTTAATGGCATGTTTAAAGTTTTAAACGTCATCCAAAATGAAGACTTCCTATTTTATATATTACAACTTTATTGGGGTACAATTGACATGCAAAGTGCACCTATGAGAGTGTATAATTTGAAGGGTTTTAACATAGGTATACTCTCAAGGAGCCATCATCACAATTAATTCCATCACCTTAAAGCTTTTCTTGTGCCTCTTTGTAATCCACCCTACCTCCACCCCCATTTCCAGGAAACCACTATCACTGTCTATGTTTAAATTTTCTAGAATTTTGTATGAATGGAATCAGTCAATACATATTACTTTGGGGTGTGTGGGACCTGGTTTCCTTCATTCAGTGGGAGGAGATTCACCCATGATGTTGTGTGAATCAGTAACTTAAAACTTTTTCATTGCTCTTTATAATTCCAACCAAAGACATCAAACACGAGGCTTCATCATTTGTCACTAAATTTTTAGATAGGTTGATACAGTCCATTGAGAGTGAATCACAAAATTTCTTCAAAACAGATCGTTTTGAAATGGTTCCATTAAAGATTGTGCTACTTGAATGTGTTGCCTGGAGAAGAGCTGGGTAAATTCACTACTGGTTGGTTTTCTTATCACTTTGAGTCAGAAAGCCAAATGTAATCAACAGGCTAGGATAGTCCTTGTAAACCTCAGCTTCTATGATTTAAAATTAGGTAAGTCTGTGTATTTCTAAGGAGGAAAATGAAATTTTTCTGCAAAATGAAATATTCTTGGAATATACCAGTGAAGCTGTGTTATTGAACCTATATATAGATTCAACAAACATTTCATGGGCTTCTAATATGTGCCAGGTACTAAGTTTTGTCACAGAGATGCAGAGATGATGAGAGCGTGGTGCCCTGGAAGTTCTGATGTAATAGGGGTACAGGTTTCAAAAAGGTACATTATATATGACATTTTTTCAAACTGCTGTTTACTGAGCATCTGTTATATGCCAGGTCTTAGCTGGACTTTGTGGAAATGGCTACCTCCCTTCAATCACAGAGCTTACTTGGGGCTTCCCTGATAGCTCAGTTGGTAAAGAATCTGCCTGTCATGCAGGAGACCCTGGTTTGATTCCTGTGTTGGGAAGATCCACTGGAGAAGGGAAAGGCTACCCACTCCAGTATTGTGGCCTGGAGAATTCCATGGACTGTATAGTCCATGGGGTTGCAAAGAGTCGGACACTACTGAGCAACTTTCACTTTCCCTTCACTTTCTAGTAGAAGAGACAGATGACAGTAATTAAGCATATAAGTAAGCCACGTTGATATAGATTATGAGAAATTTTATGATGAAATTAATAGGATAATGAGGTAGCAATTTAGGAAAGCCATCTCACAGAAAGAAATCATTGGCCGCTTTGCTGAGGAGTAGTTGGGGCAAGAACATTCTAGGAGGCACAGAGACTCAGAGGCACAGAGACTCAGAATCACAGAGACTGGCATGGGTTTTCTGATTAATGAAATACAACTGAAGAGGATTTGACAGGAGAAAGTGAAGCAGTTAAGAGTGTCTTGAAGTGAAGATAGAGCTGTAGGTAGGGGAAGATCCTGTGAGATTTTATCAGCCATATTTAAAAGTTTGGGGTTTATTTTATTAAGTGAATCAGGGTGCCCCTGGAGGAATTTAAATGAGCAAGTATCTAACCTTTCCCCCCCCACACACTATTGTTTAATTTTATTTAAAAAATGTGGTCAAAGTAACAATAAAATTAACGAATCAAATTCATACAATGAAATGAATAGATCTTAAGTGTGCAGATAGAGTTTTGCAACAGTTGAACATAACTACTGTATAACCACCACCATCCAAAAGAAGATACAGGGTATTTCAGTTCCAAGAAACTTCCCTTATGGTCCTTTCTGATTTACTTTAAAAAGATCAATATTGAAAAAATTCACAGGGGTTTCACTTCCTTGTTGATATCTGATTTGCGTTCTTAGTTCTCTCCCCTGAATCATAAGACTTATCAAGAATCACCATTCCCTTTTTTTTCTGGCCCCAGTTATTTTCTTACCACAGATCTTATGTTCTGATCTTTCTCTTTCAGACTTTCTCAGGTACTTTGTTTCAAGGTTGCTGCCTTGTGAGATTTTGGTCTCTCCTCCACTTGTCCAAATTCTATAAGCCTTACAAGTCTCAGTGCACATCACCTCGCATTTTATAAATCCCAAAGCTCGTGATTAATCCATTCCAGACAGATCTGTGTTCTCTGAACACTGACAGTGTTTCTCAGCTACTCCACACTGAGTTTCTATTCATGGTATCTAGTCAAGGGGTTAAGAGACCTATATGGTAGTAATGAGAATTAATATACTCAATGATTTAGAAAAAATGATCATGATAATAATACAGAAAGGAGAGGTAGGTCAATTCTACTTCAATGAAGCCTTATAATTTTTAAAAGGAAAGTCTTATGCAACATATATAGACCTGGCCCCAAACACCTTGCAGCATTAGTTTGGTAAAACTACTGAAACTATTTGGTTTTTCTCTTTATCTTGCACTGAGTTGTTTTTGTCTGTGATCTACTCAGCCAGTCATGAAGGCTTACACACTCCAGAGAACACTGGATGCCTTTCTGCCAGGTTCAGACTTCACTGTCTGCTGCCTTGTCATCCATCTAAATGCTAACTAATGCCTTTTTTTTTTCTTTTGAGAAAGTCAAATGCTCAAGGAATTGGCTTGTCGATTGTGGGTGTTTGCTTGTGCTAGTCCTGTGGCCTACTGAGGTAATGGATCTGCAGGATTTGCTTATTGTAAAGATGATTTGATTGAATGTGTTCTGTTTGGGTTGATGTGTTAAAAATTCAGGGTGTTATTTACATAGAATTGCAGAGAAAACAAGGGCAAGTGGGGCCTCAGCCAAGATTTTGTTCCTTATCCATGCTGCCATCACAAATATTTAATTGGCGTCAAGGTAAATATTCAAAGGTTAATGTAACATGCTGTTAATGGATAAAGAAGGTGTGTGGTCCTTCCTGCCTCACTTTGCTCCTGGAATATAATTATCAACATAGGGATGGTCAGATGTGGAAGCTTTGCATCATCTTTGGCATTCACCTGCGGGTAGCATACGTAAGAAATGGCGAGAGTCGTGATCCATTTTGTGTATTTGTGCATTAGTCACAATCCGTCGTTCGCATTTCCATGTGTTTAAGATCCACCATCAGTGAATTAGATAGTACTTTTTGGCAGCAAGACAACGGTACTGAAGATTTATATGTTTACTCCTAAGTAGAGTTGAATTTATTTCTAAAGCAAGCCCCATCTTTGACATTTATTGGGGGGATAAAAAGACCCATTCTTAAAGTTCTTTTTCATGGTATGTACTTTTCTTTTTCATGATTTTCAGATGACAAACTTAGAGAAATGCCTGGCATACAATAAGTGCTCGATAAGCATAGTCCAGGATGACTCCTATTTTCTTGCTTCTCCAGGTGATTACTTGTTTTGTCATGGAGAGTCTTCTTTGTGTAAATTATTTCTAATTTTTGTTCCTGTTGTGGCTGCAGTGACAATAATATTCCAATGATATTACTTATCATAGAAATAATCTCATGCCAATTTTTTTTCTTTTTTCCTCTTTTAAAGTTATCTTAATCATAGAATTCTATTCCAAGAAAACCAATTATGCTAAAATATATTACTTTTACTTGGTCATCATCTGGGAATTTAACATAGAGTTACCTTAGGCTATTATTTCTGCTCCAGTGCATTATTTTTAAAACATTTAGCAAGAATCATGATAAATAACATTTAGAACTGAGAGTATTTGATCTGATGGACCCCATTACATTTAAGTACAAGTCCCACAAATGATGTGTTAACAGAAGAGAGTGGTTCTAATCAGATAATCACTTACGTCTTTGCTTCTTGTTTCTAATTGGGGTTTTCCATTTATGTATTAATAATAAAACAGAGCTGCTTTTGGATGGTCAGGAAGTCTTACACCTCTTTAAAATAAATATTTATATTAATTCAAAAGCATTGAAATTTGAGACTTGTGCTTGCTTACATGAGTGGGCCATTTACCCTGACAAAGCATCAGCCAGCTCCTCACCCATTGGTTATTCCAGCCTGGCTCTCATCTCTCTCCGAGAGGGTCCTCCCCATTGTTTCTGCCTGTTTTCTTATTAAAGAAGCTATTAACAGCTGTTAAATGCATATTAGAACCCAACTGAGACTTTATTTGAGATGAAAAGAGAAAACTTGAAAACATACCGAGAAAAAGAAAAACGCCTTAAGGAGGGAATGGTCAGTTTAGAAGCATTATGTCTAAAGCGCATTGTTTCTTAGACTCAGTTTCCATGTCCTGGGAAAGTTATTCTATCCAAAGATAGGAACCAAAGTGATGTGATGATTGAAAACAACATTATGTTGATAAGTATGGCTTTTTCTATTCTGAATCAGCTAAGTGGAGTCACTCGTGCTGCTGGCTCTCTAACCATGTCTATGTGGCTCTTCTGCATTAGCATGACATGAAAGTGAAAGTGTTACTTGCTCAGTTGTGTCTGACTCTTTGTGACCCCGTGGACTGTAGCCCTCCAGGCTGCTCTGTCCATGGAATTCTCCCGGCAAGAATACGGGAGTGGGTTGCCATGTCCTTCTCCAGGGGATCTTCCCAATCCAGGGATTGAATCCAGGTCTCCTGCACTGCAGGCAGATTCTTTACTGTTTGAGCTACCCAGGAAGCCCAGAGCATCACATAGGAGCCTGTTGCAATAGACTCCTGGTCCATAGCAGGACTTCCCTACTGGCTCAGATGGTAAAAAATCTGCCTGCAATTCAGGAGACCTGGGTTCAATTCCTGGGTCAGGAAGATCCCCTGGAGAAGGGAATGGCTATATACTCTAGTATTCTTGCCTGCGGAGTCTTCTGAGCAGAAGAGCCTGGCAGGCTATAGTCCTTGGGGTCACAAAAAGTTGGACACAACTGCAAAACTAACACTAGTCAGGCCCCAGGGGCCAAGGATCTGCTTCTTTAGGCCTTTTCTAAAATGTCTGTGTGACAAATTCCATTGTCAAAAATATGCCTTTTGCCTTCATTAATACAAAATCTTTTAAGAGTAAAGAGTGTGGGATGTGGACCCTGACCAGTTGGCTTTGTACCCCCAGCTCTACCATCACTTGCTCCAGTTACCTGGCCTCTTTGTTACCTTTTATGTCTGTGTGTGTGGTATATGTATGTATATGGGCTTCCCTGGCTTAGCTAGTAAAGAATCCACCTACAAAGCAGGAGACCCAGGTTCGATTCCTTGGTCGGGAAGTTCTCCTGGAGAAGGGATAGGCTAGCCACTCCAGTATTCTTGGGCTTCCCTGGTGGTTCAGAAGGTAAAGAATCCACCTTCAGTGCAGGAGATCTGGGTTTGATCCCTGGTCTGGGATCCTCTAGATCCCCTGGAGGAGGGCATGGCAACACACTCCAGTATTCTTGCCTGGAAAATCCCATGGACTGAGAAGCCTGGCAGGCTACAGTCTACAGGATCACAAAGAGTCAGACACAATTCAGTGACTGAACAACAACAATATACGTCTGTGTGTATTTTGGCTGCATGAGGTCTTAGTTGCGTCATGTGAAATCTTTTGGTGCAGTGCCCAGACTCTCTAGTTGTGGTGCACAAGCTCAGTAGTTGTGCGGTGAGCTTAGTTGCTCTGCAGCATATGGGATTTTAGTTCCCTGACCAGGGATAGAACCCACATCCCCTTCACTGCAAGGTGGATTCTTAACTGTTGGACCCCCAGGGAACGCCCTGTCCTCTCTGTTTCTTATTTGTAATATGAGAGGTACAAGAGTATGACCTCTTAGAGTTGTTGTGGGTCTTGGGTGAGACAGTCCCTCTATACCACTTTGTACAGTGCTTGGTGGGGCTTCCCTGGTGGCTCAGCAGGTAAAGGATCTGCCTACAGTGCAGGAGACCTGGGTTCAATCCCTGGGTTGGGAAGATCCCCTGGAGAAAGGAATGGCTACCTACTCCAGAGTATTCTGGCCTGGAAAATTCCAGGGACTGTATAGTCTGTGGGGTTGCAAAGAGTCAGACATGACTGAGCGACTTTTACTTCTCTTCACAGTGCTTGGGAAGTATCAAATGTGCTGCTAGATGTTAATTGTGGCTGTTATTATACTAATATAGTTGTTATTGTTTTATTACAGAAGTAATAATGATTATATTGACACCTGTGACAGATGTATAGCATAATCATACCAATAGAAACCTCACACACTTTTGAAGCATAGAAATGACTACCTCTGTAGCTCTGTCACAAAAGAAATTTAAGAAAAAGAGTAGAGGTGAATGGGTTTTCTGCATTGGGGCTCTTCATTTCAGCAGCTTTCAGGAGAGATGCTGTAGGTGATGACCTACCAAAAGCTGCCTCAAGGGCGGGTGACCAACTCAGGGTGAACCCTGCTGTCTTGTTCTTTGGCTGAACCATATGGCAGATTTCCCCACATTTCTTCACCCTCCAGTACCTTCACCTTTGCCAATGGTTGTGGCCAAAACCTGCATGCAGCCTTCCACCCCCTCACACCTGCATACTGAAGGTCTTCCATCCAGCCATTTAAAACCTGCCCATCACATTTCCCCAGGTAAAGATGGCCTTGTGCTTTCTCTTGTGTACATTTCCAGCCAAGTTCCCACACACTGGGTTTCTGGCAATTAGAGGGTTTTAATTACAGCTATTAGACAGAGCGTCTGAGCGAATGACAGTGTTTGGCCTCTGGTTGTCTAGCAGAAACTGGAAAATGGGCAGGCACAGTTAGAGATGGTGTGTGATTGGCTCCTGCTGTTTGGATTCCAGTGGTACCTGGGCATGAAGCAGGTATGACACAGTGATGCTGTGTCTCTTCTGGTCTCAAGACACTCTCCATTTTCACCTGGAGCACACTGTTCCCTGTTTCCAGTTACCATAAGTCAGTTGTAATGGCCTCCAAAGTCACCATTTCTGTCCTTGCTGGTAGAGAGCTTTTACTCTTCTTGAGGCCACATTTTGGAAAACTGAGAGGGTCTTTCAAAATTATCTTGATAAATGCTTTGAAGACTCTGTTCCTGTTGCTTTAATAGAATATTTTCCTTTTTCTCCATGTAAGGAAAATTTCTTTCTTTCTTGCTGTCTCCCTTGCTCCTGCCACATTCTCATAACATACATGGTGCCTGAGAATCAACTTCGCAGTGGTTTTTTTTTTTTTTTTTTGGCAACAAAGTGAGTTTTCCTTTAAAATTATAAAATGCTTCCCTTGTATATCTGTTATAAACAGCCATCCAGAGAATTAATTCAGGCTATTTTCAGACCTATTTCAAACATTTTGATGACTCAGAATCTGAATCAGAGCAAATAGAACACGATCTAAATACTACAAGGTGACACAAATTCAACACGAAAAGGAAAGGATTAAAAAGGCAGTAATTACAGTTATTCATCTTTAATTAGTTTATATTGAGAAAAGTAATGCTGAAGTTCTGGAGACATATGTTTAGGTATCAGTTGCATCATTTTTTAAATATATGATCCCAGGAAAATAAAAATAACTGAAATTTATCGACCCTGTAACCAAACTACAGAGATTATCTCTCCTTGCTTAAAATTTTAGATAACCTTCTAATATTTAATGTTAATGAATTCAGGATTTATATTATATTCTTCACAGTAATCATAATAGAATAATTATTCTACCTTAAGAATAACTTAACTTTTTTGGCTTTGTTTGGTGTGTAGAAAAAATATACGGTGTAATTCCTGCCTTCAAGGTGCCTCTGGTCTAATTCAACATAAAACTAATGTGGACTTGTTTATTTGCCTGTTCAGTAATTAATTATGGAATACCAACTATGTTCCAGACAGGATTATACTATTATTTATGTATGACCAAACTGAGTCTTAAATAAGTAGTGAGTTTTACATAGTATCCCTTGCTGGGAGATTGTATTTTCCAAAGACAGAGGCAGGAGGGATATCCCCTATCCCACATTCTCTTCTGCAGTGTGGCCTTGCCACTCCTTCAGGAAAAAGTCAAGTCTATTTTCCATCCCCTGAATTAGGGAAGGTTTTAATGACTCACTTGTAAGCAATGGACTTCTGAGGCTGGGTCAGCAAAGGTCAGGTAGATTTCACCTGGATCTTTCACCTGGGACTTTTGGAAACTTGCACTCTTAGAACCCAGCTGCCATGCTGTGAGACCTCATGCCACGTGAAGTGGCCCTGTGTGGATGCTCTGACTTCAACCGTTAGGTCATTTGAATCCAAGAGTAAGACTTAAGTGAAGGTGATTTCAGACCCCAGACCACAGTTTTCCCAGTGGAGACCGCAGACATCATGGAAAAGAGGCAATCCAACCCCTATGCCCTGTTCAAAATCTTGACCCAGAGAATATGATATTTTATACCACTAAATGTTGGTTCACTCTTGCTAACATTTTATGATAAAGTTTTGGGCAAAACAGAGATCAGTAAAAGAAATGCTATTTGTGTGACTCATAATAATAATCAACCGATAAAAGTTCCCATTTATTGCTTGCTGTGGGCTGCATTTTGTGACCTAATGTTTATATAACCCTTGCCAGGACCCCAAGTTTGGCACCATTGCACTTCTGACTTTGTTGATGAGGGAACTAAAGCAAAGGGGGTGAAATAATGCATTTATATAGTAAGTGAAGGAAGAGGATGTGGAGCTCCTATGCTTAACTGCTTGGGTAAATGATGTATCTAAGGGCTGTATGGTTCAGTCTAGCTTTGGCATGTGAGTTCAGACAGTATCACTCTGAAGTGGGGTGGTTTTAGACTTTCTAAGGTTTAGTGGGGAGATAAATTTTATAATAAGCTTGGTCGGGTATGTGAGATTTAGATAAGCAGCACAGAGGAGGAGGGGCAGATATTGAATGTGGAAGCAAGCAAGGGAACAGAGAGAGAACTACGAAAAGAATTCATGAGTGTGTGGATGGAGAACAAACCAGTTAGAAGAAAAGCTGAGGAAGAGGATGGTGCAAGGTGTTGGGTGGGGGAGGCTGTTGGATAGGCTTAGAGATCTCTGGGAGGAAAATGTCTGGATTAATACCTCATTAGAAGGTTATTCTAGCAACAATATGGTGACTGGACCAACCTGAGGGAAGTGGGCAACTACTAGAAAAGTGAAGAGCTGAGATGTTATTTAGTTAGATTAAGAGGGTAATAGGCAGGTGGCACAATGATAAAATGAAGGATAAATCTAGAGAAATCTCTAAGAAATAAATGACAGAGTTTAGTAATAGACTGAATATAGGGTTGAAAGAGTCGGAAGTGCTGAAATGGTTCCTAGCCAATGAAGTCTGAAGTGTGATAAAAATCTCTTCCATCAAGTACTGCCAGAAATAATTACTGCTACAGAAGGCCAATAAAGTCATTAGCATTAGAATTACAAGACTCGGGTACTGAAAAAGTTGACAAAGCTTACACAATAATAATAGTGTAATATGTTATGATTTTATTGCCTTGTATCTGAAAGGTTTCACTTTTCTGTATTTGATAAACAACTATGATATTTGATGCTCATTATGACAATGAGTTAAGTCTGAGAAAGAAATGGCTGTCCCATATCCCAAGAATCTAAGTAAATTATCTAGAGCTTGAATTCCTAGTTCAAGATCCTATGATAGATAAGAGCTCATCATGGATCTAAGTCCTTTAACTCATAATCCACTGCTATTTCTACTTATAAAACATTTTTTAATAGATCTTGAACTTGGATAGATAATTTTTTTTTAATTCTCAGAAGCTGAGGAACACAAATATTCTCAGTAATCCATACATTTACAATATTATAGGTTCTGGCTTAGACGACCAGCCTTGCACATAAGCCCTCATTATATATGTGAACTTGGATTACTGGGTAAGTGAAATTTTGAATAAGACTTGAGAAGGGTTCTTGAACTCATTCTGTCTATGGATTGTTTTCAGGGAACTTAAAAAGTTATAAATATCTAGTTTTCAAATTTTGTTTAATCAGAGCAGAAGCCTAGAAATCACTTTAGTTCTCAACACTTTATTTTTTGTTGTTGTTGTTCAGTCACTAAAGTGAAAGTGAAGTCACTCAGTTGTGTCCAGCTCTTTGTGACCCCAAGGACTGTAGCCTACCACGCTCCTCTGTCCATGGGATTTTCCAGGCAAGAGTACTGGAGTGGGTTGCCATTTCCTTCTCCAAAGGATCTTCCCAACCCAGGGATCTAACCTGGGTCTCCTGCATTGTAGGCAGATGCTTTACCATCTGAGCCACCAGGGAAGTCACTAAATGGTACCCAATTCTTTGCAACCCTATGGACTGCAGCACACCAGGCCCCCCTGTCCTTCATTATATTCCAGAGTTTATGTCCACTGAGTTGGTGATGCTATGTAACCATCTCATCCTCTGCTGCCCCCTTCTTCTTTTGTCTTCAATCTTTCTCAGCATCAGGGTCTTTTCCAATGAGTCATCTCTTTGAATCAGGTGGCCAAAGTGTTGGAACTTCTGCTTCAGCATCATTCCTTCCAACAAATATTCAGAGTTGATTTCCTTTAGGATTGATTAGTTTGACCTCCTTGCAGTCCAAGGGACTCTCGAGAGTCTTTTCTAGCACCACAGTTTGAAAGCATCAATTCTTCAGCACTCAGCCTTCTTTACAGTCCAACTCTTACATCTGTACATGACTGCTGGAAAAATCACGACTTTGACTCTATGTACTTTTCTTGGCAAAGTGATACCTCTGTTTGTTAATACACTGTCTAGTTTTGTTATAATTTTCCATCCAAGGAACAAGCATCTTCTAATTTCATGGCTGCAGTCACTCTCCGCAGTGATTTTGGAGCCCTAGAAAATAAAATCTGTCACTGCTTCCACTTCTTCACCTTCTATTTGCCTTTAATTGATGGGAGCCATTTATATGCTGTCGCATTTATTTTCCATGCAGTTATCTCTAGAATCCTTGCATTCTCCTTAATCATATTACTGCTACCTTTGTTTATACTCTCTCCATATTTCTTGGAGTAATTCAACAGGCTTCTAATTTGTGGTTGTACTCTATTACCTCTACACTCTTAGGTCAACCACTCTTCATGCAAATCTGACCAGTTTGAACAATCAGTGGTTTCCTCAAGATTTACTATGACTTTTTCAAGCTCTTTGGCATATAAATCCCCTCGGAGTCCTGTCAACCTTCAGTTCCATCTCCTGTAGGGCTACCTCATACTTTACCCCACGGTAAAGGTAGGGTACCTTACCCTACCCTCATGCTTTACCCTATCTACTCTATTGACAGAATAATGGCTTTATTCACACACTTCTTTCCTCTGTATCATTGTCCAATTTTCCTTTCCTGGAATCCCTTTCTCTATTGTATTCACTTGCAAATTGACATTTAATATTAACACCCTACTCATGTCAATTTCTCAAACATCCCATTTGCCTCCAGTGTGCCAGTATCAGTCCTTCTTGGCTTTGTATTGTGTGTGGACCCAACAAAAATGCCATTTTTCCTGGACCAGTCTGTATTGCGATTATTTATCTTCATACCTACTCTTCCTATTAAATTGTAAACTGGATGACGTGTGTCAAGACTGTTGGTCTCTGCATCCTTTGACATTTTTACAGTACTGACCATACATACTGTTGACATTAGAAAAGGCAAAATTTTCTGGCAAAAAAAGATTTTTGGCTGGGAAAGGTCATTACTATTGTGCCACAACCCTGAATTTATCCAGCATGTGTTTTCATGAAGCACTGTGCCGAGTGCTCTCAGAACAAATTACACAGATCTGCTTCTTGACCTCAAAGAACTTATTTATAATTTAATACGTATATCAGGCATGAGGGCAAATATGGAAAGGACAGACAATAATTGAATTACCAACATTAAACAGATATACAAATAGGTTAGATTAAATATTTACTTTGTATGTGTGTTACCTTGTAAAGGGTAATTGCATTTTAGTAGCTGGTGAGTGTATGGGAACCATTTGAGTTTTATGTTTAGACAATAGAATCCTATCATAATGATTACAATGTAAACTGAATTTTGATGCTTTTATGAGCGAAGATGGACATTAATATCCCTATGAGGTTAATTTATTATATATTGGAAGAAGAAACCGTCTACCTTGGATAAAATCCAAAGCTAGGCACCTCTGGCCAAATTAGAGCAAATGGAGCTTGTCTGTAGGACTCCACCATTAAAAAAAAAAAAAAAAAGGTGGAATCTGAAAAATATGTGTTTTTCATCAAAAGGAGGAAAATAGGGTATTTGACAACATGCATTTGTCTACTGAATGTGATGGAATATGTGATGAAATATGTTTTGTCAATAAAATAAATTGCCAAACAAAATGTAATCCTTTCTGCAAATGCATTTAGTCTCCAAGATGAAATAAGCTACTTCCACAAAGCACATTTTTCCTTTGAATTATTTTAGATTTGCTGTCTATCAAAAACTAGGGAGAAAATGTGTTTTGTCAGAGACTGTATTTCAAGGTATACAGATAAAATACATTTAATTAGGAAAATAGTAGACTCCGTTGTGGAGGGTAAGTAAATGCTTATAGTATATTGATGCAGTTTAAATGAGTCTGTAATTTTGGGCCTGAGAGGCTAACTTCTCAGTCCAGTGTTAAACGCATTCTTTTGTTTTCCTTCAGTATTTTATTTTATTATTTTTTGTGTTTTTTCCCAATATTTTAAAATTTATGTGTAGTTGATTTACGGTGTTGTGTTATTGATATATATATATACATATCTATATATGTATACACATTATTTTAAAATATTATTTTCCCTTATGGTTTATCATAGGATAGGATATTAAATATAGTTCTCTGTGGATGTATTCTTGAAAGCATTCAAGTGATACCCTGATGGTCTTTGAGAATATTCATAACACTTTTATTATACCGTGTTATCATCAGATCACCGAAAGAGTTAATTATGATTAATTAGGTTCTTTTATTTTTTTTTTTCATTTTCCCCCTACTCTGTGAATTGTGCTCTGTGAATTGATCCCTTGCCCCAAGGCTCCTGAGGAAGTTTAACTTACATAATTAATTAATGCAGTCTAACCCTTCAGATGTGACTCCAACACCCAACCTTATTCTACATCATTTTAGGTCTTTGGTTAACAGCCTCTAATGCTATATAGTGGACAAGCTGATGTTGAGTAATTAAGTGTTGTTAAGTTAGAATAAAGTGTAATTTTTAGAAGAGGGATCAAAAGAGTGATATGTGTGGCAACAATTTTGAGAAGAGTAAAGTGTTAGAAATGAAAGATGATATGAATGAGAAAGGTTTTTTTGGTCTTTTTCCTCCTATTCTTTTTTTCTATTAGGAACATACTCCCTCACTTGTGGTATCTGCTTAATATTTAAGGATTGAATGAGATAATATTTATAAAGTTCTTGGCTCCTTGCCTAGCACTAGTTCTATATTGATTTATAATATTCCAGTATTGAATAAACATTGTTCCATTTGGTTCTCATACTGTCCTCCTTCTGAACAAGTATCATTTATTTCCATTTTATGGAAGAGTTAACTAAAATTCAGAGGGTCACGTAGTGATGGACCCAAAGGAGGAATTCATCTTTAATGCTGGGTGAGGATTGTCTAGGGAGAATGTAACATTTGAACTATATCCTGAAGCATGAGGAGGAAATAAAAACTGCATGGTAATGATCAATGTAGGTGGCTTGTTGAGTGTAGCGTTAATAACTGTGTTGCCAAGGAGAAAGGGCTTAATTTATCAGGAAATGAAGCTGGAAAGGTAATCTGGAATCATAAAATACTGTATGTACTGAGAAATTTTCTTTTAATTCTAGAGGGACTGGAAGCAGATGACTCAACTTGTATTTTAGAGAACGAGTTTAGGTGATGGGGATTCGAGCAGGGAAGAGACCTACAGGAAGGGTGTGTATCAGTGTATCACTGCTGTACTCGTGGTGATAGACTGAAAACTAGAGCTATGGAGAGACACACGAATGAGATAGAGGAATCTCAAAGACATTTCTCAGGTCTCATCAGTGAGAGGCCATACATGGTAGGGAAGGTTAGGTGAATTTGGGAATAACTGCAAAGTTGCATAAGGAAATGAAGGCATTAATATAGACAGAAAATGCAGAAAGAAAATAGTTGATGATGGTAAAGGAGACCTTTTCTAAAAAACTTGTGCTTAGTTGTTTTGGTATTTTTTTAAGATATTTATTTATTTGGCTGTGTTCGGCCTTAGTTGCTGGCATGTGGGTGGGATCGTTCTTTCCTTGGTGGTACATGGATTTTCTAGTTGGGGCATGTGGGCAAACATGTGCTGCCTGCATTAAAAGGTGATCTTAACCACTGGACCACCATGCAAGTTCTGGAGTTATTTGGTTTTGAACATAAGTAATGTAACTAACTGCAAGATAAACGGGCAGATGTGTTATTAATATGGATCCTGAGCCCAAGAGGGCTTCCCTGGTGGCTCAGAGGTTAAAGCACCTGCCTGCAATCAGGGTTTGATCCCTGGGTTGGGAAGATCCCCTGGAGAAGGAAATGGCAACGCACTCCAGTATTCTTGCCTGGAGAATCCCATGGACGGAGGAGCCTGGTGGGCTACAGTCCACGGGGTCACAAAGAGTCGGACATGACTGAGCGACTTCACTTTCACTGAATCCAAGAGAGAGGCTGGGGGAAGGAATAAAAATTTGAAGGAGTCTTATTATATTTGTTTTTGTGATTGGTGATATATGAATGAAAGACCTTTATAAGACAGATTTTATTTTGTTATCTTACTTTTTTAATTATGCAAATATGATAACACTTAGAAAATAAAGAACAAATGTACATGTAGTTCCACTATATATTGCAATTTTTTAAGTAAATAAATTGATTTTTAGTTGGAGTTTCAATATCAAGCTCTCAAAAATTAATAGAATGAATATACACAGAAGTTGAAGGATATAGTAGACCTGAAAAATTCTGTGAACCAATTCAACATAATTAAGATTTATACAGTTTTCAAACAACAACAGAATACACATTCTATTCAGTTCCCATAGACTATAAACCAGGAGACACTGAAACATGTCCAGGCACATAAGATCAAGTAAAAAATTTTCATGGTCTAAATGTATTGAAATCATGCCAAATCTGTTATCTTATCTCCGTGTGATTATGTTAGAGATCAATAACACAAGATATTTGAAAATAACCCACATATTTTCAAATGTGGTGTGACATTTACCAAAAGAGATCTTTGATTTAGCCATTGAAAGCCTGAATAAAGTTAGAAGAATGAAAAAACACACAAGGTAATTGCAGAGAAGAAAGCATTTAAATGAGAAATTAATATCAAAGATACTTAAAAACTCCATGTATTTGGAAGTTAAATGTCCAGTTTAAATGATGATGTATTAAGAAGCCATAACAAGGAAAATTAGAAAATATTTGTAATAGAATAAAAATGAGAAGAGAATTTACCAGAATTTGTTACATGCAGCTGAAGCTGCTCAATACAATTAAATACAATGTGGAATCTTGAATAAGGCATGAAGACAAATAATGGACAGTAGCATAAAATTGTATGGAATTTGAAGAAAACCTGTACTTTAGTTAATAATACCGTAACATATGTTAAATTCTCATTTGGGGTGGTTTTTTTTTTTTTTTTTGGCAACATAGTATTTTGTTATATTCTCAGATACATTTTAGTTAATAGTCAAAATAATATATCAAAATGAAGTTTGACAAATATGAAAGTCTAACTTTCTTGTGTTCTTCTCACTTTTACTGGATAACGATTATTAAGAATGTGCCCGGCCCACGGTTAAAATGTACATGAATTATCTTAGTTAATTCAAAAACTTGGAGAAATCTGGAGGAACTGATATTAATATTTCCATTTCCCAATGAGAAAACTGAGGCTTCAGTTCAGTTCAGTTCAGTTCAGTCACTCAGTCGTGTCCAACTCTTTGCGACCTCATGAATCGCAGCATGCCAGGCCTCCCTGTCCATCACCAACTCCCAGAGTTCACTCAGACTCACATCCATCGATTCAGTGATGCCATCCAGCCATCTCATCCTCTGTCATCCCCTTCTCCTCCTGCCCCCAATCCCTCCTAGCATCAGAGTCTTTTCCAGTGAGTCAACTCTTTGCATGAGGTGGCCAAAGTATTGGAGTTTCAGCTTCAGCATCATTCCCTCCAAAGAAATCCCAGGGCTGATCTCCTTCAGAATGGACTGGGTGGATCTCCTTGCAGTCCAAGGGACTCTCAAGAGTCTTCTCCAACACCACAGTTGAAAAGCATCAATTCTTCGGCGCTCAGCTTTCTTCACAGTCCAACTCTCACATCCATACATGACTGAAGTTTAGAGAGATTAAATTAACAACCCAGCAGAGAAAAAGAGTTGGAGTTGGTAATGGACAGGGAAACCTGGTGTGCTGCCATCCGTAGGGTTGCAAAGAGTCAGACATGACTGAGTGACTGAACTGAAATGAGAGAACAGGAATTCAAATCCTTGTTTATCTCAAAGTCTATTCTCTTAAACTACATCCCATTAGGAAAAGTTCAAATCTGATGCAACTTCAACTCATCCACTTCTCAATGGCAACAGTTGTTGGACTTTCATGGAAAGCCTAGCCTCTTCCTTGATGTGAAATTATTCACAATGTTGACTTAAAAATTGCACAGCAGGAGAGTTGTGAACCAAGGTTTAGTTGGGACAAAATGAGGACTATCACCCAGGAGACAGCGTTTCAGATAGCCCTGAGAAACTGCTCCACAGAGGTAGGGGCAAATGTCAAAATATATGTGATTTTGGTGACAGGGGAATACATGCAATCAAGCACATAATTTTTTTGCAGAAGGTTTCTTTTAGTCTTATGACGCTTTCTGCTAGTCATAAGAAGCAGTCGTCACCATGAAGGATTTTAGTGCTTTTCTAGATGGGGGGAAATATGAGAAGTGGGTTCATAACATCGGCTCCTGAAAGCATCTATCTGAAGACCGGTTCTGCCAGTTTTGCCCTCCAGCACAGAGTGCCTCATTTCTGCTCTCCATCCTGAACTTCTTTCAGGGGTGTTGAAAATCAGCAGTTGCAGCAGCACCTGATTTAATCCTTGTAGAGGTAGATAGCAAGGGCCAAAGGCAAGTGGCCAATTTGTAGTTGACAGCAACTATCCAGCAGAAAGCATTTTCCCTCATATCCTTCCCTCTATTTTAACCCTTCTGGCACCCCTTCTGGATATTATTTAAGACCCACAGTGACACTACCTTCATTGTAGACACTGATACACATTATTTCTCTCCTACTTGACAGTAGGCATTTTGAATCTAAACATTATCTTGCCTTTCTCGCAATAGGTAGGAGAGGGCCTTTCACTGTGTTAAGTACTCTGCTTGCCTTGCCTCATATATAACTGAATGAGGTTACTCTGTCGTTTTCTCCACTTTTAGGAGGAGAAGTACATAACTCAATCACTAACTTACCCAAGGACTCATGAAGAGTTCAGTCATAGGTGAGGCTATGAACACTTGTCCAGAGCAAGAAGAGTACTAGGTGACTAAGTGCCTTGCACACAGTAGGACCTCATCCTTGCAGGAAGAAGTATGAACAAAAGCACTATTTCCATAGGTAAGACTTTGGGGGCATGAACATTAGTCCTGTTATATGGCAGAGGTTTGTTTTTTTTTTTTTTTAATCAGTGCTCATGGTAATAGGATTCTGTCTAATATGACCCATTTCAGAGAAGACTTGAATAAAAGAATTCAGTAATAATGCCCCTAAATTTAAAGTCAGTACTCCGGAGTATCTGAAAGGCATGCGTTCATTACTTAATCTCACATCCAAATAATGAACAAAGGAGTCCACAACAGAATTATAGAGATTGTTCCAAAGCTTAGAGGCTAATTTGATTTTGTATGGAATGTTAAGAAAGGGTTTTAAAGAATTTTTAATGAAAGGCAATTAACGTTGAAACCTTCATTAATGGATAGTTGAGAGGAAAAACTGGACTTCTTGCTGAGTTTTTTACTTTTTTCACTAATTGCAAAACTTTATGGTATTTTTACTGTATATTGGAAAATAGTAAGGCACTATCTGTTTAAGCCAGTTAGACCTTATGGGCAAATAGCACACTTTTAAGGGCTTTTAATTTAAAAAAAAAAAAATAAAGAGGACAGAGCCCCCAAGAACTAATTATAACTGAACAGGTCTTATTTGATAAAATGGATGGGGAGTAATGGAATGTTCACTGCTACTGCTACTGCTAAGTCACTTCAGTCGTGTCCAACTCTGTGCAACCCTATAGACGGCAGCCCACCAGGCTCCCCCGTCCTGGAATTCTCCAGGCAAGAACACTGGAGTGGGTTGCCATTTCCTTCTCCAATGCATGAAAGTGAAAAGTGAAAGTGAAGTCGCTCAGTCGTATCTGACTCCTAGCGACCCCATGGACTGCAGCCTACCAGGCTCCTCCATCCATGGGATTTTCCAGGCAAGAGTTACTGGAGTGGGTTGCCATTGCCTTCTCCGGAATGTTCACTAAGAAACACTAATTTTGACTCAGCTTAAAAGTTTCTTGAAAGTATTATTTGTTTCATCATATTAGTATGCATTGACCAATTTCTCATATAACACAAAGTAGATATTTTATAAGAAAACGATAAAGAGCAGTACTGAGCACTGAACAAAAAAAAGAAAGATATAACTTATGAATGTTGGTTTCTTGATTCCAAATTCTCTAAACTCTTTAAATACAGTTTATTGCTCACTTTAACCTTAATGACTAAAATGATTGGAACATCCATTCTTTGGTTTTTCAATGTTTAGTGTTGGTACCAGCATTTTACAAACTTTGCCCTAGGAATGTTAGCAACAGTAATGTTCCCTATTTCTTACCACACATGTGGTCCTTAGGGCCTTAGAGTGATGGAAATAAAGACAGAAGTCTTTTGGCTGGCAGATTATTAGAAAATTTTATTGGCCATATGGTATACCCTCATGCCATGAAATTAGGGTCTTATTTCTTGCCTTTCAGACCAATGTAAATAAATTTAATAAGCTCCAGAATTAGATGAAAGTTTCTAAGTTATCTCCCACCAATTTCTTTTGCCATTACCAAGATAACTAGCTACGTTACGGCAGAGCAGTATTGGGGGTTAGGAGGCTGACGATCTCCCCTCCAAAGATATAATTTGTCATCCAGTCTGTCCTGTTGGTAATCTCTTTATATGTTGTGTTGTCCATCACTAACTAAATCTGCTAACAAATCTTAGACATCTTAAATTTTAGATTTGATATAACAGATAAGTAAAACAGTTTTTATTTTGCTTTGCCGTCTCTCACCTTGTTTACTGGGGTGTAGCAGTGTTAAAGAACTAGAGACATGTTCCTTTGACAAAAAGTGTAATTCCATCTGTTGACAATATAAAGACCACTGGAGACATATGTAAGTGTCTAAGTAGTTAAAGCCATCCCATCTTGAGAGGATTCATGGTAGTAAATAAAGAATGAACCAATGTTTGAAAAGTCATTCCTCCCTCCAAATAAACTGCTCATCTTATCATGAATGGTAGTTCACCAGGCTCCTTTGTCCATGGAATTTTCCAGGCCAAGAATAGGGTAATACTGCTGCTGCTAAGTCACTTCAGTCCTGTCTGACTCTGTGCGACCCCATAGACGGCCCACCAGGCTCCCTGGTCCTTGGGATTTTCCAGGCAAGAACACTAGAGCTCATTTAATCTCAATATATCAAGACCTAACATACATATTGGAGGCATTCTGCCCATATATTTTGAGATGCTCTGGTTAATTGATTGTCATTTAAGAGCATCATATCAAAGAATTTTCCAGAATAAATTGGAAATAAGAATATCTGAATGCCACCTCTGCCAGCTTTATTACCTTGATGATTCTTTAACTTTTTCCTCCCAAACTTTAAGCTTTTTGTTTTGTTTTGGGTTATAGACGATTAACAATGCTGTGGTAGTTTCAAGTAAACAGCGAAGAGACTGAGCCACACATATCCATGTGTCCTTTCTTCCCCAAACTCCCCTCCCATCCAGGCTGCCACACAACACTGAGCAGAGTTCCCTGCGCTATACTGTAGGTCCTTGTTAGTGATCCATTTTAAATATAGCAGTATGTACGTGTCCATCCCATGGCCCTTAACTTTTTTTCTTTGACTTTAAATCTTCCCTGTTTAAATCCATGCTCTTGTGAGCTGAGACTAGACTGTCTTTTCTTTTTTAATAATCAAAACATTTTTTGAAGCTCAGAAAAAGACACAGGATCTCTCCATAATGGAAAATTTGTGTACGGTCATTTCTCATGTGCATGTTTTCTTATATTGAAGATCTGCACTTTAATTGTGAAAAGAGAAATATGGCAGAAAACACAGAAATATAGCAGGCAAATGCGTTCTTGCCATTGCTTGGTTTTCTTGCATAGCATCGATTTTTCTCCATTCTCTGTCTCTCTCCAAAGAGAAAACTCCTAGAATAGGCTTCATTTGGAGAGATGCAAAGAAACAAAAAATTTTGGATGACAAAAACTGCTGAATTTATGTTTTCTTAGAATGTTTAAATATGTTATATTATTTTAAATAATGTTTCAAGAATGTTTCTTTAACACTCCCCCTTATATTTTGGTTTATCTAGATATAGCTGTTATGTACTATTCTCATTTATGAATAATATCAATAATTTGTCTGTTGTAGTTCTTTGATAATCTGGAGAGCAAAATATTACATATGGGACCTTGAGTAAGATCTCAATGCTGCCACTTTTAACTATTCATGCATTTAAGTATTTGAATTTTAATCTGTGCTAGGGTATAGCTCTTGTTCAATGACAATGATAATAATAATGATCATTATCATTATAAAATTAAAACCTAGTGCATTCATTAAGCTACAGAGAAAGAAACCAAAGTGGCATCCTATGATACCAATTCAATCAAGGATCAGTGTTATAGGGAGGGAGGGCTTATTGAGCTAGCAAAAACAGAAGGAATTCATTGTATACTGCAGATAAGGAATGACCCAAGTCCCCTCTCCAGGGTCAGATTTGTCATCTATCCTATATTTGGTGTCCACATTTATTGCTGTTTGTATGAAAATATATACCCAGTCTGCATTCCAAACAACAAATGCAGATTTTTGGTACTTCATTTCCATTCCTTTCTTTTCTTAAATCACCACAACTATAAAGCCAATACATTTTGAGCAAATCTTCTATTCTGAAATATAATTATTTTCATAGTAGAAGAGATATGATAATTTTATGAGACTGCTGTTTCATATACTGCTGCTGCTGCTGCTAAGTCACTTCAGTCATGTCCAACTCTGTGCGACCCCATAGACAGCAGCCCACCAGGCTCTGCCACCCCCGGGATTCTCCAGGCAAGAACACTGGAGTGGGTTGCCATTTCTTTCTCCAATGCATGAAAGTGAAACGTGAAAGTGAAGTCAATCAGTCGTGTCCGACTCTTCGCGACCCCATGGACGGCAGCCCACCAAGCTCCTCTGTCCATGGGATTTGCCAGGCAAGACAATGAAATTATTACCTTAACCAGTTGTTTTTTAGCTGTTGTTTCTATTCTCTTGTATGCCATATCCAAATTACTAATGTAAGTAATGTGTTCACTTATTTTTGCATTAGATTTATTAATTTGTTCACTTGACCATATGTTTATATGCCTGATGTGAACTGGATATCAATTCCCTTGTCACTTTTTTCTTTATTCTGCCATATTGTGAGTTGACACCAAAATATACACTGCAAAATGTATGTTAGACTGGGACATTAAAATGATTGACAGTGAACTTGCAGGGCAAGGAGGAGGCTAATCCATATATGACACACAGAAGCTGTTTTCCTGGCAACAACTTCATCATTGTTTCTAAACATGAGAGATGAGTCAATGTACCTAAAAAATCATCCAGGTAAACAGCAAAGAATTTTGTTTGGCAGGGCATGAATATAGTCTTTCTTCTTCTCCCTTCACTGTGGAAAATGGAAATAGATTCTTCCCACCTAGATTAATAGCTGTTTTAACTCAATAAAAGATGTGTAAATCTTCAGCAGTTTCCTATTGAGTCAGTCCTTTTATACGTATGCAATAACATCTCAGAGTAGTTAGAATATAAGTCAGGCCCTTGGGGGAAAAAATTCATGTACATTTGGAATACAGGCTGGATATGTAGCCACCTTTGGGGGGTAATAAATTGTTTTGCGAACAATTTGAAATCTGATGATAGCCTCTATCAAAAATTTAGGTCCAATATCTCAGAGTGTTCGATTATTTCACATTACATGAAGAAACGAGAAAATAGGAGGCTAAGTTGGATTAAAAAAACCACATGAGGCCTAAGAAAAGACTGTTCCCAGATGGAATTCACTGAAGATTCTGTTTCTTTGCATTTTTATTATAATTAATTCTTTAATATTGCCAGTTGAATCTCACGAATTGAACATGTTCCAATCTATACAATCTGGCATCATGCTGCTCTTCTGAAATTCCAAGGAGCTTTCCTAAGGGAAGATTGGGAAATTCACAGTATGAATGGAGCAATTAGAGCAGAGGTGTGGCATCAAGAGAGATGGGCCAAACAGAGACAGCATCATGACAATGGCCTCTTTCCAAATACATCCTAGTCAAATTAACACATGGTAATAAGAGAGAAAGAGAGAGAGAGAGATGCTGCTCTTTGGAAAACAGTATAAATTAAAATTTTTAATTTCGTGGTCTTCAGTCCATATCCTGGAAGAGATGTTCACATGGGGGAGTTGGAAGGGCCATTAGATGAGTTGCTGAAATGTACAGGATTTCAGGTAAGGGTGCATGGGGGTCGAGGGGAGTGGGAACCAAGGAAGGGATCAAGTCATTTCCTGGAAGATAAACTCTTAATCAGGGGCCTTCAGAGTAACTGAGGATGGAGAATTAGTGAAGATGAGAACTTCTCCAGTTATTTTGGAGAAGAGAAATTGTATGAGTCACAAAGGGCCACGGGTACATGGGATGGCGGGTGTGTTACTTTATGACTTGTTCTAAGGATTGTCCTGAAGGCTCCAAGGATTCACTTTTTTAAGATTTAAACACATAGGAAATGTCTAACTCCCAGAACCTTATGTAAAATTCATGTAATCTTTTATCTTACCTATGACATTTTAATTGTAAAGCAATACATACCTGTGGAAAATTTCTAAAACTAAAAGGGAATAATTTCCCTGTCCCCATCCAAAGATAACTGTGGTTAACTGTCTTATTATTGGTCCTAGAAGAATGGGAATGAGTACAGAAATGACGGGAATAAAACTCATTGACAAGTGTCAGTTTCATTCAGAAGCTTTATGAGGCATCGATAAGACTAAGAATGAGTATGGACAAAGGATACCTCTGAGCAAGCTTGGTGTCCCCATTCTGCTTCTCTCAGGGATGTGGCCAGGAAAGACACGATGATCTACAGCCTTGGTTCAGTTCAGTTCAGTCGCTCAGTCATATCTGACTCTTTGCAACCCCATGAATAGGAGCACGCCAGGCCTCCCTGTCCATCACCAACTCCCGACGTTCACTCAGATTCACGTTCATCGAGTCAGTGATGCCATCCAGCCATCTCATTCTCGGTCGTCCCCTTCTTCTCCTGCCCCCAATCCCTCCCAGCATCAGGGTCTTTTCCAGTGAGTCAGTTCTTTGCATGAGGTGGCCAAAGTACTGGAGTTTCAGCTTCAGCATCATTCCTTCCAAAGAAATCCCAGGGCTGATCTCCTTCAGAATGGACTGGTTGGATCTCCTTGCAGTCCAAGGGACTCTCAAGAGTCTTCTCCAGTACCACAGTTCAAAAGCATCAATTCTTCGGTGCTCAGCCTTCTTCAGAGTCCAACTCTCACATCCATACATGACCACAGGAAAAACCATAGCCTTGACTAGACGGACCTTAGTCAGCAAAGTAATGTCTCTGCTTTTGAATATGCTGTCTAGGTTGGTCATAACTTTTCTTCCAAGGAGTAAGCATCTTTTAATTTCATGGCTGCAGTCACCATCTCCAGTGATTTTGGAGCCCCCCAAAATAAAGTCTGACACTGTTTCCATTGTTTCCCCATCTATTTCCCATGAAGTGATGGGACCGGATGATCTTTATTTTCTGAATGTTGAGCTGTAAGCCAACTTTTTCACTCTTCTCTTTCACTTTCTTCAAGAGGCTTTTTAGTTCCTCTTCACTTTCTGCCATACTCCAAACAAACGGGGCGTGCGTACTCAGTCACTAATTCATATGGACTGTTTGTGACCCCTTGGACTATAGCCCACCTGGCTCCTCTGTCCACGGTCCCTAATCTTTAAACATTATGGCTACCACCCCACCAAAACCACCACCAAAGGACCCACATCAGTTCCAAGAAAGGCCATTATATTCTATTTATCTCTCAATCTGTCTACCTACAGATCTCTCCATCTATCTCTCCATACTGGCAAAACTGATAGTATATATACATTGTTTATTCTGCCCTTCCATTCATTTACTACTTTGAATATTATAGGAAAGACTCTTTCCTATAGGAAGACTCAGAAACATGGTTGTAAATTATTAGTTCAGTTTTAAAGAAGCAAAGGTAGACCTCACCATATTTTTATACATTTGGAGAAAAAAACAGGAGTTAACTGAACAAATTGTCCTACTTAAAAACTTACTTGCTAAGAGATAAAGGCAAAATTGACTAAACTTTCCACTTGTATCAGGAAAATAATTATGAGTGTTTGATAGAGAAGATTCCAGTTAAAATTAGCTATGAGAGTGTATCTCTACAAGGAAGAAATACATAGTCAGAGGTCTTACTCATAAAAGTTGAAATTCTTTATGAAAAAAATTTTGCAGAAAGTATTTTAAATTTTTTTGCCATTTTATTAAAACTTTATTTGCTTTCTTTTTTTTTTTCTTTTCTAAATTTTACCTTCTCTCTTTTCTTGGGAACGCTCACCAGTGTCTATATTGTCTACTGAATAAGCCATGTTAATGGATTCCATAGATAATTTCCAAAGGTTGAAAAGGTTTTTGACTTCAGAGAAATTGAAGCAATTTTGAAAGAAGCCGAAGAGGTGTATATTAGAATCCGCCCCATACACATGAATAGTGGAGTGACATTTGAATTTGACAGAGAGTGAAAAGATCAAGTTGAAATGTGGCTCTTGAGAAGGGAATGTGGCCTCATCCGTGCCTTCTCTGTTTGCTGAGAGAAGAGATTCTGAAACTTTGAAAGAGAAGGAAAGGGCATTAGCATCAAGAGAGAGGACAGGAGTCAACCAGGATTTGCAAATAACAAAGTCATCTCAGCTAAACTCCAGGAAGACCTTGAAGCTGAGATCCAAGATCACACACTTAAAAATGAGTAACTTTTGTTAAAGAAGAGTGTGTAGGTGACCAAAGTTGAATTTGCACAATAAAGGAGAGATCACAGGAAGGAGACTCTGAAGGAGTAAGGCTACCTGGGCTGGTTGTGGGAGTCTAATTCAGGAGGCTGGGATAGTCTCAGTCTGTGAAATGATTTCTCAGAGGTGAATGACTTCCACTCACTGTGGCTTTCAAAAAAAAAAAAATCTGAGGGCACCTACATTGATATTTTATCTCCTTCAAAAGATAGCCTCTTCACTGCAGTTATATGGATCTATTCTTAATAATAAGTGGTGCATTTCCCCCCTGGATTCTCTCCTTAAAATTCAGGGCACCCACTGTCCCTCAAGGTCCTGCCATTTATTCAGAGCTAGAAACCAGGATTCAAATTGTAGGTTCAAATATCTCTACACTTGACTCACTTGGAATAAAGAATAATTCAAATAGTGGACTCTTCATGGAAATTCACCTCCTCAAAAGCTATGGTCTGTAGTTAGTTGGTTATAAATAGTATTTCTGTCTCTGTATTATTAGATGCCATTAGAATAAAAACAAGTTCTTGTATTATTTGGGAATCTAAAAATAAGCTTAAAAATAGAAAATAAATTATAGTGTAAGAAAAAATAGCATAAGCAATGTTGAAAAAAGAATTTTAATTAGGGGATGCATTAAACATGCTTTAGTAGTAATGTTTACCTATGATGAATAAAAGTGGTTAAGGAAGTTTAGCATCATGGTTAAGACAGCTTGGGTCTACAGGGTCATACTGCCTAGATGGAAGCCTACGTTTGCCAGGAAATAGCTGAGAGATCTTGGTACAGTTCTGCGATTATAAAATTGGAATACATACACACTAAGTTAAGTTGTTTTGAAAATGAAATGAGGTACTTATAAGGCAATTCACACATCACCTGGTGCATGGGAAGGTCTCTCTGATAATGCTTATTCCTACATGAGGCAGAGAAGGCCTGCCTTCTTAGGATTAGTTGAGATACTTTGAGAAGAAGATGCTGTGATGAAATTATACATGCAGGAGATTAATGGAAGGAAATATCTGTGAAGGACAAGGAGAAGGAGCAGGAATGGCAGGGAAAGCTTTCAAACCATGATGTAGGTCCGACACCTGAGAAAGAAGTGGTGGACGGAAGATGCAACTACTAAGAAAGTCTTAGACTGTGGCACAGTTGTAAGACAATTAGGAGCAGTTTGATGCAAAGTCCTCTTGCTAAAGTCATCCTGTGAAGCTCTGTGTCCTATAGGAGGAGGCATGTACAGTCATTGGTTGAGAGCATTCCAGAAAAAGCAAGGACTCTGTGAATGTGGTTGTGGATCCTCACAGATAACAGAGATTTGCTGCCACATGGAGAGATGTGGGCAGTGCATTTTTGTGGCCACCATGGCCCATCACTTGAGCTGGAGATTCAATACAGTTGTTATAAGTCATTAGTTTATTCATTAACATATTCATTTACTCCAACATTTTTGTAGCTTTATTCAGGGTACCCTGCCTCTGAACCTCAATTTCTTCACCTATGAAATGGGTAAAATAATAGGTAGGATTCTTATTTCAACACTAATTTAAAGATTTGTGATATTATACATGAAAACATTTTATTAAAATAGTGAAAAGTGTTTTAGAAGTGTAAAATAGCCCTAGCCTTCTTCCTTTAGCTGTTTTATAATTCACTAATTTCTTTCCGTTCGTCTGGCCTTTCCATTAGCTTGATTTTTATAAGACTTACCGTACCATAGCTAATTTCACATGAAAGTATCTATCTGTAAAAACAAATAGAGTCTTTTATCTTTGAAATTAAGAATTTAAGCTTTACCAATAGGATGGTTTATTTGATGATAATTCTAAGTAGGGATGGTAGTAAATCTGTCCCTATTCCATACACAGTTTATGGAACCTGAGGAATTCAATCTACTGAATCTGTGTTAAAGATGCTCCAGATTAGAAGTCAGGGATACTGTTAAGTACTGCATCAGTTGATCATGACTGTGTCATGGAGCCTCACGAAATTATGGGGACATAGAAGGTCCCCAATAAGTATTTGTAGAATGATTCACAGAACCTTTTTGACCTGATAAACTTTTTGGCTTTATCTCTGTGATCTTTCATCATAGAAATGAGGGACCCTAAACAAAAATATGGTGAAAGCCCAAATTTGTCATGCTCATGGAACTTAGAAAGAAATGGGTCTAGTGTTTGGACCATACCTCTTAGAATCACAAAAACCACCAAAAAATAATAGAATCTTGAGTGTTCGTCATCTAATTCTACTTTATTCTGGAGCAGATTTTCTCAACATGGGCCAGATAATTCTTTGTTGGGGGTGGATAGGGGTTGCCAGATGCCTTGTAAGATGCTCAGCAACTTCACTGGCTCTACACACTAGATGCCAATAGCACTCCTCTCCCAACCCCGCAGTTGCGACAACAAAAATAATGTGTCTGGAATTGTTAAAAGTCCCCAAGGGGATAAAATTGTCCCCAGTTGAGAACCACTGTTTTAGAGATTAGACAACCAAGCAAACTTTGAGAGTTTAAATAAGCCACCAAATCCCTTGGCAAAACTGGTGTCACAGTCCAACCCAAGGACTAAGAATCCAATTCTTCTTCTGTGGGGCACTGCCTCTGATTCAATGTGTGATTAAATGTGCCTCCAAGTAGAGTTGCTTTTATTTTTTCATGACTATTCCTGTTTATTCCTAGCGTTCTTCCAGTGTGCAGGCTATTTGACATCATATACCTTTTTATTGCATGGAAGGCAAGGTTTAATATTCCTTTCTATATTGGATTAAAAATGAAGTTCCTCTTGGAGGTGAAAGGGGCATGTTTTGAAGCCCAAAATTGACAGGGTAGAGAGAGTTCAACGATCTTTCTCTTAGGGACTGACTTAGAGATATAGAATGCTTTCTTTGCCCAGCTTACACTTAAATAGAAAAAGGTATCTATACATGAAGATTTCTACATTAAAAAAATGCCTGCCAAGTACAAAAGACACCTCTCTAAAGTGGCAGAGATCAGAATGATCTTGTTGGGATGGTCGAGTGTAATTTCAGATAATTCTATATCAGGTTTCTGAAAACCCTTTTGGAAAGCTCTGTTATGTATTAGTGCTGGGTCTCAAAGAAATGGAAAATTAGTATTTTCTTTCTCAGCCTACAATTTATTGATCAAAGAAAACTTATTTTGAGCTTTGTAGTGTTGCGACAATCTGAAGCATATTAATAAAGAAAGAGAGTTGCTTCTTGGGGAGATAACCTTGATGACTGTAATTTTTCTCATGAGTATCAATGTGCTTATGTGCCAATATATCACAAGTGAAGGGGGAGGGAGGGAGCAGATGTTGCCTAGCAAGGGCAGTGCAGAGCTCTCTATATTTTGCTTTGTCTCCTTTCAGCCTTTCTCAAGGAGTTCTCATCCTTCACAGTTTATTCTGGAGAAGGACTTGAGATAGTATTATAAGAAAAGCTAGGCTTTTTGATTGCAAAGGTAGAAAGTGCTGACAAGGGGTTGCCTAGTTCTAATGATAGGGTCCACTTAATGCAACCATCAGAGACCCCAACCATGACTGATTCCTGTTTTCACGTATGCATACATCCATTCCAAAAGTCATCTGTCACACATCCCTGCTCCCTGTCCCCTCTGCCCATTAACCTTGTCACCCTGTGCAAATTTCTTAGTTTCTCTCTGCCTCAGTTTCCTTATCTCTAAATGAGGAAATGAGTAGTACCCAACTCAAATACAAATAAAATTAGTTAATGTTTTAAAAATGTGTAGAAAATTGCCTGACACATAACAGATGTCACTATATTTTTACGTGAAAATAACCTATTCAAGTATTTAATATGCATAACAATACAATAAATGCTCACTCAGTTGTGTCTTAACTCTTTGCGACCCCATAGGCTATAGGTTTCCAGGCTCTTCTGCCCATGGAATTCTCCAGGCAAGAATACTGGAGTGGGTTGCCATTTCCTCCCCCAGGGGATCTTCCCAACCCAGGGACTGAACCAGGTCTCCTGCATTGCAGGCAGATTCTTTAGCCACTGAGCCACCATGGAAACCCTAAGGTGAGGGATGCAGGTTCCACCGAGATGCATAGTGAGCATATAATATGTCATGAGCACTCTGCGAAGTGCTGGTGACTTATTACAGCAACCTATAAAACCCATCAGAGACAGACAAACCTCCAGAGCAGGAAATAGGTCACATTGAAAATGCACTTTTGAGTTCCTATGTATTAAACACATGGAGACAACTGTGATGTCCACTGAGGAGGCAGAGATACTGGTACTTCTATGCTCCCAAGAACTCTGTCTGTGGGAGGAGGGAAAATGAAATGCAATTATAAGATAAAGTGACAAGTGATGTCACAAGTGTAGACACTGTAATAGGTTTCTATTGAGAAGCTCACATCTCAACCTGAGCAAGGGGCTTGAAGGTAGAGAAGACCTGCAGGGTAGGTGGTGTGTGAGTAGCATCTTAGGTGAGGCAGGCTGGCTGGGTTGGGGCAGGAAACACTGGCCACAGAGAAAAAGAAGTTAGCCTTGGAGACTAGCAAGGAGCATGTTGAGGGAAATAAATGCCATGGCATGGCTGGGTCAGGAAGGACTCTGCAGCTCCGGGTAAAGAGTGTAGGCACTACCTTGAAAGAGAAAGGAAGCCATTGGAACATTTTCAGTCAGGGAGTGATATGGATGGAGAGATAGGAATTTTCATTGATAAACTGTGGTTTCATGTTGTGTGGAAGAAAAGCTGGGAAAAGACCAAACTAGACAAGGCTGAAAACCCAGATTGGTAGTTCTCCACTGAAAGATGATGAGCCATGAAACTCATCACCTTGAGAGCAGTGAGGAGGTACAGATGGATATGGACATGGTTACTAGCAGGATGCCAACGAAATCATAGTGACTTTTATCTCAGAATGGGATTTTTTTTAATTTTGAAAATTTGTATCAATTGATTCATTAACTGTGGTATGTGGGATCCTAGTTCCCTAAACCAGGGATCAAACCTGTGCCCCCTGCCCTTGGGAGCACAGAGTCTGAACCACTGGACCACCAGGGAGAGCCCTGGAATGGGGTTTGAATTGAAGAAAAAAAAAGTACAAAAAGGAGGTTTATGTTTCTCACAGTGTTTCAGTGTCTTATCGCACCTTTCTCAATCTTCAGGAGGGAAAATGCATAATTAGTCATCACATGTTGTCTCTCTGAGACATTCATGACATCCTAGGACACTGTAAACTTAGATTCCTTCCTAGTGCTTCTTGCCACCGTCTTGCTAGGTCCTGAGGTGTGAACAGAAATTTTGGAACTTTTGGTAAGATTATGATTTTCTTTGACTCTTTTCTTAAATCATAGATATTTGAGCAGAGCCTGAAAGGATCATTAGAAATCACTTAATAGCATGGTAGCAGAAAAGTTTGTATCTCAAATGCTATCAGCAAAGTCTTAATAGTGGCTGCTTGGGGTGCTGTGTTGACAAAGAATATGAGCCCCATATGGCTGGGTGGAAAAGTGACAAGATCAACTAAAGATGCCCATCATGGGTGCAGCAGGGTGGAGCAGAAACACATATGCTTCATATATCCATCCCTAGGATAAAGATTCCAAGCCTGTAATATTAATGGACTTGACAAAGATCACTGATCCAGTTAAGAGTATGGCTGCAAAGAAAACCATGTCACAGAGTTCCCAAGGCTGAGATAATTCATTCATTTATTTATCATATTTGCCTACAGTGACTGCATGTTCAGATCACCTTTTCTTGCATTGTTTTTTATTTAGTGTTAGACTTCCAACTTTTAACAACTGGTGCAAGTGAACCTATTTACAGGGTAGGAATAGAGACTCAGACATGGAAAACAGATGTGTGTACATGCGGGATGGCAAGGCGGGGCGGAATGAACCGGGCGAGTGGCACTGACATACATAAACTGCCATGTGCAGAACAGAGAGCTGGTGGGAGACTTCTGGACAGTGCAGCGAGCTTGGCTGGGCACTCTGAGATGGCCAGAGGGGCGGGATGGGGGAGGCTGGAGGCTCCAGAGGGAAGGGATGCATGCCTACATATAGCTGATTCATTTTATTGTGCAGCAGAAACTAACATGACATTGTAAAGCAACTCTGCTTCAATTTAAAAAAAAGAAAACATGGCAGACAAGGCCCATGCTTTCATGGAGACCATCTTCCAGCAGGAGGTGGGTAATACATGAGTGAATGAGGAGGGCACTATTAGATGGCAGTTGAAGATTATGGAAACAACAAGAGGCTCGGGCATGGTGACGAGAAACCCAAACAGAGTACTGGGGCAGCCGGTCAGGAGAATTGCCTCAAAAAAGAGGACTTTTTACCTGAGACTTGAATGAGAAGAAAGAGCCTTTGGGGCCAAGATCTGACAGAGGAAATGACAGAAGGAACACCAGGCAGTACAGAGAGCGAGTGGAGACTTTAAGCTAAAAGGAGCGTGAGTGTTTGAGGAACAGAAAGAAAGCCTGCAGGGCCAGGGCACCATGAGTGAGCAAGACGGTAGGACCTGGCAGGATGAGGGAGTCAGGCAGGGTCCAGATTAGGTACCCCGCCCCGCCGTCTCTCAGGGAGGAGAGTCTTGGGTCTTTCTCAGTGGCCCCAGGCAATAGAAAAGTGAGAGACTAACCCCTCGGTCTCCACTTGCTTAGTGCAGTGTGCTTTTGAAAGTCTCCAGGAATACATAACTCTTTCTTTCTTTTTATAGGAAACTCCTTGATTATAACTGACAAGATCAAACAGCTGATAGGATCAAAAACTTTGCTCTATATAGATTAGAGTGGAAAATAGTAACCTGGAATAAGTGTGTTTCCTTCAGGTGACCTTAGTAAAACATTCATGGGGTGCTGACAAGTACTTTGAATTTATACAATGGGGAACACAGTTTAAATACTTTGATATATTGCAAGCAGCTTCTTGAGAATCTCAAAAAAGATTGTGAAGCTCATTTAAATCTTCTACCAACCCTGTGAGAATTGGTAGGAAATAGCTATAGTTATATTTTATTTCCAGATGGATAAAATAAGGCAGAGAGATTAGATTACTTGATTTCAGATTTCTTCCCGTGGTCTTCTATTCAACCTCATGGATACTTTCCACGCACCTTAGTTGATAAATAAATCTATGGCTGAAACCCGAACTGTGGTAAAGCATCTCTAGGATTTTCAGTTTTTGAGCCCTGAGGTCCCAATTTATGTAAGTACCTTGCTAATTATAAGTAACAAGTAAAACGAAGTGAATCTTTCAAGATTCATGTGCTTGAGTGTTATGCTAAGCCTTTTATTTTATTTGGCAATTTTTTCCTAACTATTCTCTGCTAAGGTTTACAGTGGCCAGCTTTCAGGCTGCCCCATTGAATAGTCGCATGTATTCCATTAACTGCCTCATCCTTTCCATTTCTTCCCTCTCTCTCACTCTCACCTCCCCAGGCTGATTGACCTGTTCCACACATTCTGTTCCTTATAGGCAGTGCTCTCAGGTGACAGCTTATGAGCCTAATAAATCCTGGCAAATGTGTAAATGGATGTTAATGGTCCACACTCCCCTTCAGCATAGCATGTATACACTTTAATGGCGACCTTTGATGGTTAATACCTAACTCAATGGAATGACTAACGGCAGAATTAGGAAGCTATGTAGATTTGGAGGTCAACAGTGTAGCTAATTGAAAGTAATACATTTGGAGGAAGTCAAGGACTTTGTGTGCCCCTCAAATCATCAAGATATGCCTATTCCCAGAGCCAGTTCTCCTCCTAAAAGGTGGGTCTTGTTGTACATGATTTCATGGACCCTCAGGTGGTGTTTCTGACCTGGATGTATAAAACTGCGGGCCGTGCCTAAAATGTTTCTCAACAAATTACCAGAAACTTGTATTGATGTGCAAAGTAATACCTGAGGAAGAAGTGAAAAAGGAATCATTTAATTATCTGCAGAATCATGTGTTCATCTACTTCAAAGAAAATTCTTATCTTTTGAGTTGAGGCTTTTATCCCTATGGGATTCTTTCTAGAAACAGGCCAGATTCTGGTTGTTCTTGCTTCTCTCTTGCTGACCCATGATCTTAAAGCCTATTTTGAGTTGCAATAAGCCAGTGATGTAACTCATAAGGGAGGAATTCAGAATAAATGGACCCCTGAGATCACTTTGCAGTGCATCTCCCGAGTATATACACCTGGGTACACCTGGACATGTATGGGAAAACCCACTTTAAAAGGATGCCTCATATTCTACTCTAAAATTATATTTATTTAAGCCCCCAAAATATTGCGTTTTTAATCTCCCTGTATACTATTTTCTTCCTCAAAAGAAGATAAATGAATTTTTAATTCTGCTTCCTCTTAAAGGTATATGTAGGTATATGCAGAAAGGAAATGATTCTGCCAAAAGTAAAGAAAAAGAAAAATTATACCTAGAGCAAGTTATAGCTAGAGCCACCTTCCAGGACTTTTAACTCATCAGTAGTGAATTTTCAAATTCTTTTGAGACAGGTAGATTAGTTAGATCATGTAATTTCAAATAAATCTGGTTTAAGCCCAGAATTAGTAAAAGGTTTTTTTTTTTTTAATCATTGTAAATATGTATTTCCAGGCCTTCATGTGTAATGTGGACCAATGGTCTCTGTATGGAAAACAGCTTCAGATGCTATCACTTTTGTCTGGCTAAGAACACCACCTGTCTGCGAGTGAAGCAATGTGGGTTTTCCAAGGCTCACTATGTCATCTTGGGCTCAACTTTTCTCATGATCTCAGATTCCTCATCTGTTAAGCCAAAGGGTTAGATTACAGGTTATTTGTTGGATACTTCTCATCTTTAAAATGTTAGGATTCTAAGATAAAAGCAAAGCCCATAAATGTTTTCATAAGGACAGAAAGATGTTGCAATGTACTATCCTGAGTCCATCTCCCTAATATTAAGCTGTGACTCCCATAGCAATTTGTCTGTATAGTTCTGTTTTATGTGCATCTTGGGACATAATTATTTATGTATTTGCCTTACTCCCTCTCCTAAATTGCAGGTCAAAATGGATATAAAAATGACTTTATATAAAGCCCTGCCTAGGATAGGCATCCAGCACACACACACCTCCCCTGTATGGTTGCCTCCCACATTAATGATCGCATGTGGCTTGTAGAATTGGGCATTGGAGCTTTATTTTTAATTTCCGATATGCTGTTCTTTCCTTCCTTTGGTAAAACTTCCCTGAACATCTGTTATGAGCAAAGCAGTGTGCTAGATGCTGTGAGGGTTATAAAGATTCCATTTCCTATCCTGGGGAGCTTCTAATAGTGGCAGTGCATGAACATCTGCATATGAGAGAGTCACCAATGTCAAGGGCCTGGGCAATGTCTGGCAATAGCCAGTGTTCAGTAAATGACAGCTGGTTTCTCCATCAGCTATGCATGCTATTTCTAGTGTTATTATTTTCATTATTTTTAGAATGGAAGATGGTTAAATGTGAAAAAAAAAAAGAGAAAAATCATCTTGTAATGATTAGACAGTGCTTCAAATGATGTGACTTTATCACAAGCATCTGCATTTGGTTAAAACTCTTTGGTGCTGCTTTGAAAAATGTATGGTGTTTCCTCACAGTAGGACCAGGCATCCAATCACCTTTCAGGACAATGTCCAGAGTGGCTCCTGAGACAGCAATAGCAGCATCACTTAGGAAGTGATTAGAAGTGCGGGTTCTCCTTGGGTTGATCAGAAACTTCAGGGTGGAGTCTGGCTGTCTGTATGTATAATTGTCTATTTATTCTTGGCTGTGCTGGGTCTTCGTTGCTACACTGGCTTTTCTCTCATAGCTGCAAGCAGGGGCTGCTCTCTAGTTGCAGTGTGTGGGCTTCTCATTGCGGAGGCTTCTCTGGGTGCAGTGTCCTGGTCCTAGGGCATGTGGGTTCAGTAGTTGTGGCTCCAGGGCTTTAGAGCACAGTCTCAGTAGATGAGGCACACAGGCTTAGCTGCTCCTTGGCCTGTGGGATCCACCTGGATCAAGGGTTGAACACGTGTCTCCTACATTGGCAGATGGATTCTTTACCCCTGAGTCACCAGGGAAGCCCCCAGCCATCTGTATTTAAATAAGCCTCTGGGTGATTCTGATGTGCCCTAAAGTATGAGAACCACTGTTGCAAGATGTTGGTAGAGCTGTGATGTATGGACCTGGGGAGGAGTGTGTGGCAGCGAGATGCCAAAGACAAATACGGATTGAAAGAAGAGGGATTTCATAACCACCACCCTCACAGAGTTACAGCGTGCAGAGGGAGTCAGTCATCAGTAAGATAAATTCACAGTCACAGACTCTGATGTGTGCTGCAAACCCAAAGTATGGGTGCAGGCGTGGCCTGTTCCAGAGAGAACTGAACATCTGAAATTCGGTCCAGACCCAGTTAGGAAGGAATGTGAGCAGAGTTGGTGCCTTTCATGCTCTATAGGTGTCAGGAGACCCTAAATCTGTTTGATTCTCACAGAGAGCCATGGAGCCAATTTAACAAGATACTTTTGTATAATTATTTTCCCTGTACTTTTCTTGGAGTTAGTGGCTATATCCTCTGATTTTTCTTAAGCTGACTCATAACTTTAATTATCCCTATAGACATGTGTATATAAATGTATATAGAACTATTTGTCAATGACTAGAATATTCAGAATGCAGCTTGCTTGGTACTATTGGGTGATGATTAATTTGGATTAGATACCAGTTCTATACTAGGCACTACCCCTAGGTCTTTTTACACACAATTTCTAAATTCATTCTCAGATTTCTTCAAGTAAGAATTACTAATTCTACTGAAATGGCTCAGTAGATGGTAAATCACTTGTCCCAGATCACACTGCTAAGAAGGGACAGAGGAGGCTTTAATCAGGCAATCTGTCTCTAGATTCCTCTCTCAACCCCTACGTGACAAGTTCATGGGATCAAATGCATTTCTAGTTGAAAGTATGTGCACAAGCAGGGAATATGTACTTTTGTCTTGACCTGTGTGTTTCCCGCCCCCAGACTTCTCATGACTCGAAGATATCAGGTGCCATAGTTAATCGGATTTGAAGCATTCTCCAAAATGCCATACACATATCCAGAGCAGCTGAGAATTCTAACGAATATAGATATAGAACTTGAGCCAGTCCTAAAATATGGCAAACCAGGACACAGATATGAGGATGTAAGCGTGGGTTTGGGGAGGCGAGTGTTATAAATAGATGATCAGGCGTATTTCTGGGCGGCTGCCGCTGGGAAAGAAGGAGGAGTCTCTACCAGCGGGCACAAACCCGACCCTACGTCTTCCCTCTTCAACTTCCAGATTCTCTCGTTCTCGGCAACTGGTTAGGCTGTCCTTGTTGTCATATGTTTGCCTCAGCGTGCACTTTTGTGACATCTTTCCTCCCTTTAAATATTTTTGATGTTAATTTCATCTTTATGTTCAACGATATAAATAAAATCAGAAAAAAGCACACGATGTGTATTTCCCCGATTGCACATCCCTCTTTACCCATTTGAGATGAGGAAGAAGTATAAAGTAGAAAAATGCAAACAAAAAGAAACATTCATATCTAATAGTGAGAATGCTGACAATGTAATAATTATTAATAAAAACAAATACACCTGGAACAATATCACCATACAGAATTGCTTGGAATGTATTTGCAAATTATAACTTTTTGTTGGTTTAATTTCTAAGCTAAACCATGTCCAATTTATTTTACCTTAAAAACTACATCACAGAAAACCCTGAGGATTATCATTTTAAATTTCAGTTGTAACACAACATAGTAAATCAGCTGTACTTCAATTAGAAAAATTTTTAAGAAACTAAATTTCAGTTGTGCAGGGAAGGAAAATTTTAGGCAGTCACATTTCCCTGGCACACTGGGCTTATTAAGTGCCTGAGATCAACTTCTGTAGATGGTTATAGGTCTAGACTATTCTCATTTTGACTTACATTTTCATGCATAGCTATTTTGATAGTCCCTAAAATCAGTGCATTTGTTGTGGAACCATGAATTCACTACTCATAGAAGTGAATTCACAGGTGCATTTTCTTTACTTGTCTTTACACCTAATTGAAAACTGCCCCAGGACATGAAACTTACAAAGCAAGGTGACATGTTGCCACCAAGAAGGCATCTTTGACCAAGAAAGGCAAATACTTTTGATTCAGGCCAAGAATAAGTATTTGGTTAGTTTAGCAGAAGGAGAAATATTTCCCAAATTTGTTACTTCCTGCAAAAAATTGTCCCTTTTAAGAACTCAGCTCTCAATGAGAATTAAAGGTTTTCAAAACTGAGCAAAGGCAATTGTCTATAGGAGATTCAAAAAGCAATTTATATGCAGCTTTCCCAACACCAAATAGCTTTAGTGAAAACAGCACTGCTTTTATTCACTTTCTTTAAGTATGCAGGTTATTAATACATTTTGAAATTAATAGTTTGGAAATTTTCATACCTTTCTAACTAGGAGTCAATAGTACATCTCTACCTGCAAGAATGACTTGATGCATTCATTTTACCACAATGAAAGTGTCATTTAGAAAGCCATTAGAACAGAACCTTAAAATTAACATTGTGACCCTACAAGGAAACATTAAATGGGTTGAAAAGTAATGGTGTTGAAAAGGAAAGGCCTGCCTTTAAAGTACAAGTTTAAAAAAAAAAAGAGAGAGAGAGAAAAAAAAGCCACTAATGAATAATTACTTTAATGAGCCTCTGGTCTCAGGGCTGCTCACATTCACTTGCATTAATGCTGTGAAGTGTTGGATGGTGTGAACACATTAAAATACTCATTTTAGTGCTTTTTTGTTCACCGAAGCAGTGGCATATCCCAAACTCCTCCATGAGGTGCTCTTTGGCAATTGACCTTGTCACCAAAATACTAGTGCTGCCCAGGCAATCATTGTAGACACTGGGGCTGGAAATAACCATTAAGTCCTTGGACCTACTTGGAACCCTCTAGCCCTGTGGCACAGGGTCTCTTCCCATAGAAGACATTTTAGCCAAGCAGTTAATGCTGAAGACACCAATACATGATGCTGTGTAGAAATATTACTTTTTGCATACACTTCATGTGCTTCTAAGTCCATATATGTTAACTGAGCGAAAATAGAGTGTTTTAAGAAGTTGCTCTGAAGGGTAAATGAAATGACCTGAGCAGAAACTTGATACAGTGTCATCCATAATAAAAAGAAAAAGGTAACTATTAGGTAAAAAGTTATATTTCCTAGCCTGGCTTACAAGGACCATCATGAACCTACCCAGTTTACTATCAGAGGTTATTGCATACCATTTTCCTTCCAACTCTTGCCTCCTCCTTTATGTTCTGGCCCAGCAGAGTCTTAAACTTGAATCACAAATATACTGGAAGGCTTGTAAATACAAATTGCTGGGCTCATCCTCAGAGTAGTGATGGATTCAAAAGTTCACAGGTAATGTTGATGCTGCTGGTCTGTAGACCACACTTTGAGAAGCATTGGTCTCATCTACTATGTCCAGAAAATGCCACTGTTCCTTCTATACCAGAAATGTTGACACCAAGGCTCTGCTCATAGCACCTCATCCAAGTCCTTGCTAATTTCTGTAGCCAGAATTGGCTTTTCTTTCTTGCCTTGTTACCCTGTAACCATCAGTTCCATTTGCTTCTATAGTGCTCATTCCCTTGCATGTTGCACTTTTATCTACCCATTTGTACCATGAACTCTTCCCAGGGCAGGGAACATGCCCTGTCCATCCTTGTAATATCAGGGTCCTATGTGTTGCCTGGCAACTGAGTTTACTAAATCAACTCTGCTTGAATGAATGAACAACCAAACATTCATACCCTTTGTTGATCCCTTTGCTTTTTTAGGAGTAGTTTTCTCCTCTAGAAATGCTGTTATTGATTGAGAGTAAGTCCCGGTCTGTTCTTCAAGACCCTGGGCTAGTATTTTTTAAGTCACAAAACTTGTTCTAACCTGCTGGAATAAGCATTACTTCCCCTAGATACTCATTGCTCACAAGTGTTGTTTGCTCCTTCCTCAGACTGAGGTGTTTTGTATTTTTTTTTTTAAGTACTACAGCTATACCTTATTGATTTCCATGTCCGTGGAACCTAGTCAAGTGATGGAAGTTAGGAACCTCTTGGGAAAGGTGTGTGGAATGAGTGAATGGGGAAGAGAAGGTTCTGAATGAAGGCAGCCTTGTTTGGGAAGTGAACTGAATTCATCACTGGCGTACTGAGCTCTCCATTCCCTTCCTGAAACCCTTTTCAAATATCTTTCAGAATCCCAGTGCCCTGGCCCTGCCACGCTACAGGCTATATGAGACACAGAGAGTGTAGTTAGAAAGCTACCATTAAAATGCAAGCAAAATAAGAAACACCCCAAATTAAACAATAGCATGAGAATGAGTTGGAGATGCTACTAGAAGAAGAACATGATGGAGACAATCTCTAAATTGACCAGTTTCAAATACTGAGCATCACGGTCTGGGGTGAAAGTGGACTGTGTTTGGATCATAACTTTGCTACCAGTCTTGTGCTTTAGTATTCTAAGTGTTGGTTTTCTTGTCTGTAAAAAGGGAATACTGAATTGTTATGGATATTAAATTAGGTGATGCATATAAAATACTTAGTACAGTGCTTGAAATATAGAAAGTATGCAAGACACAGAGCCATGTGGGTTAGCTGTGCTAAACTGTCAGTGATTAATGGGCTCAGGCTATGTCATGGACACAAAGATATGTGATTTTGTTCTTTATCTACAAGGAGTTTACAGAATAGTTTGGTAGGAAAAGTTGACCATACCCAAAGAAACCTTTGGTTATATGTTGTCTAGTATTTATCACCAAGTAAATAATCCAGTGCAGGTTTTAATGTGCTTGGAGTTCATGAAAGGTAGTGACCAGGGATGAAGGGCTTGGTTAATAATTATACTCCATAATATGTCATACTTGGGGAGCTGGAAGTTAAGAATTAATTGAAATATGCAAAATAAAAGGAAGGATTTGGGACTGTAGAATTTTCTAGCATGGAAGATTCCATATGTATTTTTGCATATTGCTATACACATTTTCCTTTCAAGGATATGTTGAATGAAAAAAATGCACAACCTAAAAATTGATTGTTATATATTATTCAGTGGACAAAACTAAGGATTTAGGCCTAAGACTCAACATCTAGGTAACTCTGAGGGACTGCACTGAAGAGGCAATGGGGGACTCATGGTATAAGGGAGATTTTGCAACAAAGACCAGGTAGTTGGAACATCAAAAGATTACTGTTGATTAAAGAAAACCAGATATCTCAAGTTAAGGAATTTAGCACTTTTCTGTGTGTGGGAAGATGCAAAGCCTAGTCTCATTGAAATCATTCCTTTGACATGCAGCTCAGCTATCTGGGGCTGGTGTCCTGTACTTTCTCATCCTAAGTCTCCTCAGGGTGCAGCATCAGAGATGGCTGCAGTGGCTGACCGCTAGATGGGGGTGGGGTGTCAAGAACCTGCCTCTCTCCTGAGTTCCCTCAGGGTTCACTGATGGGGCAGCTGTAATGCGATGACTGGATGGTGGCAGAAGCCTTGTTTACTGATAAGGCAGGCAGTATTTTTCATTCACAAGTATATCAGTATAAACTCAATTAGATGGCTTGGGCATAACTAACATTATGAAAAGAATGACAGGAATTTTAATGGATTTATACAAAAATAGAAATATAGATCAGTAGGTGAGTGTTCTTTTATAATATGCAGATATGCCACTCAGGAAAGTTTTCCTAAGCCTCTCAGTTTGGATGGACATAAATGATAGTAGTGAACACATATAGTGTTGACTACATGTCCAGCCTGGGTCTAAGTGCTTTTATATTTGTGAAGCCATGCAATCCTCAGAACAGTATCTACTCAGGAGAACAGTATCTACTCAGCAGGAAGTAGATACTGTTAAGATGCTTCATTTATGGATGACGTGTTCAGACATGGCAACATTCGGGTATTCACAAGACCCCACGTGAACCCAAAGCAATATGGCCTTTGAGTCCGTATACTCAAGACAAATGTCACCGGAAGTTCCTGTTTGCTTGTCCAGTCTGAAAAGCTCTGCCTGTAGCCTGCCAGCACAGCTGGGGTTAAACATGTGGGACCACACCCAGGCCCTGGTTTCCTATCACACTGGCTGCCCTCCACTACCATCCACGTGGTGACAAGGATTCAGTCAATTCTCTCTGTGGTGAGTTTTTACTGCCAACCTCCTTGGGATACTCACAAATTCCAAATGCTAGTCCCATCCTTCTGTTTGCTCAGACAAGTAAATTTGTCACTTGAAACGATCTTTTAATTGTTTCTTTTCCTCTGGCTTCTTTCCAGGGCTTTGTAGCAAATGTTAAATGCTGTTTAAAAAATGTTTTTTCTTCTGGTGGAAGAGGTTAGCATGCATGTTGGTTAACTGTTGCATTTTGAACTTCCCACTTGGTAACTGACAGGCTGTAATTAAGCAGAACTTGAACTCTGACCATGTCTACATGTAGTTTTGTAGCCTGTCATCAAATCACTGTAGAATATTTTCTGTGAAAATGGCAGCAAATGCAATGCTCTCTGGCTGAGCAGTATCTTATCATGGTGAGGTTAACACATTCTCTGATGGGTTGGAGACCTGGGAATTTTCTTACCATGTGAGGAACATGTTGATTTCTTCTTGAAAACATAGTTTTCTATATAATACATCAATGATATATTTCCCTTAGGGACACAGAAGCTCAAATCAGGGAAGAGAAGGTGAAAGGAGGGCATTTATTGAAATATTTAATATGTGCCAGGCTTCAAGATATGTTTTTTCCTGACTGCAGGATGGGGCGGTTTACCTCTTACCGGTTCAGTGCTGATACTCCTGATTGAGGGCTTGTGAATTAACACCTTGGTAACAGCATACAGCTCAGATTTGGGGATTCATCTCAGACACCACTGGGGCTCCTCCTGGTCACCTGCCTTAGCTGTGTCAAAGAACTGGGACCTGAGAACCCATAACCAGACACAAGGGCACCAGGGCAAGAGTGCATGCTTAGTCACTCATGAGTCAGTCATGTCTGACTCTTTGCCACCCTGTGACTGTAGCCCACCAGGTTCCTCTATCCAAGGAATTTTCCAGGCAAGAATACTAGAGTGGGTTGCCATTTCTTACTCCAAGTAATCTTCCCAACCCAGGAATTGAACCCGCATCTCTTGCATCTCAAGTATTGGCAGGCAGATTCTTTACCACTGGTGCCACCTAGGAATCCCCCTCTAGATGTAGGGGAGGCTTACAGAAAAGCCAGCTGCTTCCTTAGGGGACCCCATCTTAGTTACCAAGACACTCCAGAGGAGCATGGATCAGCAGCAGTTCAGAGTTCTGAACCAGTAGAGAAATAAAAAGAGGATGAAGAAGATGAGGTGAAATTTTACTGTGTTGACTAATGATACTTATATTCATAATCAAAAATGGTAAAACATGCTCTGCTAGGCACAGGCAGAATTCAGAACCCCAGAATAGAAATGCACCCCAGAAGGCCCCTTCCTGGAGAAAAAACCCTGCCCTAACCTCTAGCACTGTACCAAAAGTATGGACGGATCCTTCTAAAAGTTATGATCTGGAGGAACAAGGTAGTATTGGTGCATCTCATGGGAAACTGGCTCCCAGAGCAGGGGTTGGGGAGGGGGCAGCCAGAGACTGGGCTATGGCTGAGCAGTTTTTCCTTTTAAATTTGCCAAGAAGATTAAGTCCCTTCTCCTTGCCCTGGGAAAAATTGAGGGGGGTGTCTAGGTTGACCAGGCACGTTATGCTAATAGATCCAGTCACAGGAGAGGAAATAGGAGAAGTTCTCCCTCGACCTGCGTTAGGTACATGAACTCCTGGAGGGTAGATGATAGTATAACAAGATACACAAAATATCACAGGATTAACGTGACACATCTTCCAGGAGCATCAATTTTACTGAACAATTTGGGGGAAATATTATTTTAATAGTAGCACAAATACAGAGATATTTATAGAACAGAATATAAAAATCTCCATGAATTTTTAAAACAAAGCACAATACTTGAAAGCTCTTTCAGGCTTACTTTGGGCTGCTTTGGGCTAAGCCCCCAGGTCCCTCAGGGGTATATGTTCATTTCTCTCTGCCTAGGGTAAATTCAGTGAAAAAGTCTGGAAGCTCTCCGAGGACACTGAGCTTGTCACATGAAACCTTTATTAAAGCACCAGTATGAACTTGGCAATGTTAGCATTTTGAAAAGCAAGGAGAGGGATTCAGAATGAGAGAGAGACAGTCATCAGAGAGGCACGTGACCAAGGAGGCAGACACGCAGCACGGTGTCGAATGGGAGGGCCAGCCAGTGGGAAGGGAAGAAGAAAGGAGGAAGGGGGTATGGGAGAAAGACCATAAGCAGCTAAGGACAGAGTGGCTAAGACAACACTTTCCTAAGGGAAGGGGAAGCACTGGAGGCTGGAGCTGAGGCAGATGCAGCCTCCTTGTCCACCTACTTTTGTGGCCCAGCCATGACACATGGCTGTGCGTGCAGGACTCTGCTGGGGATGCTCTCTGAGTGAGGTATGTCTGCCATGGGATTTTGTTTGCAGAGAGGCAGTGCTTACTCCAGTCCCCTGGAAGTTTATGTATGTCTGGTTGATCATCTGACCTCTCTATGGACTAGATGAGAGGCTAGGATAGAGTGGAGTAGGTTAGGGTCGGGTGGAATGGGTTAGGGTCCGGTGGAGTGGGTTAGGGTGGGGAGGAGTGGAATTCAATGGAATAGAATGGAATGGGATGGGGTAGAATAGAAGTCCCATTCTGTGAAGCAGGCCTTGGTACCATAAGTTGAAAGCCAAATACCTGTGGAATCTAGGTAGGTAGAAAAGGTGTATAGTTGTGATAATTAAGTGCAGGGTATTGAGGGTGGGTGCCTTGTTTAAAGACAGTCAAATTGAGAAATAAAAAATCTGGCTGACTAGACATTCCCTCTCTGCATTATTCATGTTTTTCAAATGTGAGAAATGAGGCTCAGAAATTAGTTTCCTAAGGCCACAAATCCAGTAAAAACCAAATTTAATCCAAAGATCTTTATTTTATTTCAAAAAAAAAAATTATTGTGACATCTACTTCATAATTTCCAAAATCTTTCAAGAATATTCACTACAGAGGTAGAAACTCATGGTCCTCCAAGGAAACGTGGTTTTCAGAATATTTACCCATAGAAGAGTTATCAGTCAAAATACTGCTATTTAACAAAAAACAGTGACGACTAATATTTAAATAGCATGTTTCAAAATAAACAATAACAGCAAAACCAGGACTCCTGAAAGTCAAGAGAAGAAATGGTTATTGATTTGGAAAAAAATAATTGCTTTAACAGCAGAAAGATTTTAATATGAAACTTAAAAAGAAACTGTCAGTTGGTGCAGTCAAAGACTCATTAATAGCCAGATATTGGACACCTTTTTCACTATTATCTTGGTAACATCACTTTATATAATGAATTTTGATTTTTCTTGGCATACATGTGTAAAGTCCAATAAAACACTAAAAGGAAAAAAGATAAAAATTAGTGGAGGTGAATGACTTTTCTAAGTGGGTGATTGTTCATAGCATTCATTGTTAGCAGTAGATTTTTACAACATACACTTGCAATATTCTAGTTCTTTTATTTTTATGAGAGCTGGTCATGAATGTTGATTTCCCCCCAGCAAGTGGAGAGTTTATGAAAAGCCTAGGCAGAGTAGAATTGGATTCTAAACCTGACCTGGCTGAGTTTGCATATTTCCTTTATCCAGAGCTGCGACCTAGCATTATTCAGCTTTCTCTGATCCATTTTTCCTACTGTTTTTTTTGGATAAACACGTTTCGTTGACAAGCACCATCACCATCTTGGCTAAGGAGATTCAGGTCCCTTGGTACCTAGTCTCCCTCCTGACTCCAGGCTGCAGTTTAAGCATCCTGGTTTAACTCTAGCCACAGAGGTCTCAGCAAAAACTTTAAAACACCCACACAGTAAATTACCCCTCTTCTGGATGTGAAGCCACAAAGGAAACATTGTTGTATCCTCACACTTGTGAACAATTCTATTGTTAAGGATGGTATATTAAGCCAGTAGCCTTATTCATTAATACAAAATACAGCAGAGTACATTTTCAAGTATGTGCAGTGAACTGCATACATAGTGCACATTATCGGCATCAGAGCTGTGCTGAGGGAATTTAGCTTAAACTGTTTAGAGGCACACCATAATAGTTGCCTGTAATTGTTTCAAAATTGGTTTTCTGTGGTTTAGAGCTGAGTTTTTATTATTGTTGTTATTTATTAATCTCATTCTATGTCTGTCACATCTGATCCTGGTTTTCCTAGCACTTCTAAAAGAGGAACGCTTTACGATGATTTTATTTCATCAAGTAATTGCAGTATGACACTTCACCTTTAAGGGAATCGGAGCTCTGTACATTTTTAAGCTATTAACAGAATTCCTTACATTTAGCATAGAACTATAGATCTACTGAAAGCAAGTGTTTGCCAATAAATAGAAAATTGTGTTCTCATTTATCCAAGTTCTTTTAAAAAAAAACCTCCATATCCTTGGTTTTTATTATTTCTTCATATTTTGACAATTCTTGTAGAAACATATAATGAACTTGGTTATTTATCCTGATTCATTGAGAGCTGTGTCAAAAGCAAGGTAACGAACTGGATTTTATTTGCAGAATTACATTAGTACACATGGATTTTCCATTTTAATGAGACAGGTAACAAAGTAGCATCCAACTCCTTATTCCACCCCACTCATTAATGTATTACACAAATACGGATAACTTCTAAGCTCTATATTTAATGAGGGAGGGGATTAACCTTTAAATGTATTTATTACTTCTATTTTGCGTTTAAAAATCTTGCCATTACACCAGTATTTTCTCAACTCAGTCCTTTTTGTATCTCTTTAGCTATTTCCCATGTTGGAATATCAACTCTATTGGGCTGCTGCTGCTGCTGCTAAGTCGCTTCAGTCGTGTCTGACTCTGTGCGACCTCATAGACGGCAGCCCACCAGGCTCCCCTGTCCCTGGGATTCTCCAGGCAAGAACACTGGAGTGGGTTGCCGTTTCCTTCTAATTTTTTAAAATTTATTTTTAATTGAAGGATAATTGCTTTACAATATTGTGTTTGTTTCTGCCATATATCAACATGAATCAGCCATAGGTATACATATGTCCCCTCTCTCGTGAACCTCCTTCCCACCTCCCACCCCATCCTACCCTTCTAAGAGGGCTATTATTTTTTCATCTGTGGTTCTATCTCCTTCCTCCTCACTGTGGTCTGAGCCTCACTGGTTGAGCTAAAAAATACATTACTGCTGTTGGTTGTCTCCAGCCTGGGTCCTCAGGACAGTGAGTCCCACCACTTTTCAGCTGCAAGTTCCCCACAGATGTTGATGCTGATAGGATGTATGGGAGGCAGTGGAAGTGCCACTGCCTTGGATTATTGGTGCTGACTGTGAATAAGCCAGTGGAGGGAGCAACAGGGGAACACAGTGTTCAGAAACTCTCAGGGCTCCAGCTGTGTTAAATCCTTGTCATCATGTTTGCTTGTACTTGTCCAAATTTCTCCCTATCTGCCTTTGTGATTGAGCTAATTAGATCACATTTTGCTCTCTCTTCTATTTCTTCTTCATTTACTTCTTTCTTTTTTCACTGTGACATCATTAGAATGAAGAAGGAGTTCTGCTACTAAGATGGGCAAGAGCGGTACATACTCAAAGCAGCCTTAGAGGGTCCTTCTTCCATCTGATCAGATTCCAGTTGAATTCTTGGCTCACCTCACTCTCATGGTGGACAGAAGTTCTCTTCCTCTGATTTCCTTTCATCTCAGGGTATAGATATTTTATATGTTTTTCTAAAATCTCTGACTACATTAGTCTCCTCAGCCTGCTACAACAAAACACTGTAGACTGGGTGGATTAAACAACAGACACCTATTTGATCACAGTTTTGAAGCTAGAAATTCCAAGACCAAGGTACAGACTGACCTGGCTCTTGCTGGGGCCCTCTTCCTGATTTACAGGTGGCTGTCTTCTCACTGTTTCCTCATATGGCAGACATATGCCTCTCTCTTTCTCTTCTTGGTATGTGCGCAGTCACTTCAGTCATGTCCAACTCTTTGCGACCCCATGGACTCTAGCCAGTCAGGCTCTGCTGCCCATGGGATTCTCTAGGCAAGAATACCAGAGTCGGTTGCCATGCCCTTCTCCAGGGGATCTTCCTGGCCCAGGGATTGAACCCAATCTCTTATGTTTCCTGCATTGGCACTCGAGTTATTTACTGTTGGCACCACCTGGGAAGCTCAATCCCATCCTGAGGATCATACCCTCATGACCTCATTTAACCCTAATTACTTTCCAAAGGCCCATTTCCCAATACCATCACACTGGGCTTAAGGCTTTAACACATGGAATTTGAGGGGAAGACAGTTCAGTCCATTGCACTGACCTCCTCTGTCTTCTCTGTTTTAAACTTGGTCTTGTCTCTACCCTTTTCACCATTACTTAATATCTTTACTAAAGTTGGATTCCATTTTAAAAGGAAATATTCTATCAGCACTATCAGTAGAAGACTAATATCAGTTGCCAAGATAAAAGTTGAATTCATAAGTACAAAACGATGGTAAAAAAAAGATAAGTGTTTTTCTGGCTCTCATGTAGCACACTTGGAGAGCACTGGTGAAAACCATGTTCAGGTTCTGAATTCAAGATTTGCTTTAGATGTGCCAATATTCTACTACTGATGTAGTTTGAGAGTTGGTTCAAGCCATGCAGCTTTTGTATGACAATACTAAATCATCTTAACCTAGTTTAGAACAAATCTAGAGTAGGGAAAATGGGGAAGAATTGTGACTCCTTTCTGAGTCCAGATTTATAGTTGCTAGTGATATATATTTGTTTCTTGATGTGAGCTCTACTGGCTACTGCGCTTTAATTGGTAGAACCGTGATCATTTAGGCTATTAACAGAAACTAGTCATGTGTTTTCAAAGAAACTGGTATAAATTAGAATCTTTCATTAAAGATCAATCAGCCATTTTCACATTTCAAAATTTGACACCATTACTTTCTTGATGGGAGTGCAAACTGACCATAAAATTCATCTAATCCTTTTTCTAAGGGTAGGAGTCAAGAAAATAAAAATCTATCTATATTAGCTGCTTAAAATATTTATATTATTAATTCTGGCATAACTACTTCAAGAGTAAGATTATGAAGTGATTTAGCCAACGTTGCTTGAACATGAGGCATAGGGAAGCAGCCGAGGAGTCAGCCCGGTTACTGTCTGCTCTGATCTCTAAGGTTCGGTTTCAGAGATTTAGAAAAGAATCAGAGAAATGTTTACCTAAAAAAAGAATCAAAGAGACATCTAGCTGTCAGTAAAATGGCCTATCTTGCTTTTCTAAGTGCAAGATAAAGAACTTAAAATATACTGAGAAACATTTCATGAACTTTTTTTTTTAATTGGCTCAGAGAAAGTTTCTTAAGGAACCCATGAGTGACCCACAACTGTAGTCATGAACAGGAAATTCAATGACTTTCTGGAAAAAGCTGAACATTTAGCTGTGATGGAGGCAATGCAGTTGGTTCTAAGAACCTTGAAAGAGTAGTAGACCGATGTCTTATAAATTCGAGCTGTCACTTAGAAACTTTGATCTCCAGCAAGGCATTGAACTTCACTGAGCCTCAATTTTTCCATCTATAACTATACTTGTATGGCCACATTTCAGTGATCTATTTTGCATATATCTTTTCCTATCATTTCTGCTTTATGCAATCTGGCTTTAAGTGTCAACATTTCCTCTACTGATACACAGAGGAAGACAATGAGAATTAAAATGGATTTTTTTTTTCTGTCATCGTTGTGAATGAAGGTGTCAGAGAATATGTTATATATATGTGAAAATCTGGGTGATCTGTATACAGTCAAATTGTATCATACATAGATTTGCATATTGGGTGTATAACCAAATGTCAGAAGGAGTTTAGGGCATGAAACTCTGAACTTCAAACAAAATTCATAAGCATCTGGACATATGCCCTTTTTTGTTTTTCTGTAATAATCTTGGTAAAATAAATTCTGGGAGGCTTTTGACATATATATTTTTATGTGAGAAACACTTTTCCCTGAGTTAAAGTCAATCACCAACTCATGGCAGTAGATTATTTTGCCATACAGAAAATTTTATTGCAGTGCTCTATATAATTCATGTATGTGTAGCTTATCTATCCCTTACAAATTCTACAGAAGATTTAAGGCAGCTGAAAAAAGGAAAAATACACAACAGAAGTATAAATTTGAAAACAAGATGATTTAGGACAAGGGAAATGTAAATAAGTTTGAAAAGTCAAAACCAGGGGCTTAAGGACCTTAAAGCCTTTTGTCCCTTTCATAATGGTTGGTTCCATGTTGCTATTATTAGTTCCATGTTGCTCTAGTCACTTTAATGTATATTTTTACACTTCATTCTGGCAGTAGTGTCATGAGAAGGATTTTACTCTCTTTTCTCCAGAGGATGAGTCTTATTTTTGCAGAGGTCGAGTGATTTGCTTCAAGTTTCTTAGCTAAAAAGTGGCAAAATTCCAAATTGAATGTAATGCTAATTCCAATACTTATTTGAAATTCCACAAACACTACTACACAATATCTGATTACTACTATCGGTTGATTCAATGTTTGTCTTCTTCACTCTTCAGCTTATTCTTCTCCCTTCCAACCGTGGTTCCCTTATGTAGGTTTATGTTTTTAGAAGCTGGAATTAAATATTTCATATTCATAGATTCTCAGATTTCACCTGAGACATACAGCATTGAATAGAGTTTCTGGAGACTATTTGAGAGACTTATAATAAGAAAAAAATCTTTTGTAGAATCATATAGAGTGAAGGTTGTCCAGTATATGATGACAGAAATGCTATCAAGTTACTGTAAGTCAGAACTACTGTCCCAGACTCTGCTTTCAGATTTTTTAGGAATCCAGTGACTCTACGGCAGAGTGACAACAGATGGGAGAAGGGTGTTTGCACGCTCAGTTGCTTCAGTTGTGGCCAGCTCTTTGCAACACTGTGGACTTGTAGCCTACCAGGCTCCTCTGTCCATGGGATTCTCCAAGCAAGAATATCAGATTGGATTGCCATGCCCTCTTCCAGGATATCTGGAAGAATGATATATATGGGCAATGGGAATTCTCTGAAAATACTAGGGGTTTCCTGGTCATCTTGTGATTAAGACACTGTGCTTCATACTGCACGGGACTAGGGTTTGATCCCTGGCTAGAAAACTAACGTCGCAAATGCCACGTGGCATGGCCAAAAGAGGAGAAAAAGAAAATGCTTATTATCAATGGCTTAATCAGGAATAAAGACACACACTTAAAATTAGCATGCAGGCTCTGTTCTGGACCTACAAATAAAATCAGGTGAACTGTGGAGGGCATGGGGGCAAGATTGTGGTATACAACTTGGCAGCGGTCTCCCTTCCCATTTTACATTGGGCCTTCTGTTCTGCTTTCTGCCTCCTTCACTTTCTATGTAACATAGTTTGTAGGTTTTGGTTTTTTTTTTCTCTTCAGTTGATTCAGGCTGCCTTTGGAATATGTATCAGCCAGATTCTCCCCCCGTGGAAGTGTGATCAGGAAGGAAAGGAGACCACATACTGCGATTTGCTGCATGCACACACAGCTCTATTTTTATTGTATCTTAGTCAATGGAAATTAATTGCTAATTATCCAAACATTTCTATGATAATATTTCAAGCTCTCTTGTAGCAGATGTGGCCTAAACTATATTTGGAAGGGAGTAGATGGTATTATCTTTCTGATGGGAAGTGTTGCATGGGGCTTTTAACATTTTTTGCGCCGTTTTTTATTTCTGAAAGAAAAGTGGCTATCCTTCTTTTGAACATTTGTTAAATATTCATACTGACCAGAGTAATTATGCACTGACTATATTGGCAAACATATAACTCTGTCAACTTTAAGAAATTGGGAAATGAAATTAAACATTTTGTGGATAATATATTCAGTTATGTGCTCATATAGACATATAGATTGTTTAAATAACCATCACCATGATGCATTTGCAGTCATTGGTAATGACAGACTTCTCTTTTTGGGGGACTCTCATGCTGAATAATTCTCTTTTTTTATTGCTTTAGATGCCTGTCCTTCAGTGCCTGAACATTGCTTTTTCATTTCCCCTTTATGAATGCTAATAATATAATGGGTACAGCACTCGCTATTTTTAGTAATTCAGCATTTCCTTATATTTATACTGTGAACAAACTTGAGAGAGTTCAACTCTGATTAAAACAGATAATTTTCTCTTTTTTAATAAGAATAATGTAGGACTGATACATAGTGAGGACAAAAGGAATTTGATGGGCACAGTGTCAAAGCTTAATTGTGTCAATAATTATTTGTGTATTAGTGCCAAGTTTTTAATGAGAAGTAGTCACTTGTGTGTAATCATGATCAATGACAAGTAGTTAAAATATCTTCATGAAGTGGCAAACTGGGGGAAAAAAATGAAGCCGTATTAACATTGCCTACAGTTCCTTACATACAAACCCGTCTGAAATCCATGAGTGTTAAAAACTGAACTCCCTGTAAGGATGTTGCTGTGGGTGTATAAATGTGTGTGTCCAAGATTTTTTCCATACATTCTAAGCTTGTTAGGTTGTTTAGGGGGAAGGACTCTTGAAGCCTTGCTCACCAAGCTGTCACTCCTACCCTGAGATATAGCCCTCTCTATGGATATTTTCACTGCTATGTTATGATAATGGCTCTTCCCTTTCCACATTCATGCTTTCCAAGTCTTTAGGATTTATCACCCACCATCCTGACAACTGTGGCTCTACTTTGCTTAAGATCCTGGCATTTTCTAAGTGGCTTATTCTTAACTTGTATCCATGTTTTTAAGCTAGCAAATCTGAGTGGCCCCCACCCATGTTAAATCCTACAGAAGAGGAGTGAAGGGAATCACAGGAGCCCTGAAGCATCCTTGGGGGAGTTGAGACCTACAGTGGCTCAGATACCTGCTCTTTGTCACTACAACATGTAAGGTCAAGTGTAAGCTTTATCAGTCATGTGGCAGAAGCCCAGAAACCAGTGCCCTTAAGTATTATTCACACTACTGGTTTCCTTGTGGTAAACTTTGCTTATCTGCCTCAACTAACCTCACATTGTGAGTGAGGACATGGTGATCCAAATTAGTACAGTGTTGTGGTCCTCATAGGCACTGGAACAAACTTATTTACCAATGAGCATTACAAGGCTTGGATGCAACTGTGGATAGGTATAATTGATACAATAGCTATGAAATGGTTTGCTTGACAATAATGTGCAAAGAGAAACACGATTTATGGATTTTCCTAATTGCATTTGCCTTTACCTATAATTCAAAATTAACCTTAGTGGAGGGATTGTTCATGGGTTTTCTGTACATTACCATCATTTGTTAGAATGCCTATATTTTATCTCCTTTATTATAATTTCCTTCAATCTGATTTTTCTGTGAATGATGTTTCTAGAGCTGGAAATCAGTGTCTTATATATTGTACATTTATAAGGCTTTTTTTCACTTCTTTTGGTATCTTATGAGTGAACCCTTTCCTGTATGAATATTCACTGAAAAGGAAAAAAAAAAAAAAAAAACACGCATACAGACACACACCAACCACAAAGTGGTTGCTGGTAGCAGATTTTGAGTAGGCCTTAACCACCGAGTTGAAGTCTGGAGACTTGCTGACATTTTGAAAATAGTTTTTAGAACAAAATGTCAGATGATCGGAGCTATATATCATGCACGAGCAAATTGTGCAGCTGATGCTAACTAAGCCGATTCCTCCAGAGCCGCACGAGGATGGATGACCACTTTGCTTTTAGGAGAACTAAATATATCCACATGTATATGCCACACACCACATTCAGCACACACTTTGCTCTGCCAGGCTTATACATGATCCGTCATTGACTGACACCTGTGTGAACCAATGCGATCCTGGCAACCTGGCATTATTTTTGAAACGAAGCCATGGCCAACGGAACGTCATTCCATGTCCCAACTTTGGACCAATGGCGCTGCCACTCTTCTGTGATGGCTCATCAAGGCAGCTGTGCTGTATTCACATTGAAATGAGGGGATTTTTAAAACCCAAGCAGCTGTATTATTCAGACTTAAAATAAAGGCTTAGTTTCCCCAAATGGGTGTGACGTAAACATCTCATTAAATATTTTTAATTTTGAAAAAAATATTTTAAATGCCAGTGACTGCAGGGGTATTGGCAGCAGCTTGCGTTTGTGTGTGAGCTCCTGGAAGGAGGTCTCCTTGCTCTTACCCTTCCTACTAGTAGGACTCCACGGGGGACTGTTCCACGCTACAGGTGGCGAGTGATTCAGAAACACGGTATACACATTCTGGCTGTTTGATGACTTCCAATTAGGTAAACTCTTGTTGCAGAAGGAAACCCAGCTGCTCTGTCCAGGGCCACTTCATTTTCTTGAGTTACAGTTCCCAATAAGCTAAACATGAAAAAGGTCAAAGGTTTCTTTTCTCTGAAATTCTTGTTTGGCTTCTCTGGGTAGTGGTGGGTGCTGGCCACAATTTACTATATAGTGCACATTCCCAGGAGGGTATAAGCTACAAATTGGCACCTGCCATTGGCCCTTGCCATCTCCATCTATACGGATTAATTCATGGGCTGCTGCAGCTGCTGATTTTCAACACCCTTGAAAGGAGTTCAGGGTGGAGAGCAGAAATGAGGCATTCTGTGCTGGAGGGAAAAACTGGCAGAACAGGTCTTCAGAGAGTTAGATATTCTCAGGAGCCGATTTTATGAGCCCAATTCTTGTATCTTCTCATATCTAGAAAAGCACTTCATGGTGACATCTGTTCCTCATGACTAGCAGAAACCTGCAAAAAGAAAAAAAAGTGCTTGATTGCATGTACTTCCCCACACCAGAATTCCATATATACTGGCATTCCCCCCTACTTCTTTGGAGCAGTTTCTCAGAGCTCTCTGATATGCTGTCTCCTGGGGTATAGTCCTCATTTTGCCCCACATAAAATTCGACTCACAACTCTCAAGTTGTGCATTTTTTTTAAGTCAGCAGGGGTGACTCACTTTCCATAGATCAGGAGATTGGCAGGATCCATTAGGACCCCATTTCTTTTCTGTACCTTTGGGAGGAAATTGTTGATTAGCCCCTTCCTCCAAGCTGTATGTCATTAATAGCAGTTAAATAAAAATGTCAGAGGTGACATTTGTCTCTGAATATAAGAATAGCCTGTGTTCTCTGTCATTAGTGAAAAAAGCATCTCCTCTTTGGGTATGTACACTCATCACTAAGTATCTGCTGGTTGGTTCCAGAACCCCCTACACCCACACCTGGGCAGCTCTTGAAATCCCCAACTTTTTTGGCACCAGGGATTGGTTTTGTGAAAGATAATTTTTCTAGGACCAGGATGGGGGGATGGTTTGCAGACAATTAAAGCTCATTATATTTTTTGTGTACTTTATTTCTATTATTATTACATCAGTTCCACTTCAGATCACCAGGCATTAGATCCCAAAGGTTGGGGACTCCTGCCTTACAGTCAGCTCAGGTATCTGCAGACCCTACATCTATGGATATGGAAGGTCAACTGTATATTATTCACTGAAAAAAATCGGTGCATAAGTGAATCCGTGTGGTTGAAGCCCATACTGTACAAGAGTCAATGTATTAGCTTCCTAATGCTGCTGTAACAAATTACTGCAAGCCTGGTAGATGGAAACAGCACATGTTTATTATCTGATAGGCTTGGAGGTTGAAAGTCCAAAATTAGCTTTTTTGAGCTAAAATCAAAGTATCATCAGGGCTCTTTCCTTCCAGACGCGTAGGGAAGAATCTGTTCCCTTGTTCTTCAGCTTGTAGGTGTGGCCATGTTCCTTGCATCTTAAGTACATCCCTCCCACCTCTGCTTCCTCCACACCAGCTTTATTCTTCTCTGAAGTTTTCCTCTGCCTGTCTCTTATAAGGACCCCTTTGATATTGAGTTTGCTTGCATAATCCATCATAATTTCCCCTTTTGAGATCTTTAACTTAAAGTCCCTTTTACCATGTAAGGTGGCATATTCACAGTCCTGGGGATTTGTACCTGGATATCTTTGGGATGCCATTAGTCAGCCTGCCTTAAGGTGCAGACTTTAAAGGGGGCTGGATTGGGTGCAAATTCTAACTTGGTCAGTGGCTCCCCATATATCCTTGAGAAAGTTATTAACTCTCTGAGTTTCTTAACCAACAAATGGGACTAATACTGCCAACACCACAGGTAATGTATAAAAAGCAATGGGCTTTACATAGTAGGTGTTCCACAAATGTAATCCCCATCCAACCTTGTGGAAGGAAATGTAGAAGGAACAGAACATTTCACAAGTCCAATCAGGCCAAATTATTAGTCAACGGAAACGGCTACTCTTTTTAAAATTTTTGTTTCTTTTAAATTTTTTGTTTCATTTTTATTTTTGTCTCTTTGATAGATGTCATAGTTAGGGAAGTATTAATGAATGTAGGGGGGTTATTTTTAATATTATGGTAAATGAACTAGGGCATTTTCTCACTGTAATTTTTTCCCATTGGGTCAAGTATACTCATGGTTTTTTGACACATTCTTCCTGTCACCCAGCTGCCTTGTGTCACAGGATGCCAATGGGACTAAAATTCCTACGACTGATTCTGCCCCTACAGAGAACAATAGGAATTTGAATTTGATTTGCCCATCTTCTGGGAAGACAGTCAAAGTTCCCCTTCAGTGAGGCTGAGTTGACAATGGGCACCCCTTGTACTCTTTACAGCGTGTTCACCTATTATGATGATGATGTCATTATTCACATTATTGCTCTCATTATTATTATTATTATCTGGTGACCTCTGTTCTGGGGTGGAACTCCCTGTGACAGATGGGAGCTTCATTTATTGGACTGCTTTATGCTGCACAATTCCCCTGCCATTCTGAGTTTATATTGAGACGGGCTGCTTTTCGAACAAAGGCAGCCTGATCACAATTTGTCAGTGTACTTGGTAGCTATATATCACCAAATCTCTCTGCCAGTCCTTCTGGGACCCAATTATTTATGGAGCTGACAATATGGGATAACTTTCTTGTTATGAATGCCACCATCACAATCAAAGTTTTGCTGTCTTGAATGGGAAAGCAACAAAAGTTCTGGTTGGTCAAAAATCCCATTAACTAAGAGTTAATTCATACTGCCCCAGGTGATCTCTTGGTGCCCCAAGTGAGTTGATGAGATCCATGGGGAAAGTTCTATTTCAGTATTCTTTTCTATCCAGACCTGGGGAGATCTGTTGATAACCTTTGTTTCTGTAGCTTCTGTGTAATACAAATTTAGGGTTTTGCAGCTTGGGAGCAGCCTTCCTTCTGAGCTACTCTGGTCAGAGTTTACCAAGGACTCTTGGGAGTGGAAATGAAGTCAAAGACTTGGGCTCTCCCTGTAAAGTGCTTATAATTGAATGAGGGGAATGATCCAGCTCAAATCTATATCTACTAATACAGATGATAGTGAAACAAATATCAACTGAGATCACCTTGACCACCTTGAGCCAGAAAACGGACTCAAACATTACCATTCCAGTGAAGAGACGCCTTTCTTCTCCGCTGTCCTTTACTAACTCTTAGGTCACACTAATTTTAAATCAAATTCCTCGTCTCTGCTTTTAAGATACCTCAAAAGGACACTGAAGAGAAAAGAAACTAATTAAACCTAAAAGAAATTAAAGTTTAAAAAAGAAAAAAGGCCCACATAAAGAAGAGATGAACAGAAACATGAAATGTGATTTGATATAAAATCCTGGAGAGCATGGCAGCTCACTCCGGTATTCTTCCCTGGAGAATTTCCATGACAGAGGAGCCTGGCCTGTTATAGTCCACGGGGTTGCAAAGAGTCGGACAGGACTAAGCGACTAAGCACAGCACAACACACCACAGAGGGTATTAGTATTAGGACATGAGATAGTTTTAGTGGTAGATCATGTGAATTTGAGGTTTTTTGACTTATTGGCTTGACAGGTCCTAAGAATAACATTCTTGTATTTCAAACAGCATATTTACTGACACACCTTCTCCTAGAACAAGTGCTTCTATAGCTTTAGTTG